>NC_086444.1:775811782-776411782 GCF_028390025.1 Pseudophryne corroboree | reverse complement strand
AGTAACCCCGGCCTTGTTGAAGGAGGGGTACCTAGATTTCACCTGCTGGAAGTGCAGCTTGTGAATTGCCGCCAGTACTACCTTTCTCCGAGGGCAGCAGGCAAGGCTGAGGTGAGGTAACGGCGAGGGGGAGTCGCCTCGAACTCCAGCCTGTATCCCTGTGATACTATTTGCAGAACCTAGGGATCCACCTGTGGGCAAACCCACTGGTCCCTGAAGTTCCCGAGACGCGCCCCTACCGCACCTGTCTCCATGTGCCTTTTATAGGCAGCATCACCTGTCCACTGCCGGGTTTCTAATACCCTCCTGGCAGAATGGACATTGCATTAATTCTGGATGCCAGCCGGCAAATATCCCTCTGTGCATCCTTTATATATAAGACAACGTCTTTAATATGCTCTATGTTAGCAAACTATTTTTCCTGTCTTAGAGTATTAATATTATCTGACAGGGTATCAGACCACGCTGCAGCAGCACTATTTATGCTGAGGCGATTGCAGGTCTCAGTATATAACCTGAGTGTGTATATACAGACTTCAGGATAGTCTCCTGCTTTTTATCAGCAGGCTCCTTCAAGGTGGCCGTACCCTAAGACGGCAGTGCCACCTTTTTTGACAAACGTGTGAGCGCCTTATCCACCCTAAGGGATATCTCCCAACGTGACCTATCCTCTGGCGGGAAAGGGTACGCCATCAGTAACTTTTTAGAAATTACCAGTTTATTGGGGGAACCCACGCTACTTTACACACTTCATTCATTCATCTGATGGGGGAACAAAACACTGGCTGCTTTTTCTCCCCAAAAATAAAACCCCTTTTATGTGGTACTTGGGTTCATGTCAGAAATGCGTAACACATTTTTTATTGCCGAGATCATGTAACGGATTTCCTAGTGGATTGTGTATATGTCTCAATCTCGTCGACACTGGAGGCAGACTCCGTGTCGACATCTGTGTCTGCCATCTGAGGTAACGGGCGCTTTTTTGAGCCCCTGATGGCCTTTGAGACGCCTGGGCAGGCGCGGGCTGAGAAGCCGGCTGTCCCACAGCTGTTTTACGTCATCCAGCCTTGTAAGGAGTTGATATTGTCGTTTAATACCTTCCACCTATCCATCCACTCTGGTGTCGGCCCCACAGGGGACGACATCCCATTTATCGGCCTCTGCTCCACCTCCACGTAACCTTCCTCATCCCACATGTCGACACAGCCGTACCGACACACAGCACACACACAGGGAATGCTCTGACTGAGGACAGGACCCCACAAAGTCCTTTGGGGAGACAGAGAGAGAGTATGCCAGCACACACCAGAGCGCTATATAATGCAGGGATTAACACTATAACTGAGTGATTTTTCCCCCAATAGCTGCTTGTATAAACAATATTGCACCTAAATTTAGTGCCCCCCCCTCTCTTTTTAACCCTTTGAGCCTGAAAACTACAGGGGAGAGCCTGGGGAGCTGTCTTCCAGCTGCACTGTGAAGAGAAAATGGCGCCAGTGTGTTGAGGGAGATAGCTCCGCCCCTTTTTCGCGGACTTTTCTCCCGCTTTTTTATGGATTCTGGCAGGGGTATTTATCACATATATAGCCCCTGGGGCTATATATTGTGATATATTTGCCAGCCAAGGTGTATTTATTGCTTCTCAGGGCGCCCCCCCCCCCCAGCGCCCTGCACCCTCAGTGACCGGAGTGTGAAGTGTGTATGAGGAGCAATGGCACACAGCTGCAGTGCTGTGCGCTACCTTGGTGAAGACTGATGTCTTCTGCCGCCGATTTTCCGGATTTCTTCTTGCTTCTGGCTCTGTAAGGGGGCCGGCGGCGCGGCTCCGGGACCGAACACCAATGGCCGGTTCCATGCGGTCGATCCCTCTGGAGCTAATGGTGTCCAGTAGCCTAAGAAGCCCAAGCTACCACCAGTTAGGTAGGTTCGCTTCTTCTCCCCTTAGTCCCTCGCTGCAGTGAGTCTGTTGCCAGCAGATCTCACTGTAAAATAAAAAACCTAACATATACTTTCTTTCTAGGAGCTCAGGAGAGCCCCTAGTGTGCATCCAGCTCGGCCGGGCACAGGATTCTAACTGAAGTCTGGAGGAGGGTCATAGTGGGAGGAGCCAGTGCACACCAGGTAGTCCTAATTCTTTCTAAGCTGTGCCCAGTCTCCTGCGGAGCCGCTATTCCCCATGGTCCTTACGGAGTCCCCAGCATCCACTAGGACGTTAGAGAAATATAGTATTACAGTGCATCATTTTGGTGACCAACAGTATATAAGCACATGAGGGAAGAGGGCCCTGCTCGTGAGAGCTTACAATCTAAAGGGGAGGGGTAGACAGACATGGGTGACACAGATGGGGTACATAGAGAATGTGGAACAGAGGGTTAGGAATCAGGATGAGATTTGGCTGGGTTTGAAGAAGTGGACCCCAGAAGGCACAAGTCAATACTTAACATTGCAACATTTTACAGGGCTATGCAGGAGAAAATTAAAAATAGGGGCGGAAAAAAAAGAATCGATAACTTCTACCGCTTTCAAAAAGGTCAATGGAAGCTGAAATAATGGACAACTACCTCATGGAAGCCAGATACAGTATACCAAACAGTACTTAGCAGAGTTAGGAATGAGTGCTTATGAAATACAGTAACATTTTGTCATAATATTTCAGAAACTGCATGGCTGGTCTCTTGCTCTCTTTTGCTCTAATACACCACCTGCTTTAGGATTTATATTCAAAAACATTATGTCTCCATAATCCCAAAAACGTCAGTCTTCTTGGAAAGTGGTTTGTTCCTTTGTAAGGGAAAGAGAACAAACGTTCTCAAACAACGGTTTCTCAGTTTCTTTCTCCTCTGGGAAGGGATTGTAGATTCGCAGGAATATCTGAGCATTTCTGTAATCAGAAAGCAGCGACTTTCTACAAATGTTTACGAATAATTCCAGTGATTTTGTCATTTTTTTCCAGTGATTTAGACCAATAATACCATTGATTAGAACGAATAATTCCAGTGATTTTGTCATTTTCTTCCAGTGATTTGAATCAATAATACCATTGATTAGAACTAATAATTCCAGTGATTTTGTCATTTTCTTCCAGTGATTTGGACCAATAATACCATTGATTAGAACGAATAATTCCAGTGATTTTGTCATTTTCTTCCAGTGATTTGGACCAATAATACCATTGACTAGAACAAATAATTCCAGTTATTTTGTCATTTTCTTCCAGTGATTTGCACCAATAATACCATTGATTAGAACGAATAATTCCAGTGATTTTGTCATTTTCTTCCAGTGATTTGGACCAATAATACCATTGATTAGAACTAATAATTCCTGTGATATTGAGGTGTTTGTGTCGCTTAGCTTAGCCGTCCAGCGACCACAGTGCACCTCTTTTTCTCTTTTCTTTGCATCATGTGCTGTTTGGGGCCAATTTTTTTAAGTGCCATCCTGTCTGACACTGCAGTGCCACTCCTAGATGGGCCAGGTGTTTGTGCCGCCCTCTTGGGTCGCTTTGCTTAGTCATCCAGCGACCTCGGTGCAAATTTTAGGACTAAAAATAGTATTGTGAGGTGTGAGGTGTTCAGAATAGACTGGAAATGAGTGGAAATTGTGGTTATTGAGGTTAATAATACTATAGGATCAAAATTACCCCCAAATTCTATGATTTAAGCTGTTTTTGAGGGGTTTTTTTAAAAAAAAACACCCGAATCTGACCAAAAATTTTCAGGGAGGTTTTGCCAAAACGCGTCCGAATCCAAAACACGGCCGCGGAACCGAATCCAAAACCAAAACACAAAACCCAAAAAATGTCTGGTGCACATCTCTAGTCTAAAGTGATCGCAAGCGCTGAGTAGGTATTGAGCTACTCTGAAACTACACAAAAAATTTTTGCAGGTGCTCTGCGATAAAAACATTTGCACTTCTGCTAAGCTAAAATACACTCCCAGTGGGTGGCGGCATAGCGTTTGCACGGCTGCTAAAAACTGCTAGCGAGCGATCAACTCGGAATGACCCCCACAGAGCCTAATTCAAGGTTCATTGCAAAAGCAAAATCTTCCTCTAATGGGCAAAAACCATGTGCACTGCAGGGGGGCAGATATAACATTTCCAGAGAGAGTTAGATTTGGGTGGGTTATATTGTTTCTGTGTAGGGTAAATACTGGCTGCTTTACTTTTACACTGCAATTTAGATTTCAGATTGAACACACCCCACCCAAATCTAAAAGGTGATACTGACGGGAGAGATGTGTGCTAAGCGATCTTAACACAGACCGCTCAGCACACATCTCTCCCCCCGCTCAGCACAGCGCGATGTGCTGAGCGAGGTGGGGCGACGACGGGGGGCCGCTCACTTCACACAGCGCTGAAGTGAGTGACCCGCTAGATTGAGCCTGCATGCAGGCTCAATCTAGCACCGGCGATAGTGATGCACGCTATCGCTGGGGGCATACACACAGCAGATCCGTGCTTAAAATCTAAACAATCTAGTCAGATTGCTTAGATTTTAAACATGGATCTCTCCGTGTGTACCCCCCTTAACTTTGCTTTTGGGATCAACCTTGAATTAGTCCCTTAATGTTTAACCCCTATTTTTTAAGTCACTCTATATATAGAAATCTGTATTACAGGGGTGCTGCGACAGACTGATAGTCGTATAAAGGCACAGAAAAAGGAGAAGTCTGTAAGTGGCCCACTAAAGAAAAGTATTATTAAAATCTAACTTTTATTATGTAATTATTAAAATTACTATTATATTCTGTGATTTGTACAAGAACAGCGAAATATAAGTTAAAATATTAACAAGTGTCAAAAAAAATGAAAAATAAAGTGATATTCAAATATCAGCTGTGTGCCATTTATTGTGTATACTATATTATTTGTAATACAATTGTTACAATGTCAGCTGACATCTGCAAATCTGTTCGCAACTCACTCACCATCTACTGATTTTTCCAGTCTGTGCATAGCCCAGGACTTACTCCTACTGGCTGAACGGGCCGGAGCTGATGTCACACACCCTCCCTGAAAATGCTTCGGAACACCTGCGTTTTTCCTGACACTCCCAGAAAACAGCCAGTTACCACCCCCAAACGTCTGCTTCCTGTCAATCAAATTGCATAGGGCTAGCGATCAAAATTTTTGCACAATTCTTTTTCAGTTTGGCCTTGCGCGTGTGCATTGTGATCCATGCGCAAGCGCAGTCATTTGATAATCGACCGCTGTGCGATTTTGCACAACAGCAATCATGTCTGAATTAGGCTCCTTATTGTATATGGCCTGGAGTGGGGCAAATCACTTGCTTCTAAATGGAGAAAATACTAAAGAATTGGTAGTTGATTTTAGAATGAGATGTACAGTATGGTACCGAAATTACCATCCATGGGCTGGATGTTGAGACAGTGGAGTAAATTCACCTTTGGCATCATTGTTTGATATGGCAACTGCCCTGCATGTGAGCGGTATGCATTAGAGCGCATGGTAAGGATGGCAAGTAAAGTCATTGGAGTGTGGTTGCCAACCATTCGTGAGCTTTACGGATCTAGGGTTCTAAAGAGAACTAGGAATATTCTATCGGATTGAAGCCACCCTTTTTATGTGTATTTAATAAACTCCCATCTCAGAAGAGGTTCAGAACACTGAAGATACACATGGGGCATTTGCGAAAATAGTTGCATGGTATGAATGTTGAATGGAGTCAATGTATTCTCTTAGTCGATGTTGTAATCTTTTACGAAGTTTGCCTTCTTTCTACCATGGATTGCTGCTTTACTGTACTGGTGTGTCTTGTACAATGTCATTTCGTCTGTCAAACTTGTTTGGTGACGACAATAAATTTGTAATCATTTTCGCATTTCAGTTTTACAGCCACGTTTGATAAACCATGTGACAAGAAATACAGGACAAGCAGGCAAGGAGTGGACATAGGTTGTTGGAATGCAGAAAGTGATGTTTAGTAGACAAAAAAATCATTGAAAGTATACATTCTGGGGCCACTTTATAAGGTACACCTTTCTAGAGCTGTGTGGTAGCCCCATTAGTTCCAGACCATCATAAATTCTTTGTGGTATGGATTCAACAAGATGCTGAAAACATTCCATAAAGGTTCTGGTCTATGTTGCCATGATAGTATCACTCATTTACTACAGATTTGATAAACACACATTCATGCTGTGTATCTCCTGTTCCATTACACCCATAGAATTGAGAACCGGCAACTGTAGGTCATTGAAGTACACTGAGCTACTTATCATGTTGATGGAATCAGCTTGAGATAACGTGCTTTGAGACATGGGGGCAGATGTATTAACCTGGAGAAGGCATAAAGAAGTGATAAACCAGTGATAAGTGCAAGGTGATAAACGCACCAGCCAATCAGCTCCTGTTAATTTACATATTGGAGCTGATTGGCTGGTGCCTTTATCACCTTGTACTTATCACTGGTTTATCACCTCCTTATGACTTCTCCAAGTTAATACATCTGCCCCATGGTACCTTTAACTGCTGGAAGTAATCATTAGAATATGGGAAGACTGGGCCATAAAGGCTTGCATATGGTTAGCAACACTATTCAGGTCTGCTGTGGCATCTAAATGATGCTTAATTGGTATTAAGTCTAATTTGTGGCAAGGAAACATTCCTCACGCAGTAAAAGTAGAGAGAAGCCAGATGAAGGTAGAAGTGAAGTGGAGGAAAAGATGGTCCTTAAGTAACAACAGATTTACCGGAGTTGCCATTATGCACCATACTATTAATGTACCATTGCAAAGTGAGTTAAGAGACATTAGCAGCAGCGGTAACATCATTTGATGCCAGTAGAGTGCATGTGTTAAGAGATCATCTGGAGAGGCTGCCCTCTAGCTCACCAGCACAGCACAGTTTAGTGGACAGCAGCTGTGAAAGTAACCAACAATTCCTGGTGCTGTGGGCTGCTTTGAGGTGCCAGTGTTGGCAAGGTAAGCCCAGGAGTTAAGAAAAAGAACAGTTGGTCAAGCAGTAGAGGAACCGAGTGGATGGATGCAACAGAATATGCAAGAAGTTGTCAGACCATGACTTCCTCATGAATTTCCAGGCCCATGTAGACCCTTAATTGATGATACCTATATTTATATTGTATACTAGAATGGGTAAGTATCCTCACTCCCGGCGCTGTGAAAAACAATCAGAGCAGATACATTCCTTGTGATACTTAGACTAAAAAGATGTCTTTCCTGGGCTAAGGTGTCATTCCATAACTTACCACTTTGTTCAGATAATGGTGTCATGAACGTTTAGGCAGCTCTTTCCCTGACCACATGCAAAATAAGAGGGAAAAGTTGCATAGCGTACTACGTTTTTAATCACATGACATAAAACAACACTTGATAATTAGATGAAGACTCTCAAAAAGTGGGACCAATCCTTAAATGACAGAATGAGCCAATTACCAGCTAAGAAAGAACTGGCAACGGTTAGTTCTTAAGCATCAATTATAAACCAGTTCATGCAGCTGTGTGTAAAGTTCAAGCAATCCTCCCGTTTGTATTACTTCATGTGTCATAGAGACGTCCTGGTTACTGAGAACACAGACACGCCCCCGAACTTCCGGTCTGTGTCTCCAGATACATTACATCCTATATTAGAGTGGTTGCCTGACTCCAGCGCACATCGGGAAATATCAAATAATCCATATGTTTTATGTTGCACATGAGTTCTTTCACAAGTTCCAACTCGATTGATGGCGATTGCGGACATTCTAAAGGCACAGTTTTAACCTCAAAGTCAAGAAAAGATATTGTAAGAAAAAATTATAAAAAGCGTTTACAGCAATAATTTCAATATTTACATATCAAGTTGTTCATCTACATAGAAATAATCTTATTCCCCCCAAAAAATATAAACTCATTATTGATAGTTTTTCTATATATATATAAAAATCAATGTTAAATACATATTTATAAAAACCACTTCAGTTCAAAATCTAGGTTTAAACCGTTTGGTTTTAGGGTATCTAATTCGTAAATTAATTCCATTTCTGTTTTGGCCAATTGGGTATTTAAATCCCTTTGGCGACAATTCCCTTCAACCAATTTGATGCCTATGAACCTCTTGATACAGTATGTGCCACAGAACATCCATGCTGAGTCCCAAAGTGATTTGATAAGGAGTGCGTCTCCAGTCCCATTTTGATATTCCGGAGGTGTTCCCCCAGATGTATCTTTAGGGGCCTGGAGGTGCATCCAACATAAAATAAAATACAAGAACAGTCAATAGCGTATACAATGTTTTTACTGTTGCCTGTAATAAACTTCCGTATTGTATGTTGAACTCCGTTACTCAATTGGTCAACCTTCCTACAGTCACTCTTAATATTTTTACATTCTCCACATGAGCCACAACAGTGGAAACCTATGGTCCGAATATTTCTTTTTATTTGTGCTGTGGAATGCATGCTCCTCGCTGATTTATTACATAAAGGTAAAGAGAAGCCAGAAGAAGTTGGAAGTGAAGTGGAGGAAGAGATGGTCCTGAAGTAACAACAGATTTACTGGAGTTGACACTAGCCATCATACTATTAATGTACCATTGCAAAGTGAGTTAGGAGACATAGGGGGTAATTCAGAGTTGATTGCAGCAGCAAATTTGTTAGCAGTTGGGCAAAACCATCTGCACTGCAGGGGAGGCAGATGTAACATGTGCAGAGAGAGTTAGATTTGGGTGTGGTGTGTTCAAACTGAAATGTATATTGCAGTGTAAAAATAAAGCAGCCAGTATTTACCCTGCACAGAAACAAAATAGCCCACCCAAATCTATCTCTCTCTGCACATGTCATATCTGCACCCCCTGCAGTGCACATGGTTTTGACCAACTGCTAACAAATTTGCTGCTGCGATGAACTCTGAATTACCCCCATTAGCAGCAGTGGTAACAGAATGTGAGGCCAGCAGAGTGAATGTGTTAAGAGATCATCTGGAGAGGCTGCCCCCTAGCTCACCATCACAGCACAGTTTAGTGGAGAGCAGCTGTGAAAGTAACCAACAATTCCTGTTGCTGTGGGCTGCTTTGAGGTGCCAGTGTTGGCAAGGTAAGCCCAAGAGTAAAGAGAAAGAACAGTTGGTCAACCAGTAGAGGAACCGAGTGGATGGATGAAACAGAACCTGCAAGAAGTTGTCAGACCATGACTTCCTCTGGAATTTCCAGGCCCGTGTAGACCCACAATTGATGATACCCATTCTAGTATAGTCCACCACTGCCAATCTTGGGGGTGTGCCATGCAGGAAGACACTGAAAGAATGATCAACTCAGCCATGACAGAGAGGAGGAGGCTTCTTAGACAGAATCTTCTGGATTTTGTTATGAAAAAGTATGTTGTTCCTGAGGAACAATATCTTGTATCCAAAGAGGCTTTAACATCTGTTACATTAGAGTATAAATTCCCTGGTGATGAGTATACTGAGATACGTTCCAGTAAGATAGCAATAATTATGCGTCAGGTTTTAAGAAGGTTGAGAAGGAGGAACAAAGGTAGTCCATTTATTCAGTATAGACATTAGCAGCAGGGGTAACAAAATGTGAGTACGGCAGAGTGAATGTGTTAAGAGATCATCTGGAGAGGCTGCCCCCTAGTTCACCAGCACAGCACAGTTTAGTGGAGAGCAGCTGTGAAAGAAACCAACAATTACTGGTGCTGTGGGCTGCTTTGAGGTGACAGTGTTGGAAAGGAAAGCCTGGGAGCTTAGCTGCAGGAGTTCTGAAGTAACCCACTACATGACCAAAGTACTCTAATAAATACCGACCACTCAAAAGTCAGCCCTGATATCAATGGGGCAGTTAGCGGAGGAAGCGACATCTTACAGCAAGGAGTTGAGGCTGTTAACTGATAACCACTGGGATGGATTAACTATATGCAAGCCTATCCTAGGCAGTTTCTAATTGCTATCTTCCACCACAAATTAGTTAGTGGACTAAGGGGGTAATTCAGACCTGATCGCTAGGCTGTGTTTTTTCACAGCCTGCGATCAGGTCTGAACTGCGCATGCATATGCACCGCAATGCGCAGGCGTGACGGACCGCATCAACGGGGATTGGATCATAGTGATGGGATGGTGCAAAAAAAAAAATGATTGCACGTACAATCGCAAGGTGACTGACAGGAAGAGGGCACTTGTGGGTGCCAACTGTCCATTTTCAGGGAGTGTCAGGAAAAACGCAGGCGTGTCCAAGTGTTTGAAGGGAGGGTGTCTGATGTCAATTCCGGTCCTGGACAGGCTGAAGTGATCGCAGCAGCTGGGTAAGTCCTGGGCTGCTCAGAGAATGCACAAAATCAGTTTGTGCAGCTCTGCTACACATGCGTTCGCACACTTGCACAGCTAAAATACACTTCCCCTTCCCCCTGTAGGCAGCGACTATCTGATCGCAGGGCTGCAAAAATTGCTGCCCAGAGATTAGGTCTGAATTAGGCCCTAAAGGAGAGAAACAATGCTTCATAATCCTAATTGATTATGACACTAACTGCTACTTAGTAAAAGTGACTGTGATATACTCAGCTGAACTCTGCATAGAGATTGCCAGCATTTGAATCAAGATAACTCAGTACAGGAGAAAGCAACACAATTGTGGGCACAACTGTCAAAGTCGAAAAATATTGCAGTAAACACATCACGTACAAACTACACACAGATGGCCTCCGTGCGTGTACTTGTTCTGCTGTGTGTGCGCATATTCGCAATTTGCGTATAGGTCGCTCCAGCGGTCCTGTGCATTAGCGCGTGGTATGAGTATTTACGGTAGAGTTTGTGAACGTATGGAAAAGCTATCAAAACACATTAAAGTGTATTACTATCACATGCATAGCTGTTAAGGGTTCATGGTGTATCTTTGGATGTGTACGCACTGAGTGTACTTTGTACAGCCAGCGCGGCATTTGTACGCAAAGTACGTACACGGTACGGGACTCTGTATGCTAATGGTGTAATAAGTACGTAGGTTGAGGATTAAGTATAGCGGCCGCAGCGGCTCCATTTAAAGTGTATGAAATGTCTTTTTAAAGTGTTGCTTTTAGTCCTGTATGTAAATCAGCATTTACAATTGGGAGCATCATCCGGTTTTCACATACTCACAGCCTAACAGGTCATAGCAGACTTAATCTATCAGCAAAGGGCGGAAATTTGTTATCCTACGTAACCTTTTCTTGGTCGATGGATACACTGAAAACCATACTTGTGTGCTGATTAGATGGCGTCTGCTCTGTATGGTCTTCAGAGGTGCTTGTAGAACCCGTAAAACAGGAAAAAAGCTATTTAAAAATCGGTGATTTTTTTGGGGCGCCAAAAAGCGTACACAAAGGGCACCCCTAATTTGCATACCCTCTCACATTGTTGCCACAAGACTCAGATTGCTAGATTCATTTAGATCCTGTGTGAAATCGGATACATTTGTTGCTATATAGTTAAAACTAAAATAAAAGTGTTTAAGGAAGTAAATATAAAGCATAACACGCAAGTCTGGCCCGGTCGTTAAAGGTTACACAGAACAAGCGTGGGTTGTGCTTGTGAGCGATTATAGTTAGCATTGCTCACATTTATAGAGCTGTGGGATTTGTTTTATTGCGGACGCACGGTTTAGTACACATGTCTCGGACAAAGTACAGGACTGCGCACGCAGCGTAAAAGACACGCACGGTCACGTGTTTACGCAAAGTGCGTAAGAGTGCGGGCGTTAAGTACAAATTGCACAATAGTGTCGTTTAGTTCAAAGGTGGGACAGTAGCCATGCTACTACAATAGCACAAAACTATCCGGTTTCTAAAGCAGATTAGTATAAAACTTTTGTTCAAACTGTATTGCCTCTGGGGTTAAAGCTGTAGGTTAAGGGGCGTGGCTTGGCTGGAGAAGAGAGCAGACATGTCCTTGCTGCTCTCCTCTCTCCAGTGCTATTAACTTCAATAATTCAGGGTACTCACCCCCTGGATTTTCTTTCTGAGGGCTCCCTGTCCCACCCTGTGTGTCCCCTGTGCCCTGTGGTGTGTGCTGCAGAGCCAGGGAGCGGTTTTCACCGCTCTTGCAGGTTGCGGCTTCCACCCAGGCCAAAGCCGGGGACTCGCGTACTCCCGGCGTCCACGTCTTGAGCTCCACGGCGGGAGCGCGGCGCCAGGGAGCGGCGTGGTCCCCGCAAATAAACTCCGGACCACCTGGGAGGCCCCCCGGACCTCCGGAGCGGACACCCCCCTGTGGTGGAAGATCGGAGGGACGCAGGACAGCGGGAGACGGAGGTGGTACAGACGGCCAGTGAGACTCGGCGGCCATCTTTAACTCCTCTGGTGTGCTGGCACTGAGGTAGCAGGGTGCATTTGCGGCTGTGGGGGTCTCTGGGTTGGGGAGTATTCAAGCCTGGTGGCTCTCTTGCATTGTCCCCTCCCTGCTCCTGCCCTGGGGCCCCTGCAGTGGGATTGGTGCACTTTTGTGTGGGGAGAAACAGCCTTTTACTTGGCACTATTATTTTCTACTGCAACTGCCCCATCTAGTGGCCTCTGGATGTAATAACATACATTTCTCACATAGTGTGCTGGATATACAGTACATATTGCTCTGCAGAATTCGTAGGACCGCAGATATCCCGGCACCTGCCGAGACGATCGGCCGCGATGTCCTCATGGTTGAATAACCAAGATATTATGAAGTGATCGTTCTGAGATAATTCTGCCTACACCCGAATGCTCCTATGACATGATATGACAACTTGACTTTTGCGTGGATCCCTCCTCGATTGATATCTCAGAAGCCTTGTGCCTCCCGTTCCTTTACCTTTTTCATTCACCGCTGCCATGCCTCCCAAGAAATATAAGGCCGCTAAAAATGTCTACCAGGTGGCGTTCTTCAAACCTTCTCATCAGGCCGCTAAAGCAAAAGATGCACGGGGTGGTGCCTCTAAACCTGCTGTCCCGGTGCCCTCGCCATCTAGAGTCATGTCCGCCCCTGCCACTGCACACCCCAGCTCCATCGATGACGGTGACTCGCTTACGGTGGGTGCTATGAAATATCTCTTAACACAATTTAAGGATGAAGTCGCGGCAGAATTCAGAGCGACTATGAAAGAATGTCAGAGATCTATCGACGAGATAGGTTGCCGCACCGATCACCTAGAAACGAAAATGGGTGAAGTGGTGTCGTTGCAAAACGACCTGATCTCTTCTCATGATCTGCTCCAAAATGAGGCCACGGCGCTCAGGGACAAACTCTCGGATATTGAGGACAGATCGAGATGTAACAATATAAAGCTACGTGGTGTCCCGGAAGCTGTCGCTAATGACGCTTTAAAAGATTTTGCAGGTGACTTCTTCAGCAAACTCCTTCCTTCGTTCCGCTCAGTGGACTTTCTACTTAACCGTGTCCATAGGCTCCCTAAAGCCAGGAACGCTCCTGATGGTGTCCCCCGGGATGTCCTGATGAGGTTACACTATTTCCACGTGAAGGAGGCGATCTTGAAAGCTGCTAGACCCTCGGATACTGCATCAGAGGCTTTGGGCTCACTTCAGATCTTCGGAGAGCTGTCCCCTGCTACTTTAGTGAAACGGCGCTCTCTTTACCCCATCACATTAGTGCTACGTAAAGAGAACATTCTATACAGATGGGGATATCCCACTAAGTTGCTTATTTCTCGAGAAGGTTCTACTGTTGTCATAACGAATGTCGAGGAGGGTAAAAAGATCCTAGCATCATGGAACTCTGCAAGCTCTTCTACACACACCTCTCCCGAGCGGGGCCTTCAGCGGGACTGGGCCTCTTCGGCTGCAGAACTTTGAGTATTGTTTGATTTACTACACTTGCCTTGATTTCATGTCTTCTGATCGGTTTGTAGTGTCGTACTTCTTACGTTGCACCAGTTCCTTGGCAACTGTTTGATGAGGGTGTCTATGTGATATCTGAGTGTTATTAGAATGTTTTTCAGTGATGCCTTCTCTCTGCCGATTTACTGTTTGCTGCCTGTCTCTGCTCCCACATTTCTTTGTCGGCTGGGAACTCTACCCGAGTTTCCTTTAATCCCGGTGGCTGTCGGGGGACCAGAGATGGAGGGCTAAGGAACTACATTTTGTTTAATTTTGGTTCGGGTGCAGGCAGATTGACCACTACCCCCCACAGTTTAACTCTGAGTCGCCATGGTTAGGCGTCCAAATGTGCCCCCGCGAGGGGTTATTGTTCTGTTTCTTCTTTCTGTTATCCTTCATCTTTTTTGTCCTTTCTTTCCCTTTGTCTCTCTTTTTGTCCGGAAACGTTACACACACTTTCTACTTGCCAGTTGGTTATCGATAGTTATGCAATCCCCGACAGTTTTACAATATGGTTAACATTGTTTCTATAAATGCGAAGGGTCTTAATTCCCCACACAAGAGGAGATTAGCACTTAATTATTTCCATAAACTTAAAGCTCAAATCATAGCCGTCCAAGAGACTCACTTTATTAAATCAGCCCCTCCAAGGTTTACTAATGGGAGATTCCCCCACTGCTATCTGGCCAACGGGCCAGCAAAGAAGGCGGGGGTGGCAATCTTGATATCTCAACACTGCGAGTTTTCCCTCACTTCGCAATACTGCGACCCTGAGGGGAGAATTCTAATTCTGGTTGGCACTCTTGAAAATAAAGAGGTGACATTAGTTTCTTGCTACGCTCCTAACACCAAGCAACTAGTATTTTGCAGGAAACTTTGCGCTAAGGTGCAACAATTGGCTAAGGGCGCTTTACTCCTAATGGGGGACTTTAACTTGACCCTGGACCCTTTAGTTGATAACTCTAGCAAGCTGCCCTCGCTCTCCAGTCAGCTTCATAGGAATGCAAAGGGCTTTAGCCAGCTACTGGCGGAATATGATCTTTTAGACCTCTGGCGCATTAAACATCCAATGGACAGAGATTACACGTTTTTCTCCCCGGTGCATGAATCCTATTCTAGAATAGATCTAGCATTAGCAGACAAGTGGACTCTACAGTCCATCCGTAAATTCTCCATTCTCCCCATGTCCTGGTTGGATCACTCCCCACTATACATCGAATGGGACATAAATAATAGAAAGGTTACCCCGGCCCCCTGGCGCTTAGGTAAACTCAGTCTTCTTCAGCCAGAGACCACGCAGGCGATCCAAACCACCTTGGATTATTATCTTTCTGAGAACTCTCCTCAGGAGACATCTATCTTCACATTCTGGTGCGCCCTCAAAGCAGTAACACGAGGGACGGCGATTCAAACTGCGGCTAAGCTTAAAAGGGCATATCGTAAGAAATTTGAACAAGCTGAGCTCACAGTCGCTTCCCTGGAGAGTTCTCACAAGGCACATCCACACGATAAAGCCCTCCTTAAGTCATTGAAAGAAGCAAGGGAGGCGGTAAATGTTTTCTATCTAGCGGAGGTCCAACGCAACCTACATAGACTGAACCAAAAATTTTATGTTTATGGCAACAGGGCTGGTAGACTACTGGTGAGGAAGCTGAGGGGTAAGAAGGCAAAAGAAAAAATCCATATTGTCCACTCAGATAGGGGGAAGAGAGTCTACGGTCCTGACGAAATTGCAAATGTCTTTGCATCCTATTACTCTAAATTATACAACTTGAAGGGGGGTTCTTCTACTTTTCAACCTACAGGCACTGATGTTCAGAATTTTCTGAGTAACTTTCCTCTCCCTTCGCTGTCGTCGGAGTCTTGTAGCTCACTCAGTGCGCCTTGGACTTTAGCCGAAGTCGAAAAGGCTATTGACTCCCTTCCGGCAGATAGGGCCCCGGGACCCGATGGTTACCCTTCTGGTTTCTATAAATCCTTTAAGGAGAACTTGGCCACGGTGCTCTTGTCAGTGTTTAATGAAGCCTCAGAAGCTGGCCACTTCCCCAAAGAGATGCTGGAAGCTCAAATCATCACCATTCCCAAACCGGGAAAAAGCCCTACCTCAGTCCAAAATTTCAGACCAATTGCTTTATTAAATACGGATCTAAAAATGTATGCCAAATTAATTGCTAGCCATATCAGTCCCCTTCTCCCTTCCCTTATCAACCCTGATCAAGTGGGCTTCATCTTAAACCGACAGGCCCCGGATAATACGCGTAGGGTGATTAATGTTATTGAACACTCTGCCTGTAGAAGAGAACCCCTCCTAGTTTTGTCTCTGGACGCCGAAAAGGCGTTCGATAGATTGAACTGGGAATTTATGAGATTAACTCTGGACAAATTTGGCTTCTCTGGAAGGATCTTAGACTCTATCCTGGCTCTATATTCCACACCTAGTGCGCGGGTCTTTGTTAACGGATGCATTTCTTCACACTTCAATATTTCTAATGGCACGCAACAGGGCTGTCCGCTATCTCCTCTTATTTTTGCATTGGCGATAGAACCCTTGGCTGCTTGCATTAGATCCCGGGACTCGATTAGAGGCCCGGTTATAGGGGGCATTTCCCACAAAATTAGCTTGTTTGCGGACGATATTCTGCTATGTCTTTCTGACCCAGAGGCTTCCTTGCCAGTTCTTCATGACGTCCTTCAAAGTTATTCGGATGTTTCTTTTTATAAATTAAATACAAATAAAACGGAAGCCCTCCCGCTCAATATATCTCCGACTGTGGTCTCTGGATTGAAGGATTCGTACAAATATGCCTGGAAGTCATGGGTGATTTCAATATTGCTATTGATTGTCCAAAATCTGCTGCGCATGCCTCCAAACTACTCTCTCTAACCTCCTCTCTTGGCCTCTCCCAAAGGACTGACTCCTCTACTCATCAGGTGGGCCACTGCCTTGATCTAGTATTCACCAGACTATGCTCCATTGCTGAACTCACTAACACTCCTTTCCCCCTCTCAGATCACAACCTTATCACCTGCATGCTTTCCTCTGTTAATTCAAACCCTGTGTTGCGGAAGTTCTCCAATCTTCCTCAAACTCGCAGAAATATTAACACAATTAATCTTCAAGAACTTTCCACTTCACTCCAACAACTGCTTTCACCTATTTCTGCATTCACCTCTCCTGAGATGGCTGTATCACACCTTAATGAGACTCTAGAACTAGCCCTTGATGAAGTGGCTCCAGCTACCCATCACACTCCACGTAGGCCTAGATGTCAACCATGGCACTCCAAATTAACAAGACAACTACAAAAACTCACACGAAAACTTGAACGTCAGTGGCGTAAATCTCGTATTTCAAGTGACTTCCTCACATATAAGACAGTCTACCATTCTTTTAAAAATGCCCTGGACACTGCCAAACAAACATATTTCCAAACTCTTATCTCTGCTCAAGCCTCTAACCCCAAACGACTCTTTAATACATTTAAATCCCTTCTGAATCCTCCCGCACCTACCCCACCAGCCACTATCAAGGCACAGGATCTTGCTTCCTACTTCAAGGAGAAGATTGCTAATATCCGAGATGAAATGGTATGCTCTTCGGCAGCCAGTGACCTGCTCCGTTCTTTACCTGAACCCTCTGGCACTCTTTCTTCATTTGATCCCACAAATGAAGATGAAGTATCATCACTCTTCTCATCCTGCTTCTCTACTACCTCTCCTCTTGATCCTTTACCCTCACAAATAAGTAAAGCTCTGTCTCTGGTGCTCATCCCTACCTTAACTAACATCTGTAATCTCTCTCTCTCTACTGGTATTTTTCCTTCACTCTTCAAGCATGCAGTGATTACTCCCATTTAAAAAAAACAAAATTCTGACCCTAATGCTCTCTCAAACTACCGCCCTATCTCTCAGCTCCCTTGTCTCTCTAAGCTACTTGAGAGACTTGCCTACAATCGACTCACACACTTTCTTAACTCATACACTTTGTTGGACCCACTTCAGTCAGGCTTCCGTTCCCAACATTCCACAGAGACGGCACTGACTAAAGTGGTTAATGATTTGGTCACTACGAAGTCTAAAGGCCACTACTCACTACTTATTCTTCTAGACCTATCTGCTGCATTTGACACTGTAGACCACTCTCTTCTCATACAGACACTACAATCCCTAGGTCTTAAAGACACAGCCCTTTCTTGGTTCCTATCGTACCTATCTAATCGCTCCTTCAGTGTTCGCTTCTCTACCTCCTCTTCGCTACCTCTTTCAGTTGGAGTACCGCAAGGCTCAGTCTTGGGTCCTCTGCTTTTCTCTATCTATACCTCATCTCTTGGTAAACTAATCAGCTCTTTTGGTTTTCAGTATCATCTGTACGCAGATGATACTCAAATCTACCTATCCTCCCCTGACTTGTCCCTATCTGTACTGGACCGTGTCACTGAATGCCTTTCTGCCATCTCATCCTGGATGACATCTCGCCACCTCAAACTTAATATTTCAAAGACAGAGTTAATTATATTTCCACCGGCCAATAGTAGGTACCAACCTGATATCTCTATCACTGTTGAAAACTCGACTATCTACCCTACCCCACAAGCTTGCTGCCTAGGTGTCATCCTTGACTCTGATCTGTCCTTTGTTCCCCACATTCAATCTGTCTCAAGATCATGTTACATGCATCTAAAAAACATATCCAAAATACGACCATACCTTACACAAGACACTGTTAAAACTCTAATCCACGCTCTCATTATCTCCCGCATTGATTATTGCAATAGTCTCCTAACTGGTCTTCCCAAAACGAAACTCTCACCACTACAATCCATTCTGAATGCAGCGGCGAGGCTTATCTTCCTCGCTAGACGTTCATCGTCTGCAGATCCACTCTGTCAGTCCCTCCATTGGTTACCTGTACTCTACCGCATTCAATATAAAATACTTTTACTCACACACAAGGCCATTAACCAAACTACACCAACGTACATCACTTCGCTTATCACAAAATATCTCCCAGCCCGACCTCTTCGCTCTTCACAAGACCTGCGTCTCTCATCCACACTCATTACTCGCTCCCACTCATGACTGCAAGACTTTCATCGGGCTGCACCCACTCTGTGGAATGCCCTACCACGCACAATAAGACTCTCCTCTAGTCTCCAAACCTTCAAGCGTTCCCTCAAAACTCACCTCTTTAGGCAAGCGTATCAAATTCCTGAACCGCCCACATAACTTTCATAAACCTTCCTATCAAATTACATCCACTCTGTACAGTCCACACATATCCTCACATGTCTGTTCATTCTATGCAATAGATAGCACCTTTCCTTGTGTACATATGCCTATTTCCCTATAGATTGTAAGCTTGCGAGCAGGGCCTTCCTACCTCTATGACTGTTATCACCCAGTTTGTTATTGTTATTTCAAATTGTAAAGCGCAACGGAATTTGCTGCGCTATATAAGAAACTGTTAATAAATAATAAATAATAAGTCCTACTCTTTGAGATATCTAGGGATTAATTTAACCAGAGAAGATAATTTGATTGAGTGTAATTATGCCCCGTTATTAAAAGCATTTACGGAGCTGACTGGGGAGTGGATGCTACAGGAAGTGTCTTGGTTGGGTAGGATTGCTGCTGCCAAGATGGTCCTGTTGCCGAAATTAATGTACCTGTTTCGCGCCATACCAAGGCCCCTTCCCAAACTCTTCTATAATAAATTTAATCAGGTCTTGATCAGATATGTGTGGGGAGGCTCTAGACCAAAAATTGCAAAAAAAACTCTCATTCTGCCCAAACTGTCTGGTGGGGTAGCTTTCCCAGATATAGAAAAATACCATGCTGCATGTCTGATGAGTCAGTCTAGAGACTGGTTCAACACCTCGAGTCTGAAACCTTGGGTTATCCTGGAAGCTTCATGCTTAGACGCTGTTTCTCTCCCTGACTTGTTTTGGTTACCACTGTCTGCTGCTCGGAGTAGGGCCAGATCCTGCAAGTCTATTAAAACGACCCTAGATTCATGGCATAAACTAGTGCTCTCTTCGGAAGAGATTAATTTACCTGCCCCCTGCCTGTCGTTATCTGCTCTTATGTCATCGATTCCTAATGTCTCCCTAGAGGAGTGGATTCGGAAGGGGCTTTCAACTGTGGGCGATTTATTTGTAGGAGACGTCTTGAGGTCCTTTTCACAATTGCAAGAGAGATTTGGGATTCGGACACAAGATTTTTTCAAATACCTGCAGGTGAGAAGTTGGTTACACTCATTTACTCCCTCACATCTCCACAAACCTTCTCTTCCGGCTTATATTATAAGCCGATTGGAGTCGTCCTCGCATAAATATGGGATTACGTAGTGGTACCAATTTCAATTGACTAACGGCCCCCAGACAAAATTAAAAGCTAAGACTTTATGGGAAAGAGATTTGAATAGGTCCTTTGTTGATGCAGATTGGGACAGTATATTTAGATCTTGTTTTAAAGTCTCCAAATGTGTTAACCACTCCGAAATGTTCTACAAGCTTATACAGAGGGCCTACTTCACCCCTGAAAGACAACACAGGATCTGGCCTTCACAATCTAAATCATGTTGGAGGAAATGCGGCTCTACGGGGGATATCTTTCATATCTTCTGGGCATGCTCTTATATACAACCACTTTGGAGAGAAGTTTTAAATATGGCTAGCATAGTGTTAGGGCTCAACATCCCTCTGGACCCAGCTCTAGCGCTATTCCATTTATACGTTGATCGCCTCTCCGCAGGTGATCGCTACGTCTTGGGACATATCTTGATAGCCACTAAAGCTGCTATAGCACAATTGTGGAAGTCTGAGAATATTCCTACCTTAGCGTCTATTCAAAATAAGATCCACAAACATTTCATTTTCGAAACAGCGGAGGCTAAATACTCTTCCTCGGCTAACTCTATCCACCTGAAATGGTTAGGATGGTCCGACTATAGGAGTAGAGAAGGTAGGCTAACCGTTTATAGCTCTCCAATTGATGTGTCTGTGCTTTACCCCACCTAGATTGACCTTTTCAAGAATGTTGCGCTATCATGTATTCTCTAAGTTTATTGTATTTTAGTCCTTATTGTTTTTTCTTCTTCCATGTCTTTTCTCAGTGCTTTCTCCTTCTCTTGTATCTGAACGCCTAATGTAGCCAATTGTATATTCATCCGACTGTGCGCTGTTTGTATTTTGCATATGGTAACCATTCCGGACTTCCCCTGTGTTTCCCTTACCTCTTTCTTCTGTTCCCCATTTCTGTGTGTAAACTCTTCAATAAAAATTTAATGTTTAAAAAAAAAAAAAAAGCTGTAGGTTAAAACGAGCGCTCGTTTTAGCCTACAATTATCCATTTTATCTGAGCTGCTTTTACATAAGCGCAGACAACATTTTTTTGATTTTTTCTGCGGTTAAAGCTGCCAATCAGAACGAGTGAAAATTTTCTGTACAGAAAAACAAAGTGTATTTGAGTGAGCGAAAGCGGAGTGAGTGGATTTGAACCCCGGAAATCGGGTCCCGTGGTACACCAAGTGAGTGGAGGCTTGGTGGCATGAGGCGGCTGACTCACGTTAATATAGATTGAAATACGTAAATCATGAGGAGACTTGCACAGGAGCATGGTAGGGAATTGTGAATTGTGGCCCATATAGTTTTTTTTTATATGCTCCGGCTGAGGTTTTCGCAGCTTGTGATTCGATTCCAGTGGTCGTACGGCAGATAGGTAACAAGTACCTATATGCTGTGCAATTGGACCGCGCGTTTGTGGGTGCGATATGTAGCACAACTTGATACCCCTTTTACGAGCTTTTGCATAAAATCGCGGTATCATTAGCGCTGTACAGCATACGCAAGCGTGATTTGTGTATAAAAAGTGCATAGGGAGTTTTCGCTGGTCTCTCTCAGGAAAATCTCCAGATACTTTACTGGAAAGGGTAAGTTATTACTAAAAACTTCCAGTAAATATAGGTCAATAGGGGCCCTAAGTTGGGTACATTACCTTTGCTATCGACAGTGTATGGTAGTACTGGCCAACGAGGGCGAGAGTGGGTGAAAGCGCTTGGAGAACTTTCACCGTCGCCTTATATTGAGTATATTGGTGTTTGTGGGAAAAGGCCCACAATTATGGGAGCCACTTGCTCAACTAAGGGACGTTTGGTAGCCAGGGATCAGGTTGAAGTGCCGCTGCCGAGAGGGTCAGTGAGGTTTATTATGTGTGGAAAATATGGTTCACACACGGAGGCTTTTTGCAATGAATGGTTACATATGACTGACAAAGATAGGGTACCATTCCCTAAGGTGGGCAGCTTTGAACCAGAGGTATTGCAGAACTTAAGGATAAGGATATGTCTGATAAAATCCAGAAAACAAAGGATTAGACATACAGATTGTTTAAATTTATGGCAGCAAGAGGGGGAGACGCAAAGGGAATTAGCTCGCGCAGCAGGTTCCAAACCTAGCGAGAAAACAATGGCGACCGCACCACCACCACCATATATTGTTGGGGAGAAAGTGGCTACAAGCAATGGTGCATTGGTACAGGATAGGAATGTGATTAATAAATGTACTAACGCTAACCCTTGCCAGCTGTATCCCATTTTAAATTTTCCCCAGGATTGTGAGCAGGAAGATGAGCCCAGCACGATATCGGCACTCTCTCTAGCAGCCACCATACAGGATACTCAGGTGGGCACGGCCCAACCATCAAGAGTTGTAGCAAGGCCCCCTAGCGGAGGGATAAGTGAGGTCATATCCACAGGTAAGTACGGTACCATACATTATGCAGAAACTATAGCTCCCCACATTATAGAATCAAACCAGAATGATGTAATTGAATTAAATCCTGTCAGGGTAATTGCAGTTCCCAATGGGAAAACTGACAATCAGGGAGTAACTCCCATCAGGAACATTGCCATGCATTGTCCCTGGTCCCGAGCAGAGTTAAGGTCAATTATGTCTGAATTTCCCGATCCCAGAAAAGATCTAGTCGGATGCCAGAGATTCATTAAAGAGTTAGGTAACGCCCATGAGCCTACAAATAAAGATTGGCGAACAGTGCTACGAGTGTGTTTACCCTCAAATATTGACACCACGAAATTCATAGCAGACAGTAAGTTAGATGCAGAAGTACCTCTCACTGATGAATACAATCAGGAGAACGTAAAGCAAATCAATCTGCAACTAGGAGTGTATTTCCCTACTGTTGTCAAGTGGAATAAAATTTTCTCCATAAGACAAAAGGAAGGTGAAATGGCATCCAAATATTTCCATCGAGCACTGCAGGAAATGGCTAGATACACTGGGATCGAGGACATTAAAGATAATGCACATCACAGGGAGGTAGCTGTTACTGTAATAATGGACGGGTTAAAGGAGGCATTAAGAACAAGGGTACAAACCTCTCTACCTAACTGGAGAGGTATCTCGGTGGCTGCATTGAGAGTCCGCTATCGAGCAACACCGGAACATCAGTAAGCACAGGGAGTCTCAGGGGGATAAGCTGATGACAGTAAGTATAAATGCTCTTACAACAAAACCACATCAGCCAAAACTCCAGACCCCTGATGGTAAGTCACGGTCAATAATATGCTTCTATTGTAAAAAGGAAGGACATTTTGCAAGGGACTGTAGGAATAAAGGTACACATAAAATATACCGACCCCCTAGACCAGGATATGAACCACACTACAATTCACATAATTGGGATCAGGGAACACCTAGGAGAAATTACGAGCCACATGCAGGGGAAACAAGGAGGTACCCACCAAGGAGAGATTGGCAGACCTCCGAAAATTTTCAGCTACCCCCCTCACATATTGTAGCTGCCAATGCGCTGTGGGAGGGTCCCAATATACAATAGGGGTTGGGCCACACCTGTAGTCTGCAGCCAGTGAAATTGATTGCTAGCCTTGGTAGCGAACCTGAGGTCACGGTTGATGTAGCTGGTGTACCATTAGCATTTCTTGTAGATACAGGGGCGGCCAGGTCAGTGTTGAATTCCACATCAGGTATAAAGACCACGGGAAAAATGATTTCGGCAATGGGAGTAACAGGAACGGTGCAACAATACCCTTTGAGTAGACCTGCAGAGTTTACAATAGGGCCCTTGCAAACCAAACATTCTTTTCTGTTGGCTGCATCGGCTCCGACTAATCTACTCGGCAGAGACTTATTGTGTAAAATGCGGTGTGTCATATATTGTACTCCTGAGGGTGTCTTCTTGGATATACCTGAGAACCACGCTCAAGAAGTGCAAGATATATTAGACACCCCTCAACGGCTAATGTCGCATTCTACTGTTATAGACAAGTGTCCATCAAAGGTAGAGGAAATGATCTCACAAATACCGGGTTCCCTTTGGACCAAAGATGGACAAGACACTGGATTGATGGCGAATGTAGCTCCAGTAGTAGTACAAGTAAAAGATGGTAGGATAGCTCCAAAAATCCCTCAGTATCCTCTGAAGCCAGAGGTAGAATTAGGAGTGTACCCCGTCATAGAGCGGCTGCTACAGCAGGGCATCCTAGTCAGGACGTCCAGCACCACCAATAGTCCCATCTTCCCTGTGAAAAAGAGTGGGGGGAGGGGTTACAGGCTAGTGCAGGATCTAAGGGGGATACACAAGATAGTTGAGAGTCAATTCCCCGTAGTGCCCAATCCAGCTGTCATCCTCATGCAAATTTCCTCTACTGCAAAATTCTTCACTGTCATTGACCTCTGTTCTGCTTTCTTTTCTGTCCCTCTTCACCCTGACAGCCAGTACCTTTTTGCCTTTACATACAGGGGAGTACAGTACACCTGGACTCGTCTTCCCCAAGGTTTCATTGACAGCCCAAGTATTTTCTCCCAGGCTTTGCATGACTGTTTACAATACTTTCAACCTGAGAGTGGATCAGTACTAATACAGTATGCTGATGACTTATTGTTGTGTTCTGACTCACTCGAATCATCCTTGAAAGACACGAAACAGCTTCTGTTTCATCTTTCCCAAACGGGACACAAGGTTTCAAAGGATAAGTTGCAGTTGTGCCGGACCAGGGTCAAATATTTGGGACATTGCATTACTCAAGGACTTAGACACCTCACTGCTGATAGAATGCAGGCGATTTGCGACATGACTCTGCCACAAACTCAGCAACAGATCCGCACTTTCCTTGGAATGTGTGGGTACTGTCGAAACTGGATTCCAGGGTTCTCTATACTGGCTTTACCTTTGGAAGAAATGGTCTCTTTGAACAAACCAGAACGGATCTCGCACACAGATGAACTGGCATTTGAGAGACTCAAACAGTGCCTATCACAGGCACCTGCATTAGGTATGCCAGATTATGAGAAGCCCTTTGAATTGTATGGTACAGAAAGTGCGGGGTGCCCGGCAGGGGTTTTAACTCAGAGACATGGTGATGCCAGCAGACCGGTAACTTACTACAGTGCACAGTTGGACACGGTAGCGCGGTCTCTCCTCACTTGCTTGCGAAGTGTTGCAGTGATAGCTTTGCTGGTAAGTAAAAGTGAGGACGTACTGTTAGGACATGACCTGACCATTCATACACCTCATGCAGTATCAGCCTTACTAAACTCAGCCCAAACCAGACATGTATCATCTGCTCAGTTTACAAAGTGGGAATTATCACTGATGGCCCCGGTAAACATCACCATTAAGAGATGCAGCTCACTAAATCCTGCAACTTACTTGCCAAGTGTGCCTGGACAGGCACAAAGGGTGGAGGATGAGAATGTTGGTGAAGGAGGATTTAGTGCAGACACTGATACGCATGATTGTATGGAATACCTGAATCAGACTTTCACAGCGAGACCTGCCATCAGTGACAACCCACTGGAAGGAGTAGACTTTACCTTCTACACTGATGGTAGTTGCCACAGACAGACAGAATCGGGAGACTTGTGCACTGGATATGCAGTTGTAGATGACAAAGGTATCATAGAAGCTGAACCCCTGGGCCCACCGCACTCAGCACAAGTTGCTGAGTTGGTTGCCCTAACCAGAGCGTGTGAATTGGCCAAGGGTAAGTCAGCTAATATATACACAGATTCTAGGTACGCCTTTGGAGTGGTGCATGATTTTGGGGCCCTATGGCACCTCAGAAATTTCATGACGGCAGCTGGCACACCTGTAGCGCATGCGTCCCACATCAAAAGGCTTTTGATAGCAATACAGGAACCAGACAGAGTGGCTGTTATCAAGTGCAAAGCACACACTTACAACCAAAACCCAATTTCACTTGGTAACAGCCGGGCAGATGAAGCTGCTAAATCAGCAGCAAGCACCTCCATACAAACGTGCATCACATCACTGATGACATTTAACACGATCAACACACAACAATTAATCGAAATGCAAAATTTGTGTTCCCTACAGGAAAAGGCAGTCTGGAGGGCAAAGGGGTATGGCCAGGAGTCCTCAGGACTATGGACAGGTGGACACGGTAAGCCAGTGGCCCCCAGAGCATATCTTCCAAGCCTAGCTGAGGCGGCACACGGTCTGACTCATCTGGGCAAAGAGGGTATGTGAAGGTTGGTAAGAGCCTACTGGTGTGCATCAGGATTCTCTTCTCATGCAGGTAAGAGAGCAATGACATGTTTTACCTGCTTGAGGAAGAAAATTGGAAAGACAATACCAACAGAGCCATCCTATATCCCTCCTACAGACGGACCCTTTCAGGTAATACAAATCAATTTCATACAGTTACCATCCTGTAGGAATTTGAAATATGTGTTAGTTTGTATTGATGTATTTTCCAACTGGGTAGAAGCGTTCCCTGCTGCCACAAATACTGCTACGTTCACTGCAAAGAAAATTGTGCAGGAATTTGTGTGTAGATATGGTATCCCTAGAATAATTGAAAGTGACAGGGGTACCCATTTTTTAGGTGAAGTCTTTCAGGTCACGTGCAAAATGATGGGAATTAATAGCAAGCTGCATACTCTGTACCGTCTACAGGCGAGTGCAAAGGTAGAGAGAGTGAACAGCACTATTAAGAACAAGCTGAGCAAATTAATGGCTGAAACTGGATTGTTGTGGCCAGAAGCTTTGCCACTAGTGTTGTACAGCATCAGAACCACTCCCAGGTCTCCACTTAACTTATCACCCTTTGAAATTCTTTTTGGTCGACAACCTCATGTAATGATAGACCCCCAGGATTATATGAAATATAATAATGAAGTGACTGTGAAATATTTGGTTGGGATGAGCCAGCAACAAAGAAATTTAAAGCTGGTGATTCCTGACCTACCGAACAGTAATTGTCATGACATTGAGCCTGGGGATTATGTGATGATTCAAAATTTATTACGCTCAGGTTGCCTCATAGACAGGTGGGAAGGACCATACCAAGTCTTGTTAACCAGCACGACAGCATTGAAGGTCGCCGAAAGAGAGACTTGGGTCCACTCGTCCCACTGCAAGAAGGTCGCTGACCCGGAGAGAACTCGTGACAAAGAGCAGAGTGTAGAGAATCTCGTATCACTGGAGTGTTTGTTCTGGGAAAGTTGAGAGGCAGAACTGTTGAAGGGCATCTGAGCATAGAGAGCAACAAGATCTAGAACGGTTGTCGCACCATTTTCTTGTTTTTCACCTCCCCCTACATTTTCCTTTCTTTTCTCCTTCTTATTTTCCTCCTTTCCCCTAACGAAATGGATCGATCACAAGAGACTGCGTTTTGGGTTCTGTTAGTAATTCTGGTTTTTTGATCAGGACAGTTTTGTTTTGGTGAGGGTCCCAGAGAGGTCGAGCAGGGATCTGGAATGGGTTCTGATGGCGAGTATGAATTTGTAGGATCTCAGGAGCAGCACATCACTCGAGTAAAGATACATCCAACCGGAAAAGACGTCAGCCCTACCCAAAATGTTTATGTGAATGTATTTTTATATATGTGTCTTATCTTCATCTCTGCAACCTCCAGTTAATGGCACACATAGTCAACAGGTGATATCCACATACACTATTTATTTATTATTTATTAACAGTTTCTTATATAGCGCAGCATATTCCGTTGCGCTTTACAATTAGAACAACAGTAATAGAACAAAACTGGGTAAAAACAGACAGACAGAGGTAGGAAGGCCCTGCTCGCAAGCTTACAATCTATAGGGAAATAGGCATAGATACACAAGGATAGATGCTACCTATTGCATAATGGTCCACCAGATTGCTAGGTTCTTAATGGGTTGTATGATGATACCCCACAAAGTTATCCAAGTGTCAGTAGGGTGTGAGACTAAAGAAAGACAAGATATGTGATGTTATGAATACTCTACAGAGGATGTAATTAGATAGGGAAGCACTGAAGGTTATGTGGGTGGGTCTGGAATTTGATAGGCTTGTCTGAAGAGGTGAGTTTTCAGGGAACATTTAAAGGTTTGGAGACTAGAGGCGAGTCTTACTGTGCGTGGGAGGGCATTCCACAGAGTGGGTGAAGCCCGGATAAAGTCCTGTAATTTTGAGTGTGAACAAGTAATGCGTGTGGATGAGAGACGTAGATCTTGTGCAGAGCGGAATGGTCGGGTAGGGAGATATTCTGAGATGAGTGAAGAGATGTATGTTGGTGCAGTTTGGTTAATAGCCTTGTATGTGAGTAAAAGTATCTTATATTTAATACGGTAGAATACCGGTAACCAATGGAGGGACTGACAGAGCGGATCTGCAGACGATGAACGTCTGGCAAGGAAGATTAGCCTCGCAGCTGCATTCAAAATGGATTGTAGTGGTGAGAGCCTATGTTTGGGAAGACCGGTCAGGAGACTATTACAATAATCAATGCGGGAGATAATGAGAGCATGGATTACAGTTTTTGCTGTGTCTTGTGTAAGATAAGGGCGTATTTTGGATATGTTTCTTAGATGTATGTAACATGATCTTGAGACAGATATACTAGCACTCACATATGTTTCCCCCCCATGTATCATCAACTAAATGGGCACCCCATTTGTTGGAACAAGAATCCGAAAAGAGCTCGGTAGTGTTTGTTGGCCCATTTACAGACCCTTAATACGGGATGAGAAGGATTTAATGTATACTTCGCAATACCTCGAAGCTTATGTAGAACATATACGGTACAATGATACATGCCCCTCAGACATGGATTCATACATACATGCTTTTACTATCCCACTAGGTCATACATTTCCCACCTACAACTCTCCCCCGACCATCCAAGCTTCTGTAGATATTGTATAGATATTTTTCTGTTTATTCATTAGATAGTGGCAGTTATTGGTGACTGCCAAAGGGTGGACTGTCAAATTTGACAAATATTGCAGTACACACATCACGTACAAACTACACACAGATGGCCTCCGTGCGTGTACTTGTTCTGCTGTTCGTGCGCATATTCGCAATTTGTGTATGGTCGCTCCCGTGGTCCTGCGCATTAGCGCGTGGTATGAGTATTTATGGTAGAGTTTGTGAACGTATGGAAAAGCTATCAAAACACATTACATAGTTAATCCAAATAGTGCATAATGTACACATAGTCTCCCTGCACCACACCAGCAAGTTACAACAGTTTAAATGGTATCAGAACAAAGGGATTCACCTTTACAGGATAGGAGGGGCAGAACAAGGTTATAAGGTGGTGTTTGGTATCCAGCTGTAGGGTATTTTAAGCGTAATATTCCGGTGCTGGTATGCAGCAGATTGCACGTTCCTGCGAATAGTTATGTGCAGGAGCAGATTATAGATATAAACTGTATTTACTGTACATTAGGTATGCGGCGGGAACCCAGAGGAGACCACCCACAAGTGCATCTGGAACAGACATCGCCCACCTATTCAAACCAACCTATGACCTCTCCTGTACTGTAAATGACCATCCCTGTGTCCAATGGACAAAGAGATTACAGTATCCATTGTGTTCAATTTTGGAAGATTATATAAAGGAGCCAGCTGCAGACCTGGTGAGACACAGACTCAAAAGGTCATCTACCCAGATGACTGAGGACCAGACTGGGAAGCGCGACGAAAACCAAACATGTATGTACCATTGACAGTAGCCATTATTCTTTTGTGTTGTATTGCTTTGTTATTGTAACCCCCTTTCAGTAATAATATGTTGTGTCAGAACCCGGCATTTTAAATGCAAACTGGTGTTGTGTTTTCCTTTCCCTGCTAAGGTTTAAAGTGTATTACTATCACATGCATAGCTGTTAAGGGTTCATGGTGTATCTTTGGGTGTGTACACATTGAGTGTACTTTGTACAGCCAGCGTGGCATTTGTACGCAAAGTACGTACACGGTACGGGGCTCTGTACGCTAATGGTGTAATAAGTACGTAGGTTGAGGATTAAGTATAGCGGCTGCAGCGGCTCCACTTAAAGTGTATGAAATGTCTTTTTAAAGTGTTGCTTTTAGTCCTGTATGTAAATCAGTATTTACACAACCAAGCTCAATCTAGGTCAAACTTAAAGACATTTGGTGATCATACCCTGTGTCGGCCTAGGGCATGAAGGGCCCACCGGGGGAATGCAGTGGAAGGGGCCTACGTTTAGGGGTGTGGCTGATTGCCAGAGGGGGGTGTCCAGCTACCATATTGGTTTGCCTAACAAGTAGAGAGTGCATGGGCTGGGCCCCTTGATAAATATATACATTAAATACTGTTAGTGCATACATGATACTGTACCAGAAGGGCACTGTAGAAAATACACCATAGTCCTGTGCAGTATAAGGTAACAATGTAATGTATAATTCAAGTGTTCAGTCTGGAACCTGACCCCAATATGAGGAGGAGGGCCCACAGGCAGTAGGCCCCACCGGGGTTTCCCCTGTACCCCTGTGGGCCAGTACGACACTTAATACTGATCTGTGCAGGCTTCTACAAATACGCTGCTCGCTGGGTTGTCTGAAAAATGTGTTTTGGTCTGAGTTTGCTCTGTTTTATTAACATTGTTCTTAGTAAATTTCCATGTTGTATTGTTTTCTATGGAAAGTACTTGCGACTTCGTTTAATGGTGTATTAAAATTTATTCACATTTTCTCGCCCATGTTTTGCAGTTCAAATTGTGATTTTACGCTAGTGTTTGGCTTCAGTAAATCTCTGAGTTAAAAAAAAAAGAAGACTAAACTCATCTCGGACTAATACGATTTTTAGTAAATGTACAATACCCCCTAATTTCTATTTGGTAGTTATTTCTTCTAAAGTCCTCCAGGTAGCCTATTAGTCCTCAGGATGGGTCACAGCCAGGCTTGTATACCGGTACTCACTCATGGCAATTTCAAGCTGAATGGATTTCAGTTCCTTATTAAGTGGCGAAACAGTGTTGTGCGTGAGTGGTTTTTGTGCTGACCTGCAGCTTTTTAATAACCCAAATAACTTTTCTGAGGGAAGGTATCCCAATTACGGCAGAGGTCAAAATTATTTTGATCCTAACAGGATTAGTACACCACATAATCCTAGCTTCAAGGTTTACAGGCATTTGCAATAGACGTATTAAAAAAAAAGTACACTATGGGGTATATTTACTAACATTCGTAATTTCCGAAAATAGGTCAAAGTTCAATCACGAATGACATCGAGAGTGTAAAACTGCAACTTTTTGAATTTATTACGATGGATTTACTAAGCTGTCGTATTCGTGTTTTTCTTTTCTTCCGATGTCGATGTCATTCGTTTTTTTTTTCCTAATTTTACGGCAGTGATTAGCAAAACACTGCCGTTTTTTTTTACAATCAATCTCGGCCGGATCTGTGTGATCCGTGCTGGGGTTCTTTTTATTTTTAATTTTTAATTAAACAATGTAAAATCCCCCCAAAAAATGCGTGGGGTCCCCCCTCCTAAGCATAACCAGCCCCGGGCTCTTTGAGCCGATCCTGGTTGCAGAAATATGGGAAAAAAATGACAGGGGTTCCCCCATATTTAAGCAACCAGCATCGGGCTCTGCGCCTGGTCCTGGTCCCAAAAATACGGGGGACAAAAAGAGTAGGGGTCCCCCGTATTTTTAAAACCAGCACCGGGCTCCACTAGCTGGACAGATAATGCCACAGCCGGGGGTCACTTTTATATAGTGCCCTGCGGCCGTGGCATCAAAAATCCAACTAGTCACCCCTGGCCGGGGTACCATGGGGGAGTGGGGACCCCTTCAATCAAGGGGTCCCCCCCCCCAGCCACCCAAGGGCCAGGGGTGAAGCCCGAGGCTGTCCCCCCCCATCCAATGGGCTGCGGATGGGAGGGCTGATAGCCTTTGTTGTAAAATAAAAGATATTGTTTTTAGTAGCAGTACTACAAGTCCCAGCAAGCCTCCCCCGCATGCTGGTACTTGGAGAACCACAAGTACCAGCATGCGGCGGAAAAACGGGCCCGCTGGTACCTGTAGTACTACCACTAAAAAAATACCCAAAAAAACACAAGACACACACACCGTGAAAGTATAATTTTATTACATACATACACACATACATACATACTTACCTTATGTTCTCACGCAGGTCGGTCCTCTTCTCCAGTAGAATCCAAGGGGTACCTGTTGAAGAAATTCTACTCACGAGATCCAGGGGTCCAGGCTCCTCGGCAAATCCAGGGATAATCCACGTACTTGAATAAAACAAAAAAACGGTTGCCCGACCACGAACTGAAAGGTGACCCATGTTTGCACATGGGTCACCTTCCCACGAATGCCAGAAACCCACTTTGCCTTCTGGCTAAGTGGGTTTCTTCAGCCAATCAGGGAGTGCCACGTTGTAGCACTCTCCTGATCAGCTGTGTGCTCCTGTACTGAGTGACAGGCAGCACGCGGCAGTGTTACAATGTAGCGCCTATGCGCTACATTGTAACCAATGATGGGAACTTTCTGCTCAGCGGTGACGTCACTTTAGGTCAACCGCAGGGCAGAAAGTTCCCATCATTGGTTACAATGTAGCGCATAGGCGCTACATTGTAACACTGCCGTGTGCTGCCTGTCAGTGAGGACAAGAGCACACAGCCGATCAGGAGGGTGCTACAACGTGGCACTCCCTGATTGGCTGAAGAAACCCACTTAGCCAGAAGGCAAAGTGGGTTTCTGGCATTCGTGGGAAGGTGACCCATGTGCAAACATGGGTCACCTTTCAGTTCGTGGTCGGGCAACCGTTTTTTTGTTTTATTCAAGTACGTGGATTATCCCTGGATTTGCCGAGGAGCCTGGACCCCTGGATCTCGTGAGTAGAATTTCTTCAACAGGTACCCCTTGGATTCTACTGGAGAAGAGGACCGACCTGCGTGAGAACATAAGGTAAGTATGTATGTATGTGTGTATGTATGTAATAAAATTATACTTTCACGGTGTGTGTGTCTTGTGTTTTTTTGGGTATTTTTTTAGTGGTAGTACTACAGGTACCAGCGGGCCCGTTTTTCCGCCGCATGCTGGTACTTGTGGTTCTCCAAGTACCAGCATGCGGGGGAGGCTTGCTGGGACTTGTAGTACTGCTACTAAAAACAATATCTTTTATTTTACAACAAAGGCTATCAGCCCTCCCATCCGCAGCCCATTGGATGGGGGGGGACAGCCTCGGGCTTCACCCCTGGCCCTTGGGTGGCTGGGGGGGGGGGACCCCTTGATTGAAGGGGTTCCCACTCCCCCAGGGTACCCCGGCCAGGGGTGACTAGTTGGATTTTTGATGCCACGGCCGCAGGGCGCTGTATAAAAGTGACCCCCGGCTGTGGCATTATCTGTCCAGCTAGTGGAGCCCGGTGCTGGTTTTAAAAATACGGGGGACCCCTACTCTTTTTTCCCCCCGTATTTTTGGGACCAGGACCAGGCGCAGAGCCCGATGCTGGTTGCTTAAATATGGGGGAACCCCTGTCATTTTTTTCACCATATTTCTGCAACCAGGATCGGCTCAAAGAGCCCGAGGCTGGTTATGCTTAGGAGGGGGGACCCCACGCAATTTTTTTTGAAAAAATAAGCACTTTCCCACCCCTTCCCACTGATATACATGCACGGATCTCATGGATCCGTGCATGCCTATCCAATCACGAATAAAAAAAAAAGGTCTGTTTTTTTTTAGCACTTTTTTACGAGTTGTAATTTTTCACGGCAGTGTTTGTTCTTTTTTGGCTTTGCACTTCTTAGTAAATGACCGAGATTCATACTTAAACAGCCGCGTTTTGACCGATGGTGTATTCATTCGTAATTTTTTACCTGAACTTGCAAAAAATTACGAATGCCCTCATCACTGCCGTGATTAGTGTTTAGTAAATTACCGAGATTAACCGAGATGACACTTTGAAGAAAAAACGGCATCTCGGTCAAAATCGGGAGCTTAGTAAATATACCCCTATGTATCCATGACGAAGGGTGGAAGACCCGAAACGCGTTGATGAGAGACGGAAGTGAGAGGAGCGGAAGTTGAATCAGGATCTGACGTCATTTTCGAGCGCCGATCTGAAGACCAACGGACACCGCAACTCAGTGCTGGAGGGAACCAGAGCCGGAACGCCAATAGTGAGCCGCGATCAGCGACTCACAAAAGGTAGGGAAAGCCAGGGTCAGTCAATCACTGGACTATAATACCGGGATCGAAAATACGGAACCCTCAGCAAAAGAAACACACAACAAAATACTTCCATACAATATCCAAAAAGAGCTGCAAACATAATACTAACAGTTTTTTTTTCAGGTATGAGCATTTTTTTAACACATTACAAGCGCTTCTATATTTTAATACCCCTATGTATGTTTCTTTTTTTAAGTTATGCTCTCATACAGTACTTCATTTGAACTTGGGTGTATTTGTGGAAGGCTATCTGCAAACATCAAAGCAGGCAGTGTTATATATACTTTATTTAAAACAATGTTTTTGTTCTTGTTAAAGAATGCATACAATGTATGGCTGCAAAATTGAGTATTTATGTTAAATACAAGGAAAACAGGCCTTTGAAAATCCAAAAATACTTTATTTTTAAATATAATGATGATACAGGAGTTCTTGCTGAGTATCAGACAGGTCCGGCTCCTCTAGATTCCGCTCTGGCAGAAACTGCTCTTTTAGTATTTCACATATGTTATGTAAAATACACGATGCAGCAACTACATTAGAAATTAGTTTTATATCAGTGTCACTTCTCTTCAGTAAACGCCAATGTCCTTTTAGTCATCCAAAGGCATTTTCGACCACCATCCTGGTAGAACTGAGGGTGTGAGTGAATCTAATCTGTTCCACTGAAAGTTGATGATAATGGGTGAAGCCTTTCAATGGGTAAGCAGCATCACCAATAATGTGTACAGGGATCTCAACCCTATCAACTCTTTTGTATTTCTGTAAACAATACAACAGTTCAGGATATAGTAGAGGTGTACGTGTCCTGATCCTAAATGTTTAAAAAGGTATATTTTAGAAATGTGATTGCACACATCTAGAGTTGGTGGCATGGATGTAAGTTCAAAGTGGCAGTACTGCTAACCATTTTTCCAACCATGTTGCCACACACCTTCAGTGCTATTATATCAAATAACTAATAATATTTACAACAGGACAACCCATGACAGAGACTGTACACAAATTGTATTTTGATACATCAATATTTTCTGACAAAAGTACCACCAAATCGACCATCTTGTTCTCCTCTGTAATCTGGTACAGGTCAGATTTGGCAAGAACTCTGGTGTCATGTGCATATCCATACCAGTCAAAATAGACATCTGTGAAACAGACAATAATATGTATTACTGTAGCTTTATCTTAAAATAAACATCATGTGCACGGCTTATGACTCACAGTAACAAAAATGATGCTTACCAGAAGTTGGTGGTCAACTACAGTCTGCACAGCATTATATAATTCCAACCTTTGTGGTTGTAGTAGTCTGCTAGATTGTCTCTTAGGGCAATAATAGGTATATGTGTCCCATCTATGGCTCCAGCACATTGCAAATATCCCCATGGCTTGATAACTTTAGTGATGTCATCTAGCCACTGACCATGAGGCAAGGAGATGAAACGGTGGTACAGGGTCTCCAGCAATGCTTCCGCCATTGCAAACAGTAGATATCCCAACACCAAACAGGCAGGAAATGTGGTATTCTCCTGGGGTTGCATACTAACACAATACAATGGATAGCTGTGGCGATGCATTCCAGCAATTATCCATTCCACACCTATTAATACTCATGAGCTGTTAATTTATCTTTAAACATTGATAACAACATCCCCAACCTGTCACCATAAAAAACATTCACAAACCTCCTACAAGTACATTTATCTCTCTCTCCTGCTTCTATTAGCTGGTGACATTTTACCAAATTCAAGCCTCAATCACTTGCCCACTCACATTCACCTGATTCGCAGCAATATATAAACACAGCTAACCTCATAAACATCACATGTCTCACATCACCATCCAAATCACTACAATGTGTCTTATGGAATGCACGCTCTGTTTGTAACAAATGAACAGCCACCCATGACCTCTTTATATCTAATAAATTCACCCTGCTGAATATGACAGAAACATGGCTCACACAATCAGACATTTTCTCCCCTGCTGATTGGTCACATGGTGGTCTCAACTTCACACATACCTCCAGGCCAAGTAATTGTAAAGGAGGTGGGGTTGGAATATTACAATCCCAATCTTTCACATACACAGTTCTACCACAGGTTCCATCACTCACATTCACATCATACATTCTCTCAGGATTTGCCATCTGTCCCCCAGGCCAGTACAATTCTGCAATACCAGTGCAAACATTGTACTGTGCAAACCCAACCCTCAGGCATAACAGTTTGTACTGACCATATGGATCCAGTCTTCAGGACCAGTCCAGATCTTAGCTGCATGCCTAGAACATCAAGAGGCTGCACAGGGTCAGGTGATCCAATACCTGCAAGAATTGTCCAGTTGCCTACATGTCATTCAAGCTTTACTTAAGGTTCATGGGGCTACACATCCTTCATCTCCAAATCCTCCAGCTGTTCCTCCTTCTTCAGTATCTCGGCTCCAGCTTCCTGTTCCTACCAAATTTGATGAGAACCCCAAAAATTGCAGGGGTTTTCTAAAATGTGAGAACCATTTTGAATTACAGCCTTATAACTTTCCAACTGAATGTACCAAGGTGGCATATATCATCTCCGTACTCTCTTGGTCAGCTTTGAACTGGGAGTCTCCACTCTGGGAAAAAGCAGATGCAATATTGTCTTCATACAAAGACTTTGTAATATATTTTTGCCGGATTTTTGATGAACCTGGGAGAGTGACATCTGCTTCCACAGACATCTTATGTCTTCGCCAAGGATCTCACTCTGTTGGCCAATACCTGATTCAATTTCAACTATTGGCTTCTGAATTAAGCTGGAATGATGAGGCACTTTATGTAGCATTTTGGAATGGTCTATCAAAGAAAATCAAAGACGAACTTGTCACTCGGGATCTCCCAGACAAGTTGGAGTGCTTAGTTTCTTTATGTACTAAAGTGGACATACGTTTCCGGGAGCGAGCTATTGAAAGATGAAGATTTTCTATGCCTAAAACTTCAGCAGGATCAACATCTCATCAGGTCTCTCTTTCTAAGGAAAAATTGATGCAAGTAAACCATTCTCGCTTTCCCAGCTGGAACGCCAAAGACAACATTCTAAAAATCTCTGTCTCTATTGCACTGCTCCTTCACATCAAATCAATTCCTGCCCTGAACGTTCGGAAACGCCCGCCCCTAGTCAAGCAAGGAGAGGCTCGATTGGGGGTGCTCAACTCCTCTCCATGAAATGACAATTGTATATTTTGGGTTTATTTGCAGGTCGCCCAATGGTTCAAGAAAATTTCAGCTCTTCTCTATTCTGGTGCTGCTGGGAACTTAATCACCACAGACTTAGTAGAGAAATGGGCTATACCTTCTGAAAGACTGTCCAAAACTGTTTATTTAACTGCGGTAGAGGGGAGTCATATATTAAGTGGTACCATTACCCACCAGACTCAACCTCTTTGAGTCAAACTTGAGGCCTTGCATTCTGAACTTTTACGTTTTCTAATTATCCCCAAGGCATCGCATTCCATTGTTCTGGGTCTTCCTTGGCTTCACCAGTATAATCCCCAAATCAATTGGGAAACCTCTCAAATCACTGCTTGGGGGTCATCCTGTTTCAAGTCCTGCCTGCAACAAGTATTACCAGAACATTTCACAGGTCCATCTCATCCGGATATTCCACCTCATCCTTATGAAGAATTTGCAGACGTATTCGGGAAGGCAAGTGCAGACATCCTTCCTCCTCATCATGAATGGGTTTGCCCAATAGACCTTATCACGACCCTAGGCATGGCAATTCCCCAGATATGCCAATCTGCAAATCCCTGCCACGTGACACTGTTACTGGATACCTGAGCATGTGCGTTAATTTCAACACTGTCACTGCCACCAGCCAAGTACAAATGTTTAGGGTATGACCCAACGCACACTTATGGCTTTTGCCTGAATCCAGAATTATTAATATTTTGGTAATGCCTCTTTCAGAGAGTTGGGTTGGATACACAACAGAAAAACTAGAGCTAAAAATTATGATTTAATTTAAGTGAAACACTTCAAAGCTTATGTTACAGAAAAGAAAGTTACAAAATATAATGATAAAAAGTCAAAGTCACATCAGTAAAAACACTTTCAAGAAAAATAAAAATAGGGAGATAAAACCCACCGATCCCAGAACATGCAGAGTGGACTGATGGGATGAAGTGAAGCCTCTTCAGATATTCTGGACATTACAGAGCCAGGATGCTTCTCCTGACTTGCTTCTTTGATAATGCACATTTTGCAGTCTGTGTTTCTCCTATTTAAAACTCAGGTTACCCGTTTAGCCCCCCTCCCTCTGGAGAGTTTGTTTTTAACCCTTCCAAAGCAAGAGAAGGTATTGAGTGTCAGCTCACACTGGGCTTCCCAGCCACTCACTCAGGGGCGAATGGCCTTATTTTCTAATAGCCTTTGAAGCTCTGGCCATGGTTATTGTGTAAACACAACTGTGACATGGGTCTCTTGGTCATATACACAGGGGCTGGCTAATTACTTTTCCCATTCCTTTTGAAACTGGGCAATCAGATTTATCAGTCATACTAAGACACTGTTATAGCTAGCTGAAAGAAATTTTTATCACCTTCCCTAGCCAACATGTCTTTCTGGTCTCTCTGGTGACCCCATGGGGTTAGTAAACAACCTGTTGGGAGATATCTTCTATTTGTCCTGAGAAAACATTTACAACACAATACAACAGATTAATTAGAGTACTACTTAATATAGTTTTTATGGATACAGAGAGGAAAGGGATACCATTTGCTTCCCTGAAGCCTTCTCTGTCTGACTTATCACAGCTTGGTTACCTTGACCCATAGCAGAGTTCCTGCTGTGAAAGGGCTGTTAGATTGACCTTTTCACGCAGGATTTATACATAACCACACAAAGGGATTTGCAGAGATTGATCAATACAATATTATTTGCAGTTATGCACATTCTGGCGTCAGAATGGCATCCAATCATGACATACCTGATTCCAGGAAAAACTCCTCCTAAAGGGCGTACCTATCCACTGTCTATTCCTAAAACCCAATCCATTACGGAATACATTCGGGAAAACCTTGAGAAGGGTTTTAGTAGATCATAACGTGCTGGTGCAGTTTTTTTTCTTTGTAAAAATTAAATATGGTGGATTGCATCCCTGTATTGACTATTTGGGCCTGAGCGATATCACTATTAAAAATCGCTATCCTTTTCCAGTAATCACAGAACTTTTTGACCGAGTCAGTGGTGCTACCATATTTACCAAACGTGAACTACGCGGGGCTTACAACTTAATCCGTATACGAGAGGGCAATGAATGGAAGACTACATTTAACACCCACAATGGTCACTACGAATATCTCGTCATGCCCTTTGGCCTCAGTAATGCACCTGCTGTATTCCAGCATTATGTCAATGAGATTTGTCGTGATCTATTGTACAAGCATGTTGTGGTATGTCTAGATGACATTCTGGAAGATCATCGTCTTCAAGTCAAAGAGGTACTTAATCATCTCAGGTCCAGTCGTCTCTACTGCAAATTAGAAAAATTTATTTTTGAAGTCAATTCTATTCCCTTCCTGGGATAGATAATCTCAGGTTCAGATCTCAGAATGGATCCTGTTAAGCTCCAAGCAATTCAAGAGTGGCCACTCCCAACAACTCTTAAAGCAGTACAATGCTTTCTTGGATTTGCCAATTATTACCGCAAAGTTTATCAGAGACTTTTCTACCATCATAGCACCCATTACCGCTCTCACTCGGAAGGGTGCCAATTCATCTCACTGGTCAGAAGAGGCTAAAATGGCTTTCCAAGAGCTTAAGCAAAGATTCATTACTGCTCCTGTACTGCGTCAACCGGATATTACACAACAATTTATTCCGGAGGTAGCAGCCTCCTCTGTAGGCATAGGTGCAGTACTCTCCCAGCGTTTTCAAGATGGTCATCTTCATCCTTGTGGTTTCTCTCTCGCAAATTTCTCCCAACAGAATGTAACTACAATATAGGAGACCAAGAATTGCTCACAATCAAGTTGGCTCTGGAGGAATGGCATTAACTACTCGAGGGGGCAATTCATCCTACTGTAATGCTAAGTTTGTCTCCCTGTACTGTCCTTTGTACGGTGCTGCAAAACACTTGTGGCGCCTTATAAATAAAATGTAATAATAATAATCCTATTTCCATTCTGACTGATCATAAAAATCTCTTATACTTGAAATCTGCTCATTGTTTAAATCCAAGGCAAGCTAGATGGGCTCTTTTCTTTTCACGCTTCAATTTTAAATTGTCCTTTCATCCAGGAGTCCAGAATAGGAAAGCTGATGCTCTGTCTCATTGCATGGAACAGGATAATGAGACTACTTTCACCAGATATGGATTAAGGGGAGGGCCCAGGGGGTATGTATCCCAGGCATCACAGTTTTAGGGGGCCCCCGGCTGTAGCAGCTCTGTCCCAGCTCTGAAGCTTCCCCCGTCTTGCCAGCAAGAGCAGCAGCATTGTGCTACAGTCAGCATACACTGCAGTGTGCTGGCTGATCTGTGGGGTTGCAGGGAGGCTGCTGCCACTTAGCAGCAGCGGCCATTTCTTCTGCCTGTGCGGGTGTGTAGGGGGGAGCGATCACACTGATCGCTCCCCCCTCTGTATTTACCCCTAGCTGAGGGGCCTAAATAAAATTTAAAAAAAGATTGCCATGATTTGCAGAAGGGGCATGGCCATATGGGCCATGATTAGGCCACGCCCCTGGACCCACAGCGGGCACAGCAATGAGATAGGCCCCCCTGTCTCAAGTGTCCTTGCCCATAAGTCATGATCCGGCCCTGACTGCCACTGAGAAACACCTCATCATTGATCCTGTGGCGTTTTCTGCAGTTGGAATAGTTCCCATGCCTCCTGAATCGAAATCCTTTGTCAAGCCTGCTTTGCACAAGAATTTGTTACATTGGGATTATTCTTCCCATTTTGCAGGTCATGCAGGAATTTAGAAGACTTTCAAATTCATTTCCAGATCTTACTGGTGGAATTCATTAAAAAAGGACGTACAGGACTTTATTTCTTCATGTTCCAAATGTGCCCAGCATAAAATTATTCGTCAAGTTCCAACTGGGCAGTTAATGCCTTTGTCAGTTCCACCGTGGTCCCATTTGTCTATGGACTTTGTTACAGATTTACCACTTTCAAATAAATTTAACACCATCTGGGTGGTAGTTGACTGGTTCACCAAGATGACCCACTTCGTTCCTCTCACTGGTCTTCCTTCAGCATGTAAATTAGCTCAGCTTTTCATTCAGGAAATCGTCTTCATGGCCTTCCAATAGAAATCGTCTCTGACTGTGGAGTCCAATTTGTTGCCAAATTCTGGCGTTCCTTGTGTTCCGCTCTACAGATCCAGCTCAAATTCTCTTCAACATACCATCCTCAGACCAATGGCCAGACAGAAAGAGTTAACCAGGATCTGGACTAATTTCTTCGCTTGAATGTATCCTCTTCACAAGACAACTGGGCTGAATTACTTTCTTGGCAGAATTTCGCCACAACAATCAATAACATTCATATTCTGGAACTACGCCATTCTTTGCCATCTATGGACTTCTTCCTAGAGTTCCAGATTTCCAGCTTCTTCCAGCATCTCAAGTTCCAGCGGCTGACAAAGCTGTACAGCAGTTTTCAAAATCTGGAAGGAGGTTCGATACTCTCTCCTTAAGTCTTCAGTCAGGCACAAAAAATTTGCTGATAGGCAAAGGTCCATGTGCGCTGTATCCACACATCGCTCCCAGAGATCCACCAGCGCTGATCTAGCATGAAGTCTCCTGCAGCGACTGCTGCCTCTGTGCATAGTACTTAACAGTGCTGTCTTCCAAGTGTATATTTCTCATTGTGCTCACTTCTTGGTGTTTGGGCCTAGTCAGAGTTTCCTCCAAGTCCAGACATGGGCGCTGCCATCTTGGATTCCATCAGCTGATTCTCCATTGTCCAATCCTGGAGCTCCTGTCGTCAGCTAACTACAACATCCAATTAATCCACATTGCAAGGTATAAAGGTAACTTCCTGGGATTACCAATTCATCAGTACAACAGTCTTTATCCAGGAAGTAACAGCTCTGTGCTGAGCTCCTTCATTCCAGTGACATTGTATGATCCAGTCCATCCCGATTCCACTCCTGCTACCATTGTTATTTGGACTTTGCCTTTCTTAAATGTCATCAGTCTTAATATTCCGGATCCAGCCCGGTGAGCACTCCAGTCCATTTCGGTTCAATTCCGGATGCTATTATATTTGAACTGTCTTTCTTCAATGCTATCAGTGTTAGTATTCCAGATCAAGCCTGGTCAGCACTCCAGCCTGTTCCGGCTCCATTCCGGATATTGTTGTTATTTGAACTGTTTCTTTCTTCAATGCTATGAGTGTTAATATTCTGGATCAAGCCCAGTCAGCACTCCAGTCCATCCTGATTCCACTCTGGCTGCCATTATTATTTGAACTTTGCCTTCCTTCAATGCATCAGTGTTAGTATTCCGGATCCTGCCTGGTGAGCACCTCAGTCCATTCCAGTTCCAGTCCGGATGCTATTATATTTGAACTATGTCTTTCTTCAATGCTATCAGTGTTAATAATCCGGCTCAAACCCGGTCAGACCCCCAAACTGTTTCGGTTCCATTCGGATATTGTTGTTATTTGAACTGTGTCTTTCTTCAATGCGATCAGTGTCAAGATTCCGGGTGAGGCCCGGTCAGCAATCCAGCCCATTCCGGTTCCATTCTGGATATTGTTGTTATTTGAACTGTGTCTCTCTACAATATTATCAGTGTCAAGATTCCGGATCAAGCCCGGTCAGCACTTCAGCCTGCTCTGGTTCTATTTCGGATATTATTGTTATTTGAAATTTATCTTTTTAGTCCAACCTGGTTTCATTCCGGTCTTCATCATTTCTGTGGTTAACCTGGTATCTTTTGTCAGCATACAGTACCTGCAGTGAATCATGAATGTTGTTCTTTAATTAAAGCTTCATTTACTATACTTACCTCTGGTTCTGTCACTGCTAGATCATCTCGGAATGACCCCCATAGTCCTTTCTTCCAGTTGCAAATGCTTTAACCCACCTGAAAACCAGTAAAACAAGGATGTTGTGGTTGAGATAACATTATTAATCAGTATTTTTTTTCTTAATTGATATTACCTTTGAGTAGTGCCTACTAGCTATCAGAAATGCATTTTTTGCATCAGTGATGCTGCTAAACATATTCTAGTGAACTGAATATTGGTTCCGATGCATGCCTCTACTGTCTATGAATGACAAGTAGACTTTACTTTTCATGCACTTCCCTGCAAAAATAAGTGTGAACACAGTCCTTTCCACATCCTTTTATCATACTTGCCTACTTTTGAAAAAGCATTTCAGGGAGATTGTGAAAGTGACACCTCTCAGCGCGGGCATGGATTGCTATAGTCATAAAAATGATTTGCATCCAAATGTAAATGAGCCACAAAGTTTTTAAGATCTGCTTGTTGTAGAAAGACACTGATATTTTTCAGGATTTGTTCGTGTATTGTGTTTTACAAGATCTTCCATATACTGTAAGTGGCCACGAGAAACCTTATTTAAAATGTATGTATCCATAGGGATCATTGTGCCTTAAGTCATAACCAATGCAGGGAAATGGCACTGATGATAATCCCATTTGACTATATGTATCTCTGATTTCTTTTTCTTCCCCAATAATGTAACAGCTATATAATGGGGGTAAGGTGCAATCAGGGAGATTACTGGTCTATTTAGGGAGTCAGGGATATTGCTGCTATTTCTGGGAGTCTCTTGCAGAATGAGGGAGAGCAGGCAAGTATGCCTTTTATCTCTATTTGCAACTACCGTTGCTCACATCTGGGCCTCCATTTACAGCCCGATGAATCCTGCTATCTACCATGGAGACACTTCATGATCTGCAACATAATGCTAGTATGCCAAATTTAGATTATGTGTAGAACTAATTACTGAATACAATAAATTAAAATAAATGCACAAAACCCTTTCAAGAAAAAACAGCCAAGCAATGATGTGCTACATTTCAAACATTTTAAATTCAGAAGTATACAAACTATTCACTGGTTTATGCATTTATTTTTTAATTGTGTATCGCTGTGTTGGATGGAGACAGAATAAATATAATTAATGTGCGAGTCTTATGGATTTGACCTGGTAGTCCTACTCTAACCTAGTTTAATTAGATAGACAAGCCTGCTAAGATGATTTATTCCTTAGTGTAATTGTATACACCTACTGAAGGCAGCATTTTGTTTCTTTGGGAACTAGATTATTTTAAACAGGTCTGCACAGAAGTGTCATCCACAATCCACAGTGGTGAAGTTCATAAAACCAATTGCTTTTTTGGATGCAACCGTTTTATATTTTTGCTACATTTTATTTTGACAGTAAATTGCAATGACCATGTTTTATGTTACTTTTAATCTATTACAGTTTCCAAGAAAGAATATTTCTTTTTATTAGCAAGAGTTGCAATGTGTAATGGTAATTTACAATCCTCTAAATGTAAAGCTGGGTACACACTGACAGATATATCGGCCGTTCCACTGAACTGTAGTGCATCTGCAGTTGTGTACAGACGGAATGTCTGTGAAAGTTGTCATTTACACACATATCACGTCAGCCCAGCAGCATACGCCGAAGTCTGATATATCTGCATATATCTGTGCGTACACCTGCTGCAGGAACCACTGGTGAATGGCATCTCAACTAGGTGGGCACATTTAAATGGATGATGAATGATTGTTAAGAGTATATGCACTTACAGTACCAATCGTTAGATAGCTTGACAAATTGACCAAGTGTCTCACGGACACCTCGGCCAAAATTGACTAAGAATTCGAGTTTGTCCGATTTGTGTTTTTTTTTCTAAGTCCCAATCCGGGAATTCACTAAGCACCAATCTCGGCAGTGTTTGGACTATTCGTAATGGTTTGATTAGCAAAGTTCAGAAATACGAATGAATAGACCATCGGTCAAACGCGGCTGTTATTTCATACAATACGGGAATTCACTATTCATTCGTATTTGGGTGTTAGTCTCTAAGTGGTCAAATGCGATCGTATTTTTATGCGATTCGTTAAAAAAATCTGCAAAAAAATAGACCTGCTTTTTTCAGCCGTGTTTACATGTGCTGACACTTACAAATCATTCACACCTGACTTATCATGCCTATAAAAGGGACACAAACTTGCCTCATCCAAAATAATTTATTGCCTTATGTTTGCTGGAGTAAATTTGGACTTTTAAAAGTCAATACACATTTTTCAACATATATCCATTATTACACACATTAGTGTTAAAAGTTAAAATCTTTTTTATTTTGTGGGTTGTGCCTCAGGTTTTAAAATATGATTACTCATTTTTTACACACACAAACATGCCACAATAATAATGTCATTCATTTTGGTTATGAAAAATTATAAATGTACACAAACATATTAGGACACTTTTACACAACTCTATTGTGTTTTCTTGTAAAGTCGTCTACAGAAGAAATGTAAACCAGTTTTAATTCACATTGTAAGTTGCATTGGTCATGGATGATTATGCCTGGCTGCCAATTATTGTGTGTGCAGGATCTGAGATTGATTGGAATCTAGAAAGAGTAATGATTAGAAAAAAATCAAGTGGTCTGGTTACTTCCTGCTAAAGACATTCTTGCTGGCTGCCAATTATTGTGTGTGCAGGATCGGAGAATGATTAGAATCTAGAAAGAGTAATGATTAGAAAAAAAACAAGTGGTCTGGTTACTTCCTGCTAACATCTATGTGCATCACAAACATTTCCCTCCTCCAAAAAATGGCAAAAATGGTAAAGAATAAATGCATACAAATTTCCTGTTGCTGTTTGTACCACTTCTAATTAATGATGTTGTTCAAATTGTCAAGGAGCTAAGTGTTTTATCTTTTTTAACAAACATACACTTACAAAGTATTTTTATTTACTTCTCTGAAATAAAAAATGTGAGTTTTCAATGTTAATTGATTTTGGTTGGCTGCTTGTCCTGCCCTTTGCCTTTACCACTGTCATGTTGGCGTGCTCTGGTGGAGCGTCTTGGTGATGATGACATTGGCGTGATATTTGGAGTAGTCGTACCAGAACTGCTGCTTGTTTGCTGATGTTGCGGAGGGATGCTGTTACCAGGTCTGGTTACTTTATTGTGAAAGCAAACACATTAGTTTTCTTGTAGATCACACATACTCCACCATAAAAACACTTTGAAATCCATAATGTGTTACCTTATATTTGTATTTAAACAAACATAGTAATGTTTTTATATGTATTTGGCCATGTTAGTTCAAACACACTTGTGTTAAATTGTAAAATTACCGTACTATTTTCACAAAATAAACATGAGTTTCTGTTGTAGCATCTTACACACAATGTGCTACTGTATGGCTGAAGTGGACATACATATATTTACAGGATGTGGACAAGGCCATTTTGCTCGGATTCCATTTCATCTTTTACTGACTTCGGTAAGTATATCATATTTTGATGTGTTTGGACTTAATGCGTTTAAGTAAAAGTTTGATTAATATATATATATTTTTTAAGTTTTACCGTTTGATACTCACAATCAAGCTGTGGGGAGTGTGGTTCACGTCTTGGAGGTGTGTCCAAAATTTGGAGTGTGGGGCCCGAACATACTGTCGATAATCTTCGTGGCGGGGTAGCCTGCTGTGGTTGGCCCTGGACATCAGACCTTGCTTTCTTTGCTGCTCCATTTTTTTTGCCTGTTGTGTTACTGAAGTCCAACTTCTGCTGCTCCAGACTTCTTTTCATGGACCTAGTATTGAAAGTGAAATGTTGTTATGGCCATTCCTTTACAAACATACCCTATACTACAATGGACACTTTACATGCTTCCGCCGCGTCAACATCATCAAATGTAATGGGAGTTACTGTCGGACAACCAGTACTGCTTTTTTCCAACACTGTAAAACCAAAATAAGAAATCATGTAATCATGCTATTGTGGATACATCCACCCATTATGCTTATAAACATTAATTAAATAAAAAGAGCGTGTTTTGCATTTTTAAAAAAACATAAGGACCATAAACCAAGAAACCACTACATAAAACAATAAAGATTGTCCAATAGCCATATGCACTATGGAAAGTGCAACACAGGAAAACATGTACAGGACACAGACATAGGACACAAGTCAAAATACAGTCAATAACAACCAAAAGCACACACATCTTCATTTGGTAATGAAAGGTCAAATATTACATATGCAATATAGAAATTGCTCTGTGATGTGGCACTCCAAACACACATTACCACTATATGAGGCAACCAAAAATACAACACCAAAAAAAAAACAGTGTTGTGTCTGGGTACAAATACAGCCTCAAACTGAACAAACAAATAGTGTTTTTTTGTCAAAAAAGAAAACATTCAGTAATAAGGACATTACACATGTAAGTGGTTTTAAAACCACTTTCCACTACTCCAGCCTCTAACATGACAACCACAGTTTTAACAACATTGCACATGGATAACATAAATCTCAAACCTAGTCAAAATGTAAACTTTCGAAATGTGCAAAAGGAATACATTATTGCAGGACAATTCTATGACACACCAAGTCCAAACTACACATGGAAAATATAGTGAAAAAACAACATGACATACAATAAAGTAAGATGTTACATTGGCTTTTGTACAAAACATAACCAAAAACAAGGTATTTGCTGACACACACTTGAAGATGGGAGTAATATGCAACGTCATATGACACACATTAGAAATAAATTTAAAAAAAACATAGAATGTTAATGCAAATACACATGCTCACCATTCTTCCTGGGCCTATCTGAATCCCGGACATGGGTTGCAGAGATTACTTCAGGAGGTATTACACTCCGCATGAGCTCCTCATACTCCAGATATCTTGCAATATAGGGCTGGACACCACCAGCTTTTCGAGCCGACTTCGCCTCCTTGGCCATTTTGGACTTGACACGTCGCTTTATGTCATAGTACCGTTTGCGGCACGTGTCCTCCGTCCGCTTGACCACCCCCTCACTATTGACAGCAGCAACAACTTTCGCACACAGCACCGTCTTCTTCCGTGTTGGCACCTTGGCGGACTCAGGGCCAAATAGCTGCCGCTGATACTTCATCAGCTCCCGCACCAATGCCACATTTTCTGCATAAGTAAATTTGACATTCCGCCCAGTCTTAGTAGTGGTGCGTGGCTGCGGAGCACTCTGACTGTCACTATCACTGTCACTTGAGGCTGCTGCAGCAACCTCACCCACCTCCTCCACCTCACTAACCTCACTCACACTCACCTCCTCCACCTGACCGACCTCCTCCCCCTCACTCACACCCTCCACCTCAGCCACCTGTGAGTCACACATAATTGTGTGTCTAAACATTTAACACAGAAAAATAAAAAGACAAACAACACACTCCGCAACTACCACTGCACAAATCACACACACACACACACACTAGAGATGAGCGCCTGAAATTTTTCGGGTTTTGTGTTTTGGTTTTGGGTTCGGTTCCGCGGCCGTGTTTTGGGTTCGAACGCGTTTTGGCAAAACCTCACCGAATTATTTTTGTCGGATTCGGGTGTGTTTTGGATTCGGGTGTTTTTTTCCAAAAACACTAAAAAACAGCTTAAATCATAGAATTTGGGGGTCATTTTGATCCCAAAGTATTATTAACCTCAAAAACCATAATTTACACTCATTTTCAGTCTATTCTGAATACCTCACACCTCACAATATTATTTTTAGTCCTAAAATTTGCACCGAGGTCGCTGTGTGAGTAAGATAAGCGACCCTAGTGGCCGACACAAACACCGGGCCCATCTAGGAGTGGCACTGCAGTGTCACGCAGGATGTCCCTTCCAAAAAACCCTCCCCAAACAGCACATGACGCAAAGAAAAAAAGAGGCGCAATGAGGTAGCTGTGTGAGTAAGATTAGCGACCCTAGTGGCCGACACAAACACCGGGCCCATCTAGGAGTGGCACTGCAGTGTCACGCAGGATGGCCCTTCCAAAAAACCCTCCCCAAACAGCACATGACGCAAAGAAAAAAAGAGGCGCAATGAGGTAGCTGACTGTGTGAGTAAGATTAGCGACCCTAGTGGCCGACACAAACACCGGGCACATCTAGGAGTGGCACTGCAGTGTCACGCAGGATGTCCCTTCCAAAAAACCCTCCCCAAACAGCACATGACGCAAAGAAAAAAAGAGGCGCAATGAGGTAGCTGTGTGAGTAAGATTAGCGACCCTAGTGGCCGACACAAACACCGGGCCCATCTAGGAGTGGCACTGCAGTGTCACGCAGGATGTCCCTTCCAAAAAACCCTCCCCAATCAGCACATGATGCAAAGAAAAAGAAAAGAAAAAAGAGGTGCAAGATGGAATTATCCTTGGGCCCTCCCACCCACCCTTATGTTGTATAAACAAAACAGGACATGCACACTTTAACCAACCCATCATTTCAGTGACAGGGTCTGCCACACGACTGTGACTGATATGACGGGTTGGTTTGGACCCCCCCCAAAAAAGAAGCAATTAATCTCTCCTTGCACAAACTGGCTCTACAGAGGCAAGATGTCCACCTCATCTTCACCCTCCGATATATCACCGTGTACATCCCCCTCCTCACAGATTATCAATTCGTCCCCACTGGAATCCACCATCTCAGCTCCCTGTGTACTTTGTGGAGGCAATTGCTGCTGGTCAATGTCTCCGCGGAGGAATTGATTATAATTCATTTTAATGAACATCATCTTCTCCACATTTTCTGGATGTAACCTCGTACGCCGATTGCTGACAAGGTGAGCGGCGGCACTAAACACTCTTTCGGAGTACACACTTGTGGGAGGGCAACTTAGGTAGAATAAAGCCAGTTTGTGCAAGGGCCTCCAAATTGCCTCTTTTTCCTGCCAGTATAAGTACGGACTGTGTGACGTGCCTACTTGGATGCGGTCACTCATATAATCCTCCACCATTCTATCAATGTTGAGAGAATCATATGCAGTGACAGTAGACGACATGTCCGTAATCGTTGTCAGGTCCTTCAGTCCGGACCAGATGTCAGCATCAGCAGTCGCTCCAGACTGCCCTGCATCACCGCCAGCGGGTGGGCTCGGAATTCTGAGCCTTTTCCTCGCACCCCCAGTTGCGGGAGAATGTGAAGGAGGAGATGTTGACAGGTCGCGTTCCGCTTGACTTGACAATTTTGTCACCAGCAGGTCTTTCAACCCCAGCAGACCTGTGTCTGCCGGAAAGAGAGATCCAAGGTAGGCTTTAAATCTAGGATCGAGCACGGTGGCCAAAATGTAGTGCTCTGATTTCAACAGATTGACCACCCGTGAATCCTTGTTAAGCGAATTAAGGGCTGCATCCACAAGTCCCACATGCCTAGCGGAATCGCTCCGTGTTAGCTCCTCCTTCAATGCCTCCAGCTTCTTCTGCAAAAGCCTGATGAGGGGAATGACCTGACTCAGGCTGGCAGTGTCTGAACTGACTTCACGTGTGGCAAGTTCAAAGGGCATCAGAACCTTGCACAACGTTGAAATCATTCTCCACTGCACTTGAGACAGGTGCATTCCACCTACTATATCGTGCTCAATTGTATAGGCTTGAATGGCCTTTTGCTGCTCCTCCAACCTCTGAAGCATATAGAGGGTTGAATTCCACCTCGTTACCACTTCTTGCTTCAGATGATGGCAGGGCAGGTTCAGTAGTTTTTGGTGGTGCTCCAGTTTTCTGTACGTGGTGCCTGTACGCCGAAAGTGTCCCGCAATTCTTCTGGCCACCGACAGCATCTCTTGCACGCCCCTGTCGTTTTTTAAAAAATTCTGCACCACCAAATTCAAGGTATGTGCAAAACATGGGACGTGCTGGAATTGGCCCAGATTTAATGCACACACAATATTGCTGGCGTTGTCCGATGCCACAAATCCACAGGAGAGTCCAATTGGGGTAAGCCATTCCGCGATGATCTTCCTCAGTTGCCGTAAGAGGTTTTCAGCTGTGTGCGTATTCTGGAAAGCGGTGATACAAAGCGTAGCCTGCCTAGGAAAGAGTTGGCGTTTGCGAGATGCTGCTACTGGTGCCGCCGCTGCTGTTCTTGCGGCGGGAGTCCATACATCTACCCAGTGGGCTGTCACAGTCATATAGTCCTGACCCTGCCCTGCTCCACTTGTCCACATGTCCGTGGTTAAGTGGACATTGGGTACAGCTGCATTTTTTAGGACACTGGTGACTCTTTTTCTGAGGTCTGTGTACATTTTCGGTATCGCCTGCCTAGAGAAATGGAACCTAGATGGTATTTGGTACCGGGGACACAGTACCTCAATCAAGTCTCTAGTTGGCTCTGCAGTAATGATGGATACCGGAACCACGTTTCTCACCACCCAGGATGCCAAGGCCTCAGTTATCCGCTTTGCAGTAGGATGACTGCTGTGATATTTCATCTTCCTCGCAAAGGACTGTTGAACAGTCAATTGCTTACTGGAAGTAGTACAAGTGGGCTTACGACTTCCCCTCTGGGATGACCATCGACTCCCAGCGGCAACAACAGCAGCGCCAGCAGCAGTAGGCGTTACACGCAAGGATGCATCGGAGGAATCCCAGGCAGGAGAGGACTCGTCAGACTTGCCAGTGACATGGCCTGCAGGACTATTGGCATTCCTGGGGAAGGAGGAAATTGACACTGAGGGAGTTGGTGGGGTGGTTTGCGTGAGCTTGGTTACAAGAGGAAGGGATTTACTGGTCAGTGGACTGCTTCCGCTGTCACCCAAAGTTTTTGAACTTGTCACTGACTTATTATGAATGCGCTGCAGGTGACGTATAAGGGAGGATGTTCCGAGGTGGTTAACGTCCTTACCCCTACTTATTACAGCTTGACAAAGGGAACACACGGCTTGACACCTGTTGTCCGCATTTCTGGTGAAATACCTCCACACCGAAGAGCTGATTTTTTTGGTATTTTCACCTGGCATGTCAACGGCCATATTCCTCCCACGGACAACAGGTGTCTCCCCGGGTGCCTGACTTAAACAAACCACCTCACCATCAGAATCCTTCTGGTCAATTTCCTCCCCAGCGCCAGCAACACCCATATCCTCCTCATCCTGGTGTACTTCAACACTGACATCTTCAATCTGACTATCAGGAACTGGACTGCGGGTGCTCCTTCCAGCACTTGCAGGGGGCATGCAAATAGTGGAAGGCGCATGCTCTTCACGTCCAGTGTTGGGAAGGTCAGGCATCGCAAACGACACAATTGGACTCTCCTTGTGGATTTGGGATTTCAAAGAACGCACAGTTCTTTGCGGTGCTTTTGCCAGCTTGAGTCTTTTCAGTTTTCTAGCGAGAGGCTGAGTGCTTCCATCCTCATGTGAAGCTGAACCACTAGCCATGAACATAGGCCAGGGCCTCAGCCGTTCCTTGCCACTCCGTGTGGTAAATGGCATATTGGCAAGTTTACGCTTCTCCTCCGACAATTTTATTTTAGGTTTTGGAGTCCTTTTTTTTCTGATATTTGGTGTTTTGGATTTGACATGCTCTGTACTATGACATTGGGCATCGGCCTTGGCAGACGACGTTGCTGGCATTTCATCGTCTCGGCCATGACTAGTGGCAGCAGCTTCAGCACGAGGTGGAAGTGGATCTTGATCTTTCCCTAATTTTGGAACCTCAACTTTTTTGTTCTCCATATTTTATAGGCAGAACTAAAAGGCACCTCAGGTAAACAATGGAGATGGATGGATTGGATACTAGTATACAATTATGGACGGACTGCCACGGTTAGGTGGTATAAAAAAACCACGGTTAGGTGGTATATATTGTAATACAATTATGGATGGACGGACTGCCTGCCGAGTTCCGACACAGAGGTAGCCACAGCCGTGAACTACCGCACTGTACACTGGTTGATAAAGAGATAGTAGTATACTCGTAACAACTAGTATGACTGACTATGACGGTATAAAGAATGAAAAAAAAACCACGGTTAGGTGGTATATATTGTAATACAATTATGGATGGACGGACTGCCTGCCGAGTTCCGACACAGAGGTAGCCACAGCCGTGAACTACCGCACTGTACACTGGTTGATAAAGAGATAGTAGTATACTCGTAACAACTAGTATGACTGACTATGACGGTATAAAGAATGAAAAAAAAACCACGGTTAGGTGGTATATATTATAATACAATTATGGATGGACGGACTGCCTGCCGACTGCCGACACAGAGGTAGCCACAGCCGTGAACTACCGCACTGTACACTGGTTGATAAAGAGATAGTAGTATACTCGTAACAACTAGTATGACACTATGACGGTATAAAGAATGAAAAAAAAACCACGGTTAGGTGGTATATATTATAATACAATTATGGATGGACGGACTGCCTGCCGACTGCCGACACAGAGGTAGCCACAGCCGTGAACTACCGCACTGTACACTGGTTGATAAAGAGATAGTAGTATACTCGTAACAACTAGTATGACACTATGACGGTATAAAGAATGAAAAAAAAACCACGGTTAGGTGGTATATATTATAATACAATTATGGATGGACGGACTGCCTGCCGAGTGCCGACACAGAGGTAGCCACAGCCGTGAACTACCGCACTGTACACTGGTTGATAAAGAGATAGTAGTATACTCGTAACAACTAGTATGACTGACTATGACGGTATAAAGAATGAAAAAAAAACCACGGTTAGGTGGTATATATTATAATACAATTATGGATGGACGGACTGCCTGCCGACTGCCGACACAGAGGTAGCCACAGCCGTGAACTACCGCACTGTACACTGGTTGATAAAGAGATAGTAGTATACTCGTAACAACTAGTATGACACTATGACGGTATAAAGAATGAAAAAAAAACCACGGTTAGGTGGTATATATTATAATACAATTATGGATGGACGGACTGCCTGCCGACTGCCGACACAGAGGTAGCCACAGCCGTGAACTACCGCACTGTACACTGGTTGATAAAGAGATAGTAGTATACTCGTAACAACTAGTATGACACTATGACGGTATAAAGAATGAAAAAAAAACCACGGTTAGGTGGTATATATTATAATAATACAATTATGGATGGACGGACTGCCTGCCGACTGCCGACACAGAGGTAGCCACAGCCGTGAACTACCGCACTGTACACTGGTTGATAAAGAGATAGTAGTATACTCGTAACAACTAGTATGACTATGACGACGGTATAAAGAAAGAAAAAAAAATACCACGGTTAGGTGGTATATAATTATACAATTATGGATGGACGGACTGCCTGCCGAGTGCCGACTGCCGACACAGAGGTAGCCACAGCCGTGAACTACCGCACTGTACTGTGTCTGCTGCTAATATAGACTGGTTGATAAAGAGATAGTATACAACAATATACTACTATACTGGTGGTCAGGCACTGGTCACCACTAGTCACACTGGCAGTGGCACTCCTGCAGCAAAAGTGTGCACTGTTTAATTTTAAATTAATATAATATTATGTACTCCTGGCTCCTGCTATAACAACCTGCAGTGCTCCCCAGTCTCCCCCACAATTATTATAAGCTTTTATACATTGATGTGCAGCACACTGGGCTGAGCTGAGTGCACACAGACTGAGTCACACTGTGTGACTGCTGTGTATCGTTTTTTTCAGGCAGAGAACGGATATAGCAGAGAACGGATATATTAAATAAAAGTTAACTTAACAACAACTGCACTGGTCACTGTGGTAAACTCTGTCTGCACAATCTCTCTCTCTCTCTCTCTCTTCTAATCTATTCTAATGGAGAGGACGCCAGCCACGTCCTCTCCCTATCAATCTCAATGCACGTGTGAAAATGGCGGCGACGCGCGGCTCCTTATATAGAATCCGAGTCTCGCGAGAATCCGACAGCGTCATGATGACGTTCGGGCGCGCTCGGGTTAACCGAGCAAGGCGGGAAGATCCGAGTCGCTCGGACCCGTGAAAAAAAAGTGAAGTTCGTGCGGGTTCGGATTCAAAGAAACCGAACCCGCTCATCTCTAACACACACACACACACACACACACACACACACACACACACACACACACACACACAAACAGTGACAAGGGACTATAAAAAAAAACTTGGACCAAAAATGAGACAAAACCACAAAAAACAAGAATACAAGAATGACAAGACTACTTTCAAACACAATACTACACTCAGAAATCGCCCAAAAAACTCCTCACCAAACCAACTACTCACCAACCTCCACAGCACAACCTCCCTCCTCACCACTAACTAAACCCACGAGGTGCGGACGGTTTGGGGCGTATTTATATGGTTGCGCACAGACACTCCTACCATCTGAAACACAACCAATCACGAACGGGGAGGAAAAACTAAACTAAAAGTGAAAATGCGACCGCAGGAAAAAAATAACCCTGCCGCGTTTAACTTAGAAAAACAAAACACCAAAAAAAAAAAAAAAAACACGTACGCAAACAACAATGACGGCCGCAAATGGGCCAAAAAAAACCGGCTGGCATCGACATCGGAAAACACGAAAAGCATAAAGTCGACTGCTTCGTAACTTGGCGTATATAGTTTCAAAAAGTTGCACGAAAATGCACCCGATACAAGACGAGTTTAAACACTACACAATCCGACACAAACACGAATATTAGTAAATATTGGCCCTGGTCTTCTTTTAGGAAAACTATGGGGAAATTCAATTATACCATGTTCACACTGACAATTGGAGTGTTGCACCCGGGACTCGTGCACGAGAACTTTCCAGGTGCAACCCGCTTGGGACCCCGTCCAGACTGGCGGCCCCGACACGGCATATTGCCGTGTCGATGACGTCACTGGGTCACATGTGGGGGCGGCGCTTGGAGATCAGATGATCTACAAGCACCGCCTGCTCCAATAGTGTTGAAGGGTCCCGGATCACATCGACCCGGGAACACTTAACACCGTTCACACTGCCATCAAACTGCGCCTGACCCGGTATTCACCCGGAAATAACCCTTCTTTATTCCCGGGTTGAAATACCAGGTCAGACAACCCGGGAATTTGTCAGGACCCCCGTTCACACTGCACATAAACCTGGATTACTGTGCATTCATGTACAATAACCCTGATTTTTCATGGCAGTGTGAACGAGGTATCAGTAGTGGGACTTACTGTAGGCTTTTAATACTCCCAGGTTAAGTGGCCTGAGATATTCAATTATATCTCGTAGTAAGTACCATACCCAACGATAAGTTCTGATGCTATCCTATCTGAGGTGCAAACAGAAATCTGCATTAAGGGCCTGATTCAGATCTTGATGGATGTGTAGCACATGCCACAAAGTACCAATGTTTGGTACTTTGCTCATGCACCAAACCCGTACTGTGCATGCGCAATAATGTGTCTGTGATGGTCACACCACAGCTGAAGACTGTCAGTGATTGACAGTTTGCTGCCATTTGGGAAGGCAGTGGGGATGGCAACAGCCTCCATTTCACAAAATGGAGGCATGTTGCCTCCATTGTTGGGGAGGGACAAGGCTAGGTTTTCTATCAGAAGACAGAGATTTCCTTTGTTGAATCTGTGGAGGCCGGCTTGTTCTACCCCATGGGTCATGCAGCCAGTTGATGTTGTCGCGGATAATCTGATGCTGCATCCTAGGGCACAGCTCACATCAGTAATGCTACATTAACCGGTTTCACCACCATTATAGACGGCTTTTTCAGAGAGACCGGGCGAAACCAGTCAGAGATTGCCCATGTTGGTGGATACTTACCTGGCTAATTAAAAGTACTTATTGTGAGTCCACATATTGGTGTGGTGGAGCTGGATACAGATGCCAGCGCTGCTTTTTACATTTGGAGATTGGTGACTAAAGAACCACGGCATAGTAGTGAATGCTACAGAAGATATAAAATGAATTAGTGAACTACTATACGGCTTAACTTTAATTAGGATACTACTGTGGGGCATAACATTAACTAAGGTGTTACAATGGGTACATAAAATTGATAACATCTGCAGAGAAAGGAGTCTCTCTAGAAGCATTAGGTTCACTACCCTTTCAAAATATTGCTATAGGGCCACAAAATTATGGCTATAGTCAAATATTGGCTTTGCTTGTTCGTTAAAGTAGGTTTCTGAAAGGTTAATGTTCTTAAATGAGTCGTGAGAGACATAATTTTCTCTCTACAACATACCTCCCAATTGTCCTGATTTTTGCGGGACAGTCCCATTTATTTGGGACTGTCCCACCCGTGAGCCGCAGTGTCCCACGTTGGGGGGGACAGTTGGGAGGCTCTGTGTCTATTCATGGGAGACAGAGGGGTTGAGGGCATGCCAGCAACTCACAGAGTGCTAGCCATGCCCCCACAGTGACGGAAAACAGGGATGTGGCTTGTGATATCTTTATCCCTGTGAAGCCACCTCCCCTTTCCCACAGGCTACACCCTCTTTTTGGCAGGCACGGTTTTGCCTCGCAAAGATTCCCACATTAAAATATACAGAAGTTAGGAGGTATGCTTCAGGGTGACCCAGAGTAATAAAATGGGGCAACCTCAACGTGAAATTTTAAAGCCTCCTCTGTCCTTTTCATAAATTCATCAAGCAACTGATTTCATACATGTTGGTAATTAACAATAGTGCTTAGTTGGTTACAGTTAATCCATCAAGCAGCACTTTATTGCTTAATCTCATCTTCTTTAATCCATTTAGGGCCTATGACATTCACGGCTTAATCCATTCAAGACCTGATCGCTCGCTAGGGGTTTTTTGCAGCGTTGCGATCAGATAGTCGCCACCTATAGGGGAGTGTATGTTTGCTTTGCAAGTGTGCGAATGTATGTGCAGCCGAGCGATACAAAAAGTTTTGTGCAGTTTCTGAGTAGCTCAGAACTTACTCACCTGCTGCGATCCCTTCAGCCTGTTCTGGCCCGGAATTGACATCAGACAATAAATAAGGCCCATCAGATTATCTATAGCCAGTAGACAAAGAACACATCATAGAGGGCTCAGTATATATACTCTTACTAGCTAGAGATGATGTAACAGGTGTTTCTTCCTTTCCAATACATATTTAATAAAATATTTATAAAATAATGCAATATTGGTTAAGGGGGTATGGGGAAAGTATTTTAATGTTCCTTTCAAAAACTAAAATAAATAAATAAATAAATGTGTTTGTGCGCGCGCATTCCTCAAAAAGGCATAACCAGCCCGGCTCTTTGAGCCGGCACTGGTCCAAAAATACGGGAAACAAAGCATGTAGGGGCCCCCCACATTTAATGAACCAGCACCGGGTTCTTGGAGCTGGCCCTGTTTCTAAAAATGTGTGGGGGGGGGGGGAATGAGTAGGGGTCCAGCACCAGGCTCCACTAGCAGGGGAGTTATGCCACAACCAGGGGACACACTTGACAGGGGTCCCGTAGCCAAAGCATCCATCCCCTTAACTAGACATCCGAGGCCAGGGATTCATGGGGAAGAGGGGACCCACCCAATAAAGGGGTCCCCCCTCTCCAGAGCACCCAAGGCCAGGGTTGAAGCCTGGGTATATCCACGGTGCCCCTGGGCTCTGGGTGCCCAGTTGATAATCCAATAGTTAAAAGTAAAATATTGTCTTTTACAGGAGGACAGCAGGTCCTAGCAAGCCTCCCCAGCATAATGGCACTTGGAGAACTACAAACACCAGCATTTGGGGCATTAAGGGTCCCCTGGTACCTATAGGCCCCCTGTAAAATATACCGTTATGGTAAGAACTTACCGTTGATAACGGGATTTCTCCTATGTCCACAGGTATCCACAGGATAACATTGGGATATGCCAGAGCGACAGTGGAAATGGCACCAAATAGTCACGAGCTTTCTGGCCTCCCAGGATGCATCGGGCTCCTACATATAATCCTGCCCACCGACTCAGTCAAATCAGTTGTTTTCACAGCAGTTAGGCAGGAGTATCATGTAGAACCCTATTCAGGTGATAAGAACACACATGCACACCCATCCATACAAGAGGGAAGAGGTTTAGTGATTGTCAAGACCCTCAAATCAGGTGCGTCAGGGTGGGATCCCCGTGGATACCTGTGGACATAGGAGAAATCCCGTTATCAATGGTAAGTTCTTACCATAACGGTATATTTCTCCAGCTGGGTCCACAGGTTATCCACAGGATAACATTGGGATTCCCAAAGCCATTATTAGTGGTGAGGACGCTCCTGATTAGCCAGGAGAACCTTTCGCCCGAATTCTGCATCATGAGAGGCAAAAGTATCCAAGGCAGAATGTCTAATGAATGTGTTAATGGAAGACCATGTGGCTGCCTTACAAATCTGTTATGCTGAAACACCATGCTGTGCTACCCATGAAGGACCTACCCTACGTGTAGAGTTTGCAGAGACATTAGCCGGAACAGGGATATCAGCACGAGAATATCCTTCTGAAATTGTAATCCGAAGCCATCTTGCTAGCGTCTGTTTAGTAGCAGGCCATCCTCTTTTGTGAAATCCGTAAAGAATGAAGAGAGAATCTGTCTTTCTGATGGCACTAGTACGATCCACGTAAATTCTTAAGCACGGACTACATCCAGTGATGCTTCTCCCACAGACAGTCCCGATACCTGAAAAGCCGGGACTAGAATTTCTTCGTTCAGGTGAAACTTTGAGACCACCTTTGGAAGATAACCAGATCTAGTTCTGAGAAATGCTTTATCTGGATAAAAGATCAGAAAAGGAGACTTACACGATAGTGCCCCTAAATCTGACACTCTTCTAGCTGACGCCATTGCCAGAAGAAAAAGAACTTTAGCCGTTAACCATTTAAGATCTGCTCTCTTAAGTGGTTTCAACGGAACCCCCTGAAGGAATTTAAGAACCAGATTTAAATCCCAGGGTACTGCAGGAGGAACAAATGGTGGTTGAATGTGCAACATTCCCTGAAAGAAAGTGCGCACATCCTGCAGGTTCTCAATCTTTTTCTGAAACCATACAGTTAATGCTGATACTTGAACTCTCAAAGAAGCCACCTTTAAACCCTTATCCATTCCTGCTTGGAGAAAATCCAAAATCCTGGATACTTTAAAAGATCTTGGATTCATACCTCCCTTGTTACAACAAAGAAAATAGGCCTGCCATATTCGATGATAAATCCGAGCTGAAGAAGGCTTTCTTGCTCTAAGCATGGTTTGAATTGCCTATTGTGAAAAACCTCTTGATTTCAGGATAGAGGTTTCAACAGCCATGCCAACAAAGACAGCCGTTCCAGATGGCTGTGACACCAAGGCCCCTGCGTCAGTAGATCTGGATGTTGAGGAAGCAGAATTGGAGCTTCCAGGGACATCCTTAGCAGATCTATGTACCAATGTATTCTGGGCCAGGCTGGAGCTATTAGAATTATGGCTCCCTTTGCCTGCTTTACTTTCCTCACTACCCTGGGCAACAGGGAGATAGGAGGAAATAGATATGCCAGATGAAATTGCCATTTCACTGACAGTGTGTCTACAAGGATCCCCCGGGATCCTTTGTTCTCGACTCGTATGCTGGAACTTTGTTGTTCCAACGGGACGCCATGAGATCTATCTCTGGCAGACCCCATCTGTCTACTAGAGTTTGAAATACCTCCGAGTGTAATGCCTATTCGGTCTCCTGAATGGTGTGTCGACTTAGAAAATCCCAGTTTAGCACTCCCGGTACAAACACTGCGTACAATGCCGGAAGATGAAGTTCTGCCCACCTTAGTATGTGAGTTACTTCTTCCATCAGTCCTTTGCTGTGAGTTCCTCCTTGATGGTTGAGGTACGCTACTGCTGTTGCATTGTCTGAATGGATCTGGACTGGTCTTCCCCGCAGAATGTCCTTTGCCTGAACTAGAGCCATATATATGGCCCTTATTTCCAACAAATTTATTGGCAGGCAACTTTCCTTCATGGTCCATTTTCCCTGGAAGCAAACATTTTTGAACACTGCTCCCCAGCCTTGAAGACTGGCATCCGTTGTCAGTACTTGCCAATCTGCTATCCAAAAGGGTCTCCCCTTGTCTAGATGGTCCGTCTGTAGCCACCAAGCTAGTGACCTTTTTACACTTACTGGAAGCTTTATCATCTTATTGTCTGATGTCTTCCATCCCATCTGGTTAGAATGAGGTGCTGTAAGGGTCTGGAGTGGAATTGCGCATATTCCACCATGTTGAATGTTGACATCATTAGACCCATCAGTCGCATTGCTGCATGGACTGAAACTGTCTGACTGTGCAACAATTCCTGATGCATTACCTATACCTTGGAGATCTTCTTCTCCGGTAACATAATCCTTTGTAGACTTGAATCCAATATGGCCCCCAAGTGAACCATCCATTGTGATGGATTCAGGGACGACTTCTCCCAATCTATGAGCCATCCGTGTCCTTGTAAACAAGCTATTGTCTGTTGGAGATGGCCCAAGAGTAACTCCTGGGATTGAGCCAGGATTAACAGATCGTCTAGGTATGAAAAAATTCTTATTCCCTGCTTGCGGAGATAAGCTGCCATAACCACCATAATCTTGGTAAATACCCTGGGGGCTGTTGCTAGCCCAAAGGGCAAAGCCTGGAACTGATAATGCTGCTGGAGGATGGCAAACCTGAGGTAACACTGATGTGACGGTGCTATGGGCACATGCAAGTAAGCATCCTGTACATCCAGAGATACCATGTAATCTCCTGGTTCCATGGCCAATACTATGGAGCGTAACATCTCCATGTGAAACTTTGGAACCCAAATGTATTCGTTTAACCCTTTGAGGTTGAGAATTGGTCGGAATGATCCATTTGGCTTCTGGATCAAAAACAGGTTTGAGTAAAACCCCCGTCCCCTTTGTGTCAGGAGTACCGGGATAATTACCCCAGACTGAAGCAATTTCTGAACTGCTTCTTGCAAAGCCCTGGCCTTCGACTCTAAACGAGACGGGCAGGTGCAAAAGAACCTTTGAGGAGGCTGCTTCCTGAAGGGGAAACCATAACCGAGAGATACCACCCTATGCACCCAAGCATCTGTCGTCGACTGGCGCCAAATGTGTGCAAAGTGAAGGAGTCGGCCCCCAACCCTGGAATCCTCCAAACGGAGGCCCATACCCTCAAACTGATGGCTTCTGCTCAGGTTTGGATGCTGGCCGTCTACTGGCCCACTGCTTCTTGCCCCTAGCTGATTTATTGTACTGGGGTTGGTTAGTCTCAACCTTTCCTTTAGATCTACCTTGCCATCGACACGGCCAAAATTTTGCTCCCCTCGATTTAGGGGCATAGCTAGCCGGAAACTTAACTTTCTTGTATTCAGCTTCCGACTCCAGGATATCTGTCAATTGCTTTCCGAACAGAATATTGCCAGCTTTCCAAGTACGTAGCCAGACTGCTCTACGAGTGGCTACCGTTAAGGCTGATGCTTTAGAAGCAATCGCACCCATATCAATTGCTGCTTCTTCCAAATATTGTGCAGCTTGTTTTATATAGCCTAGCTGAGACTCCTGCTCCAGGCTGAAGCAATAGCTGGCCTTACCACAGCCCCTGAGAGAGAAAAAATATTTTTCAAGAAACCATATACTCTTCTATCTGTGACATCATCCAGTGAGGTAGATGGTAATGGTAAAGCAGACTTACGCGCAAGTTGTACAACATGTGCATCTACCTTAGGAGGAACCTCCCTTTTTGAACAGTCCCCAGCTGAAAAAGGATAATAAGATTCCCATTTCTCCAGAATCTTATACCTTTTATTAGGAGTAGCCCACGGTCCTTCCATAATTTCAGATCCTCTGACTCCGGAAACTCAGTCTTAACCGATTTTGGACGTTTAAACTTAGGTGCCTTAGATTTTGACACTGCCTTGGCTGATTCCTGCAGACACATAATAGCTTATCATGGCATCAATGAGCTCAGCTATATCCTCTGTACTGGTCGTCATATGGGGTATTTGAATACACTGTATCCTCATCTGTTATATCATCTTGTGTAGTCTGTAACATGGATGTATCTACCCTGGTATTAATTGCCTGGCAACTTGTAGAAGCTGTTGGCATCAAACCATAAGGAGGGAGCTCCATGTATGGGTTAATAGTGTAACCTATTCCCGGGGGTGGAACTGCAGGTGCTAATCTGTTAGCTATTGTAGACAAGGTCTGTGCGACCACACCCCTTCTTTCAGGGCGTTGCCCCTCATAAGTAAGATACTGAGCTATTCCATGCAAAATCCTTTCCATGCAACTCCGCTCTGGTAACTGATGAGAGACACAGACGCTCAATAACGGACCCAGAGGCTCAGTGAACGATGAGTGTATGCAGACACTCCTGTCTGCGACCCGGTCTCGGCAGCAAATCTAGTGTACACAATCGCAACGTCTAAGCTGTGACCGAGTACCCTCGTGGTAGCGTCTGAGACAGAAGTGAGGTCATCAGATCATGGACGGGAGACGCACGGAAACTGGTCATGAACTGGGAGGAGGGGTGACCAGGAGAGCATCTGACTCCCCCTGCTGACATAAACCACAAGGATCGCGGCCTCTGCCTAGTCCTGGCACCTATGATCCCTGCAGCATAGCGCTGTTGCACTTAAGAGTGGCGGCGCATCAGCCACTGTTTGTAGTCTCCTCCAATACAGTGCGGCTGTGTCCGTTTTCCTCTAGTAAATGGAATCGATGCCTTACCTTTTCCCCATGCTCCGGCCACAACCTGGTAATGTCTGCTGGACCTGCTAGAACATCCGACACAGACACCCGTCGAGACAGCACTAATTCCCGTGGGTAAGCGTTGTTGCGACCCGGTGGGGAGTTGTTGGAGCGACTCTTTTCAGCATGCGTTTAAAACGCTGTTGGGAAAGATCACTCAAAACTTAGTAAGACTATAAAAATAAAATAACAAAAGCTTAGGGCTGCCTTAGCAGCAGCCCTGTGACCATGGTCCGGCTCCTGCCTCACCAAACAAAAAACTGATTTGACTGAGTCGGTGGGCGGGATTACATGGAGGAGCCCTATGCATCCTGGGAGGCCAGAAAGTTTGTGACTATTTGGTGCCATTTCCGCTGTCGCTCCGGCATATCCCAGTGTTATCATGTGGATAACATGTGGACCCAATCGGTGAAATAAATATAAAAAAACAAAAAACAAAACAGGACACTGAATGTTGTTATAATTTATTATACAGCACCTTCACCTGGGGGCTGCCGCCACCCCCAGGACGTCCCCGGCATCTTCACCTGGAGGGCAGTGGCCTTTAAGATCTTTTGCATGGCCACTGCCCATCCAGGACTTCCCTGGTGTCTTACATTTTCAGGAGCTCTTCCTCACTTCTCCTCCGCCGTTGGACTGACACCTGCTGCCTCGCTCTACCTAATATCTCCGGCACAAGGGGGCGCGGCAATGATGCGGCTATCTTGAATTTCAGAAATGGCACTACAACGCCATTTTTGAAATGGGTAGCCAAGCCCGCAGCTGAATTCTGCTTTAAAGGTAAAGTCACCGGCTCTGCCACCATGCCAATGCCGCCTCCTGTCATTGCCACCATACCTTCCACTGCCTCACCCTACACCAATTCCCGCTGCCAGCACCGAAACCCTCTGTATCCCACACCACCGCCACACTGATAGGGTGCTGGGCTGTCAGGACTGGAGGTCAGTTTAAAAACTCAGAGTCTCGACAGGCAATGTGGATCAGGTGTGCAGGTCAATCGGCAGAGAGTACAAACTTGTCCAATGTCGGTCACCGAGGCAGATTTAGACCTCATGGGGCCTTAAGCAAGACACCAATTTGGTCCCCCTCTTCCTCAAACAATCCTCAGTGTGCCCTCCTCAGACAAGCCTCCACTCATTATGCCGTCCCCAGTCAGTGTATGCTCCCCAATCTACCCCTCATCTGATTATAGCAGGCGGATGGTAGTTGTACTAGTGTACCTAAATCACACTGTAGGCACTAAGCACAGGCAGGTGCAGGCAACCTGCAGCTGGCAGCTATCTAGTCCCTGACAGCCTGCCGGGAGTATTCAGCCAGCCCAGTACTCTGACAAAAATCTGAAATGCCCTCTCGTCGGGACGGTGGCGCGCTACTCGAGCCAAGCTATCTATACCAATCTATTCTCCCTCCAGGGGGGTCGTGGACCCCCAAGAGGGAGAAAAGCTGTCGGTATGCCGGCGGTCGGGATTCCGGCAACGTTATGCTGGTCGTCAGGAGCCCGGCCGCCGGCAAACTGAAGACCACCCGTTATATCTGCCACACCTGCAGTGCACATGGGGGGTAATTCAGACCTGATCACTCACTAACGTTTTTTGCAGTGCTGCAATCAGGTCAGAACTGCGCATGCGTATGAACCACAATGCGCAGGCGTGTCCTTCAGGCACAAAGCGGATCGTTGCTGTGCAATGGGATATACAAAGAATCCATTCGCACAGCCGATAGCAAGGAGATTGACAGGAAGAAGGCATTTGTGGGTGTCAACTGACGTTTTCAGGGAGTGCTTGGAAAAACGCAGGCGTGTCCAAGCGTTTGCAGGGCGGGTGTCTGACGATAATTTCCGGCCCCGGACAGGCTGAAGTGATCGCAGCAGCTGAGGAAGTCCTGGGCAACTCAGAAGCTGCACAAAGTTTTGTTGTACCGCTTGGCTGCACATGCGATCGCACACTTGCACAGCTAAAATACACTTCCCGGTGGGCGGTGACTATAAGAACGCAGGACTGCAAAAAACAGCTAGCGAGCTATCAGTTCTGAATTACCCCCATGGTTTTGCCCAACTGCTAACAAATTTGCTGCTGAGATCAACTCTGAATTACCCCATGGGGAGAGGGAGAGAGAGAGAGAGAGAGAGAGAGAGAGAGAGAGAGAGAGAGAGCAAAATATGCGCACTCACCATACAGATATAGCAAAAATTAAGTCAATAATCAGATTGATCTCTGGCTGTGCTGTTGAAAGGATGGGGGTCATTCCGACCTGATCGTAGCTGTGCTAAATTTAGCACAATTACGATCACTTACACTGACATGTGGGGGGACGCCCAGCACAGGGTCAGTCTGCCCCGCATGTCAGGCACAGCGGCGATGCTTTTGTACTTGTAGAGTAACTCTTGGCCAGCGCAGTACCTGCGGCTAGCCGGGAGTTATTCGTCGCTGCCCTGGGTCACAGCGGCTGCGTGTGACATCACGCAGCCGCTGCGGCCCGCATGGTGCAGCCACGCCTGCATTGGCCGGCCCGCACCCATAAAACGGCGGGCAAACGCCTCCATGCCGCCCCCTCCCACCCAGCGATCGCCTCTGTCAATCAGGCAGAGGCGATCGCTAGGCAATGACGGCCACCATCGGCGCATGCGCAGTTCTGACCCAATCGCACCGCTGCGAACAACTGCAGCATGTGATTGGGTCGGAATGACCCCCGATGTCCTGTTGTCTGTCCTGAAGATAGTCTTTTTTTGTGAGTATTGACTTAGGCCCTCATTCCGAGTTGTTCGCTCGCAAGGCGATTTTAGCAGTATTGCACACGCTAAGCCGCCGCCTACTGGGAGTGAATCTTAGCTTCTTAAAATTGCGAACGAAAGATTCGCAATATTGCGATTACACATCTCGTAGCAGTTTCAGAGTAGCTTCAGACTTACTCGGCATCTGCGATCAGTTCAGTGCTTGTCGTTCCTGGTTTGACGTCACAAACACACCCAGCGTTCGCCCAGACACTCCTCCGTTTCTCCAGCCACTCCCGCGTTTTTTCCGGAAACGGTAGCGTTTTTTCCCACACGCCCATAAAACGGCCTGTTTCCGCCCAGTAACATCCATTTCCTGTCAATCACACTACGATCGCCTGAGCGAAGAAAAAGCCGTGAGTAAAAATCCAAACTTCATAGCAAATTTACTTGGCGCAGTCGCAGTGCGGACATTGCGCATGCGCACTAAGCGGAAAAACGCTGCGATGCGAAGAAATTTTCCGAGCGAACGACTCGGAATGATCTCCTTAATACATTTTTTTTTACACTTTCTATTTTTGTATGGAGAGTGCACATATTTTGCTGTATGTATTTTGGATCATATACCTGATCTCTTTTGGAGCACCCCGCTGTTGACTTTGGATACTGTTGTAGAGTGCAGACGTACGACAGAATATATACAGTTGTGAAATTCCATTACTTCAAATAACCATTTAAGTACCAGCGGTATTATATACTACGGACGCAAGGTGCATCTTATTACCATGGCCCTCATTCCGAGTTGTTCGCTCATTGACGATTTTCTCTATATTGCGATTAGTCGCTTACTGCGCATGCACAATGTTCGCAGAGCGCATGCGCTTAGTTGTTTTACTCAAAAGTTAGGTATTTTACTCACGGCTTTACGAGGATTTTTCTTCGTTCTGGTGATCGAAGCGTGATTGACAGGAAGTGGGTGTTTCTGGGCGGAAACTGGCCGTTTTATGGGTGTGTGTGAAAAACGCTGCCGTTTCAGGGGAAAACGCGGGAGTGGCTGGAGAAACAGGGGAGTGTCTGGGCGAACGCTGGGTGTGTTTGTGACGTCAAACCAGGAACGAAACTGACTGAACTGATCGCAGTGGCAGAGTAAGTCTCGAGCTACTCAGAAACTGCTAAGAAATGTATATTCGCAATTTTGCTAATCTTTCGTTCGCAATTCTGCTAAGCTAAGATACACTCCCAAAGGGCGGCGGCTTAGCGTGTGCACTGCTGCGAAAAGCGGCTAGCGAGCGAACAACTCGGAATGAGGGCCCATATACGAAAATAGTGCGCTAAACGTCGCAGTACTATGTCCCTTAAGAGAAAGCAAGTAGTCGCACACATGGTATACTGAGGTCCAACGCTCAGATATATATATATATATATACAGGGCCGGCGCTACCATTAGGCAGCTTTAGGCAGCTGCCTAGAGCGCCGGCCACCAGAGGGCGGCACATAATCATTTCCACAAAAAAGTAAAGTTGTCCTACTTTTACATGACATCGGCAGCTGTGGGTCCTATCAGCCACAGCCGCCCCTATGTCCGACCCCACTGTAATCCATCACCCCACACTGGTGGTCAGGCGCTTGGATCTACTGAGATATCATCTACAGCGTAATCAGCCACAGACAGCAGGCAGCTAAGGGGCGTGTGCACATGATGAAGTGCATGCCCCGTCCTAGCTCCTCTATCTGCTCTTCCTCCTCTCAGCCTCAGATCTCTCACACACAAGGCGGGACCTGCTCTCTGCTCTGGAGGAGGTGGGAGCAGTGTGTGCACGTATTGCATAGAGCTCCAGACTGCAGTGCAGCAAGAGACTGCCTGGTCCATGTGCAGCAGCAACTGGTGAGTTGTTGTGAAGGGGTTGGCCTGGGTGTTGTAGTTTATTAGGGGGTGTGTGTGTGTGTGTGTGTGTGTGTGTGTGTGTGTGTGTGTGTGTGTGTGTGTGTAGGGGGTGTTGTAGTGTATGAGGGCTTTGTGTGTGTTGTAGTGTATGAAGGGGAGGGGTTGTAGTGCATTAGGAGGGTGTCTGGGTGTTGTAGTGCATGAGGGAATGTCCCTGGGTGTTGCAGCATATGGGGGGAGGGGGGGGGGGGGTCTGAATATTTTAGTGCATGAGGGGATGTCCCTGGGTGTTGTAGTATATGGATGGGGGGGGGGAGGGTCTGAATATTGTAGTGCATGAGGGGATGTCCCTGGGTGTTGTAGTGCATGAGGGGATGTCCCTGGGTGTTGTAGTGTACGGTGAAGGGGGGGGAGGGGGTGTCTGAATATTGTAGTGCGTGAGGGGATGTGCCTGGGTGTTATAGCATATGGTAGGGGGGATGTGTCTCTGTGTTGTAGTGCATGAAGGGATGCACCTGGGTGTTGTAGTGCATGAGGGTATGCTCCTGGGTGTTGTAGTGCATGAGGGTATGCGCCTGAGTGTTGTAGTGCATGAGGGTATGCGCCTGGGTGTTGTAGTGCATGAGGGTATGCGCCTGGGTGTTGTATTGTATGAGGGGATGCACCTGGGTGTTGTAGTGCATGAGGGGATGCGCCTGGGTGTTGTAGTGCATGAGGGGATGCGCCTGGGTGTTGTAGTGCATGAGGGGATGCGCCTGTGTGTTGTAGTGCATGAGGGGATGTGTCTTGGCGTTGTAGTGCATGAGGGGATGCGTCTGGGCGCTGTAGTGCATGAGGGGATGCGTCTGGGCGTTGTAGTGCATGAATGGATGCGCCTGGGCGTTGTAGTGCATGAGGGGATGCGCCTGGGTGTTGCAGTGCATGAGGGGATGCGTCTGGGTGTTGTAGTGCATGTGGGGATGCGTCTGGGCGTTGTGCATGAGGGGATGCATCTGGATGTTGTAGTGCATGTGGGGATGCGTCTGGGCGTTGTGCATGAGGGGATGCGTCTGGATGTTGTAGTGCATGTGGGGATGCGTCTGGGCGTTGTGCATGAGGGGATGCGTCTGGGTGTTGTAGTGCATGAGGGGATGCGCCTGGGCGTTGTAGTGCATGAGGGGATGCGTCTGGGTGTTGTAGTGCATGTGGGGATGCGTCTGGGCGTTGTGCATGAGGGGATGCATCTGGATGTTGTAGTGCATGTGGGGATGCGTCTGGGCGTTGTGCATGAGGGGATGCATCTGGATGTTGTAGTGCATGTGGGGATGCGTCTGGGCGTTGTGCATGAGGGGATGCATCTGGGTGTTGTAGTGCATGAGGGGATGCGCCTGGGCGTTGTAGTGCATGAGGGGATGCGTCTGGGGGTTGTAGGGGGGGTTTGAGTGTTTTAGTGCACCTGGGCGTTGTATGGGGGGAGTTTTGAGTGTTGTAGTGCATGAGGGATGCGTCTGACCGTTGTAGTGCGTGAAGGGATAATGTATTTATATTTTTTTAGAATGTCCCAAATGTTTACTATTTTTTTCATATATTATACTATTTGATATAATTTACTAACATTGAGTACACTTAATACTGGCTATACGTGTTTACATGGGATTAGTATGAAAAGCTGGCGGTCGGGATGCCGGTGGTCAGTATATCGACGCCGGCATCCCGATTGCAGAAATGCCGACAAGGGTCCACAGGGTACCCTAACCACCCCTGTCTGCAGCCTAACCCTACCCCTCCCTGTCCGCAGCCTAACCCAAACCTCCCCTATTGGTGCTTAACCTCCTCGCGGTGGTGCCTAAACCATACCCCCCTTCCCACAGCCTAACCCTAACACTCCCCCCTTAGTGCCTAACCTTAACCCCCCCCCCCCCCCCCCCTCTGCAGCCTAACCCTAACCTCCCCCACCCCGCATCCTAACCCAGCCGGAGTGTGCCTATACCTAACCCCCCGTCCCGCAGCCTAAAGCTAAACCGGCAGTTCATACTTACCTTCGGGATCTTGACTGTCGGCTTTTGGATTCCGGTGTCGGTATTACAGTTGCCGGTATCCCAACAGCCGGGATCCTGAACACATACCATTTACACACGTTAAATAATTAATTAATTGATGGTAATTGAATATCTTTGCCCTTATAAAAGGAGATAGGAGCACCCTTGGATCACTTTCTCTTTGATAAAGCCCTCTGTAATGGGCAAAACACGTCAAAGGTTGACCACACTGGTGGTTAGCTACTAAATTACTTTGAAGTGCTTACTGGCGGATCCGCATATGATTGAACTTCTCTTCTGTGCATGCTCTGTATGGTAAAACGTGCTATGCACTTTGTGAATCCAAGGTTGCCACCAAGGGGGGTCTTCCAGGACTGCAGTCCCAGGCCCGGACAGAAAAGGGGGTCCGCCTGTGGCTCCTAGCACCTATACCTGCTGCACCAGGCTACACAACAATAGTGGCAGATGCTTGGGAAGGAATTTTTTAAAACAACTGTCCCTGTGCATCGGCCCTCTGAATCGGCTACCCTGAGTAGCTGCAGCATCTCCCAGGGACTGTTCATATTTGCACATCTTCCATGCGCACCCCTCCCCTTCTGCCTGCTGAACATGGCGATGAGCAATCTCCTCTTTGCATGATGCACCATATAGTCTAGCTTATCGAGAGTAATGTTGTTCTGGGGGGTTTCAGGCTAAACATTATTTAAGTTTAATAGTGGATGAAGATAAACATATTGCTTCATTATGACACTGGGATTTTACAGATAAATGTTGCTATTTAGGCAGGTGTCCTGCCTATTTTGTCAGTCCCAGGCCCCACAATTTCTGATGACAGCCCTGTGTGCATCAATGGAAAGAGATGCATGTGACTCAAAATCAGGCCAGTTATCTCTAACTACAGTATATAACTTGAAGTGTATATTCCATTGATGGGCTTACTATAGTAAATCCAATTTACAGCTTATTTAGGCAGTGCTGATTATTTAATAGCTTATACATAAAGGTGGGTACACACTAGGTGATGTGCTCAGTGAGCGACATCGCCTAGTTTTTCCCCTCCCGGGCCGGGCCGCTCGACTGTGGGCATACACACTGGGGGAATTCAAATGTTTGAAAAGTCAGTAGCGTGTTTATTTTTTTCCTGTCTATTAGATAGGAAAAAACAGACTCCCAACTGACTTTTCAAACAATTGAATCTCCCCCACTGATGATATCATACAGTGATGTCATACTGCCTTCGGCCGGAGCATGCAGTTTTGGACAGTGAGTCCAAATTGAGCTGCATGCACGGCCGACACCGAGGGTCATTGACGACCCACGGTGCCGCGCATCGCTCGTTGGCGGCAGCTTACACATTGGGCGATAAAGTAACCAACGTTGCTCAGGATGGGTCAAAATGAGCGATATAGTTTAATTTACTCTCACCGTGGATTACGCCATCAGTGGTTAAACTATAAGACCATATATTTGACTCCAAAGGTTAAACATAGAGATAGCACCTGTGCAGTACTACTATTGTTCTTTGTGATTAATCATGGACGGTGTGCTGGTACCATTGTTTGTAATACTGCTTGTAGTCCATCTCTTTGTGCAAAGTGTGTCGCCATCCATAGTTGTGCAGAAGGAGTGTGGGAAATACTGTTTACTGTTGGTGTGTTTGGGGGATCTTGGGACGTGTAACTACAGAACACGGACTTGGGTAAGCAGGGGCAATAGAGTGAAACTTTGCCTAGGGCGCCTAGAAACCTAGCACCGGCCCTGTATATATATATATATATATATATATATATATATATATATATGTATTTGATATTAAAAGGTATGCATACAAAATAACATATGTACAGTAAAGTAAGAGGTACAGAGTTACAGTTACATAAGAAACAGTCACAGCTAGCATACATCACCCTATCCCATAGGACAGTCCTTCATGTCTTCCTCTCAGCAACTACAACTCTATATCTTAGAAACTACATATATCAAACAGTGGGCGTTAACAGTTTGTTGGTTTCGGTCTTCCATTGGTCCAGGAGAGGGAGGTTTCTCATTCATTGTGTGTAATTGGTCAGTTCACATGTAAGCAATATCCAGTTTCAAGATGCAGGTACAGGGGTTAACCACTGGGCTTCTGTCCACATGCTTTCTCAGGAAGTCCTTTGTTCTCATAGAATGGGACTTTATATTCATACATTTGATCATAACTAATCATCGCAATGTGCTACAATTTACCCATAGCCATCAAATTAATCCACACATTATCCTGACCATTTTGACACTAAGCATGATATAATTAACTTGTTCCATCCCAATAATACATATATATATATATATATATGGTTTTACACTCTATTATATAAACACAATATAATACAAGTCTTGTGTTGGACGTGTTTTGTCTATGTATAACTTATGTGTTGCATGAATATGTGTTTGTAGCTTTTTTGTGCGAATGCGTATACTACCGTATATACTCTCGCCATGTGTTAATCCACAAGGCGCGCAAACCTGTGCACACTACGTGTATGTGCAACCCGCACGAACAGAGGCCACTCTGTTTGAAGCTTGTATGTTGTGTGTATGTAATATTTTTGACTCTGACAGTCCACCCTTTGATAGTAAACAATAACTATCATAACTGTCACACTAAACATAATTAAAATATTTCAAACAATAATTGGTGACCTAGATACACGTATGTATTTATTTGACAAATCAGACATTGACTATAGTTGGGGAAGACAGGGAAAAGGACGGTACATCCTCTATATGCGCTCAGCGGTTGTGAGACCACTGGTTGGATGTGGGATGACATTCAACCTACAGAGTATGCTGGGACAGTGCTATAGCCTATGATGTCTGATCTGAACGATTGGTGCATACATACATGTACCCACGTCTTTGTACACTGATGTTCGGATTTGAAAGAAGTTTTGCTGGGTAGAGGGAGAAAACACAAACAAGTCATGAAAGAGACAAAAAAAATGTCATGGTACATATTCCTATCACTCCCTGAACATTGCTTCAATTTCTGGATCGTATACCAAATCTGTTTAATCATTGAACAAGGGTTATTATTTCTGGTAGTATCCTTCCTAGAAAACATAAACCTTCGGAGTTTGGGGAGAGCCACTCATATACTTTTCTTCCACACATAACAGTCTTTTGTACAGTCATGGTATTAATTAGCTCTTTAACTGCTATGTGTGCATAGGCCATTGGCTGATTGTTCCTGATTACCTCCCAATTTCCTGATTTCCTGAAATTGGTGAGATTTAAACATACAAGGGATTTATCTATGGTACTGGTGGATCTTAAGACTAAGGGGTCTAGTTATATTATATTCCTTGTCCACCGGTCCCCCCCCCCCCCCTCCCGTGTCATTCAAGTACCTCAGCTGACTCTAAAGAGTACCTCAGCTAACTCTAAAGAATATGGCATTAATCCTGCATTATTTTGTCTTAGAGGTAACTGTGAGCACATCCAACATTCCGTTTAATTTAGTGATGAGCGGGTTCGGATCCTCGGGAACGTCATCATCCCGCGGCCGGATTCTCGCAAGATACGTATTCTATATAAGGAGCCGTGCGTCACTGCCATTTTTCACTCGTGCTTTGGAGATGATCGTGAGAGGACGGGGCTGGCGTCCTCTCAGTTTCTATGTTCAGTGGGCTGCAAATTGTGCTGCAAATATTTGTGCTCAGTGTGCTGCAAATATCTGTGCTCAGTGTGCTGCAAGTGCAAATATCTACGTTCTCTGCCTGAAAAACGCTCCATATCTGACTGTGCTCAGTGTGCTGCAAATATCTGTACTCAGTGTGCTAATTGCTTTATTGTGGGGACTGGGGACCAGCAGTATTATATAGTAGGAGGACAGTGCAGAGTTTTGCTGACCAGTGACCAGTGACCACCAGTATTATACGTTCTCTGCCTGAAAAACGCTCCATATCTGTGCTTCATTGTAGTATATAGTAGGAGGACAGTGCAGAATTTTGCTGACCACCAGTATAACTATATATATAGCAGTACGGTACAGTAGTTCACTGCTCTACCTACCTCTGTGTCGTCAAGTATACTATCCATCCATACCTGTGGTGCATTTCAGTTTTGCACAGTTTGCTGACCACCAGTATATACTATATAGCAGTACGGTACAGAAGGCCACTGCTCTACCTACCTCTGTGTCGTCAAGTATGCTATCCATCCATACCTGTGGTGCATTTCAGTTTTGCACAGTTTGCTGACCACCAGTATATACTATATAGCAGTACGGTACAGAAGGCCACTGCTCTACCTACCTCTGTGTCGTCAAGTATACTATCCATCCATACCTGTGGTGTATTTCAGTTTTGCACAGTTTGCTGACCACCAGTATATACTATATAGCAGTACGGTACAGTAGGCCACTGCTCTACCTACCTCTGTATCGTCAAGTATGCTATCCATCCATACCTGTGGTGCATTTCAGTTTTGCACAGTTTGCTGTCCACCAGTATATAATATATAGCAGTACTGTACAGTAGGCCACTGCTCTACCTACCTCTGTGTCGTCAAGTATACTATCCATCCATACCTGTGGTGCATTTCAGTTTTGCACAGTTTGCTGTCCACCAGTATATAATATATAGCAGTACGGTACAGTAGGCCACTGCTCTAACTACCTCTGTGTCATCAAGTATTCTATCCATCCAACCTGTGGTGCATTTCAGTTTTGCACAGTTTGTTGTCCACCAGTATATAATATATAGCAGTACAGTACAGTAGGCCACTGCTCTACCTACCTCTGTGTCGTCAAGTATACTATCCATCCATACCTGTGGTGCATTTCAGTTTTGAACAGTTTGCTGACCACCAGTATATACTATATAGCAGTACGGTACAGTAGGCCACTGCTCTACCTTCCTCTGTGTCGTCAAGTTTACTATCCATCCATACCTGTGGTGCATTTCAGTTTTGCACAGTTTGCTGACCACCAGTATATACTATATAGCAGTACGGTACAGTAGGCCACTGCTCTACCTACCTCTGTGTCGTCAAGTATACTATCCATCCATACCTGTGGTGCATTTCAGTTTTGCACAGTTTGCTAACCACCAGTATATACTATATAGCAGTACGGTACAGTAGGCCACTGCTCTACCTACCTCTGTGTCGTCAAGTATACTATCCATCCATACCTGCGGTGCATTTCAGTTTTGCACAGTTTGTTGTCCACCAGTATATAATATATAGCAGCACGGTATAGTAGGCCACTGCTCTACCTACCTCTGTGTCATCAAGTATACTATCCATCCATACCTGTGGTGCATTTCAGTTTTGCACAGTTTGCTGACCACCAGTATATACTATATAGCAGTACGGTACAGTAGGCCACTGCTCTACCTACCTCTGTGTCGTCAAGTATACTATCCATCCATACCTGTGGTGCATTTCAGTTTTGCACAGTTTGCTGACCACCAGTATATACTATATAGCAGTACGGTACAGTAGGCCACTGCTCTACCTACCTCTGTGTCGTCAAGTATACTATCCATCCATACCTGTGGTGCATTTCAGTTTTGCACAGTTTGCTGACCACCAGTATATACTATATAGCAGTACGGTACAGTAGGCCACTGCTCTACCTACCTCTGTGTCGTCAAGTATACTATCCATCCATACCTGTGGTGCATTTCAGTTGTGCGCAGTATATATAGTAGTAGGCCATTGCTATTGATATATTACTGGCATATAATTCCACACATTAAAAAATGGAGAACAAAAATGTGGAGGGTAAAATAGGGAAAGATAAAGATCCACTTCCACCTCGTGCTGAAGCTGCTGCCACTAGTCATGGCCGAGACGATGAAATGCCATCAACGTCGTCTGCCAAGGCCGATGCCCAATGTCATAGTAGAGAGCATGTAAAATAAAAAAAAATAAAGCTCAGTAAAATGACCCAAAAATCTAAATCAATATCGTCTGAGGAGAAGCGTAAACTTGCCAATGTGTCATTTACGACACTGAGTGGCAAGGAACGGCTGAGGCCCTGGCCTATGTTCAAGGCTAGTGGTTCAGCTTCACATGAGGATGGAAGCACTCATCCTCCTGCTAGAAAACTTAAAAGAGTTAAGATGGCAAAAGCACAGCAAAGAACTGTGCGTTCTTCTAAATCACAAATCCCCAAGGATAGTCCAATTGTGTCGGTTGCGATGCCTGACCTTCCCAACACTGGACGGGAAGAGGTTGCACCTTCAACCATTTGCACGCCCCCTGCAAGTGCTGGAAGGAGCACCCGCAGTCCAGTTCCTGATAGTCAAATTGAAGATGTCACTGTTGAAGTACACCAGGATGAGGATATGGGTGTTGCTGGCGCTGGGGAGGAAATTGACAAGGAGGATTCTGATGGTGAAGTGGTTTGTTTAAGTTAGGCACCCGGGGAGACACCTGTTGTCCGTGGGACGAATATGGCCATTGACATGCCTGGTCAAAATACAAAAAAAAATCACCTCTTCGGTGTGGAATTATTTCAACAGAAATGCGGACAACTGGTGTCAAGCCGTGTGTTGCCTTTTTCAAGCTGTAATAAGTAGGGGTAAGGACGTTAACCACCTAGGAACATCCTCCCTTATACGTTACCTGGACCGCATTCATCAGAAGTCAGTGACAAGTTCAAAAACTTTGGATGACAGCGGAAGCAGTCCACTGACCACTAAATCCCTTCCTCTTGTAACCAAGCTCCTGCAAACCACACCACCAACTCCCTCAGTGTCAATTTCCTCCTTAGACAGGAAAGCCAATAGTCCTGCAGGCCATGTCACTGTCAAGTCTGACGAGTCCTCTCCTGCCTGGGATTCCTCCGATGCGTCCTTGAGTGTAACGCCTACTGCTGCTGGCGCTGCTGTTGTTGCTGCTGGGAGTCGATCGTCATCCCAGAGGGGAAGTCGGAAGACCACTTGTACTACTTCCAGTAAGCAATTGACTGTCCAACAGTCCTTTGCGAGGAAGATGAAATATCACAGCAGTCATCCTGCTGCAAAGCGGATAACTCAGGCCTTGGCAGCCTGGGTGGTGAGAAACGTGTTTCCGGTATCCACCGTTAATTCACAGGGAACTAGAGACTTGATTGAGGTACTGTGTCCCCGGTACCAAATACCATCTAGGTTCCATTTCTCTAGGCAGGCGATACCGAAAATGTACACAGACGTCAGAAAAAGAGTCACCAGTGTCCTAAAAAATGCAGTTGTACCCAATGTCCACTTAACCACGGACATGTGGACAAGTGGAGCAGGGCAGACTCAGGATTATATAACTGTGACAGCCCACTGGGTAGATGTATTGCCTCCCGCAGCAAGAACAGCAGCGGCGGCACCAGTAGCAGCATCTCGCAAACGCCAACTCGTTCCTAGGCAGGCTACGCTTTGTATCACCGCTTTCCATAAGAGGCACACAGCTGACAACCTCTTACGGAAACTGAGGAACATCATCGCAGAATGGCTTACCCCAATTGGACTCTCCTGGGGATTTGTGACATCGGACAACGCCAGCAATATTGTGCGTGCATTACATCTGGGCAAATTCCAGCACGTCCCATGTTTTGCACATACATTGAATTTGGTGGTGCAGAATTATTTAAAAAACGACAGGGGCGTGCAAGAGATGCTGTCGGTGGCCCGAAGAATTGCGGGCCACTTTCGGCATTCAGCCACCGCGTGTCGAAGACTGGAGCACCAGCAAACAGTCCTGAACCTGCCCTGCCATCATCTGAAGCAAAAGGTGGTAACGAGGTGGAATTTAACCCTCTATATGCTTCAGAGGATGGAGGAGCAGCAAAAGGCCATTCAAGCCTATACCTCTGCCTACGATATAGGCAAAGGAGGGGGAATGCACCTGACTCAAGCGCAGTGGAGAATGATTTCAACGTTGTGCAAGGTTCTGCAACCCTTTGAACTTGCCACACATGAAGTCAGTTCAGACACTGCCAGCCTGAGTCAGGTCATTCCCCTCATCAGGCTTTTGCAGAAGAAGCTGGAGACATTGAAGGAGGAGCTAAAACAGAGCGATTCCGCTAGGCATGTGGGACTTGTGGATGGAGCCCTTAATTAGCTTAACCAGGATTCACAGGTGGTCAATCTGTTGAAATCAGAGCACTACATTTTGGCCACCGTGCTCGAGCCTAGATTTAAAACCTACGTTGTATCTCTCTTTCCGACAGACACAAGTCTGCAGAGGTTCAAAGACCTGCTGGTGAGAAAATTGTCAAGTCAAGCGGAACGTGACCCGTCAATAGCTCCTCCTTCACATTCTCCCGCAACTGGGGCTGCGAGGAAAAGGCTAAGAATTCCGAGCCCACCCGCTGGCGGTGATGCAGGGCAGTCTGGAGCGAGTGCTGACATCTGGTCCGGACTGAAGGACCTGCCAACGATTACTGACATGTCGTCTACTGTCACTGCATATGATTCTCTCACCATTGAAAGAATGGTGGAGGATTATATGAGTGACCGCATCCAAGTAGGCACGTCAGACAGTCCGTACGTATACTGGCAGGAAAAAGAGGCAATTTGGAGGCCCTTGCACAAACTGGCTTTATTTTACCTAAGTTGTCCCCCCTCCAGTGTGTACTCCGAAAGAGTGTTTAGTGCAGCCTCTCACCTTGTCAGCAATCGGCGTACGAGGTTACTTCCAGAAAATGTGGAGAAGATGATGTTCATCAAAATTAATTATAATCAATTCCTCGGTGGAGACATTCACCAGCAATTGCCTCCAGAAAGTACACAGGGACCTGAGATGGTGGATTCCAGTGGGGAAGAATTAATAATCTGTGAGGAGGGGGATGTACACAGTGAAAGGGGTGAAGAATCGGACGATGAGGAGGGGGTGGACATCTTGCCTCTGTAGAGTCAGTTTGTGCAAGGAGAGATTGATTGCTTCTTTTTTGGTGGGGGTCCAAACCAACCAGTCATTTCAGTCACAGTCGTGTGGCAGACCCTGTCGCTGAAATGATGGGTTCGTTAAAGTGTGCATGTCCTGTTTATACAACATAAGGGTGGGTGGGAGGGCCCAAGGACAATTCCATCTTGCACCTCTTTTTTCTTTCATTTTTCTTTGCATCATGTGCTGTTTGGGGACTATTTTTTTGAAGTGCCATCCTGCCTGACACTGCAGTGCCACTCCTAGATGGGCCAGGTGTTTGTGTCGACCACTTGTGTCGCTTAGCTTAGCCATCCAGCGACCTTGGTGCACCTCTTTTTTTCTTTGCATCATGTGCTGTTTGGGGACTATTTTTTAAATCTGACATCCTGTCTGACACTGCAGTGCCACTCCTAGATGGGCCAGGTGTTTGTGTCGGCCACTTGGGTCGCTTAGCTTAGTCACACAGCTACCTCATTGCGCCTTTTTTTTCTTTGCATCATGTGCTGTTTGGGGACTATTTTTTTGAAGTGCCATCCTGTCTGACACTGCAGTGCCACTCCTAGATGGGCCAGGTGTTTGTGTCGGTCACTTGTGTTGCTTAGCTTAGCCATCCAGCGACCTTGGTGCACCTCTTTTTTTCTTTGCATCATGTGCTGTTTGGGGACTATTTTTTAAATCTGACATCCTGTCTGACCTCGGTGCAAATTTTAGGACTAAAAATAATATTGTGAGGTGTTCAGAATAGACTGAAAATGAGTGGAAATTATGGTTATTGAGGTTAATAATACTATGGGATCAAAATGACCCCCAAATTCTATGATGTAAGCTGTTTTTGAGGGTTTTTTGTAAACACACCCGAATCCGACAAAAAATTTTCAGGGAGGTTTTGCCAAAACGCGTCCGAATCCAAAACACGGCCTCGGAACCGAATCCAAAACCAAAACACAAAACCCAAAAAATTTCCGGTGCACATCACTAGTTTAATTTAAAACCTTACCCACTAATGAATGATAATCACTCAAGGGATGTCTGTCAAATTCTGCCTTATTGCTAGACTGACATTTTTGGATGCACTCATCTTTAATTATAGGGTCGCAGTACTACAAAATACAGTATTCCTCAGACAATAGCCTATCATATTGCCTCCGAACTCCGTAACTGCTAGATATTTGATTTACTCTGGCTTTAAACAAAGTGATAGGCTGATCCCAGGATCCTATAAAGACATCACTCCTTTCTCCAGAACCAGTTCCAGTCCCACGCTCGACTCCTCAGGCAACCTCACAAATATAGAATGTCCTGGAAAAAAATGTTTATCAAAAGAAAAAGAAAGAACAAAACAAATCTATCACTGACCTGGTCGAAGGGTGTTGTGGACTCGGGGCTTCTTCCGGTGACAGGGAAGAGGAACCGCTACTGGGTCGCAATAGAGATGGCCGGATGTAGGTCTTCTTCATACAGGATGAAGACGGTAAGCAGGAAGCACGGAGGAATGATGAAGGTCTCCTGAAAAACAAGACTAGTGAAAGTGCTGAGTGCTGAGGTACAGAGATGCTGGTATTATTGAGGTGCTGAAGGCACTGAGGTGCTGAGACACCGAGGTACTGAGGTGTTGGAGTTCTGTGATACTAAGGTGCAGAGGCTCCGAGGTGCTGAGGTTCTATGGTGCTGAGGCACCGGAGTGCTGAGGAACAGAGGCACTGAGGTGCCGAGGTACTGAGGTGCTGATGGCGCTCAGGCGCCTTGGTGGCACGGAGGTGCGTGATAGCGCTCGGGCGCTTGGAGGCACGGAAGTGCGTGATGGCGCTCGGGCGCTTGGAGGCACGGAGGTGCGTGATGGCGCTCGGGCGCTTGGAGGCACGGAGGTGCGTGATGGCGCTCGGGCGCTTGGAGGCACGGAGGTGCGTGATGGCGCTCGGGCGCTTGGAGGCACGGAGGTGCGTGATGGCGCTCGGGCGCTTGGAGGCACGGAAGTGCGTGATGGCGCTCGGGCGCTTGGAGGCTCGGAAGTGCGTGATGGCGCTCGGGCGCTTGGAGGCACGGAGGTGCGTGATGGCGCTCGGGCGCTTGGAGGCACGGAGGTGCGTGATGGCGCTCGGGCGCTTGGAGGCACGGAAGTGCGTGAAGACACTGGAGACACTGGGACACTGGAGACACTGGAGACACTGGGACACTGGAGACACTGGAGACACTGGGACACTGGAGACACTGGAGACACTGGAGACACTGGAGACACTGGAGACACAGCGGAAAATAGGAACAAGGGAGCTCTGGAAATCACTGCTTCAGACAAGCAGAACGATGATACACAGGCGCCGGCTCCCTGCTCGGCGTCTGGCTTTGAACCTCCCGCCTTGGTCTGATTGGCGGAGCGGGCAGATGACGTCAGCCCCGCTCCGCCTACCTAATCTAAAGCAGCATGGCGGCGCCCTCGCTCCGGGAGCCGCCGGAGAGACCCGCCGACCCGACGCCGGACCCCCGAGGCCGCCGGAGGGGAGAGACGCCAGGCCATCCAGGACACCCGCAGCGGTAAGCGCGGCCGCCGCTGCCCGCGGGGTGTGACAGTACCCCCTCCTCCAGGAGTGGCCCCTGGACACTTTCCGGGTTTAGTTGGATGTCTGGAATGGAAGATTCGAACCAGTCGGGGAGCCATTACCTCAGTAGCATTGATCCAACTTCTCTCTTCAGGACCATAACCTTTCCATTCTACCAAGTACTGTAATTTCTTATGAAAATAACGAGAGTCAAGAATAGCTTTGATTTCAAATTCTGTCCCAGCTTCAGACACAGTAGTAGTTGGCCTAGGAGATGCTGAGTGGAACCGATTTAGAATGAGGGGGCGGAGGAGAGAGACGTGGAAGGAGTTTGGAATTCGAAGGTGGGAAGGCAACTCCAATTTGCAAACGACCGGGTTCAAGACTTGCCGCACTGAGAAAGGACCAATGAACCTTGGGGCAAATTTCATGGTGGGTACTTTCAAACGAAGATTGCGGGTAGAGAGCCATACCTTGTCACCAACCTTATATTGAGGAGCTGCTCGTCGTTTCCTATCCGCAAAGAATTTATAGCGACCGGAAACCCTCTTAAGATTGGCATGAACTCGGCTCCAAATTTGAGTGAAATGTCGAAGAGTTGAGGCTGCAGCAGGAACTTCTTCTGGAGGACAAATGGGCAACTCCGGAACTTGGGGATGAAATCCATAATTAATAAAGAATGGAGACTCACCAGTAGAAGAATGATAAAAATGGTTGTGGGCAAACTCAGCCCACGGCAACAACTCCACCCAGTTATCTTGAGAAGGGGAAAGGTAAATACGGAGAAAAGTCTCTAGATCCTGATTGACGCGTTCAGTTTGCCCATTAGTCTGTGGATGGTAAGCAGAAGAGAATTTGAGCTTAATTTGTAGAGTTGAACAGAGGGCTCTCCAGAATCTCGCTGTAAACTGTACTCCCCGATCTGAGACTATTTCCAGAGGTAACCCGTGCAGGCGGAAATGCTCTTGGATGAATAACAGGGCCAACTTGGAAGCGGAGGGTAATCCGGTCAACGGAATAAAATGTGCCATCTTAGAGAATCGGTCAATGATCACCCAAATGGTGTTATGACCCTTAGAGAGCGGTAATTCAGTAACAAAGTCCATCGAGATATGAGTCCAAGGCTTTTTAGGAATGGACAAAGGATGCAACAAACCCGTAGGCGGCAGACGTGGAGTTTTGTGCTGAGCACATTGAGGACACGAATTGACATACTCTTGAACATCTTTTTTCATAGTGTCCCACCAGTATGATCTTCGCAGAAATTCCCACATTTTCTGAATTCCCGGATGACCAGAAAACTTAGAAGTGTGTGCCCACTGCAACAGTCTCGGTCGAAATTTAACTGGTACCGACATTCTTCCCGGAGGAGGGCCCAACCTAGTGGGAGCTGCAGAAATAGAGATGGGACTGAGGATTAATGCCTTCCCCATAGTATTCTCCTCATCGGAAGCCATCACTGAACGGGATAGGGCATCCGCCTTGGTATTTAGAATTCCAGCCCGATACTTGATGATAAAGGAAAATCTGGTAAAGAAGAGCGCCCATCTCGCCTGACGGGGGTTCAAACATTGGGCCGTCTTTAGATACAGTAAATTCTTGTGGTCCGTAAAAATTGTGATTAAGTGTTTAGCACCCTCCAGAAGATACCTCCATTCTTCCAACGCAGATTTAATTGCCAGTAGCTCTTTGTCTCCGATGGTGTAATTTAGTTCAGCAGGGGAGAACTTGCGAGAATGAAACCCACACGGATGCAACTTCCCATCTGAGGCGTATTGCGAGAGTACAGCACCTATGCCTACCGTGGAAGCATCAACCTCCAAAAAGAATGGTTTTAGGAAATCTGGCTGCTGAAGTACGGGAGCAGATATAAAGGCGGTCTTCAACTGTTTGAACGCTGCTATTGCTTCAGAAGGCCAATTGCTTGGGTCAGCCCCTTTTTTAGTCAGAGCCGTAATAGGTGCCACGATTGTAGAGAAACCTCTTATAAATTTCCGATAATAATTTGCGAATCCTAGAAATCGTTGCACTGCTTTTAAGGAAAGAGGTTGAGTCCTATCCCGGATGGCCGAAAGTTTCTCCGGATCCATACGCAATTCAGTTCCAGAAATAATGTAGCCCAAAAATGAAATAGAAGGAACCTCAAAGGTGCACTTGGAGATCTTGCCATAAAGATGATTCTTGCGCAACCGAAGGAGTACTTCCTTAACTTGTAGTCGGTGCTCAGAAAGATTCTTAGAAAAAATCAAAATGTCATCCAAATAGACTACTACATTCAGATACAACATATCCCGAAAGACTTCATTAATGAATCCTTGAAAGACAGCGGGGGCGTTGCTGAGGCCAAATGGCATTACCAGGTACTCATAATGCCCATCTCTCGTATTGAAAGCCGTCTTCCACTCATCTCCTTGACGAATACGTATCAAGTTGTATGCTCCTCTTAAGTCAAGCTTAGTAAATACTCGAGCTCCACGCACTCTATCAAAAAGCTCTGTGATGAGCGGCAGAGGATACTTGTTTTTAATGGTGACTTCATTTAAACCACGATAGTCGATGCATGGTCTCAGCCCTCCATCTTTTTTTTTTACAAAGAAGAAGCCAGCTCCCGCTGGAGAAGTGGAGGGACGGATGAAGCCCTTCTGCAAATTCGACTTAATGTACTCAGACATAGCTTGTGTCTCTGGAACCGACAAAGGATAAGTGCGACCTCGAGGCGGTATTTTCCCAGGAATGAGCTCAATGGGACAGTCCCAAGCCCTATGCGGAGGTAATTTATCAGCCGCCTGTTCCGAGAAGACATCCAAAAACTCTCGATAAGCCTCAGGAACTAACTCCACGTCCAACTTGGCCGACGCACGGAGTGGAACGACAGGAGTAAGACAATTCAATCGGCAGAAAGGACTCCAAGAAATTATTTGTGTCGACCCCCAGTCGACATGAGGGTTGTGTAGCCTGAGCCAGGGAAAACCCAAAACGAGATCGTGAGACATTTCCTGAATAACTAGAAACTTCAGTTGTTCATGATGTAAAGCTCCCACTTGTAGCTGAATTGACTCAGACTGACTCGTAATCAAGGCGTTAGGAATTCGAACCCCGTTAATGGCTGTAATAGTAATAGGTCGTTCGACCAACTGTAATTTCAAACCCAAACTCTGGGCGCAGGAAAGAGAAATAAAATTCCCCGCAGCACCTGAATCCAAAAGAGCCATAACGGTCTTGACTTTTGTTTTAGTAGACAAAGATACTGAGAGTAAACAGTCCACTTCTGGAGAAGATTGAGAAACCACACCCAGCTTGACTTCCCCGGAACAGGCTAGGATTGCCCGTTTCCCGGGCGAGCTTTGCAAGACTTGAGGAAGTGATCCGCGGCTCCACAGTAGAGGCAAAGTTTGTTCTCACGCAGACGCTGTCGCTCCTCTGGAGACAGTCGAGACCGATTAATTTGCATGGGTTCGTCTGGAGCTGTCGTAACCGATGGTTTAGACGGAGGAGCCCGGAATCTGCACCGATCAGACCGAGAACGTTCGCCAACTCGTTCCTGCATGCGGAGATCCACTTTCACACAGAGCGAGATCAACTGTTCCAAGGAATCTGGCAAATCTCTTGTAATCAATTCGTCTTTAAGACGGTCGGACAGCCCGTTCCAGAAAGCGGCCCGTAAGGCATCATTATCCCAGCGCAATTCGGAAGCTATGGTCTGAAAATGAATCACATACTGACCCACTGAACGAGAGCCTTGTCGAACTCTAAGAAGATCTGAAGAGGCAGCGGCCGTTCTGCCAGGCTCATCAAAGATCCGGCGGAAAGATGAGATGAAATTAGTGTAGTTGGAAACCAAAGGATCAGATCGCTCCCATAAAGGAGACACCCATTCCAACGCTGAACCCTCAAGCAAGGAAATAATGTATGCTACTTTGGATCGATCCGTGGGAAAATTGTGTGCGAGGAGTTCAAACTGCACCTCGCACTGGTTAAGAAAACCACGGCAATTCTTCGGGTTGCCGTTGTAGCGAGAGGGAGTGGGAAGCTGAAGGCGTGACCTGGTACCGGACACTGCGTGAGCATTAACAGGAACGACTGCCGGAGTGGGTACTGGAGCTGGAACTGGAACTACTGAAGCCAGGGAAACCTGAATTTGATCCAACCTGCCGGATAGCTCTTGGAGATACCGCATCACCTGGTTTTGCGCCGCTTCCTGACTCTGTACACGGGAAACCAGATCTTGGATGGCACTTGCTTCTGGGTTCCGATTCCCCGGGTCCATGTGGCCTGTGTATACTATCACTGACCTGGTCGAAGGGTGTTGTGGACTCGGGGCTTCTTCCGGTGACAGGGAAGAGGAACCGCTACTGGGTCGCAATAGAGATGGCCGGATGTAGGTCTTCTTCATACAGGATGAAGACGGTAAGCAGGAAGCACGGAGGAATGATGAAGGTCTCCTGAAAAACAAGACTAGTGAAAGTGCTGAGTGCTGAGGTACAGAGATGCTGGTATTATTGAGGTGCTGAAGGCACTGAGGTGCTGAGACACCGAGGTACTGAGGTGTTGGAGTTCTGTGATACTAAGGTGCAGAGGCTCCGAGGTGCTGAGGTTCTATGGTGCTGAGGCACCGGAGTGCTGAGGAACAGAGGCACTGAGGTGCCGAGGTACTGAGGTGCTGATGGCGCTCAGGCGCCTTGGTGGCACGGAGGTGCGTGATAGCGCTCGGGCGCTTGGAGGCACGGAAGTGCGTGATGGCGCTCGGGCGCTTGGAGGCACGGAGGTGCGTGATGGCGCTCGGGCGCTTGGAGGCACGGAGGTGCGTGATGGCGCTCGGGCGCTTGGAGGCACGGAGGTGCGTGATGGCGCTCGGGCGCTTGGAGGCACGGAGGTGCGTGATGGCGCTCGGGCGCTTGGAGGCACGGAAGTGCGTGATGGCGCTCGGGCGCTTGGAGGCATGGAAGTGCGTGATGGCGCTCGGGCGCTTGGAGGCACGGAGGTGCGTGATGGCGCTCGGGCGCTTGGAGGCACGGAGGTGCGTGATGGCGCTCGGGCGCTTGGAGGCACGGAAGTGCGTGAAGACACTGGATACACTGGAGACACTGGGACACTGGAGACACTGGAGACACTGGAGACACTGGAGACACTGGAGACACAGCGGAAAATAGGAACAAGGGAGCTCTGGAAATCACTGCTTCAGACAAGCAGAACGATGATACACAGGCGCCGGCTCCCTGCTCGGCGTCTGGCTTTGAACCTCCCGCCTTGGTCTGATTGGCGGAGCGGGCAGATGATGTCAGCCCCGCTCCGCCTACCTAATCTAAAGCAGCATGGCGGCGCCCTCGCTCCGGGAGCCGCCGGAGAGACCCGCCGACCCGACGCCGGACCCCCGAGGCCGCCGGAGGGGAGAGACGCCAGGCCATCCAGGACACCCGCAGCGGTAAGCGCGGCCGCCGCTGCCCGCGGGGTGTGACAAAATCTTGCTTTTAGCAAATCCATTACAACGACTGGTCTTTTTGTAATCCTTTAGTGCGCTCAGGTAGTGTTCAACAGTGACGCTTCTCAGTCTTCACGGAACAGATTCTCGAGTGATATTCCTGTGATTTCACTCCCTTTATGAGTTCCTTCCGGACTAACAACTTTCTTGTAATGGGAATCGTGGACCCAAGTCTCTCTCTCGGCTACTTTCACTGGAATCGTGCTGTCAACAAAACTTGATACGGTCCTTTCCACCTGTCTATTTGGCAACTTGAGCGTAAGAATAATCACACAGTCTCTTGGTTCACAATCAAGACAGTTAGTAGTTGGTATATCGGGGATCAACAGTTTCAAGTTCTTTTGCCAAGTTCTCAAATGCTGGCTCATCTTGATAAGGTACTGTGCTGTCACCTCATTGGTGTATTTCTGATCATGGTGCGGATCAATCATGACATGAGGTTGTCTTCCAAAAAAAAAAAAAAAAATTTCAAAGAGGGTGATTCATTAAGTGGGGATCTGTGAGTGGTTCCGATGCTACATAACACTAGTGGCAGTGTCTATGACCACAATAGTCCAGTTTCAGATATCACTTTGCTCCTAATCCTTGGGATACCATATCTACACACGAATTCCTGCACAATTTTCTTTGTGGTAAACACAGCAGTATTTGTAGCAGCAGGGAATGTCTCTACCCAGTTTGAGAAAACATCAGTGCACATCAATACATTTTTAAATTCCTACAGGGTGTTAACTGTATGAAGTTGATTTGTATTACCTGAAAAGATCAGTCTGCAGGAGGAGTAAGGGATGGCTCTGTTGGTACTACCTTACCAAATGTTCTTCCTCATGCAAGTAAGACAGGACATTGCTTTCCTGCTCGCCTGAGGAGAGAACCCTGATGCACTCCAGTAAGCTCTTATCAATTTGCACATACCTTCCCGTGCCCAGATGAGTCAGACCATGTGCCAACTCAGCTAAGCTTAGGAGATACGCCCCGGGGGCTACTGGCTTACCTTGTCCATCTCTCCAGAGTCCTGAGGACTCCTGACCATACCCCTTCGCTTTCCAGACATCCTTCTCCTGTAGGGAACACAAATCTTTGCATCTCAATTTAATTGGTGTGTGTTTGCAATGTAAAGTACCATGAGCATCACTCCAAAAACATCTCTAAAGTCGGTATGTATATATATTGGCTGACGTATCTTCTGCCAACTCGCATGCCCTGGTCAGTGAGACCAGCTCAGTGACCAGTGCTGCATGTGGTCTGCCCAAAGGTTTCAGCTTCTATAACACTTTGGTCATCTACAACAGCATATCCTGTGCATAAGTCTGTCTGTCTGTCTGTCTGTGGTAACTACCGTCAATCTAGAAATAAAAAAATCAGGTCTGCATTCACTAACGGGCTGTCACTTATGTCTGGTCTCGTAATAAAAGTCTGATTCAGGTATTCCATACAATCATGCATATCAATGTCCATACAAAATTTTCCTTCACCAGTATTCTCATCCTCCACCCTTTGTGCATTACAAGGCACATGCAGTAATATACTGGTGTCATCAGTAATAGCTAACTCGTGTTGATCAGACATACCGAGTTCGGGCAGAATTTTGAAGGACCGATACGGCATGTGGTGTATGAACTGTCAAATCATGTACCAGTACTACGTCCTAAGTATTTGACCCTTGTCCTACACAACTGCAGTTTATCCTTTGAGACCTTTTGTCCTGTCTGGAAGAGATGAAACAAAAGTTTTTTAGTATCCGCCAGTGAAGACACAAATGTATCGGAGCACAGTAATAAATTCATATCAATACCAATCTCTTATCGGGCTGAAAAGATAGTAAGCAGCTATGCAAGGCCTGAAAGAAAATACACAGGCTGTCAATGAAACCTTGGGAGACTTGGGTCCATGTATTGTACCCCCTTTGTGAAAGCAAAGATGAAGAGGAAACAGTGAAGAAAACAGAATAGAGATTGATGACAGTAAAGTTGGTAGAGGTGGAGAGGATTTTATTAAAATGACAGCTGGATTGGGCACTACGGGGAATTGATTCTTAACTACTTGGGTTTACCCCCCTTAAATCTTGCGCTTACTGTGTCACTACTGGGACTACCTCAGCCATCAATCCAGTGTCCTGTCCATCCTAAGTTCATAGGGAACCCGGTATCTGCAAGATAATTTCCTCTACCTATGATGGACATGAATCTAGAACAGTGGAATGCTACATTAGTCTTTGAGGAGTATCTAACATACCTTGTACTTCCTAAGTGGGAGTACAATATACAGTATGTATTACACATTTCAATTTACACAACAAAATCTCTGTTGATTAAGTTAGTCATGGGCCACTGCTGCTATGAGAAAAGAAAAGGGTTTAGCATCATAGAGGCCCAATCGTAACTTCTGCAGATTTTGTCAAAGGGTAATGTTGCACTTCTCTCGTTACTCCTATTTGCCAAATTAGTGTTTACCAGTGATCTTTTCCTAACAGGGAATTTTCTAGTACAACAAAAAAAAGCTTCTAGGTCATGCAAAGTATTCATTTAATCCTTCTCATCCCATATTAACCACTTACCTGGCATGGTCGCATCAGATGCGACCATGCCTGCAAATGCTCTATCTGACCTGGTGCTCTATCTGACCAGTCAGATAGAAAGTGTTAGCAGCGGCAGGGAAGATAAACTTCCCTCCGCTGCTGCTGTCAGAGTGACCGGAAGGTCCCTCTGCCTCCCTGCACTCTCCCCCTGTGTCTGCCGTGCTGCCGATCACTGCTGATCGGTCAACACGGCAGGATCCCCCCCCTCCAGCGGCTGCAAACAATGGCAGCCGCTGGGGAGAGTAAATGAATCCTCCCAAGCCACCCCCAGACCCCTCCCTGAATACCTGCAGGCTGTCCCGGCTTTCAAAATGAAAGCCGCGATGTTCCCGATGTTCCAATGGTCGCGATGTTCCCAATCGATGTTTCGCTGTTTGGGGGGGGGGGGGGGGGGGTTTCCCCTTTTTTTAACTAAAATCATTTGGGATAGGGTTAAAGTCATGTTCTTCACCTAATTCACTCATAAAAAAACCCGACAATTTTGGAGCGGTTTTCGGCGAAATAAATCATCAATTAAGTGGTTAAGGGTCTGTACATGGTCCAACAAACATTAACGAAGCTTTTCTAGTCAAGGGCATTCCTAGCTGCCCTCATGTTGTTTATTTATCTAAGTGATAGTTAAAAAGAAGCACCCCTTCTCTGTCCTCTTTCCTACTGGGAACTACTAATGTGTGGACAGGATGTTCTTGTTAGGGTCTCCTGCCCTGTGCTGCCACGTCGTCATGGCAACCGGGAGACAAGTGCTAGCGGAGTAACCTGAGCGCAGCTGATACTCCGGTTCGGGTCTTTTGCTGTGCAGTGGTTACAGGCTCTGTGCATGGCAGGGGATCCGGTGCTGGTTTTTGTGCTCACAGTCTGTGAGGTCTGAGTGGGGCGTGGACAGCACCTGCTTTATAAGGCTTCTTCTCAGGTTAAGCAGATGCTGCTGAATCTTTGTTGGTTAGTCAGTTCCTGAAAGTTAGCCAGTACTGTGTAGCTTTGTATTTGTTGTTGCTTACTGCAAATAGGCCTGGGGATTTGGTACTACACTCTGCCAATCCAGACCTAGCAGTAAGACTGGAGTCAGTCGTTTAACTTGCTGGGGTTATTTTACTACTCTGTGAACTTAGCAAGTTTGCGGCTGTATTCTAAGACTTGCCTGCCAAAATCCTGTCTCACTGTGCAAGGTGTCAGGTGTCAGTTTAGTGGCAGTAAGCTGAACCTGTGCACTGCAAGTGAGAATTAGGATTGTGGAGACTCTCCTTGTGTCTATCATTCCATCTCTGACCAAGGAGTTTACTGCCACACCCGTTGGTAACCCTTTAGGGTTTTGCTGTTGCCCTTAGCAACAGCATTTCGGGTTCTCTACGTATTAAAACACAACATCTTGCTTTTCCCATCTGAGCATTACTAATACTAGGGAGACACCCAGTTCCTTAGCCTCTGGGCTTCTCTGTTCACTTTGTGTGTATTTTGTTACCCTATCACCTTCTGTGTACGTAATGTCATATTCCCCAGTCTGTCTGTGAGTTCATTTGTTTTGCATACCTATCCGTTCAGACACCAGTACATTCCTGCAGGCACTGGTGTGCATAACAGTTCAAACACCAGTACATTCCTGCAGGCACTGGAGTGCATAACAGTTCCGACACCAGTACATTCCTGCAGGCACTGGTGTGCATAACATATTCAGCAGCCTAATACTCCTGTTGAAATTTTGTGGGAATATGGAGCATACCCCTCAAAATACGTTGCAACAGGTGGTCGATCAGGTGCAGGTCCTGACTCGACAATTTAATGATTTGTCCACTAAAATGCACACCTCCCAGGCCGCTGGCGGAGCTCCCGCAGCAGCAGCACCTTCAGGGGTTAAGGAGCCGAAAGTAAATCTCCCGGATCGTTTTTCTGGAGATCGCTCGCAGTTCTTTTGTTTCAAGGAGAGCTGCAAGCTATACTTCCGGCTTAGGCCTCAGTCTTCTGGGTCGGAGATTCAGCGGGTGGGCATGGTGATTTCCTTGCTACAAGGAGACCCACAGGTCTGGGCATATGGGTTGCAGCCTGACTGTCCGTCGCTTAAAAGTGTTGATGCTTTTTTTACGGCACTGGGCATGTTGTATGATGACCCTGACAAGGCGGCCTCAGCCGAGGCTCAGATTTCGATCCTTAAGCAAGGGCGAAGGCCAGCTGAGGTTTACTGTACGGAGTTTCGGAGGTTGGCCCATGATACCCAGTTGAATGACCCAGCCCTGAGACACCAGTACCGAAGAGGTCTTTCTAACCAGATAAAGGACCAACTGGTACAATATCCCTTGCCTGATAGCTTGGATCAGCTCATGCAGTTATCCATCCAGGTGGATAGACGGCTGAGAGAGCGTAGGCTTGAAAGGGAGACTGAGGTTTCCTTCTTTCCCAAGGGAACCTCAGACTCTGAGGATTTTTCCGAGGAGCCTATGCAGATTGGGGCTACCCGCCTCTCCTCGCGTGAGAAGACGTGGAGGAGACAGCAGGGGTTGTGTTTGTACTGTGGGAATAAAGGTCATGTGGTAGTATCATGCCCAGAAAAGCCGGAAAACTTCAGGGCCTGAGGGTGATGGGAAATATCCTGTCAGGCCAGAAGTCAGAATTTCCCAAGAAGACTTTTATCATTCCGGTGACCTTGAAGATCCTCGGTCAAACTGTCAAGACTGAGGCCTTTGTGGACAGTGGGGCCGACGGGGTTTTTATGGACCGCCAATTCGCCCTGAAACACTCTGTCCCCTTAGTACCCTTGGCATAGGAAATTGAGATTTGTGGGTTAAACGGGGAACCATTATCCCAAGGTAAAATTACCTCTTGCACTAGCCAGATTTCTTTGTTTATTGGAGCCACACACTCTGAAAAATTGTCCTTTTATGTGACTGTCTGTACTTTTGCCCCATTGGTGTTGGGGTTACCCTGGTTAAGGGCCCACAATCCTCAATTTGACTGGGTCTCTGGGGAGATTCTTAGTTGGGGTACTGATTGTTTCAGGAGTTGCTTGAGCCTTCCAGTCAGGCTCTCGCAGCTAAGTTTGCCAGGATTGCCAGGGTGTTATGCAGATTTTGCGGACGTGTTCTCCAAAAAAGTTGCAGAGGTACTACCTCCCCATCGCCCCTATGACTGTGCCATTGATTTGTTGCCAAATGCTAAGCTTCCCAAGAGCAGGTTGTACTCCCTGTCACGTCCTGAGACTCAGGCTATGGCAGAGTACATTCAGGAGAACTTGGCTAAGGGATTTATCAGACCTTCACAGTCTCCAGTTGGGTCGGGGTTCTTCTTCGTGGGTAAAAAGGACGGTTCGTTGCGACCCTGCATCGACTTCAGGGAATTGAACCGTATCACGATTAAAAACTCATACCCACTGCCCCTCATTTCGGTCTTGTTTGACCAGCTTCGTACTGCCACCATTTTTTCTAAGATTGACCTACGCGGTGCGTACAATCTAATCCGAATAAGAGAGGGGGATGAATGGAAGACTGCCTTTAATACCCACTCAGGGCATTATGAATATTTGGTGATGCCTTTTGGGCTCTGTAATGCCCCGGCAGTCTTCCAGGATTTCATGAATGATGTGCTCAGGGAATATTTGGATAGATTCTTAGTTGTATACTTAGATGACATCCTAATCTTCTCCCATTCCCTGGAGGAACATCGGAAGCATGTACGCTTAGTCCTCCAGAAACTCAGAGACCACCGGCTTGGGGCGAAGCTGGAGAAGTGCGAATTTGAAGTTCAGCAAATCGCATTTCTAGGATATATTATCTCCCCAGAAGGTTTCCAAATGGAGGGTTCCAAGGTACAGGCAGTCCTGGATTGGGTGCAGCCCACTAGTTTGAAGGCGCTTCAGCGTTTCCTAAGCTTTGCGAATTTTTATAGACGATTTATCGCTGGATTTTCGTCTATAGTGGCGCCCTTGGTGGCACTCACTAAGAAAGGGGCGGATGTTGCTCACTGGTCTTGTGAGGCTAAAGCGGCTTTTGCCCGTCTCAAAAGGGCATTTGTATCGGCCAAGGTGCTGCGACACCCAGATCCAGAGCGTCCTTTTGTGGTGGAGGTGGATGCCTCTGAGATGGGTATTGGGGCAGTGCTTTCTCAGATGGGAGTGTCTGATAATCGCCTTCATCCCTGTGCTTACTTTTCCCGTAAATTTTCGCCTGCCGAGATGAATTATGACGTGGGTAACCGGGAATTGTTGGCTATTAAGGATGCACTCGAGGAGTGGAGACACTGGCTTGAGGGGGCTAAGTTTGTGGTCTCAATTTTCACCGACCATAAGAATCTTGCATATTTAGAGTCAGCGAAGCGTCTCAATGCCAGGCAGGCACGATGGGCTTTGTTTTTTGCTCGCTTTAATTTTTTGATAACTTATCGCCCTGGGTCAAAAAACATCAAGGCTGATGCGCTCTCGCAGAGTTTTGCTCCAATCCAGGAGACCACTGAGGAGCCGTTGCCCATTGTGTCCCCATCATGTATTAAAGTGGGCATTACCCAGGACCTCTTATCATTAGTCCTTAGAGCACAGGAGCAGGCTCCTCCAGACCTTCCGGTAGGTCTTTTGTTTGTGCCTCCTAGGGTAAGACAGCGAGTGTTCCTGGAATTCCATGCCAAGAAGTCGGCAGGTCACCCGGGTATTGCCAGAACTCGGGAGTTGCTATCTAGGGTGGTGTGGTGGCCCTCGGTGGCTAAGGATGTGGATCAGTGGGTTCGGGCATGTGACATCTGTGCCCGAAATAAGACTCCTAGAGGGGTTCCTGTCGGCCCATTACATCCACTCTCTATCCCATCTAAGCCATGGACCCACATTTCAATGGATTTTGTGGTGGACTTGCCCAAATCCTCGGGGATGACAGCCATCTGGGTTGTCGTTGACAGATTTTCGAAGATGGCGCACTTCGTTCCACTGGTTGGGCTGCCATCGGCCAGACGCCTGTCTGAATTATTTATGCTGCATGTTGTGCGTCTCCACGGGTTGCCACTTGATGTGGTCTCTGACCGCGGATCCCAGTTTGTGGCCAAATTCTGGAGGGCATTTTGTTCCGATCTCCAGATTTCTGTCAGCTTGTCGTCAGGCTACCATCCGCAGTCTAATGGGCAGACTGAAAGGGTGAACCAGTCCTTGGAGCAGTTCCTCAGGTGTTATGTCTCCAAGTGTCAGACTGACTGGGTTGCTCATCTGTCCATGGCGGAGTTTGCCTATGACAACGCGGCTCACTCTGCTACAGGGATCTCTCCCTTCCTTTGTGTGTATGGGCATCATCCTAAGGCCAATTCTTTTGACCCCCTGGACTCCACGCCTGGTGGTTCCTTTGTGGTTTCGGTCCTTAGAGGTATTTGGCGGAAAGTGAAGAAAGCCCTTGTGTCTGTGTCATTAGTGACCAAAAGGGTTTTTGATAAGCGGAAAAGACCCTGCAGCTTCAAATTAGGAGACTTCGTCTGGTTGTCTACCAAGAATTTGAAGTTGAGACAGCCATCTCATAAGTTAGGCCCCCGGTTCATCGGCCCTTATAAGATCACCAGGGTTATCAATCCGGTGGCATTTCAGTTAGATCTGCCCCGTTCTTTGGGTATCAATAAAACATTTCATTGTTCCCTTTTAAAACGGGCGATTAGTAATCCTTCTTCCAGTGGAAGACCTTCCCCTCTTCTGATACGTGGCCAGAGGGAGTTTGTTGTTGAAAGGATTCTTGACTCCAAGATGGTTCGGGGTCGGCTGTCATTTTTGGTGCACTGGAAGGGGTATGGCCCGGAGGAGCGGTCGTGGGTGCGCAGTTGTGATCTTCATGCCCCCAGACTGATACGCTCTTTCTTCTCGCAGTTCCCCGATAAACCCGGTGGTAGGGGTTCTTTGACCCCTCGTCAGAGGGGGGGTACTGTTAGGGTCTCCTGCCCTGTGCTGCCACGTTGTCATGGCAACCGGGAGACAAGTGCTAGCGGAGTAACCTGAGCGCAGCTGATACTCCGGTTCGGGTCTTTTGCTGTGCAGTGGTTACAGGCTCTGTGCACGGCAGGGGATCCGGTGCTGGTTTTTGTGCTCACAGTCTGTGAGGTCTGAGTGGGGCGTGGACAGCACCTGTTTTATAAGGCTTCTTCTCAGGTTAAGTAGATGCTGCTGAATCTTTGTTGGTTAGTCAGTTCCTGAAAGTTAGCCAGTACTGTGTAGCTTTGTATTTGTTGTTGCTTACTGCAAATAGGCCTGGGGATTTGGTACTACACTCTGCCAATCCAGACCTAGCAGTAAGACTGGAGTCAGTCGTTTAACTTGCTGGGGTTATTTTACTACTCTGTGAACTTAGCAAGTTTGCGGCTGTATTCTAAGACTTGCCTGCCAAAATCCTGTCTCACTGTGCAAGGTGTCAGGTGTCAGTTTAGTGGCAGTAAGCTGAACCTGTGCACTGCAAGTGAGAATTAGGATTGTGGAGACTCTCCTTGTGTCTATCATTCCATCTCTGACCAAGGAGTTTACTGCCACACCCGTTGGTAACCCTTTAGGGTTTTGCTGTTGCCCTTAGCAACAGCATTTCGGGTTCTCTACGTATTAAAACACAACATCTTGCTTTTCCCATCTGAGCATTACTAATACTAGGGAGACACCCAGTTCCTTAGCCTCTGGGCTTCTCTGTTCACTTTGTGTGATTTTGTTACCCTATCACCTTCTGTGTACGTAATGTCATATTCCCCAGTCTGTCTGTGAGTTCATTTGTTTTGCATACCTATCCGTTCAGACACCAGTACATTCCTGCAGGCACTGGTGTGCATAACAGTTCAAACACCAGTACATTCCTGCAGGCACTGGAGTGCATAACAGTTCCGACACCAGTACATTCCTGCAGGCACTGGTGTGCATAACAGTTCTCCATTTGTGTCATTACTTTCCTGATTTTTATTTTTGGGTCTTATTATGTATGTGCTTGAGTGGCACCATACTTACCAGTTCCACTTTCTCAGCCACTTCCCCTGCAGGCTACAGCTCCTCTTTTACCTGTTGGATATTACTCCTCTGAGTGCATGAGAAATGGCTGAAAAGTCGGGTCACCATCTCCTCCTGAATAAAACTTTTGACATTCGCTAGTACATAGTATAGGTTACAGTTCTTTTTCATATTTTTATTTTCTGTAGTTTGTATGTTGGCTGTAACTGCTTCCCCATCCACATTTAGCGGTGGTGGTGTACTTGCTTTCTCTTTTTTTTTCTTACGTCTCCTTATTGTTGCTACGAATTCAAACAGCTATTATGTTTTTGCTCTTATCTTATAGGACTTTGGTTAAACATATTTGTTTTCATACTACCTGCAATACCTCAGGATCAAAACCACCTAGAAAATGACTTTCACTGATTCATCGTCATTTTTACCCAATCATAACAAAAAGCCTCCTTGTAGGGAACCATCCATGTCCTGTCAATGTTCTGGGTGAGAAACAACTTATCAATCACCCCATTAGCCAGTCGAGTGTGGCCCTACCTACTTGGGTTTTGTTCCACTAGAATTCCGGGTGAGAAACAACTTATCGATCACCCCATCTAGCAGACTTCCACCGGAACTTACTTCCTACACATAATATAACCAGCGGACCCTTTCAGCCCCTGTCCTTCAGCCTGAACCCTTGCTGCCGAACATTTCTCGCTTGTGCATTTGGCTCCCATCGTGGGCCTTTTAACACCATCACCAAATTGACAACACGAGCAAACGGTGAAAGTCCTCCGAGTTCTTTCACCAACTCCTTCTCTACCGAGTATGCCATGCCCCACCGACTGATGACGCGCGTATATCAGAGAGGACCCTATCAGACCCCTCAGGCACCGGAAGAACGAAATGTATTAACAGAGTAATACCACGCCTTTCCAGTGGAGGTTACAGGCTTGCTACTTTTGTGTTTCTATCCACTGGAAATCCGTGTGGGAAGTGTCACCACACCATCCAATGAATGTCCACCAAGTATCTTCCTGGGAGAGCAGCGAAGTTTGTTAACTCTTTACTCAATCTCCTCTGCGTATGCTAACACAGCATGTATGATGACGCTATTTGCACAAAATAACGCAAAAACCGTATCATGTTGCGACGCTTATCACATAAGCAGAGATGCGGTCAAATCGCACGACTCACAAATACTTGTTATATGTTTGCCTTACGATTATGAAGACAATTTTACTTTTTTCAGTAGGCTATGTCTCCGTCACCTGGAGTGTTTTATAAATGGACGATTTACCATACCTCGTTCGAACGGAACCTTACTTCGTTCTATATTTAACGTGTGGTTGTGAGCCACCACACCACTTAAGCATCTCCTTGCTGAGTGTCAGTCTACGGGATCTCACTTTCCGGGGTTCAATCCACTCACACTTACTTTAATCCCACACAAATTCACAATATTTTTCTGTACAGAAAAGGAATCATTTATCATTGATCGGTAGCATCCCCCTAGAGGTATTACATTTCCATTTAATTTGGCTATTGACTATAATTTAAACGCTATGATTCAGATTGGATAGTTAACTTGCAGAACCTACAATGATATAAATATACATATATCCATATAATAATATATATCATATATATATATATATATATATATATATATATATATAATACCTTGGAGAGGGTGGCACTCAAAGACTTGGCAAAATGATGTAAGTGAAGAAAGAACCCAGCAGGGCAACCTTTATTGTGACGTTTCGGGGACTAGCCCCTTCCTCAGACAACACATGTGAGCAAAAAACAGTGTTTAAATACACAAAACAATTAAGACGACTTACCCTCCTCTCCAGTGTGCTCCCAGGCGTGCCCTCTCCAAGGTATTATATGCTAACAGAGGTGATAAGCCCTGAAGGGAAGGCACCGGAGCAGTATTGGCGTCAGTCCGGAGTGCCGGGGTCCAATTGTTGATTGTATATATATATATATATATATACACACACACACACATTAATTCATTGCACTCTATGAAACTCTCACACAGTATATATATTTATACACATACACTGGATGTAGCTTCCAGAGCAGCCTACTTTTTATCTCAACAGATGTCCACATACTCTACTCCTGTTCCAGAGTAGTTGAACAAGTTCATTAACATTTCAATTGTCTAGGTTTTGTAACAGGCAAGGGGTCTCATCTTACACTCATTATCTCTAATTCTAAGACAAATCATGAGAGACTCTCATCTGAGTGGATTTTTTTTTTTTACATCAAGCTAAGTATTAATCTCACTAGGTCTAATTGAAAGACTATTTATAATTGACTATGGCATGGGTTAGTTAAATTCATTGGTAGCTTTTAAATGGTGATGGACGTGTGTGTGTGTGTGTGTGTGTGTGTGTGTGTGTGTGTGTGTGTGTGTGTGTGTGTGTGTGTGTGTGTGTGTGTGTGTGTGTGTATATATATATATATATATATATTGTTTACTTGTGACAAAGGTTACAGATTGTTTAACAATGGCTTGCAGGAACAGCTGAAAGTTAGCTGTTAGCTAGGTGGGAAGGGAGTGACTTTAAGTTATGTTGGTTTTAAGACCACTGCAGATTGTGCAGCTGTAACTGCATTAAACCTAAAATGGTCACTGCTCCTCCCCCCCTCCAAGCCATGTTCTTGGACACAAAATGGAGTCCATGCCATGCAGCCAGAACACAAACACTAGCTCTACCTTTTGTCACAAGTAAATCCCAAATTATACAAGCACCGGAAGTCGCCCTGATGGACAATTCCCACTGCATGCTAACAAAGTTTCCACATGCTGCATCTTTTTCAGCGTGAACAAAGCTTTGTTACTTCAGGCTTGTGTTAGCACTATGCGAATAAGACGCAGCATGTTAACCATGCTATATCCGTACTATGCGAATTAGACGCATGCACCAACTTTTAAATGCTCTTTAAATTTACTTAAAAGATAAACAATCCAATCTGAATCAAACACAATATGACTTATTGAACCTCGTTAGCAACAATAAAGGATACACTGTAACATTTCTAATATTGTGCATTTTTGTCACACCCAAAGGTAACAAAAATCTATTGTCCCTTGATTCATATCAGCACCTTAATGATTGCGCAAAAAGGGATGTGGCTCATTGGCATCAGATGCGTCCACCCTTAGCTGGTAGACCACAGCGCGTCTGTACTGCACATCATATAAGTATGTGATATCCCTGACGTACCCCCCAACTGTGAAATTCCATTATTTCAAATAACCATTTAAAAACCAGCGGAATTATATACTGCGGACGCAAGGTGCATCTTATTACCATATACAAAAATAGTGTGCTAAACGTCACAGCACTATGGGGGTAATTCCAAGTTGATCGCAGCAGGAAATTTTTTAGCAGTTGGGCAAAACCGTGTGCACTGCAGGGGGGGCAGATATAACATGTGCAGAGAGAGTTAGATTTGGGTGGGTTATTTTGTTTCTGTGCAGAGGAAATACTGGCTGCTTTATTTTTACACTGCAATTTAGATTGCAGATTGAACTCACCACACCCAAATCTAACTCTCTCTGCACATGTTATATCTGCCTCCCCTGCAGTGCACATGGTTTTGCTCAACTGCTAACAAAAATCCTGCTGCGATCAACTTGGAATTACCCCCTATGTCACTTAAGAGAAAGCAAGTAGTCGCACACATGGTATACTGAGGTCCAACGCTTATATATGTGTGTGTGTGTGTGTGTGTGTGTGTGTGTGTGTGTCTACTTGATATTAAAAGGTATGCATACAAAATAACATATGTACAGTAAAGTAAGTGGTACAGAGTTACAGTTACATAAGAAACTGTCACAGTGGGGCGTGGCTTGCTGCACGAGCGGATCGGACGTGCCTGAGTGGGTCTCCCTGAATTGAGATAATGTAGGAGCCTTGTACACCCCCTTTATGACCTGCCTTCTCCATCTAGGCTGCCCGTTGTCTGGTCCCTGTCACCTGGGGTGTGCGCCCGTGGAGTCCCGGAGCCGGGGGAAGCCTCCTGCTTCCCTGCGGGTTGGGGCCTAGGTGCACTTTAGACACCGGGGGCTCGATTGGTGCGGTGCCCGGGACCCGGAAGAACCCTGGGGGAGATTGCTCCTTACCCGGCGCTGACGATAGCCCTGCCCGGCTGCATCCTCCTCGCGCTGTTCCGGACTACACAGCTGTGGACGCGCACTGTGGGACAGCGACCCGGACCTGTGCCGCTCCCTCCGGCCCTCCTGCGGCAGTCAGCATTCATCGCTGCGCGGGGCCCCGGCCTGCTCGCATCCTCCTCCGTAGCGGCTCAGCAGTGGTGAGTCACATAGGCGCACAGCGGGCGTGCTCCCGGCGGCAGGAGCGGGTGTTTGTCGGAGCTGCTGGGGGATCACTTGCAGCGTCAGGGCGCGCGGGGGGGGGGGGGGGGGGGGCTCAGTGACCCGGTCACCTTTCGTATGTGCTTGGCGCTGCCTGGTGGTGTCTCCTCTGGGCTCCCAATCTATCTCCTGGTCCGGGCTCTGGCGCATAGAGCTGGAGCAGCTGCTCCCCCATTCACCTGAAGTTTTGCTCTGGCCCCATTTGGACAGCGGTCTCTCTGCCACATTAACGCCTGGGCTCAACAGTCACGGTGGGGAGTTTGGAGGCTGTGGCGCGTTTTCCCCCTAGCCGCCATCTTCAAATAACTTTCCCGTGTGCGGCACTGCAGCCATCCTTTAAGTAAAGGGCGACTGCCCTGGTGTGGATCCCTTCCAAGCAGCTTAACTGTGGAGGTGCTTGGACCTCCTCTTTTGTGCATGATATACGCTGAGTGTGCCGTTTGGCACCGATAAAGGAGGTCGTGAAACCTCCCCTCCGGTGGGTGGTGGGTCCTGTACATGTGCTGCTCTCCCTCACGTTCTCTCCCTCACTAGCATTGAGCACCCCCAGTGGCCCCCTACAATTTTTTTCTTTTTTTTAATTTGCAGCCGCACTCCTTGGCCTCCTTTGTCCCTTGTCCGTCCGTTCTCATGCGCATTGCCTCATTGATATACCCATTACACGGGAGAGGCTCACAGAAAGCTCTTTCGGGACTGAGACTTCCCTTTCTTTCATGTCATAGCCTCCTTAATGCGAGGCCCTCACATTTCTATTTACGACATACGGATCCCTGTCTTATCATTGCAATACTATGCCCTGTAAAGTGAAAAAAGTCTCCGTCACAACAACTCCCGCCATGTTTACTCCCTAGTCCAAAAGTTCCTCGCAACTGGCCGATAGGAGCAGTCCGTCTTCTCCTGAATCTTCACCAGATATATCGATGGACCCGCATATTCAAACCATGCTATCCACCCTTGTGGAAGGGATCAAAACGACGTTTCAACAAGAATTAAAAAAGGCGGTGGACGACTTTAAGGTTGAATTGACCTCTCTCGGATCACGGACCGACGCCTTGGAGACTAAAACCGACGACCTGTGTAGATACCAAGGAGTGGTGGACAGGGAACGCTCTCTTTTGCGCACAGAAATCAACGATCTCAAGGAAAAACAAGAAGATTTTGAAAATAGATCTAGACAGAATAACTTGCGAATCCGGAGTGTCCCAGAGTCAATCTCTCTGTCTGCCCTAGCATCTTTCCTCCGAGATCTGTTTAAACACATCATTCCTGTCCTGCCAGATAACGAACTGCTCTTGGATAGAGCGCACCGCGCTCTCAGGGCGAAGCCGGCGTCTGGTCAACAACCGAGAGATATCATCACGAGACTACACTACTATCGCACTAAGGAGAAACTGATGGTAGCAATCAGAGACACTCCTGATATTTTGTTCAAGGGCATGTCTATTCAAATATTTCAAGACCTCGCTCCTTCGACCATCCAAAAAAGAAGGGAATTACAACCGGTAACGAAACTACTCCGTCAACACAATATCAAATACCAATGGAATTTTCCTTTCCAACTCCTGGTCCTGGCAGACTCCACTACTCGTACGGCTAAGACCTTAGAACAAGGGCAAAAGCTGTTGTTGGATTTAAATATTCTTCCAGGCCCCACTGTGTCTGCCTCTTCGCAAGGATCACCCAAACCTCAGCGTTCCCGCCCTCCACAACCACAATGGTCCACGGTCCATCGAGGCAGGCAGGATGATGCCAATGCCCCCTGAGCGGACAAATCGATAATGCCTGGTTAATTCTTTTCCTTAGTACTGGACGATTCCTCTGTGATAACCGGGATTGTTTGATGCTGTTGTTTTCTAGATGTTAGTGTTACAAGTTAGTTCTCGATCTGTAGATTTAATTACGGATCCGTTACTTCTTTTAGAATTCTAGTTTTGCAATGAGGGCCTCGTGTGTAGGTTTATAATAGTTGATATAAACCACCCCTTACCCTGATATATACAGGTTGAGTATCCCTTATCCAAAATGCTTGGGACCAGAGGTATTTTGGATATCGGATTTTTCCGTATTTTGGAATAATTGCATACCATAATGAGATATCATGGCGATGGGACCTAAATCTAAGCACAGAATGCATTTATGTTAAATATACACCTTATACACACAGCCTGAAGGTCATTTTAGCCAATATTTTGTATAACTTTGGGCATTAAACAAAGTGTGTGTATATTCACACAATTCATTTATGTTTCATATACACCTTATACACACAGTCTGGGGGTCATTTAATACAATATTTTTAATAACTTAGTGTATTAAACAAAGTTTGTGTACATTGAGCCATCAAAAAACAAAGGTTTCACTATCTCACTTTCACTCAAAAAAGTCCGTATTTCGGAATATTCCGTATTTCGGAATATTTGGATATGGGATACTCAACCTGTATTAGTAATATTTCTAATGTTTGTTCTACTTGTACCCCTATGTTGGGGGTTATTTTTCTCCAGGGTTTTGGCCTATTTAGGCCGCTTTTGGTTTCTCTTCTTTTTCTCTTTTCTCTCTCTCTCTTTGACCCTCCCATCCTGCCCCTCTCTCCCCAAATCCGACTGGCCTCCCCTCCCTGGGCTTACACTGCTATTTTAGCCTTCTTTATGTGTTCTATATTCAAAGTATTATGGGGTTTAAAATTCTCTCGATAAATGTTAATAGTTTGAATTCACCTAAACATCGTACCCTAGTAAGGGGGGCGTGTAGGCGTGAGAAAGCAGACATTGTATTGTTGCAGGAGACTCACCTCACAGGTGAACACTCTCAATTACGAAGTAAGCGTTTCCCTCACACCTTTTTTGCCTCCGCTCCATGTAAAAAGAGGGGTGTGGCGATTCTCATTGCTAACAATGTCCCCTTTGTTCTTTCCAAATGTGTGTCTGATGTTGATGGCAGGTTCCTTATACTGGTGGGTTCCATAGGCGCAGAACAAATCACTTTAGTTAGCGTGTATGCTCCCAACACAGGTCAGAGCCTGTTTTTCTCTAAATTATTTAAACAAATAGAAAAATGTATGATGGGCAATTTGATAATAGGCGGTGATTTTAATGTGTTGGATCCCTCTTTGGACAAATCTGCCCCCCAAACTTTTAAACACTCACCCGAAGTTATTCGCACTTCATTTAATCTCTGTAAGGAGCTAACGAGGCTAGCGGTTTTGGATACTTGGCGCCTTAAAAATTAGACGGCTAGAGACTACACTCACTACTCTGGTCCCCACCAACTCTATTCACGCATTGACATGATCTTTGTGTCCAGACCGCTTGCCTCCAGAGTAGGTGCAGCGGGTATCACACCTTTTTCATGGACAGACCATGCGGGGCCTTATATCCTCCTGGATACCTTTTCGTCCCACACCAGATCCCGCGTGTGGCATCTGGATGACAGTATGTTGCTGGACCCTTCATTTTTTTAAAGTGTTGAGTCTGCCATATCGGAGTTCTTTGACTTGAATATGACGGAGGAGGTGTCAAGGGGGATTATCTGGGAAGCGCACAAAGCAACACTCAGGGGTAAATTTATTAGTAGGGCAGCGTTTCGAAAGAGACAAACCCAAAGGGAAATTTCTCAACTTGAATCTGAAATTTCTTCTCTTCTTGCTCAACATAAGCAGAACCCCACGGCACCTCACCTGATTCGGATCAACTCTCTGAGGGGCAGACTTAATACTATTCTCTCTCGTAAATCTGCTTATATCCTGAAACGGCTCCAGCATAAAAACTATGATAAAGCAGATAAGGCTGACTCTGTTTTAGCTAGTAAACTCAGACAAAAGAGGGCCTCCGGTCTGATTACCAGAATCAGAGAACACGGTTCCGGAACGACTACTTACGATCCCACGCGCATAGTCTTAGGTCTTCAAATGTATTATGAGAAGTTATATAATTTATCTAACTGCCCCCCCACTTCAGGACCATGCTCCGATCCCCCCCCCCCCCTGTCCGCTTTCTTCTCCAATGATTTACTACCACAATTAAATGATCAACAGGTGTCAGACCTGAATGCAAACATATCGGAGGAGGCGATTTTATCGGCCATTAAGGGGCTTAAATCTTCTGCTGCTCCAGGCCCGGATGGGTTCACTTCTCAATATTATAAGAAATTTGCTCCTGTTCTCACGCCCTTTTTAAAAATGTTTTTTAATGACCTTCTAGATGGTGCCTCTTTGGACTCTTTGACCTCGTTGGCCAGCATAGTTGTAATACCCAAACCGGGCAGGGATCCAGAGTTGGTCTCTAACTATAGACCTATTTCTTTATTAAATGTGGATATGAAGATCTACGCAAAAGTATTGGCGAACAGGCTAGGTCCTTTACTTCCCCTCCTGGTACATCCGGACCAGGTCGGTTTTATATCCGGTCGACAAACGTGCGATAATACTCGTCATATAGTTGATATTGTTCATGCGATCCACAAACAAAAACTACCAGCTCTGGTATTGGGATTGGATGCTGAAAAAGCTTTTGATCGGATTCAATGCCCCTTTATGTTTTACACCCTCCAATCTATAGGGATTCGAGATCAGTTTCTTCGGGGTATTCAAGCTCTATATGATAAACCTAGTGCAGCAGTGCTGGCCAACGGGGTTGCTTCCCCTCCCTTTTCGATATCTAATGGGACCCGACATGGATGCCCCTTGTCCCCTGATTTTTGCCCTTTCCATCGAACCTCTGGCTGCGCGTATTCGGGCTAACCCAAATATTAAAGGAATTAGAATAGGACCTAAAGAATATAAAATTGCACTGTACGCAGACGATGTCCTACTTACTACTTCTGACCCGCTCCATTCTTTGCCCCATCTCTTTCAGGAAATTAATACTTATGGTGCCCTCTCGAGTTATAAGATCAACGCAAGTAAAACTGAGGTTCTTGATTTCTATATCCCTCAGGCGTCCAAAGACTCCTTAGAACGCTCTTTTCATTTTCATTGGAAAAGACGATACTTATCTTATCTAGGGATTGCCATAACCAAGACGTATTCACAATTATTTCAAGCTAACTATCCGAAGCTTCTAGCTCAGCTCCAGAAGGATCTTGAGGAATGGGGAAGGTATCACATTTCCTGGATAGGACGAATTAATGCCATTAAAATGAACCTATTACCAAGGTTACTCTACCTATTTCAAACATTAACAATTCGAGTTCCCCCCTGTGTCTTCAAGGGACTCCAGCACAGCATAATGTCATTCATATGGTCAAAGAAGAAACCCAGAGTGAAATGGTCAGTGATCCAGAGGTGTACTGCGGAGGGTGGCCTTGGGGTCCCTAACTTAAAATCTTATTATTTAGCAGCCAGACTAGCTCAGTGCATTCTCTGGAATAAGCCCACCTCTGAAAGAATTTGGGTTGAAATAGAAACAAATGACCGTAACTTACACACTATGTCCTCTCTGTTATAGATACCTAGGAAGTCCTGTCCTAAAACAATTCTTGGTCATCCAGTTGTCTCACATACAGTAAATGTGTGGGACATGGCAAACAGGAAGTTTGGTCTGAGCCCAACCCCCAGCCCCCTGATCCCACTGTTCGACTATCCGGGTTTCCGACCAGGGTGCGTCACCTCTTCTTTCAGGTGCTGGTCAATTGGTGGAATCAGACTACTTAACGACATAACTCAAAATTCTTCTTTCCCCACATTCGCAGACCTACACACTAAACATTCAATCCCTCACAAATCTTTTTATCAATATTTACAAATTAGGCACTTTCACTCTGCGGTTTCTTCTCAATTATGTTCTAGACCCCCTTCCGCGGTTGAAAATTTAGCATTTTGTAAAGCCTCCACTAAAGGACTTATATCTACCCTATACTCTTTATTATCTCCCCTAGTTACAGGGACTAAAGAATCTTATGAACAAGCCTGGGAATCCGATTTGGGGGAACTGCTAGATAAGGACGATTGGTCCTCAATTTATTCTAGAGTAGCCTCTAGTTCTGTGTGTGTGAGATTGAAGGAGAATGCCTATAAACTTCTCTATAGGTGGTATTATGTCCCAACTAGGCTTAACAAAATTAATCCCGAGATTTCCTCGCTGTGCTTGAGACGCAAGAATATGGACGGCTCATTCCTACATATATGGTGGACATGCCCTATTCTTGTTCCCTTGTGGTGGGAGATAGCGACACTGGCCTCTGCAGTACTGTCCATCCCAATCCCTTTTAAAGCTGGCTATTTCCTCTTATCGATGGACATTCCTGAGTTTACACGCCACCAGCATAAATTATTCACTCACATGGTTCTTGCAACCAGATGTTGTATAGCTGCGCAGTGGCGGTCCTCGGGGGTTCCCAAGATGGATGAGATAATAGCCAAAATTTGGAATATTTACTCAATGGAACATATTACAAGTATTCTGAAGAACTCTTCTGTTTCATTTGTAAAGGTGTGGAGCCCATGGTCCTTATTTTTTAACACCCCTCTCGCCTTTACTTAAAATGATAGAGTACTGTCTAGAGTATGTTGAACCAGATTACTTTGTCCAATTATCCTGGATTTCTCAATTGGGACCTGGGATGGCCGGTCGGACTGTTCCCTCCCATCCCTTGACCTCCCCTACTCTCTAACTTCTCCTTTCTCTGGTCTTTTCTTTCCTTTTTCCTCTCTCTGTTATAGTCACTCTGAGTTTTAGTTTCTCTAGTGACTCTTTTACTCCAAATGGTTTTGTTTCTTTAAATATTACTTTTAAAAAAAGGGAAAAAATAATGTGAGATCAGCTTTGAGAGGTATTACCTACAAAATCTTTTATTAGTTCTGAGTGCTGATTTATCTTGAAATCTGTGCCTGCTTGGCCTACTGGTGCATCCCAATCGAGCTTTGTTGTATGCTGATTGTTGATGTTTTTAATGGCCTCTGCATAGGTCTTTTGTCTTTTACATTTGTATCCATGTCTTCTCACAAATAAAAAAATTCATAAAAAAAAAAAAAGAAACAGTCACAGCCAGCATACATCCCCCTATCCCATAGGGTGATGTATCCCATTGGGTGATTTACTGTACATATGTTATTTTGTATGCATACCTTTTAATATCAAATACATATAATAAGAATTTACTTACCGATAATTCTATTTCTCATAGTCCGTAGTGGATGCTGGGAACTCCGTAAGGACCATGGGGAATAGCGGCTCCACAGGAGACTGGGCACAAAAGTAAAAGCTTTAGGACTACCTGGTGTGCACTGGCTCCTCCCCCTATGACCCTCCTCCAAGCCTCAGTTAGGATACTGTGCCCGGACGAGCGTACACAATAAGGAAGGATTTTGAATCCCGGGTAAGACTCATACCAGCCACACCAATCACACCGTACAACCTGTGATCTGAACCCAGTTAACAGCATGATAACAGAGGAGCCTCTGAAAAGATGGCTCACAACAATAATAACCCGATTTTTGTAACAATAACTATGTACAAGTATTGCAGACAATCCGCACTTGGGATGGACGCCCAGCATCCACTACGGACTATGAGAAATAGAATTATCGGTAAGTAAATTCTTATTTTCTCTGACGTCCTAGTGGATGCTGGGAACTCCGTAAGGACCATGGGGATTATACCAAAGCTCCCAAACGGGCGGGAGAGTGCGGATGACTCTGCAGCACCGAATGAGAGAACTCCAGGTCCTCCTCAGCCAGGGTATCAAATTTGTAGAATTTAGCAAACGTGTTTGCCCCTGACCAAGTAGCTGCTCGGCAAAGTTGTAAAGCCGAGACCCCTCGGGCAGCCGCCCAAGATGAGCCCACTTTCCTTGTGGAATGGGCTTTTACAGATTTTGGCTGTGGCAGGCCTGCCACAGAATGTGCAAGCTGAATTGTACTACAAATCCAACGAGCAATAGTCTGCTTAGAAGCAGGAGCACCCAGCTTGTTGGGTGCATACAGGATAAACAGCGAGTCAGATTTTCTGACTCCAGCCGTCCTGGAAACATATATTTTCAGGGCCCTGACTACGTCCAGCAACTTGGAGTCCTCCAAGTCCCTAGTAGCCGCAGGTACCACAATAGGCTGGTTCAAGTGAAACGCTGAAACCACCTTAGGGAGAAATTGAGGACGAGTCCTCAATTCTGCCCTGTCCGTATGAAAAATTAGGTAAGGGCTTTTATAGGCTAAAGCCGCCAATTCTGAGACACGCATGGCTGACGCCAGGGCTAACAGCATTACCACTTTCCATGTGAGATATTTTAAGTCCACAGTGGTGAGTGGTTCAAATCAATGTGATTTTAGGAACCCCAAAACTACATTGAGATCCCAAGGTGCCACTGGAGGCACAAAAGGAGGCTGTATATGCAGTACCCCCTTGACAAACGTCTGAACTTCAGGAACTGATGCCAGTTCTTTCTGGAAGAAAATCGACAGGGCCGAAATTTGAACCTTAATGGACCCTAATTTTAGGCCCATAGACAGTCCTGTTTGCAGGAAATGCAGGAAACGACCCAGTTGAAATTCCTCTGTAGGGGCCTTCCTGGCCTCACACCACGCAACATATTTACGCCAAATACGGTGATAATGTTGCACGGTTACATCCTTCCTGGCTTTGATCAGGGTAGGGATGACTTCATCCGGAATACCTTTTTCCTTCAGGATCCGGCGTTCAACCGCCATGCCGTCAAACGCAGCCGCGGTAAGTCTTGGAACAGACAGGGTCCCTGCTGGAGCAGGTCCTTTCTTAGAGGTAGAGGCCACGGGTCCTCCGTGAGCATCTCTTGAAGTTCCGGGTACCAAGTCCTTCTTGGCCAATCCGGAGCCACGAGTATAGTCCTTACTCCTCTCCTTCTTATGATTCTCAGTACCTTGGGTATGAGAGGCAGAGGAGGGAACACATACACTGACTGGTACACCCACGGTGTTACCAGAGCGTCCACAGCTATTGCCTGAGGGTCCCTTGACCTGGCGCAATATCTGTCTACTTTTTTGTTGAGGCGGGACGCCATCATGTCCACCTTTGGTTTTTCCCAACGGTTCACAATCATGTGGAAGACTTCTGGGTGAAGTCCCCACTCCCCCGGGTGGAGGTTGTGTCCACTCCCGGAATGAACACTGCTGACAGTGCTATCACATGATTTTCCGCCCAGCGAAGAATCCTTGCAACTTCTGCCATTGCCCTCCTGCTTCTTGTGCCGCCCCGTCTGTTTACGTGGGCGACTGCCGTGATGTTGTCCGACTGGATCAACACCGGCTGACCCTGAAGCAGAGGCCTTGCTTGACTTAGGGCATTGTAAATGGCCCTTAGTTCCAGGATATTTATGTGAAATTACGTTTCCATGCTTGACCACAAGCCCTGGAAATTTCTTCCCTGTGTGACTGCTCCCCAGCCTCTCAGGCTGGCATCCGTGGTCACCAGGACCCAGTCCTGAATGCCGAATCTGCGGCCCTCTAGAAGATGAGCACTCTGCAACCACCACAGGAGAGACACCCTTGTCCTTGGAGACAGGGTTATCCGCTGATGCATCTGAAGATGCGATCCGGACCATTTGTCCAGCAGATCCCACTGAAAAGATCTTGCGTTAAATCTGCGGAATGGAATCGCTTCGTAAGAAGCCACCATTTTTCCCAGGACCCTTGTGCATTGATGCACTGACACTTGGCCTGGTTTTAGGAGGTTCCTGACTAGCTCGGATAACTCCCTGGCTTTCTCCTCCGGGAGAAACACCTTTTTCTGGACTGTGTCCAGAATCATCCCTAGGAACAGCAGACGTGTCGTCGGAATCAGCTGCGATTTTGGAATATGTAGAATCCACCCATGCTGTCGTAGTACTACTTGAGATAGTGCTACTCCGACCTCTAACTGTTCCCTGGACCTTGCCCTTATCAGGAGATCGTCCAAGTAAGGGATAATTAAGACGCCTTTTCTTCGAAGAAGAATCATCATTTCGGCCATTACCTTGGTAAAGACCCGGGGTGCCGTGGACAATCCAAACGGCAGCGTCTGAAACTGATAGTGACAGTTCTGTACCACAAACCTGAGGTACCCTTGGTGAGAAGGGCAAATTGGGACATGGAGGTAAGCATCCTTGATGTCCAGAGACACCATATAGTCCCCTTCTTCCAGGTTCGCTATCACTGCTCTGAGTGACTCCATCTTGAATTTGAACCTTTGTATGTAAGTGTTCAATGATTTCAGATTTAAAATAGGTCTCACCGAGCCGTCCGGCTTCGGTACCACAAACAGCGTGGAATAATACCCCTTTCCCTGTTGTAGGAGGGGTACCTTGATTATCACCTGCTGGGAATACAGCTTGTGAATGGCTTCCAATACCGCCTCCCTGTTGGAGGGAGACGTTGGTAAAGCAGACTTCAGGAACCGGCGAGGGGGAGACGTCTCGAATTCCAATTTGTACCCCTGAGATACTACCTGCAGGATCCAGGGGTCCACTTGCGAGTGAGCCCACTGCGCGCTGAAATTCTTGAGACGACCCCCCACCGTACCTGAGTCCGCTTGTAAGGCCCCAGCGTCATGCTGAGGACTTGGCAGAAGCGGGGGAGGGCTTCTGTTCCTGGGAAGAGGCTGCCTGCTGCAGTCTTTTTCCCCTTCCTCTGCCCCGGGGCAGATATGAGTGGCCTTTTGCCCGCTTGCCCTTATGGGGACGAAAGGACTGAGCCTGAAAAGACGGTGTCTTTTTCTGCTGAGAGGTGACCTGGGGTAAAAAGGTGGATTTCCCAGCCGTTGCCGTGGCCACCAGGTCCGATAGACCGACCCCAAATAACTCCTCCCCTTTATACGGCAATACTTCCATATGCCGTTTGGAATCCGCATCACCTGACCACTGTCGCGTCCATAACCCTCTTCTGGCAGAAATGGACAGCGCACTTACTCTTGATGCCAGAGTGCAAATATCCCTCTGTGCATCTCGCATATATAGAAATGCATCCTTTAAATGCTCTATAGTCAATAATATACTGTCCCTGTCCAGGGTATCAATATTTTCAGTCAGGGAATCCGACCAAGCCAGCCCCGCACTGCACATCCAGGCTGAGGCGATTGCTGGTCGCAGTTTAACACCAGTATGTGTGTATATACTTTTTAGGATATTTTCCAGCTTCCTATCAGCTGGCTCTTTGAGGGCGGCCGTATCAGGAGACGGTAACGCCACTTGTTTTGATAAGCGTGTGAGCGCCTTATCTACCCTAGGGGGTGTTTCCCAACGCGCCCTAACCTCTGGCGGGAAAGGGTATAATGCCAATAATTTTTTAGAAATTAGCAGTTTTTTACCGGGGGAAACCCACGCTTCATCACACACCTCATTTCATTCATCTGATTCAGGAAAAACTACGGGTAGTTTTTTCACACCCCACATAATACCCTTTTTTGTGGTACTTGTAGTATCAGAAATGTTCAAAACCTCCTTCATTGCCGTGATCATGTAACGTGTGGCCCTACTGGAAAATACGTTTGTTTCCTCACCGTCGACACTGGAGTCAGTGTCCGTGTCTGGGTCTGTGTCGACCATCTGAGGTAACGGGCGCTTTAGAGCCCCTGACGGTGTTTGAGATGCCTGGACAGGTATTAACTGTTTTTCCGGCTGTCTCATGTCGTCAACAGTCTTTTGTAAAGTGCTGACGCTATCACGTAATTCCTTCCATAAGACCATCCAGTCAGGTGTCGACTCCCTAGGGGTGACATCACTTTTACAGGCAATTGCTCCGCCTCCATACCATTTTCCTCCTCATACATGTCGACACAACGTACCGACACACAGCACACACACACACAGGGAATGCTCTGATAGAGGACAGGACCCCACTAGCCCTTTGGGGAGACAGAGGGAGAGTTTGCCAGCACACACCAGAGCGCTATATATATACAGGGATAACCTTATATAAGTGTTTTTCCTTTATATAGCTGCTGTATTTATTAATCTGCCAAATTAGTGCCCCCCCTCTCTTGTTTTACCCTGTTTCTGTAGTGCAGGACTGCAGGGGAGAGCCAGGGAGCTTCCCTCCAACGGAGCTGTGAGGGAAAATGGCGCTTGTGTGCTGAGGAGATAGGCCCCGCCCCCTTCTCGGCGGCCTTTCTCCCGCTTTTTTAAGGAAAAACTGGCAGGGGTTAAATGCATCCATATAGCCCAGGAGCTATATGTGATGTATTTTTAGCCATCTAAGGTGTTTTTATTGCGTCTCAGGGCGCCCCCCCCCAGCGCCCTGCACCCTCAGTGACCGGAGTGTGAAGTGTGCTGAGAGCAATGGCGCACAGCTGCGGTGCTGTGCGCTACCTTATTGAAGACAGGACGACTTCTGCCGCCGATTTTCCGGACCTCTTCTGTCTTCTGGCTCTGTAAGGGGGCCGGCGGCGCGGCTCTGGGACCCATCCATGGCTGGGCTTGTGATCGTCCCTCTGGAGCTAATGTCCAGTAGCCTAAGAAGCCCAATCCACTCTGCACGCAGGTGAGTTCGCTTCTTCTCCCCTTAGTCCCTCGGTGCAGTGAGCCTGTTGCCAGCAGGACTCACTGAAAATAAAAAACCTAATTTAAACTTTTACTCTAAGCAGCTCAGGAGAGCCACCTAGTATGCACCCTTCTCGTTCGGGCACAAAAATCTAACTGAGGCTTGGAGGAGGGTCATAGGGGGAGGAGCCAGTGCACACCAGGTAGTCCTAAAGCTTTTACTTTTGTGCCCAGTCTCCTGCGGAGCCGCTATTCCCCATGGTCCTTACGGAGTTCCCAGCATCCACTAGGATGTCAGAGAAATATATATATATATATATGTGTCTTTGATATTAAAAGGTATGCATACAAAATAACATATGTACAGTAAAGTAAGTGGTACAGAGTTACAGTTACATAGGAAACAGTCACAGCTAGCATACATCACCCTATTTCATAGGACAGTCCTTCATGTCTTCCTCTCAGCAACTACAACTCTATATCTTAGAAACTACATATATCAAACAGTGGGCGTTAACAGTTTGTTGGTTTCGGTCTCCTCCCATTGGTTCAGGAGAGGGAGGTTTCTCATTCATTGTGTGTTATTGGTCAGTTAATATGTAAGCAATGTCCAGTTTCAAGATGCAGGTACAGGGGATAACCACTGGGCTTCTGCCCACATGCTTTCTCAGGAAGTCCTTTGTTCTCGTAGAATGGGACTTTATATTCATACATTTGATCATAACTATTTGTCGCAATGTGCTACAATTTAACCATAGCCATCAAATTAATCCACACATTCTCCTGACCATTTTGACACTAAGCATGATATAATTAACTTGTTCCGTCCCAATAATACATATATATCTGGTTTTACACTCTATTAATAAAATACAATATAAAGGTCAAGATAAACATGGACCCATCTGTAATACAAGTCTTTTGTTGGATGTGTTTTGTCTATGTGTAATTTATGTGTTGTATGAATATGTGTTTGTAGCTGTTCTGTGCGAGTGCGCATACTACCGTATATACTCTCGTCATGCGTTAATCCACAAGGCGCGCGAACCTGGGCACGCTGCGTGTCTGCATGCACGAACAGAGGCCACTATGGAGTTTGTATGTTGTGTGTATGTAATATTTTTGACTCTGACACAGTATATATATATATATAGGAAAGGAAATCTGAGTGCGCTATATATGTTTTTACTGTTAATCACATCCGTCTGATTGACATTCACAACATTTCAGAAACTCAGTTTTTAGTGTTTATTGCATAAAAAGGATTTTTACACCATATAAAAAAATTCACAGAATAGTTTTTCAGGATTTTAGGCAATACAGTTCACACCATTATGCAGTATACATCCAATATAGGCTCGGTGTTATTGACTGAATTGTATTTACAACAAATGGTGACAGATGGATACAGTACTTGAAGAAAGCCAATGCATTTCGCCCCTTTCAGGGACTTCCTCAGGGGTATATATCTAAACAATAAAATATATATTAACTTAGTAAGAATCTAAGCCTCCTGGCTGAAGTTTATATCTAATGGACATATACATGCCAAGTGCCAAATGTTTAGAAAATATCCTGAAAGGACATGGACCTCACTGTGTATTGTTAAAAATAGGTATAAAACCTAATAAATAAAACAATATATTAGAAAATTTCTTTAAATGTAAGGTCTTTCAAACTAATTATTAGTCTTATCTGGAAACCCATTGTGACTAATCGGATTACGCACCTGTCCTAGAGCATAATCCTTCTTATCTCTTGGAAACTTTTTCTGTTTCCTAGAGATAATATCTCTTTCTAGATTATCCATTTTAGACTGGAGATCTTTCATGTATCTCTGATATTCTTCACTGTCTTCAAATTTACTTAAAATAGATTCAATTTTAGTTATTTCCTCTTGTAATTTTGCCATTTCTAATTTCCGTTCATTAATAATGAGACTCATTAATTTAGCAGAGCATTCATCTAAAGTGGATTTCCAAATCTTGATAAACGGCAAATTGTCAGCTCCAAATGTAGGTGGTTTAGAAATCTTAAGACCTCTAGGGATACGGCCTACCTCTAAATACTTTTCCAATGTTATTAGGTCATACCAGCTCCTCATCTCCTTAGAGGCTAACCTTTTAAGGGTATTAAGAAACCCAAAATACTCATCCTCCTCAAACTGAACTATCAGTTCATCCTCATCAAAAATGTACAAATAAATAGCAGCTCCAGAGTATAATTTCCCTTAGAGAAAGCTAATCAGGCGCATTTAATAGATAAATCTGGATAAGAGAAATTGTTTCTAAAAAAAGACAAAAGCAGCTCCCAGATAAATATTCTGTACTTATTCACAATAGACAACTAGATAAAATAGAGAGCGCTAATTTATCATATATAAACAATATTTATTGATACCAAATTTTATTTTTAAATATATATACTCATATAATGGATTCATTCATAAATTCAATTATAAATAATTAATAAAAAATCACCAAATTACGGGTATATCACTGATACAAAATAAGGAATTAATATGAACCAATTGATGAAAGTTCCGTAGTAATACTTTTATGTTTATGCTGCCATTTTCCTGTAATTATTTCCACATGAGATAAAGTCTCTATGTTAAAGGTTATTCAGCTGAAAAGGAGGAATCCCATCAGTGGACTCATCACTGGGATTGGGCTCATCAAATCCATCTCCCTTGGGAGCCGGTAATTGGAGCCGTGGAAAAATATCAACTGTGTAGTGCCGCTTTCCAGCATAACCTCAGTGACTTATTTCAACCTGGTCACCTGCACGAGCATATTCCAGCACTGCACGAGGCTCAACAAATCCATCTCCTGCGGGAGCCGGTAATTAGAGCCGCATAGCAGTAACTAACCGTGAAACGCTGTTATCAGCTGTATCTCCGTGTCACAGCCGTCTTTGTTAATACACTCTAATAAGAGTCATCACTTGGATTTTCTTTAAAGCTAAACATATACAACATCTACAAGCTTTATTACTACTCCAATATCCATAAAAGGAACTGTTAACAGGACCGTTATTGTAAGCCGTTAGTCATTGCTATATAGCTGCACCCTTGTATATTTCCACTGATGGGATTCCTCCTTTTCAGCTGAATAACCTTTAACATAGAGAATTTATCTCATGTGGAAATAATTACAGGAAAATGGCAGCATAAACATAAAAGTATTACTACGGAACTTTCATCAATTGGTTCATATTAATTCCTTATTTTGTATCAGTGATATACCCGTAATTTGGTGATTTTTTATTAATTATTTATAATTGAATTTATGAATTCATCCATTATATGAGTATATATATTTTAAAAAAAACATTTGGTATAAATAAATATTGTTTATATATGATAAATTAGCGCTCTCTATTTTATCTAGTCATCAAAAATGTTCCTGACATTCTGAGACCTTTTAGTTCTATCAAAACGTGCTGGCATTTCACTGCAGCTAAGAGGGTATCTAACAGATAGAAATAGACAATAGAAGAAGACCCTATGGCGCTGTGTGAATGTGGACTAAGCAGCAACCCAGAAAGAACCTTCTGTTAGACAAGGTTCAAAAGATAGAGATTAGAAAATTCAATCTGAGTGCGCTATATATGTTTTTACTGTTAATCACATCCATCTGATTGACATTCACAACATTTCAGAAACTCGGCTTTTAGTGTTTATTGCATAAAAAGGATTTTTACACCATATTAAAAAATCACAGAATAATTTTTCTGGATTTTAGGCAATACAGTTCACACTATTATGCATGATACATCCAATATAGGCTCAGTGTTATTGACTGAATTGTATTCACAACAAATGGCGACAGATGGATACAGTACTTGAAGAAATCCAACGCGTTTTGTCCCTTTCAGGGACTTCCTCAGGGGTATATATCTAAACAATAAAATATATATTAACTTAATAAGAATCTAAGCCTCCTGGCTGAAGTTTATATCTAATGGACATATGCATACCAAGTGCCAAATGTTTAGAAAATATCCTGAAGGGACATGGACCTCACTGTGTATCGTTAAAAATAGGTATAAAACCTAATAAATAAAACAATATATTAGAAAATTTCTTTAAATGTAAGGTCTTTCAAACTAATTATTAGTCTTATCTGGAAACCCATTGTGACTAATCGGATTACGCACCTGTCCTAGAGCATAATCCTTCTTATCTCTTGGAAACTTTTTCTGTTTCCTAGAGATAATATCTCTTTCTAGATTATCCATTTTAGACTGGAGATCTTTCATGTATCTCTGATATTCTTCACTGTCTTCAAATTTACTTAAAATAGATTCAATTTTAGTTATTTCCTCTTGTAATTTTGCCATTTCTAATTTCCGTTCATTAATAATCAGACTCATTAATTTAGCAGAGCATTCATCTAAAGTGGATTTCCAAATCTTGATAAACGGCAAATTGTCAGCTCCAAATGTAGGTGGTTTAGAAATCCTAAGACCTCTAGGGATACGGCCTACCTCTAAATACTTTTCCAATGTTATTAGGTCATACCAGCTCCTCATCTCCTTAGAGGCTAACCTTTCAAGGGTATTAAGAAACCCAAAATACTCATCCTCCTCAAACTGAACTATCAGTTCATCCTTATCAAAAATGTTCCTGACATTCTGAGACCTTTTAGTTCTATCAAAACGTGCTGGCATTTCACTGCAGCTAAGATGGTATCTAACAGATAGAAATAGACAATAGAAGAAGACCCTATGGCGCTGTGTGAATGTGGACTAAGCAGCAACCCAGAAAGAACCTCCTGTTAGACAAGGTTCAAAAGATAGAGATTAGGAAATTTAATCTGAGTGTGCTATATATGTTTTTACTGTTAATCACATCCATCTGATTGACATTCACAAAATTTCATAAACTCGGTTTTTAGTGTTTATTGCATAAAAAGGATTTTTACACCATATTAAAAAAATCACAGAATAATTTTTCTGGATTTTAGGCAATACAGTTCACACCATTATGCAGTATACATCCAATATAGGCTCAGTGTTATTGACTGAATTGTATTCACAACAAATGGCGACAGATGGATACAGTACTTGAAGAAACCAACGCGTTTTGTCCCTTTCAGGGACTTCCTCAGGGGTATATATCTAAACAATAAAATATATATTAACTTAATAAGAATCTAAGGCTCCTGGCTGAAGTTTATATCTAATGGACATATGCATACCAAGTGCCAAATGTTTAGAAAATATCCTGAAAGGATATGGACCTTACTGTGTATCGTTAGAAATAGGTATAAAACCTAATAAATAAAACAATATATTAGAAAATTTCTTTAATGTAAGGTCTTTCAATCTTATAATGAGGAGAATGCGGGAGGAAAGGGATGTTACATACCAAAAATGGTAATAGCGGATGGCCTACTGGCAGGATTCCGCATTTAGAAAGGAACCATATTTTTTAAGAGTATGGTCTTGTGACCTGAGTGTGTAAAAGGAAAAATTACCTGGACTTAATCAATGATTATACTATGGTGCAAAAAAGAATATCTTTAAACTCCAAATTAATTTGAAGGGGTCCAGATACATACCGACCATATATTCAGATTTAGATTAGCTCTGACTCTGTATGGAAAAGCTGATCAAATCAAGGGGTCCCCCCCCCCTCCAGCCACCCAAGGGCCAGTGGTGAAGCCAGAGGCTGTCCCCCCATCCAAGGGCGGCGGATGGGAGGCTTATAGCCTTTTGTGTAAAAAAAAGAATATTGTTTTTTGTAGCAGAACTACAAGTCCCAGCAAGCCTCCCCGCAAGCTGGTATTTGGATAACCACAAGGCGCTACAGGGATGGTCATCCTGGGCCCCCCCCCACACATATGGGGTCTCCACACAGTCAGCAGAACTAATGGAGAGCAGAGCAGCATTTTGCTGCTTGCGCTCCTATATCGCCCAACTTTCAGGAGGAAAGAAGTGGAACTCTGGCATGGCGTAGCCACGTCCTCCCGGGAAAAGGGGGCATGGTCTCAGTAAAAGGGGGCGTGTCTTTGTGGTAATGCCGCAATCACTAGCCACGCCCCATTTTCCGTCACTGTGGCGGCATAGCCAGCGCTCTGTTAGCTACTTGCCATGCCCCCGGTCCCTCTGTCTCAAAAAATGGGACTGTTCCATGAAAATTGTTTCTCCTCATGGCCCAGCTATTCTATATACATCAGCCACCGCGACGATCACTGCCCTGCCACAATGACACGTGTTGGGGATACTGAACAGCAGCAGCACGACCTCACTGCTGCTATGGTTACAATGAGACAGTGGGGTCAGAGGAGCATGTGCTGAGCCTGGATTGATGGAGCCAGTGGCGTAAGTTCATCACAGTTGCCCGGAGGCAAGATAAATATTGGTGCCCCCCCATCCCATGTTTAGATAAATGTGTATGTGTGTGTATATATATTGTGACAAGAACACTGGGATAGTGTTTGAGGGTAGGTATGTTTGTCCCAGGTTCTTGTCTTACATGTTTTAGAAAATGGAAACTTCTAGGAAAAATGCTTTTGTTTTGTCAGAACCTTTTCAGTTTGCTGTAAAAGCTGGGTAAAGGCTCTGAGAGAGAGATAAGGCGAGTTCTAGACATTGGGCCCAGTTCGGGTCTTTGGCCTCACAGAAGGCTAATCAGGCTTTCAGCTGTGTAAGAGTGTTATAGAGCTGCTGGCCTGATTAGGGTGTGCAGACTGCCTGGGAAGACTGCAGGATCTCTGTGTGAGAGAAACATGCTTCCTGATACAAGTGAGCTATACAGGGTACTGGAGAACTCTGTGTTTTTGTTTAGTGATAGTTAGGAACATCTTGTGTTTAGTTAGTGCCGGACAGGCAAGGTATTTTCTTTTGGTGTTTGTTTTATTTTCTGTTTCAATAAAACTGGCCGGGCCAGTTGTACCAGACACTGGACTTGTGTTGTTCCTAAGCTGCTGCGTGCTGCCATATTCCCCAGGAAGAGGCGCCTTGCACCCCTACAGTGTTACAACTTGGTGGAGAATGCGAGCATGCCGTTCTGCGCATAAGTGAAAGCAGCAGCTTTGTGAGGCCTGCAGAAAACGGTGGTTTATGCAGATACAGCCCAGTGGGAAGTTACTGAGACTCACCCCTGAGGGTTTGATATATGTCCTGGGTGAAAGCAGCTACAAAGCCGCCTGAAAAATCTGTCGACATGGAGGATCTGCTTAAAGCCTTGCTGCAAGCTACAGCGGCTCAGCAGGAGGCCAACAGACAGCAGCAGGTGGCAATGGAGGAAAATAGGAGACAGCAGCAGGTGGCAATGGAGGAAAATTGGAGACTACAGCAGGAGGCCAACAGACAGCAGCAGGTGGCAATGGAGGAAAATAGGAGACAACAGCAGACAGCTGTTGACGAACTTTACAGGCAACAGCGTCAGGATAGAGAGGCCTTAGCAGAAGTGGTGCAGAGACTTGCAGCTCGGGTTGGAGATGTGGCCGTCAGTGCTCCGACCAGCTCTAGTTCTATACGGGCCAGTCACTTCCTGCAGAAAATGACAGAGGCTGATGATGTGGAGGCCTATCTGACCACGTTTGAAAGGACTGCCGAGCGTGAGAACTGGCCGAAAGCACAGTGGGCCAGTCTGCTGGCACCTTTCTTGTCAGGTGAGCCCCAAAAAGCTTACTTTGATTTAAGCCCTGCTGAGGCTCGGGACTATGATAAACTAAAGACTGAGATCCTGACCCGCCTGGGAGTCACGCTGTCAGTACGAGCACAACGGGTGCACCGTTGGGTGTACGCCATGGAGAAGCATCCGCGCTCCCAGATGCACAACCTTATTCAGCTAACAAACAATTGGCTCCAGCCAGAGACATTAACTGGTCCTCAGATGGTTGAAAGAGTCGTCATGGACCGCTACTTGAGATCTTTGCCCATGGTCCTGCGCAAGTGGGTGAGCCATGGAAACCCGGGTACTGCTGACCAATTAGTGGACATGGTAGAGCGGTATTTGGCAGCAGAGGAACTACTGATGACCACCCAGCAACCCATAGATCCTCGACAGCGCCCTTCAGTAAAGACTGGTAAGACTGTTCCGTGGGAAAATGTTGCTGGGCGGTTAAGAGAACGCAAGGCTGGAGAGACTGTAAACACTGGCCCTGGAGACAGGCCAATGGGGCTAGAACGGTCTATGTTGCCCAAACGGGTTGATAACCGTGTGGTTAAATGTTTTAGATGTGGTATGCCAGGTCATGTTATTGCCAATTGCCCAGTCATGCAAGAACCCATGCAATGTGATGCTGCCTTTGAATATCGCAGAATGTCTTTCTTTGCTAGGTTAGCCTGTACTGTGGTACCTTCACCTGAGCTGGAAAAACAAATGTGTGATGTGTTCTTAGAGGGTAACCGGGTAGAGGCCTTGCTGGATTCAGGAAGTTTAGTTACCCTCGTGAAAGCTGGGTTAGTGAACCCCTTAAAGGTCCAGCAAATACCTATTGGGGTAACTTGCATACATGGGGATACCCAACATTATGTCACTGCTGAAGTGAATATAGAAACTTGTTGTGGGTCAGCAATGGTTAAAGTGGGACTGGTCCCCACCTTGGTGCATGAGGCCATAATAGGGAGGGATTTTCCTCATTTTTGGAAACTGTGGGAAGCACGGTTATCAACAGATGTGAGAAGTAAAGAGCCAGTTGATAATACCGGTGATTGTATGGATGTACGTGTGTCTTCGGAACTTTCTGACCCTTTGCCTTTTGCCAGTTTGGCTGGGGAAGTGACAGACGGGGAGTCCAGTGAGGACCCTCTTGCTGGGAACAGAGACATAGTGGTTAGAAACGAAAGTGTGCCTGACCTGGAGGTAAAAAAGGATCTGTTTGCATCTGAACAGTTAAAGGATCCTACCTTGATAAAGGCTAGAGAGAATGTTAAGATTGTTAATGGGGAGCCTGTGGTACCAGGTGACAGGGTTACGTATCCCCACATGGCCATCTGTAATGAGCTCTTGTACCACATTGTCAAAAAGGTGAGGATGTGGTGGAACAGCTGGTAGTTCCCCAGCCTTATCGGAGAACGGTACTAGATTAAGCTCATAGTCACGTTACCGCAGGACATTTAGGGGCAGAAAAAACCACTGAAAGAGTTTTACAAAGGTTCTTTTGGCCAGGGGTTTATAAAGAAGTGTCTGAATATTGTTCTTCCTGTCCTGAATGCCAGTATCATGCCCCTAGACCCCATTTTAGGAGCCCACTAGTTCCCATGCCTATTATAGAGGTCCCGTTTGACAGAATAGCCATGGATCTCGTGGGGCCCTTGTTAAAGTCTGCTCGGGGCCATCAGTATATCCTGGTAATTATGGACTATGCCACTCGATATCCTGAGGCTGTCCCTTTACGCACTATCACAACCAAGGCGATAGCTAGGGAGCTGGTGCAGGTATTTAGTAGAGTGGGAATACCAAAAGAAATTTTGACTGACCAAGGTACTCCATTTATGTCAAGGATCATGAAAGAGTTGGGCAAATTATTCAAGGTCACTCACCTCAGGACGTCCATCTACCATCCCCAAACTGACGGGTTGGTGGAAAGGTTTAATAAAACATTAAAAAGTATGTTAAAAAAGGTTGTTGAGAGAGATGGGAAAAACTGGGATTGTTTGTTGCCCTACTTGTTAATGGCCATCAGAGAAGTTCCTCAGTCCTCTACGGGGTTTTCTCCATTTGATTTGTTGTATGGTAGACACCCCAGAGGGCTGTTGGACATTGCCAAAGAGACGTGGGAAGGACAGCCCACTCCTTATAGGAGCGTTATTGAACATATAACACAAATGCAGGATAGGATTGCAGCTGTGGTACCTGTTGTCAGAGAGCACATGGAACAGGCCCAAAGTGCCCAACAGAGGGTCTATAACCGGAGTGCCAAGATACGGGAATTTGTTCCTGGAGATAGAGTTCTTGTTTTGGTACCCACTGTGGAAAGCAAATTCCTAGCTAAATGGCAGGGTCCATTTGAGATTAGGGAAAAAGTGAATGAGGTTAATTACAAAGTATACCAGCCGGGAAAGAGAAAACCAGAGCAGATCTACCATGTGAACTTAATCAAACCCTGGAAAGATAGGTTGTCTCTGTCAGCGGAGCCTTGCCCTTCGGTGTCTTCACCCCGGATGCTTCCCGCAGTGAAGGTGTCAGAGACATTATCAGCTGATCAGAACAATCAGGTTAAAGAATTTCTCATCCAAAATAGGGAGATATTTTCAGAGCTGCCTGGCCGAACGACCATAATAAAACATGACATTGTCACAGAACCAGGGGTCAGGGTTCATTTAAAGCCATATAGGATTCCTGAAGCTCAGCGAGAAGCTATTTCTAAAGAAGTTAAAACCATGTTAGAACTTGGAGTCATAGAAGAGTCTAACAGTGAGTGGTCCAGTCCCATAGTGCTCATCCCGAAGCCCGATGGTAGCATACGCTTCTGTAATGACTTTCGTAAGTTAAATGAGGTGTCCAAGTTTGACGCATACCCCATGCCCCGTGTGGATGAGCTTGTAGAAAGGCTGGGAACAGCCAGGTTTCTCACCACGTTGGACCTGACCAAAGGTTACTGGCAAATACCTTTATCTGATAGCGCCAAAGAAAAAACAGCCTTTTCGGTTCCGGAGGGGCTGTACCAGTATAAGATGTTACCCTTTGGGTTGCATGGGGCTCCAGCAACCTTCCAACGGGCGATGGATAAAATTTTGAGGCCCCATAGAAAATATGCAGCTGCCTATTTGGATGATGTGGTAATTCACAATACAGACTGGGGGTCCCATTTGGTTAAAGTACAAGCAGTACGGGACTCAATCAGAGAGGCAGGGTTAACTGCTAACCCAAAGAAGTGCTGCCTCGCAATGGAGGAGGTCAAATACTTGGGCTTCACCATAGGCAGAGGTCTGATTAGGCCCCAATTGAATAAAATTGATGCTATTCAAAACTGGCCTCGTCCAGTGAATAAAAAACAGGTAAGGGCTTTTTGGGGAATTACTGGGTACTATAGACAGTTTATTCCCAATTTTGCGACCACAGCGGTGCCGTTGTCAGACCTTACCAAAGGGAAGCAGTCAAATATGGTGAAATGGAACCCTGATGCAGAAAAAGCGTTCCAAGCGTTAAAAGTGGCTTTGTGTTCACAACCGGTGTTGATAACACCAGATTTTTCAAAAGAATTTGTGGTACAGACAGATGCCTCAGAGGTAGGGATAGGTGCTGTGCTGTCCCAAACCAGAGATGGGGACGAACACCCTATCATTTATTTGAGTAGGAAACTCAATGAGCATGAAAAAAGGTATGCCATTGTGGAAAAGGAGGCTTTGGCCATTAAGTGGGCACTAGATACCTTGAGATATTACCTCTTGGGTAGACAATTCAGACTAGTGACGGATCATGTCCCTTTAAAATGGATGTATGTAAATAGAGGCAAGAATGCTCGGGTAACTAGATGGTTTCTAGCGTTGCAGGATTTTAAGTTTACTGTCGAACATAGACCGGGAACACAATTGGCCAACGCAGATGCATTGTCTCGCATCTTCTGTTTGGGGGCTACAAGTGTTCCGGCCCCTAGGTCGAAACAGGGGAGGGGGATATGTGACAAGAACACTGGGATAGTGTTTGAGGGCAGGTATGTTTGTCCCAGGTTCTTGTCTTACATGTTTTAGAAAATGGAAACTTCTAGGAAAAATGCTTTTGTTTTGTCAGAACCTTTTCAGTTTGCTGTAAAAGCTGGATAAAGGCTCTGAGAGAGAGATAAGGTGAGTTCTAGACATTGGGCCCAGTTCGGGTCTTTGGCCTCACAGAAGGCTAATCAGGCTTTCAGCTGTGTAAGAGTGTTATAGAGCTGCTGGCCAGATTAGGGTGTGCAGACTGCCTGGGAAGACTGCAGGATCTCTGTGTGAGAGAAACACGCTTCCTGATACAAGTGAGCTATACAGGGTACTGGAGAACTCTGTGTTTTTGTTTAGTGATAGTTAGGAACATCTTGTGTTTAGTTAGTGCCGGACAGGCAAGGTATTTTCTTTTGGTGTTTGTTTTATTTTCTGTTTCAATAAAACTGGCCGGGGCCAGTTGTACCAGACACTGGACTTGTGTTGTTCCTAAGCTGCTGCGTGCTGCCATATTCCCCAGGAAGAGGCGCCTTGCACCCCTACAGTGTTACAATATATATATATATATATATATATATACTCTGTATATGTGTATATACACATTTCATTGTCTTTTATTTTAAATCCCACATTTCTTAGCAGTCATACCCGGGATTAGAACCCATGACCTGTTACACTGACAGCAGACACTTTACTGATGGAGCTATTTGCTCCTGTACAGTAAGCATGATAATTCTAACTATATGAAGTTACATGTAATTGTCAGAGAAGTAACTTCATGTACAGTAGTTAGAATTCTCATATTTCCTATACAGGAGCAAATAGCTTCATCAGTAAGGTGTCTGCTTCCAGTGTGGTTTCTAATCCTGGGTGTACACTTGTAAAATATGTATCTACAATATAATAAAAATGGTGTGATTTGTAAGGTGCAGGGACCAGTGAGGAAGTCAGCCACTGAAGAGATACTGGCAGCTATCAATTAACTTAATTCAATGGTCCGTCGTCTAAAAAGAAACTGTTCACAGACAAAAGTTTTTGAAGAACAATCCCTACTGATGAAGAATAAATTCGTCCAAAGAGGATATAAAGACATAAGCCTTCAGAAAGAAATAGAAAAAATAACTACAATGGAAAGAAAAGATTTATTACAATATAAACAAAAAGAACAACAACAACAACAGGATTTCAGCATTTCATTTATTACTCAATTGGCATATTCTACTTTTGGACAAACAGCTTTCAACACTGATTCAGGAAAGACCTCACATTATCTATAAAAAAGCAACATCTTTTTTTTTTTTTAATTGTTTATTTAATTTTCAAGTTATACAAGGTTACATTTGCCCCCCACAACAGGTGGGGAGGGTACATCTGTAAAACACCATTATTTTTATAGCAGAGATATAATCTGAAAACAGAGATCATGGGGTTCCCATATTGAAAAAAAAAAAACATTGTGTTGATAATAAAGGAAATAGAGATAAAGTATACATCAAAAGCGACCAAAGCACTTTGATTAATTAGGAACCAAAAAAAGAAAAAGAAAAACAATCTCGTGGCTGTATCAGTAGGGAGAAGAAGAATAAAGAGAAAGCGAGAAAAGAAGAGAAAGGAAAGACGAGGAAAGTATAGAGTAAGAAGAAAAGAGACAGAGTCGGAGGGACCGCCGGTGCGTCTCTATATACAGCAAATACCGCTCGGAGCGCCAGTGTAAAATGAGAGGCAATACTTAAGGTACACGAAAAGGTGGTATTAAGGACGGTCACACACCTACTCTATGGGAGGTGAGGCTACTAAGATCACAGTAGAAGTGCCGTGGAGCCCCCGGGGGCGCGCGTTCTACGTGCTGGAGCTTGAGAGTTAAACCATAGTTCCCAAACCACAAGAAACTGGAAAGATCTGTTATGGAGGTATGCAGTGATTTTTTCCATGCTTGCGAAGTACCATACTTTATCAATGACCATCTTAATAGGGGGGGCCTCCTTCTTTTTCCAATGGAGAGCAATTGAGCAGCGAGCAGCATTTAAAATCTGTGTCAGTAATTTACCGGTATTTGGAGGTGTGTTAATAACGGGAAGGCCCAGCAGAAAAGACCAAGGGTCTTTAGATATCTGGGATTGGAGGACTGTACTTATCAAGTGTGCGACTGAATCCCAAAATAACATGATCTTGGGGCACGTCCACCAGATGTGGAGGAAGGAGCCATGACCGCCGCACCCCCTCCAGCACGTGGGCGAAGAGGAAGGAAACATCTTGTGGAGTCTAGAGGGGACAAAGTACCACCTATATAATATTTTGTAAGCATTTTCCTTCACTAGCGTTGAGATGGAGGATTGTGCGGCAGCAGTGAAGACATCCGACCAATCATGGTCAGCAGGCGGCGGACCAAGATCCCGCTCCCACTGGAGAACAAAAGCTGGGGTCGTCGGCTGCCCTCCAATCTGGAGAAGGGAGTATAGTAGGGAGATGATTCCTCGAGCAAGCGGTTTATGATAGCTATATGACTCCAGAGTGGATAAAGGTTGGAACGGGGAAGAATTCGATATAGAAGAGACAAAGTGTCTTATCTGGAAATAGGTAAAGGGGTTCGCTTCCGGGAAATTATATTTTGTCATGATGTCCGATAGGGGCGCGCACGTACCCCCAGCTAGAACATCTTGTACAAAGCGGATGTTCTTTTCCGACCATGGGCGAGATCGAGTCAGAGATTGACCCGGGGTGAAAGAAGGGTTATCCCATAAAGGGGTAAGCGGAGAGGGAGATGACAGGAGGTGGAAGCGCCGAGTATAGTAGTCCCAGATCTGGCAGGAGAATTCCAGCACAGGGTGCAGTTGCAAATGGGGGGATCTAGCTTTGGGGGAGGATAAGAGTAAAGACAACAAAGACGTAATATGGCCCAGTGCAGATTCTAGCTGAAGCCATCGAATGTTCTGAGCAGGGGCGAACCAAGCGACAGCTTGGCTAAGGTGAGTGGCCAGATAGTAAAGGCGAATATCTGGGAAGCCTCTTCCGCCCTCCTGTACAGGTTTACGTAAGGTGGAGAAACCTATTCTAGGGACCTTATTTTTCCAAACAAAGCGGAGAAACCAAGAGTGAACTTGCGCCAGGAAAGAGTCCGGGACTTTCACAGGCAGCATCTGAAACAGATAAAGTAGACGGGGGATTATATTCATTTTCAGAGCTATGATTCGTCCCAACCAGGATATAATCAGAGATTGCCATTTATGGAGATCGGCTTTAATGTTGACAAGCAAGGGGGCGAAGTTTGCCTTATAAAAGTTACCATAGCGGCGCGTGATATAAATCCCCAGGTAACGAATTTTAGAAACACACCAAGAAAATTTAAAGTTGGATTGCATGCGAGCTAGGTGGGCAGAAGAAATATGGAAGGGGAGAGCTTCCGTTTTGGACCAATTGACCTTATATCCCGATACATGCCCGTACTCCGATAGAAGATGGAGAAGGTTCGGCAATGAGGTGTGCGGTGAGGAGAGCGAAAGGAGGACATCGTCCGCAAACAGGGAAATCTTGTAGACTGAGCTCCCCACCTCTAACCTCCCAATGTCGGTCGAAGTCCGGATGCGTGCAGCCAACGGCTCTATTACTAGAGCAAATATCAGGGGTGATAGTGGGCAGCCCTGTCTGGTGCCGTTGGAGAAACCCAAAGGGTCCGACAGCACTCCATTCACGGAGACCCGTGCAGACGGAACCGAGTACAGAGCCTGGATCCCCTTGAGAAATTCCCCCTGAAAGCCAAAGTGAGCAAGAGTTTCGAACATAAAGGGCCATCCTATCCTGTCAAATGCTTTCTCCACGTCCAGAGAAAGCAAAAGAGCAGGGGTACGGGTAAGGTTGATATGGTGAGCAAGGATGATGACCCGTCTCGTATTGTCGCGGGCTTGACGACCAGGGATGAATCCCACCTGGTCATTATGGACAAGGTGGGGCAATACGCTGTTCAATCGAAGGGCCAAGATTTTCGCATATATCTTAATATCAGAGTTAAGCAGCGATATAGGTCTATAGTTAGCGCAGTTGGATGCATCTTTGCCTTCCTTGGGAATAACTATGATCTTGGCCTCCAGAGCCGATTTAGAAAAAGAGGCACCCTGCAGGACAGCATTAAATAGGGTTGAAAGGTGGGGCATGAGCTGGGGCAGAAAAGTCTTATAGTAGACGGCTGAGAAGCCATCTGGGCCAGGAGCCTTGTTAGGTTTTAAACCTTTTTTAACGACGGTGGCGATTTCTTCATCGGAGATCCTAGCGTTTAGTTCCGCGGAGACCGTTGGGGACAGGCAAGGCAGATGGCACTGGGACAGAAAGGCATGCACATCCGCAAGAAAATCCGGGCTAGAATGTGAGGGCCCGTAAGCATTATATAGCTTCTTGTAGAATCGAGAGAAAGTCTCGGTGATACGTTTAGGCTCACAAGTTTTCTTACCAGGGGAAGACTGAATAGACAGAACGTTGTTCCTTGCCAGCTTAGTCCAAAGCCTAGAAGCTAGCAGCCGATCAGCCTTATCCCCCTTTTCGTAAAAAGACTGGCTGAGCCATTTCAAGCTAGTTTCCACCTTAGCCGTCAAAAAAGCAATATCTTTTAAACAAGAACCAGTAAAAAGCTACGTTCCAAACATTGAAGACCACACAATGAAAGACAAGAACAAAGGGGGTCATTCCGAGTTGTTCGCTCGTTATTTTTTTCTCGCAACTAAGCGATTAGTCGCTAATGCGCATGCGCAATGTCCGCAGTGCGACTGCGCCAAGTAAATTTGCTATGCAGTTAGGTATTTTACTCACGGCATTACGAGGTTTTTTCTTCGTTCTGGTGATCGTAATGTGATTGACAGGAAGTGGGTGTTTCTAGGCGGAAACTGGCCGTTTTATGGGTGTGTGCGAAAAAACGCTACAGTTTCTGGGAAAAACGCGGGAGTGGCTGGAGAAACGGAGGAGTGTATGGCCGAACGCTGGGTGTGTTTGTGACGTCAAACCAGGAACGAAACTGACTGAACTGATCGCAGTTGCCGAGTAAGTGTGGAGCTACTCAGAAACTGCTAAGAAGTGTCTATTCGCAATTTTGCTAATCTTTCGTTCGCAATTTTGATAAGCTAAGATTCACTCCCAGTAGGCGGCGGCTTAGCGTGTGCAAAGCTGCTAAAAGCAGCTTGCGAGCGAACAACTCGGAATGAGGGCCAAAGACAGTGGCAAACGCAGGATTTGCATGGGGGGGTTTCCAGAACTGGGTGGAGCCAAGCACAGGGGTGGGGACTGAGGTGACCCAGTATATGATGGGTCCGTAAAACTAGCGTGTCTGTGTGTGTGTGTGTGTGTGTGTGTGTGTATATATGTATATATATATATATATATATATACACATACAGGGCCGGCTCCAGGCCTACTAGCACCCTGAGCGAGAAAATTTAAAAGTGCCCCCCCCCCCCATGCGCGCGCGCTCCTGGAAAAGTGGGTGTGGCCTCCTGAAAAGTGGGCGTGGTCTCGCCCCCCAGCAGTGCCAGCTACACATGACATGCCCTCCGGCAGTGCCAGCTACACGTGACATGACTCCCAGCAGTGCCAGCTACACATGATAGTGTTCACTTTTTAGGGCAGGTTGCTGATCACAGGGAGGGCACATTTTTAAGTTAGGTGGGCAAAATGATGTACATATTGTAATGCTTGTTGTTCCCATTTCCACACGCTAAAGCATGGACAGTGCGCGCCGAAGGCGCGCAGCAAAAATTTAGGGGAGTTACTTCGTGGGGAAGGTGCGTAGCCACATTATAGTGGCAATTCACATTACACCACACAGTAGTGCAGCTAATACACATTGCACCAGGTAGAACCTCCTATAAGAGCACGTTAGACACATTGCGCCAGGTAGAGCACTGAGACACACTGCCCAGCCACAGACGCCTAGCGGGAACACTACATGATATGCCCCCCAGCAGTGCCAGCTACACATGACATGCCCCCCAGCAGTGGCAGCTACACGTGACATGCCCCCCAGCAGTGCCAGCTACATAAATGGCCACACAGTTCCAGATGGATAAATGCCCCCACAGTGCAGATATGCCCCCACAGTGCCAGATACATTAATGCCCTCACAGTGCAAGATATGCCCCCACAGTGCAAGAAATGCCCCCACAGTGCAAGAAATGCCCCCACAGTGCCAGATACATAAATGCCCCCACAGTGCCAGATACATAATTGCCCCCACGGTGCCAGATACATAATTGCCCCCACAGTGCCAGATACATAAATGCCCCCACGGCGCCAGATACATAAATGCCCCCACGGTGCCAGATACATAAATGCCCCCACGGTGCCAGATACATAAATGCCCCCACGGTGCCAGATACATAAATGCCCCCACGGTGCCAGATACATAAATGCCCCCACGGTGCCAGATACATAAATGCCCCCACGGTGCCAGATACATAAATGCCCCCATGGTGTCTGATACATAAATGCCCCCACAGTGCCTGATACATAAATGCCCCCACAGAGCCAGAAAAATGCCCCCACAGAGCCAGAAAAATGCCCCCACAGAGCCAGATAAATGCCCCCACAGTGTCAGATAAATGCCCCCACAGTGCAAGAAATGCCCCCACAGTGCAAGAAATGCCCCCACAGTGCAAGAAATGCCCCCACAGTGCCAGATACATAAATGCCCCCACAGTGCCAGATACATAAATGCCCCCACGGTGCCAGATTCATAACTGCCCCCACGGTGCCAGATACATAAATGCCCCCACGGCGCCAGATACATAAATGCCCCCATGGTGCCAGATACATAAATGCCCCCACGGTGCCAGATACATAAATGCCCCCACGGTGCCAGATACATAAATGCCCCCACGGTGTATGATACATAAATGCCCCCACAGTGCCTGATACATAAATGCCCCCACAGAGCCAGAAAAATGCCCCCACAGAGCCAGATAAATGCCCCCACAGTGCCAGACAAATGCCCCCACAGTGCAAGAAATGCCCCCACAGTGCAAGAAATGCCCCCACAGTACCAGATACATAAATGCCCCCACAGTGCCAGATACATAAATGCCCCCACGGTGCCAGATACATAATTGCCCCCACGGTGCCAGATACATAAATGCCCCCACGGCGCCAGATACATAAATGCCCCCACGGTGCCAGATACATAAATGCCCCCACAGTGCCAGATACATAAATGCCCCCACGGTGCCAGATACATAAATGCCCCCACGGTGCCAGATACATAAATGCCCCCACGGTGCCAGATACATAAATGCCCCCACGGTGTCTGATACATAAATGCCCCCACAGAGCCAGATACATAAATGCCCCCATGGTGCCAGATACATAAATGCCCCCACGGTGCCAGATACATAAATGCCCCCACAGTGCCAGATTCATAATTGCCCCCACGGTGCCAGATACATAAATGCCCCCACGGCGCCAGATACATAAATGCCCCCATGGTGCCAGATACATAAATGCCCCCACGGTGCCAGATACATAAATGCCCCCACGGTGCCAGATACATAAATGCCCCCACGGTGTATGATACATAAATGCCCCCACAGTGCCTGATACATAAATGCCCCCACAGAGCCAGAAAAATGCCCCCACAGAGCCAGATAAATGCCCCCACAGTGCCAGATAAATGCCCCCACAGTGCCAGATAAATGCCCCCACAGTGCCAGATATGCCCCCACAGTGCCAGAAATGACCCCACAGTGCCAGAAATGCCCCCACAGTGCCAGATATGCCCCCACAGTGCCAGATATGCCCGCACAGTGCCAGAAATGCCCCCCACAGTGCCAGATATGCCACCCACAGTGCCAGATATGCCCCCACAGAACCAGATATGCCCCCACAGAGCCAGATATGCAATGCCCCCCACAGTGCCAGAAATGCCCCCCCCCATAGCCAGAAATGCCCCCATAGTGCGGATCCCCCCAATACCTGCGGCGCTGCTGGGGAGGAGTACTGCTGCTGTCCGCCTGTCCGAGTGTGCTGGCGAGCGGGCGGGAGTGCTGGCGGGCGGCCGGCGAGTCAGAGTGAGCCTGGGTCCGGGTGGCCACTTGTGTGCACTATGGCGCCGGCGTCTGACGTTAGACACCGGCGCCGCACAGCGCGCATAGCGCACAGTGCACACGGGCCAATGCTGCACACACAGGGCCGGCTCCAGCATCGAATATGGCGGCGCCAGCGCGCAGCGCCCATTAAGGGTGGCGCCCTGCGCGGCCGCTCTATTCGAACATGCCTAGAGCCGGCCCTGTACACATACATATATATATATATCTACACACATGTATACCGTATATACACCTCTCTCTCTCTCTCTCTCTCTCTCTCTCTATATATATATATATATATATACATACACACATATATATATATATATATATATATATATATATACATGTACACATATACATAGCATATTAAACATGCATATATATACAGTACACATATATATACACACATGTATATATATCATATGTGTGTGTGTGTTTATATGTATGTATATACATGTGTATATATGTATGCACATGGATATATATGTACTATAATTAAAATAAAGTAAACTTTTATTAAGCACTTATAAGTACCACCAGGTAGACAGCAGGCATAATAATAGTCATGCAGAAAAAAAAAACAAATAAAATTTTTATTTTTTATTTTTTTTTAGTGAGGGGGGGTTTCTGGGTACTCGGAAACCCCCCCTGCGTGCGCCACTGAAAGAACACTATTATTGCCTGAACTGCTCAGCCTGTAAGACTACAAAGAAATTAACAACCAAACTTATTACAGACTTTTTGTGCAATGTAACAAAAAAAGAATACAAAATCAGAGACAAAATAACATGTGAGACAGAAAGTATAATATACCTGCTACAATGCCCATGTGGGTTACAATATATTGGACAGACAAAAAGGAAACTGAAAATATGAATTGCCGAGCATATCAATAATATTAAAAAGGGCCTGCAAACACATAGGGGTAAATTTACTAAGATGGGAGTTCTATTTAAGATGGGATGTTGCCCATAGCAACCAATCAGATTTTACTTCTCATTTATCTAGCACCTTCTAGAAGATAATACCTGGAATCTGATTGGTTGCTATGGGCAACATCCCATCTTAAATAGAACTCCCATCTTAGTAAATTTACCCCATAGTGTGTCCAAACACTTTGATGAGTATCATAAACGGAACCCAGAAGGAATACAGTTCATGGACATTCAAAAAATCAATCATAACTGGAGAGGTGGTGACATTTCCAAGCAGTTGAAAAAAAGGGAATCTAAATGGATTTTCTATCTACAAACACTGGAGCCCAAAGGCTTAAACATAGACTTTGATTTGAATTATTTCCTATGAGCCATAATTAACATTAATTGACTAATTAGCATAATATTCTTAATTATATTCATAATAGTATCATACATAGAAAAAATACTGACAGCGCAAAACCTGTTAATTTATTACTTTTAAATAAGTGAAGAATACCACTACGTTTTAATACTTTTCATTTTAATTAGTTAATTAACCAATAAAGTTTTTTAAACAAAAAGGAGACCTCAGATCAGAGGCGCCATCCTTGACAAAGGGCTTGTAAGCCTGAAACGCGTTTGAGAAGCACCAGCAGTCCGGATCCAGCACGTCATCTACCCAGCGCCGACGGGAGAGTGAGTGTGGAAACGCGAGCGAGAGACAGAAATAGTGGGAACCAGCCGAGCAGCAGGACATCGCACACTGCAAAAGAGGTAGGCAGCGGTAGGGAGAGTTAGATTAGACATCCCCGCCGGACTCCCTTATTGTGGTCCTGACTGCCTGCAACCATACAGAACCCCTAACAGGATCCAAAGCAGACTTTTTAAACAACACACAAAAGGACTGTAAACATTGCTTTACTAACCCCCCTTTTTTTCACAGGTATGAGCGCTTTTACATACACCTAGCGCTCCACTCTATATTCCATTACTCTTAATTCAATGGTGTCACAGAATAGGAGGAGATGTGCCCCCATTCAGAGCAGGAGCCCGGCAGCAGATTAATCCGTTGCCTCACAGAGTTACGCCTTTGGGTGGAGCCCAGCACAAGCTTCTTTGACCCGAACAGTGGGCAGGGCTACAGCAGTATGAGCTTCAGCTTCTGTCCTGTCTGGCAGCATGGCCATGTAAGTTGAGAAAGCTGCTGCAGGAGTGAGAGGTTCAGTACCTCTGTCTGTCCGTATACAAGAGTCTATGGGGTCTATTCATGAAGCAGTAAAAAGAGTGGAGAGGTGAGCAAGTAGAAAAGTTGTCCATGGCAACTAATCAGTGTTGAGATAACATTTATAAAGTTCATTCTATAAAATTATATGTAGTAGCTGATTGGTTGCCTTGGCTGCGCTGGCAGGCGGTCCAGCTGCGCTGGCAGGTTGTTCCGACGCCATTTTTTTCTGCAGAGTGGCTGTGTGTGACGTTGCGCAGCCACCCCGAAAATGGTCCAGACAACCCTTCGGCTGTTAATCACTATTTGATCGCATCCTTCTGGGATACAATTACATGGTGACGGGTCGCACACGTGCACTATGGCGCAGAGCCGATGGACGCAGCTGCTGCATGAGAACGCAGCGGCTGTGGCCATCTCTGTTCAGAATGCCAACTGAGCAATAGTACATAGATGAGAGCAATACATGAACAGTAAACAACAAAATGGATGACTGCCACCAACCTGTCCTTCATTCTATCCCATCTATTTAAAAAGAGATCCACCCCTCCCCTCCCCTCCCCCCCCCCCCCCACCCCCCTCCCCTCTCCATTTTCCTTTTAAACAATAAAATAATTTTCTTATTTTGGAAATTGGAATACCTAGTTGTTGGCCATCCCCGAGCTTTGATGCTGTCATGCCATACTCCTAGCCTGGCAGCATCACAGGCAGCCCTGAGACACAGATACCCAGTTGCTCTGCATGCCACTGAGTGCATGAGGGGGAGAGGTGTCTACTGAGCTCTTACATTTTTCATTGAGTACAGTGCTGAATTCTGTGTGCATACTGTATATGAACTACATAATTCATATTCTTCACATAATTTATGTATTGTGCCATTTATTTATTGAGGTAGAATAATTGTAAGTGTATGTAGAACATTTAGCGCTCCATTTAACAACAGATTGAACAAAAATTAAGTATTGAGCTTCAGGAATTGGACATTTAAAAAAAAAAAACACATGTTAAGGTTAAAGTTTCAGCAGTATATTCTCAAAGTGCTATCATGACTGGTAGTCTATCTGTACAGAACAATGGGGGTCATTCCGAGTTGATCGCTCGCTAGCTACTTTTAGCAGCTGTGCAATCGCATAGTCGCCGCCCACGGGGGAGTGTACTTTTGCTTTGCAAGTGTGCGAACACCTTTGCAGCCGATCGCAGCAAAAACATTTTGTGCAGTTTCTGAGTAGCTCTGGACTTACTCAGCCCTTGCCATCACTTCAGTCTTTTTGGTGCCGGAATTGTCGTCAGACACCCGCCCTGCAAACGCCTGGACACACCTGCATTTTCCCAAACACTCCCAGAAAACGGTCAGTTGACACCCACGAATGCCCTCTTTCTGTCAATCACCTTGCGTTCGGCTGTGTGAATGGAATCTTCGCTAAATCCATCACTCAGCATCGATCCTCTTTGTACCCATACGACGCGCCTGTGCATTGCGGTGCATACGCATGCGCAGTTTTGCCATTTTTTTACCTGATCGCTCGCTGCTGATTTTCGCAGCGCAGCGATCAACTCGGAATGACCCCCAATATTACTTATACTATTTTTTATTCATTACCTTTGTACCCAAAACCCTCAAGGGTATGGAGAAGAGCCGTAGTGCATGGATGATTTTCTGCAAATTTCGAACTCACTACCTGTTACTACATCTAGCAAGTTGTTTGCTTGCCATAGCAAAAATCAGGACATTGAGTTTGGTTGTGCTGAGGTTGATAGTAAGCAGTTGCCTGTATTCTCATTCTATTATGGTAAGACATGACAGTTTTGAAACCCTATTACATTTACCCCTGAGTCTGAGATCACTTGTAGCAGAGTGGGGATAATATGAGAAGCGTGGAAGAGGCCAGGATGGTACACAGGTATGTGTAAAGTTGGATGGAGTAATGGTGCCCATACACTTGTGCGATGCCCCGTGACGCGACAACACAGGGCATCGCACCGGCAGTTCAGGTGCGATGAAATCGCACCTGAACTGCCAAAGTGATTACCATGCAATCATGCGATAGATCACATGGTAATCACGTGATGGGCACGTCACCGCCGGGATGCCCATCGCGCATTGCAGTGTGGTATATCTCATGTGTTTTTAAAAACACATGGTATTGCACTGCTATGCGATAAATATTAAGTGCAGCACATACTATCTTGAGACACGAGATTCGACCGGCGTGCCCGCACATCGCGTCGCAGGGTACCTAAAATGTGCATACAATCCTTCAGTTTCTCTCACAGATGCGGTCGAAATCAAAGGATTTTCCTGATATCTCACAAGTGGATGGGCTACATAACAGTTTATGGATGATCCAAGGTATGGGTAGTGAATGGCAGTTTTAGGAGTCAGGTCAGTGACATCACAAGCGAGGGGATAAAGGTTGGAGCAGTGTGCATGCACCCTGACATTGTTAATAGGTTATGGGCAGAGTTTTGAAGTGCAGTGGTGAGCAGTGGTGGCTGCAGTGCCATGACTCATACTGACGAGCAAGATACATTCACCAGGATATCCATACTGGATATGTTTCTTGTGGTTGATGCCAGAGTCACATAACAGTGAGAACTGTTTCTGATAGTATCCTGTGCTTATCCATTTTGTGGATTCCCTGAGTTGAGCCCAGTGTCTCTGAGTTCTTCCCTTGCCCACTACTAAGTGGAAAAGTAGCACATGATAAGCAGCCTTTGGGGACCTAGCCATCATAGATCATGAGGAGTTGCAGCATTATTTCCACACAGAGCTAAGTAGTTCTAGGAGCCAGTGTAGGAGCTTGGTGTTAGCAGTAACTCAGCCTCTTGCAATGCAGTAGAAGGTTTCAGTAACAGGAGGTTACTTATGGTGAGGGGATGCTCCTTTACCCCAGGGGTGTCAAAGTAACCCCACTCTACAGTGGCATATCTATAATGGCAAGCAGTGTGTGCGGTGCACATAAGTCCCTGGGTCCAGGGGCCCCCAGAATGCACACCCTGCACCAATTTCTTTAATACTCTACTTACCTCTCCAGAGTCCATGTCAGCAGCTGCAGCTCTGCAAACTTACCTCTCCGGAGTCCCACATCGGCAACTGCAGCTCTGCAAAATCACTGGGAAAATGGTACAGAACCCATGCATTACTACTAACTAAATATCCTGCTCCTCTCTAGAGTGTCTTTCCATGGCTGCTTTCTATTTGAGATAATGATATGAAAGAAAACAGAAATGGAAATTGGGAGACCTCTCTGTTCACCGCCAGAGAGGGACAGGGTGCATGGCCAGCAGCTCACAGAACGCTGTCAATGCCCCCATAAGGGTATATTCAATAAGAGTCAGAAACTGCCATCTTGTCGGAAAAACGGCAGTTTCCGACTGATTTAGGTCAGAAGGGGTTCCAACCTATTCAATAGGGGCATTTTTTTTCTGACAAGTGTTGAATTCCCAACTTGTTGGAAAACACGTGGATCCGCGTGCTTTTGTCAGAAACAGGGCCAAATCAGACAATCTCAATCCGTCTTTAGAAAAAGTCGGATTGAGGTGATGAGATGGGGTAGCAGTACGGTGGGCTACGGGGAGTGGTACGGCGGGGAGCGGGGCTGGCAGGTACCTTATGATGGCCATCCCCTGGCCAGGCACCTCTCTCCCTGCAGCGCGGCACTGAGCTCTACGGCTGTGATTTGCGGCTTCAGCAGCTTCCAGTGTTCTCACACACGGGGAGCTGCTGACAGCAGCTGCACAGACACCGGCCAGATCCGACAGTCATATTAGGCTCAAATCCGACAGTTGGATTTGGCTACTCTATTGAATAGAGCAGGGGTGGGCAAAGTACGGCCCGCGGGCCGGATGCGGCCCGCGAACTGAACCTGCCCGGCCCCCTACCTCCCATCAGTGTGCAATGACAAGCGGCCCGACTGGCTGAGCTGCTTGTCATTGCACTGCATTGCCTCCCGACGCCACTGAGGAAGCTTGGTCATGTTGGGTACCGCTGGCCGGATTACCGTGACCTCAGGCACTGTTGGGGGTGGAGCCAAAGGTAGAACCTCAGCGTGGATGTGGGTGGCATGCGGCAGGCAGTTTGAATACATGCAGCAGCACAGGCACAGCACCTTCTGTGCTCGGGAAAGTGCACCTAAGTAAGGTACATGCTTGGAGGGAGGGGACAGACGGGAGGGAAGATGATAGCTGTTATGTAGCCCATACACTTGTGTGATATCAGGTACAATCCTTCGATTTCGACCAGATCTGTGAGATAAATCGAAGGATTGTATGCACATTTTAGGTACCATGCGACGCGATGCGTGGTCACGATATTTTCTGTGCGGCCCTCGAGTATTCGCTGGAAAGTGTAAGTGGCCCCTCAGCTGAAATAATTGCCCACCCCTGGAATAGAGGTTGTCGGATCAAACTCATTGCATATACCCCATAGTGATGGGAAAAGAAAGATGGGAAAAGACTAATAATATCAAGGTATTGGGTCCATATACCAAATAGCAGTCATCCTACTAAGGTTGGTGATGCTCTCGGAGCCATTTTCAGGGAAGGCTGTGCCGGGGGTCAGGTTGGCAGATTGTCCCAGGCCGATGCCATTATCAGTGCATTGCTGTCTGCAATTTTCTTAAAATGTGCATGGTCTATGCAGAGGCTGGTGAGTCCTAAGTGACCTGTCTCCTGGTTACTAATGGCTGAGCTCCAGCGGTAAGAGCAGTGGCATAGCCAGGGTATATGCAGGGGGAGTAACTGCTCCCACTGCTGGAAAATCATCACCTATTTGTGGTTCCAGCAGCACACTGTCAGCTGCGATGCACCTTTTCCAGAGGAAAGGGGGGACTATGGCATCATCATTAATGCACAGCAAAGACTGTACTCTGAGTGTCTGTGCCACGAGCATCATCACAGGGAGCAGTTCCAACTCCCAGAAGATCCTTGTACTTGAAGAGTACCAGCAAGCCATGAAGGCAGATAGACTGTGAGACACTACAATGGTAAAGGAGACTTAGGAGGACGGTTGCCGGGGGGGGGGGGGGGGGGGGGGGGAAGGGGGGGGGGGAGTGTAACAAAGCCACGCTGTGGGCTCGCTACAGGTTCTATTCCCACTCTATGGATGTCGTGTACAGCCGTAAGTGGGAGTAGACCCTATTGGTCAGCATTCCGTTGTCTGGCATTTTGAGCGCATGGGATTCTGGCATCGGCATGGTGACTGCCGGGATCCCGAGCGCCAGTCACATGACTACATCCCGACGGGACAACCCACTGCTGTAGAATGAAAGGTCACATGACTACATCCCGATGGGACAACCCACTGCTGTAGAATGAAAGGTCACTGACCATCTATGAGGTATGAATAAACAGCTCAGGGTCAGGAAGTGGACATTATTTACTGCTGATAACAGAGTGGCTGGTAATGACCAACTTTATTTTGAAGTGATATTTGTTGCTGTACAAACTTTTTATCAACACTGTATTCAGCAAAGGCTTCATTCATCCACAATCTCTGCCCAGTACTGACCAAGTGTGAAATTAATCCTGTATCCATTTAAAATGTTCCTCCTAACATAAATTTTGGCCTATGTGGCAACTTACAGGGTATGGGTCGTTGGGTCGACTCAACTTAGGTCGACAGTCATTAGGTCGACCATGGAATGTCGACATGCATTAGGCCTACCGGGACAATATGTCGACATGGTCATTAGGTTAACATGTACTAGGTCGACAGGTCAAAAGGTCGACATGGGTTTTTGGACTTTTTTTGATGTTGTTTTCTTCGTAAAGTAACGGGGATCCCCAAAGAGTGCACCGTGTCCCCTCGCATGGCTCGCTTCGCTCACCATGCTTCGGGCTGCGCTCGGCACAGGTTACCATTCCCAATTGTAGTCCATGTAGTATGAAAAAGTCCAAAAAATTCAGACAAATGTGAAAAACTCATGTCGACCCTTTGACCTGTCGATCTAATGACCATGTCGACCTTCAGTGGTTGACCTAATGACTGTCGACCTAGGCTGTGTCGACCTAACGACCGTATCCCCTAACTTACCAAACTTTGGCCAAAATGGAATTTACCATTTTGGGATATTTTTAATCTTGACTAGTATTATGTCACTCTGTGTGCTGCGGAATTGATGTGACCGATGAGTCAAATCCTCCTCTACCTTTGGGGGGTATTCAAATGTTTGAAAGTCGTTGGGTGTCTGTTTTTTTCCTGTCTATTAGACAAGAAAAAACAGACACCCAACTGACTTTTCAAACATTTGAATTCCCCCCTATGTGTATTATATTAAAGTGTAGGACTTGTCATTGTGGTATATGGGATATTTTACTAAAGCGTGTGTTTATAGAAGTGGAGATGATGCCAGATTCTATTTATCATGTATCTAGCACCTTCTAGAACAGTGTCTTTCAACTGCTGAGCTGTGGCACTCTAGTGTGCTGCCAACGGTTCAGTTCACTGCAGGATCGGGCAGCACAGAGCTCTTCTGGGAGGCTCAGGTGCACCCTGCTGTGACATCTTGGATTTTTTTTTTTTGTGGCGGTCAGCGAATGAGTTTGTTTTTATTCTGTAGGAATCATTGTGATTAATGTTTGTTTGCTTTTCTGTGGAGGCCAATGTACAGTATGTGTGTAATTTTTCTGAGGGGGCCAATATTGTATTTCTTTTTCTGTAGAGGACAATGTGTATTTTTTCATGTGGGGGACAATGGTGTGTCTTGGCAATTTTAAAATCTTGTTCAGTGTGCCACAATTTGAAAAAAAGGTTGAAAATCACTACTCTACAATAACTGAAATCTGATTGGTTGCTGTGGGCAACATTTCTACTTTTATAAACATGCACTTTAGTAGATACGCCCCTTAGTTTTATTTTGGGACAGGTCCCCAGCTTCAGGGCAGTAGAGTGCCTGGATGGGCCCAGAAACTTTTCAGGGGGCTTGGCCTGATTGCAGGAGGTAGTGGGGGAGATAGAGCACCCTTAGAATGCCTGCATGGCATACTGTAGGCAAATTATTTTACAACAATAAAAGGATCCTTTTTTTTTTTTTTCCCCCTTCTTGTTTCAGTTAAACAATTGAAACCAGAAAGTAACATTTAACATTAGGGTAGTGTACTTAACGGGAAACATTTTTTTCTATCTTTGTTGCCAGATATTTGTTACATTTTCTACAAATGTACAGTAATACACATAAACATCAGTTATACAGATAAACTCTTCTCACTAAATATATACATTTATTAATATGAGCAGCACTGCTTTATTGCTTTCATTAATCAGAAATAATTTCCACGCTGTAAGGAAGCATTGTGTTAGTGACTAAATGTAAAATAGACAAATACTTTCTTCACTTTATGCAAGTTAGTCCATATTTAAAAACAGTGATTCTGAAAAGAAAAAAGCTTTGTTCCAAGAATAAGGCATTTTTTTTATTTATACATTTCTGTTCTTGTCACACTATCTGAAGTGATATCAATGGAGTTTGTGTGAGCACTAAACAACTATTTGCCTTTTGATAAATCAGCCTTATGGTGCCCTTACACTTGTGAGATAATTGGTGCTAACCTTCGATTTCGACCGCATCTGTGAGAGAAATCGAAGGATTGTATGCACATTTCAGGTACCTTACGATGCGATGCGCGGGCACGCCGGTTGTATCTCGCGTCTCAAGATAGTATGTGCTGCAGTTAATATTTATCGAATTGCAGTGCGATCGCATGTGTTTTTAAAAATAGTAAGTCCTAATGGGCCAAAACTTGCTGCTGGGAGGCATGGGGGCTGCTGGGAGAGGAGGTGGCTACTGGGAGATGTAGTTATCCCAGCTGTTGCCTCCAGGGGGTCACACATACACATTCTAAAGGGGGGTACTCACGGGAGAGATGTGTGCTGAGCGATCTTAACACAGACCGCTCAGCACACATCTCTCACCCCGCTCAGCACAGCGCGATGTGCTGAGCGAGGGGGAAAGCCGACGGGGGGCCGCTCACTTCACACAACGGTGAAGTGAGCGACTCGCTAGATTGAGCCTGCATGCAGGCTCAATCTAGCATCGGCGATAGCGATGCGCGGGGCCGCGCATCGCTATCGCTGGAGGGCATACACACGGCAGATCCGTGCTTAAAATCTAAGCAATCTAGCAAGATTGCTTAGATTTTAAGCACGGATCTCTCCGACAATGCTAGAGAAGACACTGCTTCGGAAGGTGAGTAATTACTGACTAATTAGGCTAATTGTAAACTTCCAATCATTTAGTTAGTCCTCAGGGGGAGAGAGGATGCTGCTGGGTTGCAAGAGCAAGTTCCAGTGAATTTTCCTACAAATAACAGTTTTAGGAAAAATCTGACTTGTTATGGATGTGCGAGAAAAAGATGATCATTCTGTTCTTCATTAACTTTGCTCATTTTGCACCCAGGTTCCGAAATGTTGGCCAGTTGGGCTAATATATCAGCTGCGTACACATCACTTGAGTGTGTACCCAGCTAAAGGGGGGTATGCACTTAGCGCCAATCACTTTGGAGCTAATGAATTCACCCCACTGAGTATTCAATTGCGGGCCTTATTTTCGTTCATTTTGAAGGCGTTTTAGCCAATACCTTTTCACCTTTTTTATTTTTTAAGTGAAAAGGCATTCGTGAAAAATGCCTCATTCGGTGAAAATAGCCTGCGTTTTCAATGGAAAACACAGGGTTTCACCGATCCACGTGTTTTCCGCCCCTGTCACATTTTTCGCCTAGGCGAAAATCTGGCCCTGCTACTACAGTTTTTTCGCGAAGCTCAAAAAAAAAAAAAGGACCTAATTGCATACCCCCCTTAGATGGTTAAATCATACAATTATGAATGGAAATGTACAAATGCTTTTGACCTTACATGACCCCTTTACCTGCCTGACCTAAAATGATTTCCTCTCAAACTCTTCGTACTTCATTATTATCAGGTTTCCTGTTGTATGAGCACTCTGAGGAGACATTGGGGCTAATTCATGCTGTAAAGCAAATTATCAAGCAACTGGGCAAAACCATGTTGCACAGCAGGTGGTGCAGATGTAACTTGTGCAGAGAGTTAGATTTGCATACCTCGAACATGACCCTCTCCAGGAGGAATAGAATGCTCTGCTCCTGGACTTTTCTCTTAATGTATGATTGTCTGCACCTCTGTTGAACAGGTTAATGGAAAGGCAAGGGGGTCCAGAACAGATGATGACAACATACCTCCCAACATGACCCTCTCCAGGAGGGACAGAATGCTCTACTCCTGGACTTTTCTCTTAGTATATGATTGCCATCACCTGTGCTGCAACACCTTTCTTATCCATTAACTAGTTCAATATAGGTGCCGGTAATCCTAAATTAAGAGAAAAGTCCAGAAGTAGAGCATTGTGTCCCTCCTGGAGAGGGTCATGTTGGGAGGTATGTGACAATCATAAATTAAGAGGGAAGTCCAGGAACAGAGAAGCATTGTGTCCCTCCTAGATTGGGTCATGTTGGGAGGTATGGATTTGCATGGGGTGAGTTCAAACTAAAATCTAATTTTGCAGTGTAAAAATAAATCTAACATTTGTGGACTGCATGCAAAAGCAGCCAGTATTTACCGTTACATCTGTCCCACCTGCAGTGCAACATGGCTTTGCCCGGTATGTGGTGTTAGGTCGACCACACTTAGGTCGATCACTATTGGTCGAAATGCATTAGGTCGACATGGTTGCAAGGTCGACATTGATAGAAGGACGGCATGAGAGGTCAACTCAGGAAAGTGCCGACATGGGTTTTTCACTTTTTTCCATTTTTTTTTTTACTTTTTCATACTTTGTGATCCACTTGTACTATGATTGGGAATAGTAACCTGTGCAGAGTGCAGCGAGGTACCTTGCCCGAAGCATGGTGAGGGGACCCGGTGCACTAATTGGGGTTCCCGCCAATGTTACGGCGTAAACACACACAAAATAAAAGCTCATGTTGATTTTTTTCTGTGTCTACCTTTCCATGTCGACCTTTTCCAGATGTCGACCAAAAGTGGTCAACCTAGTGAATGCTGACCTAGACAGGGTCGATCCAATGATCTACACCCGTTTTGTCCATTTGCTTGATAATTTGCTTTACTCGTGTTGCTTTCAGACATTTTTCCAGGTCTAGAAAGCTAGCAAATTCCTAGGGTCTCATCTCCACGACCCCATTCGGGAGCAGGGTCATGGACCCAGCACTTACTCCCGGGTTGTTTCCTTTCACACATGCAGAAATTCTGTGTTTTTGAGCATTCACGTGCAAAAACCTGGGATATAGCTGCATGTGTGAAAGGAGTATTACAAACATGTATCAAGCCCATTATACAGTGTCTGAGTGAGCAGCAGCAGCAAGCTGCTTATTCTCATATTGCTGACAATCAGATTGATGTACCTGAATGCTGTGCACATGCACCAGCAATTCAGGCTTGTCAATCAAACATGCTCAGGGTCAGAGAGGAAGTGTCAGTGTGTGCTTTCTTTCTGAGCTGTATAGGAGAACGCACAGTGCCGACAGCAAAAAGTGAGTGAGAGATGGTATAGCAGCCAGAGGCATGATACATGAAGCAATATAGTGGGGGTAGGGTGGTAATATTAGACCTAAGAGTGGACAATGAGAGTGGGAACATTGTGTGTCAATAAGCATGACAAATAGACTAGCAATGGAATATGTATCTGTCTATCAAATCTAAAATATATGTTCAGCATGTATATTGATTGGTTGCCACGGGCAACTTCCTCACTAAAACTTCTCCACTCTTTTTTACTGCTTCATTCATCTCCCCTTCTCTCTGTGGGGCAGATGTATTAAGCCTGGAGAAGTGATAAAGCAGTGATAAGTGCGGCTAGTCACTAGTGTGTTATAACACCTTGCACTTATCACTGCCCACCTGAAACTGATAAATTGGGAATTCTACTAAACTTTCTGAAAGAAATTCCAGGATAAAATGGTCTCTACTTTATACACTACATAAGCCTTTCAGAGAGTTAAAGTGGAGAGAGATAAAGTACCAGCCAATCTACTCCATGTTACAGGCTGTGTTTGAAAAATGACAGGAGCTGATTGGCTGGTACTTTATCCCTCTCCACTTTATATCTGTCCACAAGGCTTAGTAAATAAACCCCCTAGTGAGCAGAAATATATACATGCTAATATGGAATAAGTAGAGATCTGTTTGACAAATATGTTAATACATGTAAATAAGCTAATTAAAAAACAAACAAGAAATAAACATAATAGTAACTAGTACTGTGTATGGGGAGCCAGTGTCGGACAGGGGCATGTAGGGCCCACCAGGGGAATTCAGTGGTAGGGGCCCATATTTAGGGGTGTGGTCAGTCTGCAGAGGGGGTGTGGCCTGCTCATTGGTTTGACTAACCATTAGAGAGTGCAACGTCTGGGCCCCTTCATAAATAATAAGATTTTAAACCTACCAGTAAATCTTTTTCTCCTAGTCCGTAGAGGATGCTGGGGACTCCGTAAGGGCCATGGGGTATAGACGGGCTCCGCAGGAGACATGGGCACCTAAAAGAACTTTCTAGTATGGTGTGCACTGGCTCCTCCCTCTATGCCCCTCCTCCAGACCTCAGTTAGAGAAACTGTGCCCAGAGGAGATGGACAATACGAGGAAAGGATTTTGTTAATCTATGGGCAAGATTCATACCAGCCCACACCAATCATACCATATAACCTGGAATACACCTAACCAGTTAACAGTATGAACAAACAACAGTATCGGTCCAAGACCGATTCTAACTGTAACATAACCCTTATGTAAGCAATAACTATATACAAGTCTTGCAGATTTTCCACACTGGGACGGGCGCCCAGCATCCTCTACGGACTAGGAGAAAAATATTTACCGGTAGGTTTAAAATCTTATTTTCTCTTGCGTCCTAGAGGATGCTGGGGACTCCGTTAGGACCATGGGGTTTATAGCAAAGCTCCCAATCAGACGGGAGAGTGCGGATGACTCTGCAGTACCGACTGAGCAAATGCTAGGTCCTCATCAGCCAGGGTATCAAACTTGTAGAATTTAGCAAAAGTGTTTGACCCTGACCAAGTTGCTGCTCTGCAAAGCTGTAATGCCGAGACGCCCCCCGGGCAGACGCCCAAGAAGAGCCCACCTTCCTAGTGGAATGGGCCTTTACTGAATGTGGTAAAGGCAATCCAGCCGTAACATAAGCCTGCTGAATCGTGTTACAGATCCAGCGAGCAATAGTCTGCTTCGAAGCAGGCGAGCCAATCTTCTTGGCAGCATACAGGACAAACAATGCATCTGTTTTCCTAATTCTAGCTGTCCTGGCTACATACATTTTTAAGGCCCTGACTACATCCAGGGACATGGAATCCTCCAAGTCACTCGTAGCCACCGGCACCACTATAGGTTGGTTCATATGAAATGAAGACACCACCTTGAGTAAAAATTGAGGACGAGTCCTCAATTCCGCTCTATCCACATGAAAAATCAAGTAAGGGCTCTTGTAAGACAAGGCCGCCAATTCTGACACACGCCTCGCAGATGCCAAGGCTAACAACATGACCACCTTCCAGGTGAGAAATTTTAACTCCACCGTTTTAAGGGGTACAAACCAGTGTGATTTAAGGAACTGCAACACCACGTTCAGGTCCCATGGTGCCACTGGGGGCACAAAAGGAGGCTGGATGTGCAGTACTCCTTTTACAAAAGTCTGGACTTCTGGAAGAAAAGCCAATTCCTTCTGAAAGAATATTGACAAAGCCGAAATCTGTACTTTAACAGAGCCTAACTTTAGGCCCATATCCACTCCTAACAGCAGACTGAATGGCTAACAGCAGTCCAAATGTAGCGACTATTGCAACACTGTTGCCAAGACTGCTGTATAAAGCTGTTTAGCTGTTAAATGAAACACAGTTGCTGGATATGAATAAGAATACTGAGGGCAATTATAGGCTCTTAAATATTGGGCTGTATTGTGAATCGCCTCAGAGTTCCAGAAGCCGGTACATAAATTGAAAGAGTGTTGAATTACCTCTCCAATAGGGCTAAATTATAATATTTCTGCTATCTCTAAGGAAATTGAGGAAACAAAGAAGCTATTATTGACTTATTTGAGAGGGATATTATCGATGGTAAGAACCGTAAATTTGAACGGGACACTGATGATTACATAAATAACCAGGTCCGCACATATAACAAGAAACAGAATTAAAGAGGGAGACCCCATAGTAGATCTAATTGGCATCAGCAATATACTGATCACTCTAATTCACGGACTACTCAGAGGAATTTGTCTCAAAATAAGCAGAGAGATAGGCCACTCCAAAATGAACATGATGGGCAACAAGCTGAGGCTATGGTAGTGACACCGAAACAAAAATTTCGTCCCAATACCAGTGCTGACAGCTCATTACAACAGAAACAAATCCATAGTCCAGTTTTTTTAGGGAAACAGAGAAAACACCAACGAGCTTTGTCTTCATATTACCATCAGAACAGATACAGTTCATTACGAATAAACACCCCCAAAAGAAGAAGAGACCCCAGCATAGAGGCCAACGAGGAGGAATCAGAATGCAGAGGAAAAAAGAGAGACATGAGATACTAAGCAAATCCACTATATAGAATTTGTCTTCAACTGAGCTTAGTTCGGTTGATCTCAAACTTTTGAGTCGAGGTCTTAAATTTGCTCCCACTAAACCTCCAGATCAATTTAACCTATTTGTTGACCTCAATAGATATATTCGCACATTGACAAGAAAAAGATATTTTGCGTCTAAAAAATTAGACAAAATTAAAATAGCAGGCTTACCTATCGTACTAGACGATCAAGACTTAGCTGCTATTAAATCACTTGAGTCACTTCAATTAGAGAGTGATGTTTCCTCAGGTCTGATACCGCTTTATAGTGCGGCTAGATCTGGTAAACGAATGAATAGGTTCAAAAATAGGTCTCAATTTTTTCCTCTACAATATAGGAGCCCCCAAATTGATATTTTTTATAAAAAGACCCTTGATGATTTTAATGATATATGTAATAAGGAAGCAAAGATAGTTAAGTATAAACAGAATTTGCACACTCGAGAAAAAAACTCATTACAGAAATTGATGAGAGACCCCTCCCTTGTCATCAAGCCGGCTGACAAGGGAGGAGGGATTGTCATTCAAAATACAGCAGACTATCTTTTAGAGGCCGAAAGACAATTCGGTGATAATAATCTTTACACCAAATTGACGTGTAACCCCACTAAGGTCTTTTTGGCTGCACTTAGTTCAATGGTACAAGATACATTTAACGATGGAGTCTTATCGAGAGAAGAAACTAGTTATTTGATTCCTTCACATCCCATCACACCCACTTATTATCACCTTCCCAAAATACACAAATCACTGATCACTCCCCTGGGTAGACCAATTGTTTCTGGTGTTGGGTCCCTCACTGCTAATTTATCACATTTTGTTGATTTCTTTTTGCAACCACATGCTGTTTCATTACGTTCACATATTAGAGATACTACTGCCTTTCTAAATTCTATGGCAAAAATTAAGTGGAAAAACACATATTTTTTTTGTCACATGTGATGTAAGTTCATTATATTCCAATATCCCCCATAGAAAGGGGGTTCCGGTGATTGAACAACAATTGATTAATACAGACACTGTGTCAAACAGACTACGAAAACTTATTGTGGACTCAATATCGTTCATTTTGTCTCATAATTATTTAATTTTCAACAAAATTTATTATCTACAGATACTTGGGACGGCCATGGGGATGAGGTTTGCTCCAAGTTTCGCCAACATATATATGGGCGCGTTTGAAAATGCGCACATATGGGGGCAGGACTTGGGTGCGGACCTCGTCTACTATGGCCGCTACATAGATGATTTGTTTTTTATTTTTGATGGGGATTACTCACAATTCACTCATTTCACTGCACTTCTTAATAATAATGAATATAATTTACAGTTCACATGCACAGTTAATAATAAGTCGATTTCTTTTCTTGATATTGCTATCTCTATCGTGGATGATACCAGAGTTACTAAGACGTTTCGGAAGGAAGTAGATAATTATAACTTCCTCCACTTTGAGAGTATGCATTCCAGACCATGGATGGAGAACATTCCATTGGGACAATTGCGCCGATTACGGCGCAATTGCAGTAATCAGGAGGATTTCAATGCACAAGCACTTGAACTTACAAATGCACTCAGGACTAGAGGTTATCCTTTGGAGCTGATTAATTCTGCATTGGAAAAGGCGAACAAATTGACCGGGGACAACTTCTCCTATATAAGGTCGAGAATGCATCTTTCAAAGAAGATCTTCCACATTTCTTTTCCAAGTTTAATAGTGCCTTTGGCAAGATTAAAAAGGTTCTGACTAATAATTTTCCCATATTGTTAATGGACAAGATTCTTAAACCAGAAATTGGTCAGTCTCCTTCTATTATTTTTAAAAAATCAGAGAACTTGACACAACATCTTGCCCCCAATTTATTCGTAGACAGGAGACCGGTGGTCAATGAGAGTCAGAATCCTTCGGCCTCCTGGCTAACAACCAAACCAAATGGTTGTTTTAGATGTGGTCTGGGCAACTGCATTACATGTTCTCATATCCAGAATAATTTACATGTCTTTGTATCTTCTACGGGAGAGGAACATATGATCAAATCATTCATCAATTGCAACAGTGAATACATTATCTACATATTAATTTGCCCTTGTGGCCTCCAATATATAGGGAGGACCACACGTAAGCTCAGAGTTCGCTTCTTAGAACACAGGCGCAACATTTTGAAGGGCTTTTTTAATCATGGAGTCTCAAAACATTTTTTTCACTTCCATAATTGAGATCCTAAGGGTTTAGTAATCATAGGCATTGAGACATTTAGTTTCACCCAAAGAGGTGGTGATAGATTTAGTAGACTCTGTCGCAGGAAGAATTTCTGGATACACCGGTTGAGGACCCTCAATCCTGAGGGCCTCAATGAGTGTATTGAGATTGATCCATAATACAGCTTAATAAACATTGTTTCCTCTTTCTTTTTCTTTCTTTTTTCCTCTCTTTTTATTCAGTATCTATATCATTTGTACTGTCGTTTGCTTCCTTTTATTCTCCCTCAAAATACAGGGGGATTTGGGTTTCCTCTTTTCTATGCCTGCCTTCATGAGGGCTCCATTAATATGGAGAAGTATAATAAACTGTGGGATAGATAGAGCAGAACTTATTTACTCAGTGATATCTTTACCACAATACAAAGGTGGGGTGGTTAGAACAACTCTTTACGGTCCTTTTCCTAGTAAATTTATTTCTAATCATTAAATTTATGATAACTTTAGGAACTTCAGTGAGGGCCTCTATGATAAATATTTAGAATGTTGTGATTATTGGCCCTCATTCCGAGTTGTTCGCTCGTTCTTTTTCATCGCATCGCAGTGAAAATCCGCTTAGTACGCATGCGCAATGTTCGCACTGCGACTGCGCCAAGTAACTTTACTATGAAGAAAGTATTTTTACTCACGGCTTTTTCTTCGCTCCGGCGATCGTAATGTGATTGACAGGAAATGGGTGTTACTGGGCGGAAACACGGCGTTTCAGGGGCGTGTGGCTGAAAACGCTACCGTTTCCGGAAAAAACGCAGGAGTGGCCGGAGAAACGGTGGGAGTGCCTGGGCGAACGCTGGGTGTGTTTGTGACGTCAACCAGGAACGACAAGCACTGAAATGATCGCACAGGCAGAGTAAGTCTGGAGCTACTCTGAAACTGCTAAGTAGTTAGTAATCGCAATATTGCGAATACATCGGTCGCAATTTTAAGAAGCTAAGATACACTCCCAGTAGGCGGCGGCTTAGCGTGTGTAACTCTGCTAAATTCGCCTTGCGACCGATCAACTCGGAATGAGGGCCATTGTCTCCATGTTTTATACGCTCATTTATTAAGGTTTTAATTTGTGCTTCCTTTTTTTATGTATTTTTTCTTTTTTTATATAAATATATTCTTTTTAATATCTCTTAAAAATGTGCAGTTGCACTGAATTTATACTGCACATTGATGCTGACAGTTGGTTACAAGATTAGATTATTTTTAATTTACTTTTTTGATCTTGTCACTAACCCTCTATTTTATTACTTAATTATTAGTTAACTCTGCTATTGTTTTATAGAGTGTTCTATATAATGTATTCAGATACATTATCTGTGGATAGAGAGAGTCTCGGTTCAACTATTGGTTAAGCCATTGCAATTAAAACAACCAAAGGTGTTTTGATGAATTGTTTTTTAATTGGTATATTGTTGATTTTATTGATCAAACATGTGAGTGCTTTATTGTGAGCACCTTAAATAGAGCACACATTGCCACAGGAGTCATCTTTGAAAAAGTCACGGGTTGCGTGACGAAACGCGCCAGGACTCCTACCCCTTTCTCATTGACCGACCGCACGCTCTGGGACACTTCTCACAGCCCTATTCCACCGGCTACAGGAGCAAGCGGTACGCGTCCCAGCACAGAACGAAGCCGACGTGTGAGTTCCGTGCGGCTTTAGTGGCCGATCATTAGCCTCTCTCCCTTTCATCACCAAAGGACGGTGCGCATCCAGGGAGTACCGGAGGACATTCATAAAACGCTGGATCCCTGTAGCGGCTTCCATTCAATCAGCCGCACACCTGTCTTTCCCCACACACTGCAGCGGGCGGTGCACGCCCAGGGGAATTAAGCTTACAACAGTAGGATCCCAGCCTGCACGGATAAACCCTCCAACTCTACAACCTATTGGGCATTTTGGACTCACCTGAGGACGCTCGGGTCCTTTAGCCCTATTGGAGAGGTAATTCAACACTCTATTTCCATTTATGTACCGGCTTCTGGAACTCTGAGGCGATTCCCAATACAGCCCAATATTTAAGAGCCCTCAGTATTCTTATTCATATCCAGCAACTGTGTTTCATTTAACAGCTAAACAGCTTTATACAGCAGTCTTGGCAACAGTGTTGCAATAGTCGCTACATTTGGACTGCCGTCAGCCATTCAGTCTGCATCATTGCTCTTATTGTCTGTTGAAACAATATATGCAATTTATGTGAGCTCTAAATTTAATACACGTGGCAATTCAGTGAGGATAGGTATCACGCCTTATATTTTATATATGAACTTGTGCTAAACAGAGTGTGTTTTATATTGATTTTTTTTTATAATAAATATTTATTTTATATTTATATCTGACTCTTTGGTTGTGAAAGAACTAGGACCTCACAGTGTCAAAATTAAATGAGCGCCTCTATTTTTCTTTTTTTCTGATCCATATAGTTGCAGGAGTAGCACACAACTCCTTATAGAGGCGAACGTACATTTGACACTGTTGATTCCAGGTTGAGGATACTAACATTGTTTAATGTATAATTGGTAGACATAGGCGCAGCAATTTTTTCTTCTTTTTTCCATATCCACTCCTGTCTGTAGGAAGTGGAGAAAACGACCCAGATGGAAATCTTCCGTAGGAGCATTCTTGGTTTCACACCAAGAGACATATTTCCGCCAGATATGGTGATAATGTTTTGACGTCATCTCCTTCCTAGCCTTTATTAGAGTAGGTATAACCTCCTCCGGAATACCCTTCTCCGCTAGGATCCGGCGTTCAACCGCCATGCCATCAAACGTAACCGCGGTAAGTCTTGGAACAGACAGGGCCCCTGCTGTAACAGGTCCTCTCTTAGAGGAAGAGGCCAAGGATCTTCTGTGAGCATCTCCTGAAGATCTGAGTACCAGGCCCTTCGAGGCCAGTCTGGAACAATGAGTATTGTCTGTACTCTTTTTCATCTTATGATCCTCAACACTTTTGTGATGAGAGGAAGTGGAGGAAACACATAGACCGACTGGAACACCCATGGCGTTACCAGAGCGTCTACTGCTATTGCCTGAAGGTCCCGGGACCTGGCACAATACCTCCAAAGCTTTTTGTTGAGGCGTTACGCCATCATGTCTATTTGAGGAACTCCCCAGAGACCCGTTATCTCTGCAAAGACTTCTTGATGAAGTCCCCACTCTCCTGGATGGAGATCGTGTCTGCTGAGGAAGTCTGCTTCCCAGTTGTCCACTCCCGGAATGAATACCGCTGACAGAGCGCTTACGTGATTTTCCGCCCAGCGAAGAATCCTGGTGGCTTCCGCCATCACGACTCTGCTTCTTGTTCCGCCTTGGCGGTTCACATGAGCTAATGCTGTGACATTGTCTGATTGAATCAGAACCGGTAGGTTGCAAAGAAGATTCTCCGCTTGTCGAAGGCCGTTGTATATGGCCATTAGCTCCAACACGTTGATGTGTAGACAGGACTCCTGGTCTGACCATAGTCCCTGAAAATTTCTTCCTTTGGTGACTGCTCCCCATCCTCGGAGGCTCGCGTCCGTGGTTACCAGGATCCAGTCCTGAATGCCGAACCTGCGACCCTCTAGAAGGTGAGCACTTTGTAGCCACCATAGAAGAGACACCCCGGCCCTGGGGGACAGTGTTATTTTTTGATGTAATTGTAGATGGGACCTGGACCATTTGTCTAGAAGATCCCATTGAAACGTCCTTGCATGGAACCTGCCGAAGGGAATGGCCTCGTAAGTTGCCACCATTTTCCCCAGAACCAGAGTGCATTGATGAGCTGACAATCTTTTCGGCTTTAGTAGTTCTCGGACCATGTTCTGGAGGTCCTGGACTTTTTCCAATGGGAGAAAAACTTTCTTTTGTTCCGTGTCCAGTATCATGCCTAGGAACGGTAGTCGAGATGTCGGAACCAACTGTGACTTTGGTTAGATTGAGAATCCACCCATGTTGTTGAAGCACTCTCTGAGAGAGTGACACGTTCTCCAGTAATTGCTCTCTTGATCTCGCTTTTATCAGGAGATCGTCCAAGTATGGGATAATTGTGACTCCTCGCTTGCGCAGGATCACCATCATTTCCGCCATTATCTTGGTGAAAATCCTCGGGGCCGTGGACAGCCTAAACGGCAACGTCTGAAACTGATAATGACAATCCAGTACTGCGAATCTCAGGTACTCCTGATGAGAGGGATATATGGGGACATGAAGGTAAGCATCCTTTATGTCCAGTAACACCATAAAATCCCCCCCTTCCAGGCAGGCTATCACCGCTCGGAGTGATTCCATCTTGAATTTGAATCTTTTCAGGTACAGGTTCAGGGATTTTAGGTATAAAATGGGCCTTACCGAACCATCCGGCTTCGGAACCACAAATAGGGTTGAATAATACCCTTTTCCCTGTTGGCTCAGGGGAACCCTGATAATCACTCGCTGTTGACACAGCATTTGAATTGCAGCTAGCACTACTTCCCGCTCTGGGGTAGAAGCTGGTAAGGCTGACTTGAAAAATCGGCGTGGGGGCACCTCTTCGAATTCCAGCTTGTAGCCCTGGGAGACTATTTCTATCACCCAAGGGTCCACGTCTGACTGAACCCAGACTTGGCTGAATAGTTGAAGGTGTGCCCCCACCGCAGGGGAGCCCCAATGTCATGCGGTAGACTTAGCGGAAGCCGGGGAGGACTTCTGCTCTTGGGAACCAGCCGCAGCAGGTGTCCTCTTGCCTCTACCCTTACCTCTGGCGAGGAAAGAGGAGCCCCGACCTCTTCTGGATCTATGCGACCGAAAGGACTGCATCTGATATTGTGGGGGTTTCTTTTGCTGTTGGGGAACAAAAGGTAAAAAGGTCGACTTACCCGCTGTAGCTGTAGAGATCAGGTCCGCGAGGCCGTCCCCAAACAATACATCACCTTTGTAAGGTAAAACCTCCATATGCCTTTTTGAGTCTGCATCCCCCGTCCATTGGCGGATCCATAAGGCTCTTCTTGCCGAAATAGCCATAGCATTGGCTCTTGAACCCAGTAAACTAATGTCTCTTTGAGCGTCCCTCATATATTTATATATTTTGGCTGCAACTTTGCATCATCGTAGTCGACACTGGAATCAGAATCAGTGTCGGTATCCGTGTCTACCTCTTCATATCTCACAACTTAATCTTACTGTCACAGTTTTTCACATACACTGTTCTACCTCAGGTTCCATCACTCGCATTCACCTCATTTGAAGTTCACTCTATCAGGATTTTCACCCCCTTCTCTCTGCATGTTGCAGCTATCTATCGCCCTCCTGGGCAACCTAAACAACAATTTCTAGAAGATTTTTCTGCCTGGCTCCCACACTTCTTATCCTCTGACATCTCCACCATCATTATGGGCGATTTCAATATAGCTCTTGACTGTCCACAATCTGTTCATGCATCCAAACTCCTCTCTCTAACCTCCTCTCTTGGCCTAACCCAATGGTCCGACTCCTCTACTCACCATGAGGGCCACTGCCTTGATCTTGTGTTCACCCGGCTCTGCTCAGTTTCCGAATTCACTAACACTCCTTTCCCTCTCTCTGATCACAACCTGATCACCTTCACAATCTCTTCTATTACTTTAAATTCTAGGACACTAAAACCAAGCAAGCCTCCTCTAACCCGCAGAAATACTAACAATATACATTTTCAACAACTTTCTACTTCTCTGCAACAACTGCTCTCACGAATCTCTACATTTACTACACCTGACACTGCTGCATCACACCTGCACCAGACCCTAGAGAGTGCCCTTGATGAAGTGGCTCCAGCTACCCATCACACTCCACGTAGGCTTAGATGCCAACCATGGCACTCTAAATCAACAAGACACCTACAAAAACTGTCACGTAAAGTAGAACGTCAGTGGCGGAAATCTCAGAATCCAAGTGACTTTCTCACATATAAGACTACCTACCACTCCTATCGTCAGGCCCTGGATACTGCCAAACAAACATATTTCCAATCTCTCATCTCTTATCATGCCAACAACCCCAAGCGACTTTTTAATACATTTAAATCACTTCTTTACCCTCCCTCACCTCCCCCACTAGCTACTATCCGTGCACAAGAACTTGCTTCCACCTTCAAGGATAAGATTGATAAAATCCGAGATGAAATGGTATGCTCTAACTCAGCCAGTGACCTGCTCAATTCCCTACCTGAACCCTCTGGAACTTTCTCTTCATTTGATCCCACAAGTGAAGATGAAGTATCAACACTCTTTTCATCCTCCTACTCCACTACCTCTCCTCTTGATCCTATACCCTCACAGGTCAGTAAAACTTTGTCTCCTGTGCTTATCCCAACCTTAACTAAAATCTGTAATCTCTCTCTCTCTACTGGTATCTTTCCCTCTCTGTTTAAACATGCAGTCATTACTCCCATTCTAAAAAAACACAACTCTGACCCAAACACACTCTCTAACTACCGTCCCATTTCTCAGCTACCCAGTCCCTCCAAGCTACTTGAGAGGCTTGCCTACACTCGCCTTACACACTTTTTTAACTCACACAACTTATTGGACCCACTTCAGTCAGGCTTTCGTGCCCGACACTCCACAGAGACGGCACTGACCAAAGTAGTGAATGATCTAGTCACTGCTAGATCAAAAGGCCATTACACACTACTTATTCTTCTAGATCTCTCTGCTGCTTTTGACACTGTTGACCACTCTTCTCGTACAAACACTACAATCCCTAGGTCTTCAGGACACAGCACTTTCTTGGTTCTCATCCTACCTATCTAATCGCTCTTTCAGTGTTCACTTCTCTGATTCTACCTCCTCTTCTCTACCTCTATCAGTTGGAGTACCGCAAGGCTCAGTCTTAGGTCCTCTGCTTTTCTCAATCTATACCTCCTCTCTTGGTAAACTAATCAGCTCCTTTGGATTTCAGTATCATTTGTATGCTGATGATACTCAAATCTACCTATCCTCCCCAGATTTGTCACCACCAGTATTGGATCGTGTCACTGGATGCCTGTCTGCCATTTCATCTTGGATGTCATCTCGCCACCTCAAACTCAACATTTCCAAAACCGAATTAATTATTTTCCCACCAGCTAAGAGTAGTTACCAACCTGATATCTCTATAACTGTTGACAATGCAACTATCCACCCCACCCCACAAGCTCGTTGCCTAGGTGTCACCCTTGACTCTGAACTGTCCTTTGTTCCACACATTCAATCTGTCTCTAAATCATGTTACATGCACCTTAAAAACATATCCAAAATACGTCCTTATCTTACACAAGACACTGCAAAAACTCTAATCCATGCACTCATCATCTCCCGCATTGATTATTGTAATAGTCTCCTTACTGGTCTCCCCAAACATAGGCTATCACCACTTCAATCCATTTTAAATGCAGCTGCGAGGCTAATCTTCCTCGCCAGACGTTCTTCATCTGCTGATCCGCTCTGTCAGTCCCTCCATTGGTTACCGGTATTCTACCGTGTCAAATATAAAATACTTTTACTTACATACAAGGCTATTAACCAAACTGCACCATCATACATCTCCTCACTCATCTCAAAATATCTCCCTACCCGACCTCTCCGCTCTGCACAAGATCTGCGTCTCTCATCCACATGTATTACCTGTTCCCACTCAAAATTACAGGACTTTACCCGGGCTTCACCCACTCTGTGGAATGCACTCCCACGCACAATAAGACTCTCCTCTAGTCTCCAAACCTTTAAACGTTCTCTGAAAACTCATCTCTTCAGACAAGCCTACCAAATTTCAGACCCACACACATAACCTTCACAGCTTCCCTATCAAGTTACATCCCCTCTGTACAGTCCACATAAACTCATATTTTGTCTTCCAACATTGCTGGGTGATCATATCATATACAACCCATTAAGAACCTAGCAACCTGGGGAACCATTATGTAACAGGTAGCATCTATCCTTGTGTATCAATGCCTATTTCCCTATAGATTGTAAGCTTGCGAGCAGGGCCTTCCTACCTCTGTCTGTCTGTCTGTCTGTCTTTGCCCAGTTTTGTTCTATAATTGTTGTTCTAATTGTAAAGCGCAACGGAATATGCTGCGCTATATAAGAAACTGCTAATAAATAAATAATAAACTATATAAGACTGCGTCCTTAATATGAGCTAATGTTAACAAAATTGTATCCCTATCTAGGGTATCAAGGTCAGCTGACAGTGTATCCGTCCAAGCTGCTACTGCACTACATACCCATGCCGACGCAATTGCCGATCTAAGCAAAGTACCAGTATGAGTGTAGATAGGTGTAGTCTCTTGCCTGCGGTCCGCAGGATCCTTGAGGGCCGCTGTGTCAGGGGATGATAGCGCCACCTTCTTGGAAAGGCGTGTTAAGGCTTTGTCCACTGTGGGAGAGGATTCCCAACGTACCCTGTCCTGTGTAGGGAAAGGGTACGCCATAAGAACCCTTTTGGGAATCTGCAGTTTCTTATCTGGAGTTTCCCATGCTTTTTCACATAACTCATTAATTTCATGGGAAGGAGGAAAGTTTATAACTTGTTTCTTTCCCTTAAACATGTGTATCCTCGTGTCGGGCACCGAGGGCTCATCAGTGATATGTAACACATCTTTTATTGCAATAATCATACACTGAATACTTTTTGTCACCCTGGGGTGCAATCTTGCTTCATCATAGTCGACACTGGAATCAGAGTCCGTGTCGGTATCTGTGTCCCTTATTTGTGAGAAGGGACTTTTCTGAGACCCCGACGGGTCCTGTGAGTCGGTATAATCCGTAGATTGATTACCTGCCGACGCACTGGACTCTGCTTTGTCCAGTCTTTTATGCAGTGAAGCTACACTAGCCTTTAACATATGCCACATATCCATCCAATCCTGAGTCGGCACCGCCGACTGAGACACCCCATTCATCTGTTCCACCTCCTCTTTGGATAAGCCTTCCGTTTCAGACATGCCGACACACGTACCGACACCCCCCACACACTGGGATATAACTACAAGGGGACAATTCCCTAAAGAAGGCCCTTTGGAGAGACAGAGAGAGAGAGTATGCCAGCACACACCAGCGCCAACTGACCCAGGAAAAAAAAAAAAACACAGCGCTTTTATATATATAAATGTATATAGATTTCCCCACTCACTGCGCCTTAATTATGTGCCCCCCTCTCTTTTTTTCAGCCCTCTGATGGTCAGCAGGGGAGAGTCCAGGGAGCCAGCGTTCTCTGCAGCCTCTGTGGAGAAAATGGCGCTGGTTAATGCTGAGGGATCAAGCTCCGCCCCCTCGTGCGGCGGGATTAGGTCCTGCTCGTGAATTTGAAAAAAATGGCGGTGATCCGTAGTTTACTGCCTCCGCACCCTAACTACATACTTTTTTGCCTAAAACGAGGTTTATTGCTGCCCAGGGCGTCCCCCCTGCGCCCTGCACCCATCAGTGCCATGTGTGTGTGTAAGTGTGGGAGCAATGGCGCGCAGCTTCCTGCTGCGCGCTTACCTCATGAAGATCTGAAGTCTTCTGCCGCCTGATGTCTTCTTATGTCTGACATACTCACCCGGCTTCTTTTTTCCGGCATCTGTGAGGAGGATGGCGGCGCGGCTCCGGGACGAACCCCAGGGTGAGACCTGTGTTCCGACTCCCTCTGGAGCTAATGGTGTCCAGTAGCCTAAGAAGCAGCGCCCTTAACTCTTAAGAAGTGGGTCTGCTTCTCTCCCCTCAGTCCCACGATGCAGGGAGTCTGTTGCCAGCAGAGCTCCCTGAAAATAAAAAACCTAACAAAATTCTTTTTACAGAAAACTCAGGAGAGCTCTCTGCAGTGCACCTAATCTCCTCTGGGCACAAGATCTAACTGAGGTCTGGAGGAGGGGCATAGAGGAAGGAGCCAGTGCACACCATATTAGATAGTTCTTTTAGGTGCCCATGTCTCCTGCGGAGCCCGTCTATACCCCATGGTCCTTACGGAGTCCCCAGCATCCTCTAGGACGTAAGAGAAAAAATATATACAGTAAATTCAGCTGCTGCATGCATGATAATGTACTAGATTAATAACGGATTAATAACAGCAATGCACTGTAGAAAATACACCATAGTCCAGTATAAGGTAACATATGTATGATGTATAATTCAAGTGCATAGTCTGGAACCTGATCCTTAGAGCAGGAGGTGGGCCCACCGGTGGTTTCCCCTGTACCCCTATGGGCAGAGCCGGCGCTACCCGCTCAGCAAGGGTATGCAGTGCAGGTAGGCGCCAAGCTGAAGAGGCGCTCTGACTGCACTGCTACCCTGCTGCTGCCGGCTGCCGCTGCGCCTGTCATACGGCGCAGCAGCAGCCGGCAGTGTGTAGCGCGGTTCCCCGGGTAATGTCCCTCTGGCTGCCTCCCCCTCTGCCCCAGAGAGACTGCTGCCGCCCACAGCGCACACACAGCGCCACTGCTGTCCTCCAGAGCTGCCGCACCTGGCTGATTAACAGGGCAGAGCAAGCGAGAGAAGGCGGAGGAGGTGCAATCCCAGCCGAGGCCTCCTACAGGTACGTGGGGTGGGAGAGGAGAGGAGAGGGAGAGTGTGCCGCGTAAAGGAGCATTTAGAGAACCCAAGCACAGAGCATGAAACAAAGTCAGTCACACTGTGGAATTGTGTACTGAAGTGGACTCGCTCATTCAGTCCAGTCACCAGGGAAGCCAAGCAGTGCAGGCACTCTGTGTGTCAGCAGTGTGTGTGTAGGGCACTCAGTGTATGTGTGGCATTTATCATGTGCATAAGGGGCGCTGCTACCGTGGGCATGTGTAAAAGGCATGCTGCTACCCTGGGCATGTGTAAAAGGGGTGCTGCTACCCTGGGCATGTGTATAAGGTGCGCTGCTACCCTGGGCATGTGTATAAGTGGCACTGCCACCGTGGACATGTGTATAAGGTGCGCTGCTACCGTAGGCATGTGTATAAGTGGCACTGCTACTGTGGGCATGTATGTAAGCAGCACTGCTACCGTGGGCATGAATATAAGTGGCACTGCTACCGTGGGCATGTATATAAGTGGCACTGCTACCGTGAGCATGTATATAAGGGGCACTGCTACCGTGGGCATGTGTATAAATGGCACTGCTACCGTGGGCATGTATATAAGCGGAAATGTTAACGTGGGCATGTGTATAAGTGGCACTGCTACCGTGGGCATGTGTAGAAGTGGCACTGCTACCGTGGGCATGTGTATAAGCGGCACTGCTACTGTTGGCATTATTATGTGTATAAGCGGCACTGATATGGTGGGTATGTGTATAAAGGGCACTTCTACTGTGGGCATTATTATTATTATTACATGCGGTGTAATGACAATAAGATAGCCCTACTGTGTGGCGGATTTTGAATTGGGGTGCTATTGTGTGGCCATGCCCCTTCCTTGTGATACCACACCTTCTTTTTTAAGGCGCACACTGTCCCTTTATTAAGTATTGGAGAGGGCGCAAATTTTGTAGTTTGCAGGGAGGCGCCAAACACCCTAGCACCGGCACTGCCTATGGGCCAGTCCAAGCCTGTGGGGAGCTGTTATTGGGTGAGGTAACATGTAACAGTATGTTCGGGACGGCCAGAGAGAACACATGAGGATATAATTTAGTGAACCTCCCACTGTACTGCTGAAGCATAGTAACTTATCCTGTGATGACGGGAGGAGGAGGAGGGGGCAGCAGCAGGAGCAGGAGAGAACAGAGAAGGGAGGAGTGTGTACTATAACCAGATTATAGGAGTGCCTTCTGTGAGAAGCCGGGTTATTCTGCCTGTCTGGTGCTAGCAGTCTGGATGGAGCTACATGGAATGTACTACCACTGGGCATCTCAGATCCACTGACACACTCTGCATGGCTTGTGGCAGCTGTCTCACACTCTGCATTGTGCCAGGCTACATCACACGCTCACTGTAAAGACATGCACTCTGTGTCTGTCTGAAACGCACACACGGCTCTGTTAATTTATTATTATTATTATTATTATTATTATTATTTTATCTCGGTTCTCCTTGATTTTCAATGCAAGAAAGTACGTCCATGATGCTCGGACTGTGACTGAGGACACACACACTGGCTGGAGAAGGAGTGCAGCCGGGCAGCATATAGGCTCACACTCGCAGACAGTGATTTGCTGGCCCTGGGCTACAGGCCTGGCACCACTGCTTACACCTGGCTCCCTCCCGGGCTCTGAGTCCTGATCTCCCCCGCACGCAGCTCGGGGACTTGGCTTCATGCACCAGCACAATGTCCGGGAAGCATTACAAGGGACCGGAGGTCAGCTGCTGCATCAAGTATTTTATATTCGCCTTCAATGTCATCTTCTGGGTGAGTGGCTGTATCCCTGTTCTGTCTGTGACAGTCTCCCTGACCTGCTGTATGTGTATCAATGTTACTGATCTAGGGGATCTGGGATTAGGCAGGCTATTATATCACCAGTTCTTGGAGCTGATTTGTGGATGGTTTGTAAATACTGACATGTGTATGGTCCCTGCCTGTTGTTTTTATGTACAATAATGATGGAAGGAGAAATGAGCATCACAACTCTGATGTTGATAAATAAATGTACATTCATTTTTTTTTTTTTTAACTTCACATTACTGTTCATAAACATCACAGCCCACCGTGGGGAATAATCAGACTTCGTCATCAGGATGAGCCAGCCTCTCTGCATTCTCCTTTTCCTAGCCTAGGCATTGGCAGGGAGAGCTGTGTGCTTGGGGAATGGCAGCCAGGTACTGTGTACACACACTGCTTGTCACCTGCCTGTGGCTGAGGCAGAGACCTGTATCCTATTGTTTCTATTTTAGCGTCTTGGCCAACATTTCCAGGGGCACTCCTGAAATTCCTGGTGATAGACCTAATTATCATTTTGTGGAGATCAAAAATAGTAATTTTAATTATGTATATTAACCCCTGCCTAACATAAAAAAAAATAATAAAAACTAGTGACAGTATATCTTTTTTTGTGTGCGCAAATCTATTTTTTTTGCTATCATTTAACTTGTAAACTATATTTTTATGCTGTCTTGTATGTGTGGGTGATATTTTCTTTAAGAAATTATTATGTTATTACAGTGACTGAGAATGCATTGTACATGGCCGTTACCATATTTATGAAGACCCTATTGTATTTGTTGTGCTTTACAAGCACATGACCTTTTTGAAGCCTTTTAAGTTATTTTCTTCTATACTTTGCTGGGTGAAAATAATCGTTCCATGAGGACTGGGTTAAGTAAAAGCCAATTAACCAAGTCTCCTTTGCCGTTTCTCCACACTGAATTTCCACGAAATATAACTGATGGACTAACCTCCCTCCTTGTAGCGTGCACTGCTAATAAATAACCTGGACAATATTGATTGCAAGGCAACAGCACAGTGTTTGTTTTTGGCAGCTGTAGTGGGCATTTTAGAATTAGGAAAGGTTCACTTGTCTATCCACTGAATTAAACCAAAGAAACAGCTCACTAATACCCCTTTCACACCAAAAATGCAGGGTCTAACCCGGGAATACGGTCCCGGGATCATGCAGGGACATTCCCGGGTAAGACCCCTTGCATACCGCAGTCTGCAGCCTGGCATATTGCCGGGTTGCTGACGTCAGCGGTGACGCGGCGGGGGCGGTGCAAGAGATCGCATGATCTCCAAGCGCCGCCTGCTACATAGAGAGTGAACGGGAGCCGGGGCACATTGACCCGGCTCCCGTTCACACAGACCAGGTTCCCGGGAGGATCCCGGGACCAACCCTGGTCGATTGCAGGGTTGAAATGCCGGGGCAGGAATCCTGGGATTTTGACCCTGTACCCTTTCACACCGAGAAATTTCCCGGGTTGGTGCGCGTTCATGTGCAATAACCCGGGAAATTTTGGTCTGTGTGAAAGGGGTATAAGTAGTAACTGCACCTACTAAAATGCATAAGCAATATGGATGGATTAGAGTGCTACTTGCACAGAAATGAAGTCTGTCTCAAGATATCTTAAAATATATGTAATAACAATATGAAAAAGTACAAATGTTACAACAGTATGAACAAATATAAAGAAAAATGACAGTATCTGTCTGAATATAATACACTCTATAGGCACACATCCGAATTAATCAGCAATCCATTCGTTATAGCAGTAATGGTAATTAGTCATAAGATGGTTATGCTGGGTACACACTATGCCAGGGGTGGCCAACCAGTCAGAGACAAAGAGCAAAAAAATCTTGTTAGGTACGTCAAAGAGCCAAAATCGAGCCAAAGGCGCACGTGCAAGAAGAGGGTGTGGTCTTGTGCTTACTAGGCCACGGCCATGCTATCAAATACATTGAAAAAGTCAGATCCAACATAAAATACATTGAAAAAGCCACTTCCACATAAAATTATTCAAAAAGCCAGATCCACATAAAGTATATTGAAAAAGCCAGATTCTCATAATACACTTTAGCTCCTCCATGTGCCACTCCAGCCAACTCCCCCATGTGTCAATGTGTCACTCCTGCCAGCACCTTCCTATGTCGCTCCATTCAGCTTCCCCATTTTGTCTCTCCTGCCAGGACCCTCCTGTGTAACTCCAGCCAGCTCTCCCTTGTGTCACTCCAGCACACCCTCATATGTAACTACAGCTGCCTCCCAACTCATGCCATTGCAGCAGCAGCCCCTTATATGTCCTCTGTTTGCCAGTGGCTCCCTCAGTTCTTAGTACCCGTAGTGCTGCTGCGTGTCTGGCTGGAGTGCAGCAGTCATCTGTTGTGGTCACGTGACTTTGAGTGTCAGGAGCCACATCTGAATAAAGAAAGAGCCGCATTCGGCTCAAGGCCACGGGTTGGCCACTGCTGCACTATGCGATATATCGTTCAGTCAGCCAGTGAGCAACATATCGCATATTGCATCGGTAAGTACATATAGTAATGTCTGAACGACGTCATTCACAGATTTATTTATTAACAGTTTCTTATATAGCGCAGCAAATTCCGTTGCGCTTTACAGATGTATAGTATCGGCCCTGCAGCAGATATAACTGTACATATGTCTGACCAGGAACTGCCATACAGTGACGTCACTACCGGTTTCTGTGGACAGGCGTGTCGACCGGCGTATTGGTAAGTGTTTATGCATAGCACTTACAAAATCATTGGCTCATGAGGTGTATTGCGGAACAGCGAGATTCCTCCAAGGATAAAATGACTGAAAATAGAAGTGATAGCATTCCAAAGTCAATAGCCTTACCAATCAGATAAATGACAGATCGTTATCACATTATTTATGGATAATAGTCAGCAGTGTGCAACAGAGCAGGAGACTTACCGTGAGCTGTCCTTTCTATTGGCTCCAGTACTCCCAAGTTTTGTGTAGCCCAGCCTTTACACAATGGAATGCTGTAGATGTATAATACAGCTGGATAGAGCAACATGGAGGTGGTAACATAAATGCCACCAATCATTGGAGGCTTTGACAAGGCACGGGTTAATAAATCTACTTCTGATACCCTTTTCACACAGAAATGTCTGAAAAGCCTGGCATTTCAGTGCTGGGTCATTTTGCTGGTCCCTGCCTGACTCCCCCTTTCACACAGACAAGTAATTACCGGGTCAAGAATCTCTACCCGGTAATTTGCGGATCAATACTGGTATTTTGTCTGTGTGAAATGGTCAACCCGGGTCAAAATTCATGGGTCTCCGACCCTGGTAAATCCCTGGGTCAGAGTCCCGGGAATTTTAACCCGGGATGACCCTTTCACACAGAAAAAGGACCCGCGTTAATTGGCAAATTACCGGGTACAACTTCTTAACTTGGTAATTTGACTTTCTGTCTGAAAAGAAGGGTATAAGAGGCTCTTCCCAGGGTCAGGATAATTAACACCTGAATTTCTATGGCAGAATGTTACAAACACTAAATTAGCAATACCTTATATATAAAATACTTCAAAACATTTCCCATGATTTGAGTGTAAAAAGAGAACACATTTAAAGTCTGCGGAAACTGTAGAGGGAAGGTTATTGGGTAGAATAGTTTTTGTAGATGAAATAGGTGGCTTTTTCATCCTACATTTCCTGCTGGACTTTGCACAAGTTATAAAATGGACACAAATGAAATATTCAGTATAAGTTCCCTGTTGCTGATTTTATGCAGTTTGTCACATATGTTTCCATAGAAACACACCAGGACGTTTGTCCAAGAAGTATGAAAATCCCTTTATCCAATGTTAGTTGTAGAGCTAGTTGTGGCGTTTGCCTTAGTCGCTCCTTACAATTATAATAAAATTCTAATATGGCAAAATAAAAATGGAAGACTTTTCTCAACTGCATGTTTCTTGTGTACAGGGACATTTTAAAGTATTGACACTAATGGTATTATATGATAAATCAGTGTTCTTCAAGTTTTGAAATCAGCTAAACCTTTCACTCTGCTTTTCCCCCTAAGAGAACATAAAAGGGTGAATCTTTCATAGATTTAAAGATTTTGAACTGAAGCTAATTTTCTATAGGCCTACTTTACATTATTCCCTTCACACTTCAGCTGGTTGTACTAATGTCATTTCTGCAGAGCTCAGTTATTTTTGTGTAACTGATAAATCACAACATCCAAAAATAAAATCTTCACACAGTTAACGTTAACATGTATTATAGTGTGACTGTATAAGACACGACCGCTTATACAGAGGAGACCTTCTGAGAGGATCTCCCTGCACCTTCCTCCCTTGCCTCCATGGTTGGTTCTAAATTGGAGTGGGAGAAGGGACCTTCTGACGTCACTAGGGGAGGAGACACGTCACCAGGGGGATGAACTTTGCTCGCCACCTGATTACTAAAGGTAATAGTTGGCATGGATAGTAGAGGACCTATCCCGCTGGCCTAGCTCCTCCCCTTAACGTAAAAGGTCCCTTAGGCCACTTGAATCTAGCATCAGCCTTGCCTCCATTCCCTCTTTTCCTCACGAATATAAAAGCTGCTATCAGTGCTGAGCTTTGAGGCTAGTAACTGTTGCTACAAGAACTTTACAGAATTTCTTAAATATATCCTTTTGTTTTTACTTTTGTATGTATGCCTTGTCACCATTATTCCAGTTGTATATGTATATTACTGTCTGGATGCCATTAAACGGTTTAGTAAATAAAACAAAAAAAAGCTGTGTTACCCCTGCACAGTCACACTTCCGATGCAATTTTACTTTCAATTTCACTTGCGTTCAGAAGTCCTGACCACAGTGCCGATACGCGCGTTCACACCTATACTACAGGTTGAGTATCCCATATCCAAATATCCGAAATACGGAATATTCCGAAATACGGACTTTTTTGAGTGAAAGTGAGATAGTGAAACTTTTGTTTTTTGATGGCTCAATGTACACAAACCTTGTTTAATACACAAAGTTATTAAAAATATTGTATTAAATGACCTTCAGGCTGTGTGTATAAGGTGTATATGAAACATAAATGAATTGTGTGAATGTACACACACTTTGTTTAATGCACAAAGTTATAAAAAATATTGGCTAAAATGACATTCAGGCTGTGTGTATAAGGTGTATATGAAACATAAATACATTCCGTGCTTAGACTTGGGTCCCATTCACCATGATATCTCATTATGGTATGCAATTATTCCAAAATACGGAAAAATCCCATATCCAAAATACCTCTGGTCCCAAGCATTTTGGATAAGGGATACTCAACCTGTATCTGATTTGCGAACTTTGACTCCCACAGGTCCAAATTATTGGAAGAAAAGATTGTACCACCGTACATATACGGGATCTGGTCAGGATCCTAATGGTCTGGATCCTAGCAGTTTAAATACAGATGCCGGAATCCGACACTGCTCCAAATGCCGGTTAGGCACCCCCGGGGAGGCTTAGGTTTATGCTGCGAGGTAAGGAGGGTTGGGTTTAGGTTTAAGCGCTACCGGGTGTAGGGAGGGGTCGGTGGTGGAGTAGGGTTAGGTTTAGCCTGTGGGAATTTCGGGATTATAACCATCGGGATGCCGCCATCGGTATTCTGACCGTCGGCATCCCATGCACTGCCATATAAGCCCCAACCCGTACTTACTGTGCTCTACAGATTTCAGGCTGCTGCTGGAGGAGCATCGGAAGAACAGTACGTACACACTTCACTTTTTGTCAATATTGTAGATTAAATAAAGATTTCTACGCACTTGCAGATCAGTATGATCTTACAGTAATAAATATGTTTTCTGCATTTTACACCTAGGAGATATACTACATGTTCATCTTGGCTGCAGACTTTATGGCTCCTTGGGCGGTAATAGCTCAGGCAAGACCAGCTCCATATGTGGCAGTAGTGGTCTGAAAGAGTTTGTGGTTTTTGAAGTTTATTTACTGTATAGTTTTAAGTGCTTAAGAAAACGTTTTGATCAAAGATTCTATAATTATAGCTTACTATACGGCCAAGCCGTGCATGACTATTTCTCGTAGTTTCCTAAATCCTATAAAATGTAGTCCCTGGCTCAGAAGGTCAGAGCCGCCACATAAAATGTTTTTTTGAGTAATTAGTGGTTATGTTGCACTTTATTGTTTCCATACTATATGCTTTCTTGATATGGTGTTGGGGAAAGCTGATTGAAGCCATACGTTTTCTGAGCATTTGTTCGTGATTACAACTAGTCTTTTACTTCATGCTACCCTAACCATTTTTAATTCATTTATACGTCAATAGTATTTTTTTCTATACTTGCTCAACAATTTGTTGTAATGGACCAAAGTACAAAACAAATGTTGAAAGAATTGTTTCATTTATTTTGATCCTTTGTCCATTTACAACAAATTGATAAGCAGGGCTATCATTTTATTTCTGGTATTCGAAACAATTAATCTGTTTTACTCAATGAAGCACCCTTTTTCATTTCATTTACAGATTGCTAAGAACACGTGAGGATTTGATCTATACCTATATTTTCATTCTATGATTTGTACTACCTTTGTGGAAATCACTTAAGCAAATATTGGTGAAATCACCGTAAATTCAAAGAGGATTTTTTTTTGTTAAAGAGTTATGTCACTAATGAGGCTACAGAAAGTCGGGAAATTAGCTGATATTTATAGTAATTAATAAGAAAACAAACAACAATTATTTATCTATTTAGCTTTCCCAGTAAGACTCAAAGAACAGAGGGGGAGACAGCCATCTTTGGTGCTCTCAGTTGAGGTTCCATATAATCGACACTTTTGGCAGTAGCCAATTGGCGTACTAGTATGTTTTTGTAGTGCGGAAGGACATTGTACCTGAAGGATCTCCATGCAAACACAGGGAGAACATCAGGGGCATATTAAGAGAGAAGGCCCATGTGCTGGCTCCGTGTGGGCCCCATTCTCTCTGGTACATGCATGCCAATGCCTTACCAGAGAGACATCTCTACTGCACATCATCGTGAAAATGGGTACCACACTATTTCCCCCACTTATTTCTGTATGCAGCAGCGGCTGACATGGGACTCTAGTGAGGTGTTATTGTATGGGTGCAGTGTGGGTACCCTGGGCCGCCATCAGGGTATACTGCCGGGACTGGAGTTGCAGGGCCGGACAGAGAGAGCCCTCCTTTCCTGTAATGTAAGTGAATTGTGAAGTGGTTACACGGCAGTCAGGCAACTTGTTCCATGCTACAGCTCTGGGCAGGATTGTGAGCCCAGTGAGTTATGACCAAATGAGCTCAGGCCTCCGCCTCATCCGGCAGAAGCAATGTCTGGCTGCTAGTGACACTCCTCCATTCCCAGCACTCTTGGAGGCAGACTCTACTGACAGAGACTGCTCAAGGGCCGTTCAAGCAGAGCCTCGGCCACCACGTTTGGGCGTTGCACTGTAGGGAGCGCAGTGCAGCTGGCGCTGAGTCCTATGACTGGTATGGTTCACTGCACAACCTATTAAACTTCTGGCCTGGGCAGCACTTACAGAGCCAGATTAAGGGGGAACAGGGTCAAGGATTCTCACAGAAGAACTCGCATGCGCTTTTTTGCACTGCTGCAACCAGGTAATTGCCGCCTACAGGGGAGGGGGTAGTTGCTGTGCAGGGGTGCGATCGGCTGTGCAGTGAGCTGCACAAACAAAAGTTTGTGCAGTTTCTGCACAGCCCAGGACTTAGCCGCTGCGACAATCCAAGCCGACTAGCTGGGCACGCCTGCATTTTTGCGGACACTCCATGAAAACCGCCCACGAACGCCTTCTTCCTGTCAATCTTCTTGCGATTGCTGGTGCGATCGATTTCTTCGTTAGTTCTGTCGCTGCCCAGTGATCCCCGTCGAAGGCGATCGACGTACCTGCGCATTGCTGTTCAGACCCGATCTCACGGCTGCGAAAAAAGGCAGCATGCGATCGGGTCTGAATGACCCTCTCAGTACACTGAAAGCTGCTTCTCCGGAGCAGCAGAAGACTGCAAAGGTAGGTTATGATCCAGCCACAACATAACTTTGTTCACAGGAGCTACAACCTGACTTTGGGGGTTACTCAGGTTTGTTAACAAACCAGAAAAAGCACACTAATGGGCAAAACCATGTTACACTACAGGGGAGGCATATGTAACGTGCAAAGATAGATATATTGGCCCTCATTCCGAGTTGTTCGCAATGAAAATCCGCTTAGTACGCATGCGCAATATTCGCACTGCGACTGCGCCAAGTAATTTAACAATGAAGATAGTATTTTTACTCACGGCTTTTTCGTCGCTCCGGCGATCGTAATGTGATTGACAGGAAATGGGTGTTACTGGGCGGAAACACGGCGTTTTATGGGCGTGTGGTTGAAAACGCTACCGTTTCCGGAAAAAACGCAGGAGTGGCTGGAGAAACGGGGGAGTGTCTGGGCGAACGCTGGGTGTGTTTGTGACGTCAAACCAGGAACGACAAGCACTGAACTGATCGCACAGGCAGAGTAAGGTTGAAGTTACTCAGAAACTGCTCAGTAGTTTGTAATCGCAATATTGCGAATACATCGGTCGCAATTTTAAGAAGCTAAGATACACTCCCAGTAGGCGTAGGCTTAGCGTGTGTAACTCTGCTAAATTCGCCTTGCGACCGATCAACTCGGAATGAGGGCCATTGTTTATGCGCATGGTAAATACTGGTTGCTTTATTTTTACACTATTAAGATTTCAGTTTGAACACTCCCCACCCAAATCTAAATCTCTCTGCACATGTTACATCTGCCCCACCTGCAGTGCAACATGGTTTTGGCCAATAGTGTGCTTTTTTGGTTTACTAAAAAACCTGAATAAGGACCTTTATTCACAGAAGGGGTTATCAGTATCACTACTGTCCACTTTAACCACTTAACTGGCATGGTCAGATCCCATGTGACCGCGCCACCCCACTGTGTCCCCCAGTTTTCGACGAGGAGATCTGTTCTGCAAATGTGCATATAATATTCAAATATGTTCAAAAATACTTTATATTAAAACATTTTTAAAAAAACAATTGTGAATGGCTTTGAAGGGAAAAAAATTGTCAGTTAAGTAGTTAAGAGCAGCCAGAAATAACACTTTGCACCTACTGCAGTATACTTACATTAACTCTTCATTTAAAGCCATTCAAATACCTACTGTATCCCAAGGATCTGTTCCTTGACCACTCCAAGTCACTGCATTTACTTTTAAACGCCTGCATAGACAATGGGTTTAACCATGTGAAAGGTTATCTAACTTCTGTCTGGACAAGCTGTTAAGGAAAAATTATAGAGCATCATCTCTCTTTCTACTAAACCTAACTGCTTTATCTTCCAGTCTCTACAATATTGTCATACTGCAGCTGCTCCTGTTCAGTGCACTGAAGATCCCACCTCCACCCCCCCCACAAGTGCCCCGGTCATCCATCCCCTGACCCCTGAAGTGCCCCAGTCAGCTCCCTATTCCTGTTCCCTCATCAACCTCCTGTAGCTGCCCTTCTTACAGCCTTAGGGGGACATTTACTAAGCAGTGATAAGAGCGGAGAAGTGGGCCAGTGCAGAAGTTGCCCATGGCAACCATTCAGCACTGAAGTAACATCTATAATTTGCATACTATAAAATTATACAGAGCTGCTGATTGGTTGATGGGGCAACTTCTCCACTGGCTCACTTCTCTGCTCTTATCACTGCTTAGTAAATGTCCCCCTTAATCACTTACCACCTTCTTGGTCCGCTCACCCATCTACCCACCATACCCTGTTCTGGCTAGCTCCTGGTATGTCAGCTGCACAGGTCAGAATGAATGCATTTTGTTTTCTAATGTCTTGGCATGATGATATCCTATGCTGAGTTTTGTGGCCTTCTCTGGTTCCAAATTAATGCCCAGATTTTATTTTGTGATCTGTTGCTTCACAGTCAATGTACCTTAGGTGCTACATGAGCTAGGATTAGATTGTTATTACAATGTTATACACGTTCTGCATATTACTACTATCACACTTCTTTGGAGGTGATTGGACAAGACCATAGCCTAGGCGTGGGCAAAATGCGGTCCGCAAACCGATCCTGCCCGGCCCACTGCTTCCCCCCCAGTGCGCAATGACAAGCGGCCCGACAGACTGAGCTGCTTGTCATTGCTCTGCAGTTCCTCCAAGCCGCCGTCGCCTGTCTCCCCTGCTGCTGCTGCACGGCGCCTGCCACACTTATCTTCTTGCCTTGTAGCCTCCCCCTCCCGCCTCCAGTGACAACGGCAGTGTTCATGGTCAGCCAAAAAGGGGGTGGAGCTATGCGAGAATGAGGGGGCGGAGCTAAACGGGACAAGAGCAACTGCTACAGATCCATCCTTCCTGCCACTGCCAGCCAGCCAGATAAGTTAATGGAAAAAGTGAGTAAGAGAAAGAAAGTGTATGTGTGTGTGTGTGTGTGTGTGTGTGTGTATATATATATATGTGAGAGTGTGTGTGTATATGTTTGTGTGTGCAGGCAGTGGCGTCAGACTGTTTTTAGGTTAGGGGGCAGATCTTTAACGCTCGCTGTACTACCCCTAACCCCCCCCCAGTGTTCTGTCACTGACTCAACCCCACATGTTCTGTCACCGCGTCACTCCCCCGTGTTCTGTCACCGCGTCACACCCCCGTGTTCTGTCACTGTATCACACCCCGCATGTTCTGTCACCGTGTCACCCCCGCGTTCTGTCACTGACTTATCTCCACATATTCTGTCACCCCCCGTGTTCTGTCACTGACTCAACCCCACATGTTCTGTCACCGTGTCACCCCCCCCGTGTTCTGTCACCGTGTCACACCCCCCCGTGTTCTGTCACCGTGTCACACCCCGCATGTTCTGTCACCGTGTCACACCCCCCGTGTTCTGTCACCGTGTCACCCCCCCGTGTTCTGTCACCGTGTCACACCCCCGTGTTCTGTCACCGTGTCACACCCCCCGTGTTCTGTCACCGTGTCACACCCCGCATGTTCTGTCACCGTGTCACCACCCGTGTTCTGTCACTGACTCAACCCCACATGTTCTGTCACCGTGTCACCGCCGTGTTCTGTCACCATGTCACACCCCCGTGTTCTGTCACTGTGTCACCCCCGCGTTCTGTCACTGACTCAACTCCACATGTTCTGTCACCGTGTCACCCCCCATGTTCTGTCACCGCGTCACACCACCCGTGTTCTGTCACTGTGTCACACCTTTCCCCAGGGGCCATAAGACACTGGATAATTTGCTTGCTGTGCAATGATTATCCCAAATAAAATGTTAATGTGTAAAAGGGGACTCTACCTGCCGTAATGTGTAAAAGGGGGCTCTACCTTCCGTACTGTGTAAAAAGGGTACTCTATCTTCCGTACTGTGTAAAAGAGAGCTCTACCTGCCGTAATGTGTAAAAGGGGACTTTACCTGGCGTAATGTGTGACAGGGGCTCTACCTGGCGTAATGTGTGTAAGTGGCGCTACTGTGTGGCATAATTTGAATAATGGAGACTATTGTGCAGCCTAATATGTATCTATATTATTTTTTGGCCACACCCCTTCCCTATGAAGCCACGTCCCTATATTTTTGGCACGTGGGGGAGCTGCTATTTTGTGTGCGGCCCTCGGATACTGACAGGAAAGTGTCAAGTGGCCCTTCAGCTGAAATAATTGCCCACCCCTGCCATAGCCTGTACTTAAAGTGGAGAATGTTTTGTCCCAACCAGACATTTAGGAATTAATGTTTTATTTTTTATGCTTCTATTTTATGGAAATAGTTGCTAATTGGAAAACATTCAAGAAAAAAAAGTTTCAATTATTTTTTGCTATATTGATGAATTCACTTGTATTGTTTCTAGTAGTTAGGAAGCATTGTCTATTCTTAACAGAGAACTCCATGTTTGTTTGAACCACAATTTACTCTGTTTAGTACTATTTACACTTTTGTAGTAGAAAGTCAATTTGAACGGGATGTGGTTATGTGACCAGCGGTCGGGTCGTTGCGCTTGCCACCCCCCCCTCCCCCTGCCAGCCACCTAAAAGCCAGGATCCCAGCATCGGTCTGATGACCGACGGTCTCCCAACCGCTGGTTACCCAAACCCAACCCGTTTGATCAACACATTTTTTTGAGGTCCATATCTGGACATTTCATAGTTAGAGGGAGATTTATCAAATCTTGACAAGAGATTAAGTAGGTCAGTGGCTTTGAAAGCACTGGCTAGTATTGGAGCTAGATTTACATACACCTAATGTATAAGAACCTGAAAGAGGAGCATGTCAGTGAGGTTTTTGTTGTAGTGGAAAATTGGATCTTTGTGTGCATAAAAGGCATGCGTCTGCCAAAGAGGGTGTGAACTAACATGAAATGCCATGCACGCATGCCACCCTAGGGGCATGCCCCCCAGTCCTTCTCTGCAGTGAAGAGAAACCACGGGCATGTGAATGAGTGTTTTCTTACCTACTGTATATGATTTCTTTGCAATGGGGGGGCCTCTGGATAGATAGATTGTTCCTTCCTGAACAGGCAGTGTTTTGAGTCTGTGTTCATTATTCTTGTAGTAGATCACTTGTTCGGAAGCTGTCTGTTTGCATAGGAATAGAGAAAATTGCATCATCATCTGAGTTTGCCTGATCAAACAATTTAATATTAATAAAATATATTTACTCATTTTTTTGTATCATTAATATGGTTTCTTTAGAATTGGTGTCTTATGAAGATTAATGTGCCCCAGCCTTTTCTTCAAATTCTATCAGTGGTCCTACCTGTGTGTCCCCTAGACCCATCTTCAGATACAGAACAGTACAAACTGTAGAATACCTCACAATCCACTGCTATTTACAGCATCTCGTGGACATGGGGGAACCACCATTCACTGAGGGTGGGATGACTAAGATGAAGATACACTGCTCACATGGAGACCCTGTGGTCAGAGGGGGTTCCCTTGTGTCTGGGTGGAGGGGGGGGGGGGGAATTAAAAGGTGGCTGCATTGTTCCTAGGAGGCAGTGAAATGTGTTGGGGATACTGGGCTGAATAAGGGGGGAAAGCTGGAGGGAGGGGAGTGATATAAGGGGGCACTGGGCTGAATGTGAAGGGGATGCAGTGTGATGAGGGTGGTAGGGGGAACACTAGGCTGAATGGGGAGACTCTGGGCTGGCTGGCTCGGGGTTTCTGCGTGGGGAGAATGGGCAATGGGCTGGTTAGGGGTGGAAGGAGAGACACTGGGATGAGGGTTGTCAGTGAGATGGTGGGGGACACTGGGCTCTAGAAGGGGGAGACACTGGGATGGGGAAGGTCAGTGAGATGAAGATGAGGCCAATGGGCTGAGAGGGGATGGGGGCACTAGGATGGAGAGATTAGAGCACTAGGCTGGGGATGGCACTGATGTGGTGTTGCTGCTGCAGTAAACAGCAAGCCCTCATAGCAAAATGCCGGCCTCCATCTTTCTGCTCAGTGCTGCTGCTGCTGGGAACTGTGTCCAGTAGAGGTGGCTGCAGGGGTAGGGAATGTGGCTGGTTCTGTGTAGGGGAGACTGGTGGTGTGCCCAGACCTCAGTCGGCAGCAGTCAACGTCAGTCAGAAGATTCTGTGTGGACTGGAGGGCCTCCCTCCATCTCTCTGTCTGATATGCTCTCCAGAGCCGGCCCCCTCAAAGAGGCAGATTTTTATTATAGTAATATTTTTATAGTCAAATCTTTGCGTACGACGGGTGAAGCTCTGCCTTTCCTGACTGCACACCAATGATCAGCTTCGAACTGTAATTTTTCTAGCATAGCCTGTAAAATGGCAGATGCTATTTGGTGGCTATGGGCAACTCTTCCACTTGATCTTTTTCCAAGATTTGATATAGCTCCCCCTTGGTGTTTAAAATAGAAAATAAATGGGACATGACACCATACACACTGCTGAAATGTAGTAAATATGCAAACTTTTTAATGCAGCTTACATGTGTGTATAATTATCCAGGATATTTTTGTGGCACATGTAAGTGGACTACACTATAATGCAATAACCATATGTCCACATTATATCATTATTATTAGTTTTCATTTATGTTTTTGAAATAGTAGTCTAGCACAAAAACCTCCACACTGATTATATTATGACAGTTTTGTTAGCATAAGCAAAACCGATGTCATTAACCGTAGGCTGCATGTTTTCTGTTGAGAATACTTAGTGTCAGCATCGGACAATACAGCTGGGTTTGCCTATATCATCTTGCAGGGAAAAAAAGTTTTCCAGCCAAAAAGACAAAAAAAATAAAAAAGGGAAAGCCTAAATCATTTCTTGTAGAGATCCATTGTTATTTACAGTACACAAAACATAACCATCTTTCCATGGCAGTTATTAGTGGGGTTTCTGTGTATAAGATTACACATTGCTTTAGATCTTCATGAGAAATATTCAAAATTGATTTTGATTCCTTATTCAATTATACAAATTTAACCTGACACCAGGGTGAGAATTGCCTTTTATTTCTGTTACTGTACGTAGGGCCTAATTCAGCATGAGTTGCAGTTTTGCGAGAATTTGCAAAACTACAACTCCTTTCTCTTAATATGCGGCGGGGGACTGCCCAGCACAAGGCAAAGCCGCCCCCCCCCCCCTTCTAAAATACGAGCGCATTGCTGCTTAGGGTTGCTCCCTGCCTCTGCAGCCTCACTGGGCAGCCATCTTTTGGAAGCAGCGGTCACACACAGATGCCGTGGTCCTCCCCAAAAACTTTCCAGACACACCTCCGTTGTCCGTAACGCGCCACCCAACGGTGCATCGACGCCCACAAAACGTGGCGTCAATGCCCCATTGTCACCCCTGCAAGGACTTACACTGCGTTGTGATGAGAACGCAGTTTAAGGCCTTGCACATGCGCGTATTGGTATACGCGCATGCACACGTGCTGAAATTGCTTCATAGCGATTTCATCACAATAGCGTTTAGTGCTGAATCAGGCCTCAGTGCTTTCTAAGCTGTGAGCCTAATGTAGAGTTTGGAGTAAATCTAGCTAGAGTGTGCAATTTTGTGTAGTGGAGTTGTGTTTTTCTTAGATTAAAATGTGGACAGATTTAGAGTTGGTAGGGGCTGCATCTCAGCTCAACTCTAAATTGCAGTGTAACTGTAGAGCTGCCAAATATTTGTGCACTACATGTTCCAGTATACCAACACACCAGTAGTGTCTAGTGTCTTTCAAGTGTCTGCGATAGCGCATTTGCGGTTTGCTTCTAAATTGAGCTTCCGACTGCGGTATGTTTTATTACGTTTACAGTGTGAAATGCTTACTCCCTACTCTGCTTTCCCTATGCCTCACAGCTCTTGTACAGCTCTTGTGCTTGCTAAGCGATCTGGAGGTAGTAAGCCCAAGAGAGAGCACAGTGCATGGAGATTTTACATTATATCTCCTTGGAGAACAGTGGCACAGTGTTCCTGCTGAACATACAGCACTATTGCTGAAAAGGTACATTTCTCTAACGTCCTAAGTGGATGCTGGGGACTCCGTCAGGACCATGGGGAATAGCGGCTCCGCAGGAGACAGGGCACAAAAATAAAGCTTTAGGATTAGGTGGTGTGTACTGGCTCCTCCCCCTATGACCCTCCTCCAAGCCTCAGTTAGGTTTTTGTGCCCGTCCGAGCAGGGTGCAATCTAGGTGGCTCTCCTAAAGAGCTGCTTAGAAAAAGTTTTTAGGTTTTTTATTTTCAGTGAGTCCTGCTGGCAACAGGCTCACTGCATCGAGGGACTTAGGGGAGAGAATTTCAACTCACTTGCGTGCAGGATGGATTGGATTCTTAGGCTACTGGACACCATTAGCTCCAGAGGGAGTCGGAACACAGGTCTCACCCTGGGGTTCGTCCCGGAGCCGCGCCGCCGACCCCCCTTACAGATGCTGAAGATTGAAGGTCCGGAAACAGGCGGCAGAAGGCTCTTCAGTCTTCATGAAGGTAGCGCACAGCACTGCAGCTGTGCGCCATTGTTGTCACACACTTCACACCAAGCGGTCACGGAGGGTGCAGGGCGCTGCTGGGGGCGCCCTGGGCAGCAATATTTAATACCTTTATGGCAAAAGAATACATCACATATAGCCATTGAGGCTATATGTATGTATTTAACCCATGCCAGATATCTAAAACTCCGGGAGAAAAGCCCGCCGAAATAGGGGGCGGGGCTTATTCTCCTCAGCACACAGCGCCATTTTCCTGCTCAGCTCCGCTGTGAGGAAGGCTCCCAGGACTCTCCCCTGCACTGCACTACAGAAACAGGGTAAAACAGAGAGGGGGGGCATTTTTTGGCGATATTTTGATATATTTAAGCTGCTATAAGGAACAACACTTCTATAAGGTTGTTCCCATATATATTATAGCGCTTGGGTGTGTGCTGGCAAACTCTCCCTCTGTCTCCCCAAAGGGCTAGTGGGGTCCTGTCTTCGATAAGAGCATTCCCTGTGTGTCTGCTGTGTGTCGGTACGTGTGTGTCGACATGTATGAGGACGATGTTGGTGTGGAGGCAGAGCAATTGCCGATAATGGTGATGTCACCCCCCAGGGAGTCGACACCGGAATGGATGGCTTTGTTTATGGAATTACGTGATAATGTCAGCACATTACAAAAATCAGTTGACGACATGAGACGGCCGGCAAACCAGTTAGTACCTGCCCAGGCGTCTCAGACACCGTCAGGGGCTGTAAAGCGCCCTTTACCTCAGTCGGTCGACACAGACCCAGACACAGACACTGAATCTAGTGTCGACGGTGATGAAACAAACGTATTTTCAAGTAGGGCCACACGTTATATGATCACGGCAATGAAGGAGGCTTTGCATATCTCTGATACTGCAAGTACCACAAAAAGGGGTATTATGTGGGGGGTGAAAAAAAACTACCTGTAGTTTTTCCTGAATCAGAGGAATTAAATGATGTATGTGATGAAGCGTGGGTTAACCCAGATAGAAAAGTGCTAATTTCAAAAAAGTTATTAGCATTATACCCTTTCCCGCCAGAGGTTAGGGCGCGCTGGGAAACACCCCCTAGGGTGGATAAGGCGCTCACACGCTTATCAAAACAAGTGGCGTTACCGTCTCCTGATACGGCCGCCCTCAGGGATCCAGCTGATAGGAGACTGGAAACTACCCTAAAAAGTATATACACACATACTGGTGTTATACTGCGACCAGCCATCGCCTCAGCCTGGATGTGCAGTGCTGGGGTCGTCTGGTTGGATTCCCTGACTGAAAATATTGATACCCTGGATAGGGACAGTATTTTATTGACTATAGAGCAATTAAAGGATGCTTTCCTTTATATGCGAGATGCTCAGAGAGATATTTGCACTCTGGCATCGAGAGTAAATGCGATGTCCATATCTGCCAGAAGGAGTTTATGGACGCGACAGTGGTCAGGTGATGCGGATTCCAAACGACATATGGAAGTATTGCCGTATAAAGGGGAGGAATTATTTGGCGTCGGTCTATCGGATCTGGTGGCCACGGCAACTGCCGGAAAATCCACCTTTTTACCTCAGACCCCCTCCCAACAGAAAAAGACACCGTCTTTTCAGCCGCAGTCCTTTCGGTCCTATAAGAACAAGCGGACAAAAGGACAGTCATATCTGCCTCGGGGCAGAGGAAGGGGTAAGAGAGGGCAGCAAGCAGCCCCTGCCCAGGAACAGAAGCCCTCTCAGAGTTCTGCAAAGCCCTCAGCATGACGCTGGGGCCTTACAAGCGGACTCATGAACGGTGGGGGGTCGACTCAAGAATTTCAGCGCACAGTGGGCTTGCTCACAGGTGGACCCCTGGATCCTGCAGGTAGTATCTCAGGGTTACAGGTTGGAATTCGAGAAGTCTCCCCCTCGCAGGTTCCTAAAGTCTGCTTTGCCAACGTCTCCCTCAGACAGGGCGACGGTATTGGAAGCCATTCACAAGCTGTTTTCTCAGCAGGTGATAGTCAAGGTACCCCTCCTACAACAGGGAAAGGGGTATTACTCCACGCTATTTGTGGTACCGAAGCCGGACGGCTCGGTAAGACCTATTCTAAATCTGAAATCTTTGAACCTGTACATACAAAAATTCAAGTTCAAGATGGAGTCACTCAGAGCAGTGATAGCGAATCTGGAAGAAGGGGACTTTATGGTGTCCCTGGACATAAAGGATGCTTACCTGCATGTCCCAATTTGCCCTTCACATCAAGGGTACCTCAGGTTCGTGGTGCAAAACTGTCATTATCAGCTTCAGACGCTGCCGTTTGGATTGTCCACGGCACCACGGGTCTTTACCAAGGTAATGGCCGAAATGATGATTCTTCTGCGAAGAAGAGGCGTATTAATTATCCCTTACTTGGACGATCTCCTGATAAGGGCAAGGTCCAGAGAACAGCTGGAGGACGGAGTAGCACTAACCCGACTAGTGCTGCAACAACACGGGTGGATTCTGAATTTTCCAAAATCTCAGTTGACCCCGACGACACGTCTGCTGTTCCTGGGAATGATTCTGGACACGGTTCAGAAAAAGGTGTTTCTTCCGGAGGAGAAAGCCAGGGAGTTATCCAAACTTGTCAGGAACCTCCTAAAACCAGGGAAAGTGTCTGTGCATCAATGCACAAGAGTCCTGGGAAAGATGGTGGCTTCTTACGAAGCGATTCCATTCGGCAGATTCCACGCACGAACTTTTCAGTGGGATCTGCTGGACAAAAAGTCCGGATCACATCTGCAGATGCATCAGCGGATAACCTTATCGCCACGGACAAGGGTGTCTCTTCTGTGGTGGTTGCAGAGTGCTCATCTGTTAGAGGGCCGCAGATTCGGCATACAGGACTGGGTCCTGGTGACCACGGATGCCAGTCTGAGAGGCTGGGGAGCGGTCACACAGGGAAGAAACTTCCAGGGAGTATGGTCAAGCCTGGAGATGTCTCTTCACATAAATATACTGGAGCTAAGAGCGATTTACAATGCTCTAAGTCTGGCAAAACCCCTGCTTCAGGGTCAGCCGGTGTTGATCCAGTCGGACAACATCACGGCAGTCGCCCACGTAAACAGACAGGGCGGCACAAGAAGCAGGACAGCAATGGCAGAAGCTGCAAGGATTCTTCGCTGGGCGGAAGATCATGTGATAGCACTGTCAGCAGTATTCATTCCGGGAGTGGACAACTGGGAAGCAGACTTCCTCAGCAGACACGATCTACACCCGGGAGAGTGGGGACTTCATCCAGAAGTCTTCCACATGATTGTGAACCGTTGGGAAAAACCAATGGTGGATATGATGGCGTCCCGCCTCAACAAGAAACTGGACAGGTATTGCGCCAGGTCAAGAGACCCTCAGGCAATAGCTGTGGACGCTCTGGTAACACCGTGGGTGTTCCAGTCAGTGTATGTGTTCCCTCCTCTGCCTCTCATACCAAAAGTACTGAGAATTATACGGCAAAAGGGAGTAAGAACGATACTAGTGGCTCCGGATTGGCCAAGAAGAACTTGGTACCCGGAACTTCAAGAGATGCTCACGGAGGATCCGTGGCCTCTACCTCTAAGACGGGACCTGCTTCAGCAGGGACCGTGTGTATTCCAAGACTTACCGCGGCTGCGTTTGACGGCATGGTGGTTGAACGCCGAATTCTAAGGGGAAAAGGCATTCCGGAAGAGGTCATTCCTACACTGGTAAAAGCCAGGAAGGAGGTGACTGCACAACATTATCACCGCATTTGGAGGAAATATGTTGCGTGGTGTGAGGCCAGGAAGGCCCCCACGGAGGAATTTCAACTGGGTCGATTCCTACATTTCCTGCAAACAGGATTGTCTATGGGCCTCAAATTGGGGTCCATTAAGGTTCAAATTTCGGCCCTGTCGATTTTCTTCCAGAAAGAATTGGCTTCAGTTCCTGAAGTCCAGACTTTTGTAAAAGGAGTACTACATATACAGCCCCCGGTTGTGCCCCCAGTGGCACCGTGGGATCTTAATGTAGTCTTGGATTTTCTCAAATCCCATTGGTTTGAGCCGCTCAAATCGGTGGAGTTGAAGTATCTTACATGGAAAGTAACCATGCTACTGGCCCTGGCTTCAGCCAGGAGAGTATCAGAATTGGCGGCTTTATCATATAAGAGCCCATATCTGATTTTCCATACGGACAGGGCAGAACTGCGGATGCGTCCTCATTTTCTGCCTAAGGTGGTGTCAGCGTTTCACCTGAACCAGCCTATTGTGGTGCCTGCGGCTACTAACGATTTGGAGGATTCCAAGTTGTTGGACGTGGTCCGGGCATTGAAAATATATATTTCAAGAACGGCGGGAGTCAGAAAGTCTGACTCACTGTTTATATTGTATGCACCCAACAAGATGGGTGCTCCTGCTTCTAAGCAGACGATTGCTCGTTGGATTTGTAGCACAATTCAACTTGCACATTCTGTGGCAGGCTTGCCACAACCTAAATCTGTCAAGGCCCATTCCACAAGGAAAGTGGGCTCATCCTGGGCGGCTGCCCGGGGGGTCTCGGCATTACAACTCTGCCGAGCTGCTACTTGGTCAGGGGCAAACACGTTTGCAAAATTCTACAAATTTGATACCCTGGCTGAGGAGGACCTTGAGTTCTCTCATTCGGTGCTGCAGAGTCATCCGCACTCTCCCGCCCGTTTGGGAGCTTTGGTATAATCCCCATGGTCCTGACGGAGTCCCCAGCATCCACTTAGGACGTTAGAGAAAATAAGAATTTACTTACCGATAATTCTATTTCTCGTAGTCCGTAGTGGATGCTGGGCGCCCATCCCAAGTGCGGATTGTCTGCAATACTTGTACATAGTTATTGTTACAAACAAATTCGGGTTGTTATTGTTGTGAGCCGTCTGTTCAGAGGCTCCTACGTTTGTCATACTGTTAACTGGGTTCAGATCACAAGTTATACGGTGTGATTGGTGTGGCTGGTATGAGTCTTACCCGGGATTCAATATCCTTCCTTATTGTGTACGCTCGTCCGGGCACAGTATCCTAACTGAGGCTTGGAGGAGGGTCATAGGGGGAGGAGCCAGTACACACCACCTAATCCTAAAGCTTTATTTTTGTGCCCTGTCTCCTGCGGAGCCGCTATTCCCCATGGTCCTGACGGAGTCCCCAGCATCCACTACGGACTACGAGAAATATAATTATCGGTAAGTAAATTCTTATTTTTAAAAAGAAAGGTAGTGATGTTCTATTTTATTAGTCAATGGGCCACTCAGCTGCAAATTCAATTACTGGTGATGCTGCTACAGAACTGCACATTTGTGTCCGTCCTGAACGACTGAAGGATACCACGTTCCGTTCTTCATTTCACTGCACCAGGTCACACACAATATCTTCTGATTGGCCGTGCAGCACGGCCAACGAAAGATATTGCATGCAACTCGTGGGAACGCATAATTGAGGGTATACCAGACAATAGGGTTCACTACGATATGCCGGCGGTCGGGCTCCCGGCGACCAGCATACCGGCGCCGGGAGCCCGACCGCCGGCTTACCGACAGTGTGGCGAGTGCAAATGAGCCCCTTGCGGGCACGATGGCGCGCTACACGCGCCACACTATTTTATTCTCCCTCCAGGGGGGTCGTGGACCCCCACGAGGGAGAATAAGTGTCTGTATGCCGGCTGTCGGGCTCCCGGCGCCGGTATGCTGGTCGCCGGGAGCCCGACCGCCGGCATACTGAAGACCACCCCAGACAATATAAGCGATTTGTCGTTCCAAATGCTTATCACAGTTAATCCCATGCATTAGGGTGCGAAAAGGGGCCTTTGCGGTATTTAAGAAAAATGTGAGATACAGTGCACACCACAATTGAATCTCCCCCCTCTTCCCTATGAATCCTGTCACATTTCATCCCAAGTCATCACTTAATAATAACACAGCTAACCACATTAATCTGCTAACTGCCCGCTAATAAGAACAATAATAGCAGTTTAAGAATTTTACTTTCACAATAATGAAGTTACATTTTCATCAATTTATTTATTACGGTGCGGTCATGTCAATTATAGGAGCTAAGAATTATCCTGGCCCTCCCTGAAAAATCATGGGACTCAAACATGACCATAGTGTTGGCTTTTGTCGGGGTTATAATGTGCCAAGTACAGGTTACTAGATTTTATGATTGTGTGAAAAAGCATTTTTTTTCCAGTTTGACATTTTTGTTGCAGCCAGAAAATGAAACTTATTTTAATTTTTTTTACTTTTTACATAAGGCTTGGAGCAGGAGGGTATACGGTCGTTAGGTCGACTACTGAAGGTCAACATGCATTAGGTCAACATGGTCACTACGTCAACATGTACTAGGTTGACAGGTCAAAAAGTCGACATGAGTTTTTCACATTTTTGTAAAAATATTTGGACTTTTTCATACTTGACTATCCACGTGGACTACAGTTGGGAACGGTAACCTGTGCCGAGCGCAGCGGTAGTGGAGTGAAGCACCTTGCCTGAAGCTCACGAGCCATGCGAGGGGACACGGTGCACTATTTGGGGTTCCCCGTCACTTTACGAAGAAAACAACACAAAAAAAGTCCAAAAACCCACGTCGACCTTTTGACCTGTTGACCTATTGTCCCTGCCGACCTAATGCATGTCGACCTTCCATGGTCAACCTAATGACTGTCGACCTAAGTTGAGTCGACCCAACGACCCATACCCAAGCTAGGAGGATAGCACTGGAGAAAATAATAGGGTTTCGAACCCTTTTTTAATTTTTTTTATTTTTCGGTGCATTTATGTATTTTGAGCGCTGTAAATATTTTTGTTCTGTTCTGGTCTTTATAATTCTGTACTTGTGCAAATGATTACGTATTGGCTGTATGTACGGCAATGCCGAACCCTTGTAAATAAAAGAAGATTGTTGGTAAATGGACTTGTCTTCTCTTAAAGAATTTAGATTTTTTAAATATAAATAAATGGGGAATTGTTAGTGTAGTCTTCATTACTATTAAACATATGTATTGCTGTTAGAGATATAAACTTTGTTTTATTAAATAACAAAACTGTGCTAATGACAGGACATACTGTACGTGTAATGGGTTAGGGGTAGGTGGAAAATACAGGTTGGACAAATGTCTTGGTCACTTGCAAAAAATAAAAACCAGACAGGTTTGGTATTAATAATGCTAATTATTACATGGTGTTCTGTGAACGCCAAGGACAAACACACAAGCAACTATATGCATAAATGATACTTTATTTCTCTTTGTAATCATTATATTGGCAGGAGAGCTGTGTTTTCTTTATTATTATGGATAATACTAAACTAATTTTCATTTCCTACCTATCGCAGCAAGGGGTGTGAGACCAATGCTGTAGGCTAACCCACACTCTACCACCCCAGGACATACTGTACATTACCCCCCTGCCCCCCTCCCCAGGAACATACACTACCATTGATGGTGGACCGTAGGCAGACTGGCTCTCAGAGGCAGTTCTACCAGTGCTGCAGCAGATGCATAGCTTCAGGCCCCCTGAGAACTAAGGGGCCCACTGCTGCCCTAACTAGCAATGAGTTATCCCATGGCCCGCCCACAGACCATTTTGAGCAATGCCAGATGAATGGCCCAGTGCAGAGAGGTTGGGTCCCACTGCCTGAGGAACCTGTCCCTTACCTTAGGTAGGTGGGGTTGACTTTGTGTGTGCTGGACTGATAAAGAAGTCCTGCCACCTTTCAGCGCTGATGATGACTGCCACATGCTGCCTCTAATTAACAGACAGCTGTACATCTTTTCTGATTCACTGCTGTCTGTGAATTGAAGGCGGCTCACAACCAGTGTAACTGGCACTTTCAGAGTCTCTCTGACCGAGTTCCAAACTGTGGAAAGCACAAAGGGTGGGGACTCCTGTCATAACATAGCAGAGGTCACTGTGTCCCTGCCCCCAACGAAGTACATGCTCTCTGCACTGTGCAGGACATTGTGCTTGTACCCCTGTCACCATCTGCTTCTCCCTGTTACCCACTGCCTCCCCCTGCCTTCCATTGTTATCCTCTGTCTCTCCCTGTCACCCACTGCTTTGTGGTATATTGTGAACGTGGGTTGGGGTGGAGGAGGGGGTCCCAAATTACATTTTTGCACCTGGGCCCACCACTTATATGTTCTTCTACTGCTGGCTCTGTTGCCAAACTAAGGAGCAGTGGCAGGAGCTGGTATGAAACCAGAATCTGTTATTGCAGGATGCGCTTGGAACCAGTATATGCTGCAAATGGGTATATGAGTACTGGGATATAAATTTAGAGAATTGACCTCAGTGGCTGTAGGCTGGAGTAGACATGGTAATAATGCAGTTATCAAGCTGAGCAGGAAGTAGGATTGGAGTCACAAGATGGCTTATCACTAGTACTGTCAGATAGCACCCATATGTCTGAAGCAATTGGTATACGTGTGCACTGAGATTTGATTAATACTTAACTCTTCTTAGTATTCTTAAAATAACTTTTCCATGTGCCAAAAGATCAAAACTAAATGTGAAATACACAATAAACAATCACCAAGTTGTGTCATAAAAAACGTAGACCTATCACAGAAGAAGACTAGTATACACGTACCATAGATATATAATATATTTTATCTGATGAAGAATGTGTTAGTCGCTGATCTGTATATAATACTACTGAAGCATTTTTAAAGAACCCATTAAATAACGTAATACATATATAATTGAATCTCATTTGTCTGCCTGGTGAAACGTTTTTTGCCTTCTGACACAATTATTCATGCAAATATAGCATAAAAGATTATAAAAATGCTTATGGACCCTATTCAGCTTTAGTTCCAGTTTTGCTAAATTAGCACGGGGCAAGGCTACCCAGCATGCTAATGCCCGCTAATGATGTGATTGCAATTCAATTGCCACAGCATCACTGAATAAGGGAAGCCCCCTGCCTGCACATCCTGGCTGCAAAGGCAGACACAGCTTGGCAATGTTTTTTGTCGCAGCAGCAAATGATGTCACACAGCCACCCCCGAAATTTTCTCAGACCTGCCCCTATGTTGCATCGTCGCACCCGACCACCCCGCGAATGCTTCTGTCTGTCAATCGGGCAGAGGCGTTTTCATCACTGAGATGCAGTCGCATCTTCACTGCACGTGCAGAGCGGCACATGCGCACTGCGTTGGGACCCAGGGAAATGCAATTGTATTGCAGCAGTGTCTGCTGCTGAATGAGGACCAATATCCATCCATCACAAATATGGTAATGCCATAGCTTCTCTATTTGTATACATTTTTATGCCACATATGTGGAGATAACTCTTCAATGTCAATCCTGCTGTGGCTAAGGGGGGACTGTGAGCTTGCGCAGACCCCCAAACATCGAATATATACATAAACCATTGGATTTGCAAATAAGAATCAGGCCCATGGTTTTCCATATGGTTGTGGGAGTATGAGAAGAGCTTCCAGAGTCCCTGTGACAGTGGTTGCAAGGATCAGTCCCAGGCAGGGAATGGGTATAATTAATAAGTGATCTTGCAACTTTAAAGTAAGTGGGTTTGCTAGAATTCCTCATTGGTGGTTATTTAGACCATAATCATATGTATGTTTCAGATGTACAGGGTTATTCTGGAAGATTAAGGTATAGTATATTTCGACTGGATGTTGTCTTCATTGTACTACATACTACTTCTAATTAATTGAAACAGTGATAAACGGCATGGGTATACAATTTGCATTTTGATAAAATACTATGGTATAAATACATAAATACAATATAACGTATATGAAGCATATGTATACACACATTCAAACGAATATTTTAATATGTGTGTCTGCATCCATAATCTAGTAACTGTGTTCTAATCAGTTAAGTGTTCGCATATTCCTGTATGACCCAATGTGAAAAGTGATCTTTTCCAAATGGAACACAGATAAAAATGCTTTCCGAAGTGTATGTGAAGCAGTATTGGGAGGATCTGGCATTATTGCTGATTATGTATCAGTCACCTTATTGTTCTTGGCAATACAAGACTATCACTTTTCTCTGGAAAGCTCTGCTAGGATGGAAGTTGTATGGCAGCGCAAGTGTCCTGTGGGCTTATGCAGGAAACATTATCCCACACCTCTGTATATAAGGTTGATTGAAATTAAGCACCTTCTGTTTGCAACACATAAATGTTCTTTTACACACTGTTGGGGATAGCTTTTATATGAGATCTGTCTGTTTATCCATTATCTCTCAGTGGTAAAGTGACAGAGGTAGTTATAATTTCCATTAGGTTAATTTAGGATCTGTATCCTCAGTAAGGTCTTCCTCTACCACAATAATACAAAACTTAATACATAATACAAGTAATCATGGCATCGTGACCTACAGCATTCTGGATGATAGAGCTTCCTTTGCCGTTAACTCGAGCAGTTATTAAGCCTTCATTGCAAGACAGGAAACTGATCGCACAGGCTGGTACCATGACATGGAATTTAGTCAGGAGAAGCCTGCAGAGTTCAGTGATTTGATATATTTGGAATCTGCATACAATTGGGCTTTGATATGCGCACTTACCACACAAATGTGTTCTGCTTTGTACACTAGCCAGAAACATAGGGTATCATTTAGGGGGGCAATTCAATTGTTTTTACGGGCGCTCTAAGTAATGGGTGCCCAAATGATCAAATCAGTTGTTGTTCCAATTGGGCATGACTGCTGTCGGTGTCCACTACTTATCACAACCAAAATCATGGTGTTTAGGTGCGTAAATCGGCTAATCGTGTCTACAGTACTGGTTGCTGCACCCAAACACAGACTTTTTCGATGATTTCTGCTCGTCACCTCAGGAGGGTGCAGGAGAATTTCCCAGCTGAGCGCCAAAAAACAATTGAATCTCCCCGTGAGAGTTAGCCGGGTGAACGGGGGAGTGAAGAAACTTCACTCCCCCCGTCACCGCCACTCCCCGCCGCCGGATTGCCTGTCGGCCGTATCCGCCGTCCGATCTGCCAGTGAGTAGGGCCCATTACATTGTGCATTTTGCTCATGCACAAAAATGTGTCCATACATACAGCTAGAGCTGCAGTTATTTATTGTACTTGCATAGATTTGAATTTATGCACAACATACAGTGTAGCATATATGCAGTATGTGCATGTTGCTAAAGTGTGACTGTCATTATAAGAATGTAAACTTGCAAACCCAAAAATATTCACCTCCTTAAAGACATATCTTAAGGATACATAGGAGTCCAAACTTGTTGCATCTGTATGGGATTTGTGACAATTGAATCGCTACCTGCTTGCTGTACTGAATGTGACATGCCTTACCAAGCAAAAATGGCCTGTATGTCTAAGCTGGCTCAATTGTAAACATGAGTACACGTTGTGCCCAGCAGTAAGATTTATGTAAGCTGCATTTTTACTTGCTGATTATGGCATTACACCTACTCTAACTAGTGTTGATTCTATTTGTACAATAGCCTCTCTGTACACCAGCTTTCCGAAAGGGCTGTCTATTCAAATAAAAAAATCTTTGTGGCTTATGGTTAACCATTACGGCCAGAATGCGGCAGTCTCTGCCGTGTGCACTTTCTACCAGAAAGTGTTATGTATGTAGATTAGCAGATGGAACCCTGCATTGCTTAGAGGTCAGCTGATGTGACTATGATATAAATGTAATTTTGTTTTGTAGGTTGGACATTAAATGAGACTTCTGTTACATCGCTGCTCTTTGAATTATCATACTGGCAGTATAAGAACATGCCCACACCATTGTTACATGTGCTGCATGTTGTCTTTAACCAAATGTTAAAATCTTGATGTATGTTGTAAGAATATTGCATTATACTGTATTTGGCATGACTGTATGGTTTGAATACTTCATGTGGATTCCATGTGTGACTGTGAACGTGAACTATGAATTTCCTATCTTCCGCCATCACTCAGTGTTGGCTGCACTTATATGTTTATTCTGCAGTTTTTAATTTTTTACATAGCAGATCTTGTGAATACTGTATTGGGAATTATTTATATGTTCAGTATTCCTGTTTGAGGACTTGAGAATTTTTATTGTACAACATGCTAATCACTGGGTAGCGTCTAGATTCCCTTTGTGGAGAGTAGTTTTTCCACAATACACTGGGTCGTGCAACGTTACCAACTATTTGGAAAAGTGGGCCTAATCCAGACCCAATCCCTGCAACGGCAGCGGTTGCAGTCTGAAGCCCTTCAGGGAGTGCGCACGCGCACCCTATGAAGCACAGTGATATGCGAAATTGACAGGGCGGGAGTGGACATGCCAACGGCTATAGAACACCATTGGTGGGGCGTGTCCGGTGGTTGCGTGGCGTCACATGCAGACACTGCGACCTGGAACGCGCCGGGTAGGTGCCTGCCAGTGCAGCTAGGCTGCGCATGCAGGGAGCTACCCAATGGGTACAAAAGCATTGCTGCCGTGCAATGCTTTTCGCACCCATGCAGGTGGGAGGGCAGTTCCTGATATACGGGACGGACTAGCCCTGTGCTGGGCGTCCCCCCGCATGTCTGAGAATCTGATCGTAGATGTGCTAAATTTAGCACATATATGATGAGCTCTAAATCACCCCCAATAACCTGTGGCGAGCAAAGCAAGCCCACAAGGGTACAGTGCAGCATATATAAAACAAAATGCCCTACCACAAACAGAGATTGAAGAAAACATTAACATTATGCTGTAGGGACAGAAGAGAAGTTCTGCCCTCACCTGATGTCACATCCGGGTCCTTTTCATGAAGGGAAAATAAACTGCACCCTAATCACTGCTGGCTGTTTGCTGGACAGTGGTGGGTGCGATATGCTCTGACCAGCATGATCTGACATCCATCAAGGACCTTTTTCCTGGTCCGCTTATAATGCACTGGAGAAAGGTAGAGGTACAGTATATAAACTGAATGACCTCTGTTGTATACTGTTGGTCATTTTACATGTGTAAATCACATATATTCCTGCATGAGTAAAATGAAAAGGGTGCTACAATATAGTAGTACATTAATTAAAGGAAAAAGAAAAGTATGTCTACGATTGGTGCACTGATGAGGCTAATTTAATTCAAATGTAAGCTTTATTATTTTAATTTATTTTAAATTAAAAAAAAAAATCAGCAAATTATGTAAAATATAGTAGATTGTATGTTCAAGAAAATAAAGAAATGGTTAAACTACAACTGTACATTCTTTCTGATTTCCTATTTAGCTTGTCTTTGTTGGAAAGGTAAGTGTATGTATTGGCTTGTGTGTACAATAAATTATGGTTGGTACTTGGGTGCTGTTCTTCATATATTTTGTTATTTTTACTGTACTAGTTTTATTTCTTGCTGGAGTTTGGCAAGCTTAGATTAAAGTTCTGGGGGTTTCTGGATACCCATACGAAGTAAAAGTACATGTTGTATTTCAGCCTGTGTTTTACAGCTGGATTTGACAACTGTAGGTACACCGTGACCCACATTTAATTTTATCTAGTAAAAACTGAATTATCAATGATTCAGATGAGATATTTTAAGTCTGCCACTATTATTGCTGATACAATTTGATTGGATCAGTGTTTATTTCCTAAACGTGTGTGAGTCACATATGAGAATCTTTAGACTTGAAGTATCTTGCACAACTTTCCACTGTGCAATAATGACCACGTTTGATTTATGCTGTCATGATCTGTCAATCTCGTATATGATGCTTACATAGAAACATAGGATATGACGGCAGATAAGAACCTCTGACCCATTTCTTCTGCCCCCTTTTTTCCCCCCATCCTTTTGGCAACTACAACCCCATTCTGTTTCTTGTAAGCATATTCTTATGCCTATCCCAAGCATGTTTAAATTGTTCTGATGTCTCAGTCTCTACCACCTCTGATCGGAGACTATATCGTGCTTAGTTACTGATAGAAATAAATTATTGATACCAGGGGAAGTCCCTTGTGTATTAAACCTTGGAGAGAGAGAGAAAGTGGAGAAGTTGCCCAAAACAACCAATTAGCTTATAACTGTCATCTGTCAAGCACAGTCTATGAAATGCTTGGGCAAATTGTATACATAGAAACGGAATTACCCTGCTGTGAAAGGATATACTCATTATATTAACTAACAATAATAAACAGTGGCGTTTTAGTTCATGTATTGATCAATGAATTTAAGCCTGTAGCCCCCGGCAAGGGATGTACAGCGGAACAAATTTTTCTGTAGCGGTAATAAGTCAGGCAAATTGCTAGCTAATCTGGTCCGGTCATACTCTGCCACTTCCCGCATCACTCATTTGAATAATGGCCCCAAGTCCTCGATTATGGATATGCAGGCCATTTCTGAGGCCTTCTTATGATATTTTGAAACTTTATATTATTATTATTATTATTATTATTATTATTATCCTTTATTTATATGGCGCCACAAGGGATCCGCAGCGCCCATTACACAGTACATAATAAAATGAGCAAACAAGAAAACCGCACTTACAGTACATGTCAAAATAGGACAGGTATAGAAAACCCGGGGTTAGGTGCCATCAAAGGGAGCATGGAGTATAAGATAGTGTAATATGAAGCCCCTCCGGATAATCCGGTTGAAGGTATAACATTTCTGGATAAAGCAGATTTGCCTTGTATTGACAGCGGAGAAAAGGATGTCATTAATGGAACTGGTTACAGAACCGGAATTGCTGTCTTTGATTAAATCACTCCATAATGGGAAATCACCTGGCCCAGATGGGTTTGGGGCAGAGAATTATCGGTTCTTGGCTTCCCACCTGACGCCTCATCTGTTGGCATTATTTAATTAGCTGTTGCAAGGGGACTCTCCACCTCTGGGATTTACGGATTCTAGAATAGTTGTGTTTCCGAAGCCTGGTAAAGACCCTAAATATGTGCAGTCTTATCGGCCTATATCCCTCCTAAATCAGGATCTCAAGTTATTTACTAAATTGTTGGCTTTCCGTCTCCAATTGGTATTGTAACGTATCTTGCATCCTAACCAAACTGGATTTGTAAAATCCAGAACTTCGGTACATAATGTTTGTACGCTGATAGCGACAATACATAATACTCATGCTTCCGTTGGCGCTAAAGCTCTTGTGGTTAGCTGGGACGCTGATAAAGCATTTGACCATGTTTCATGGTCCCACTTGCTTCGGGTTCTTCACACACAACACTTTGGAGTCTAATTTATTAGGGTCTTCCGTCTGCTTTATACTAATCCTCAGGCACACCTTACGATAAATGGACTGAACACACCTTCATTCTCACTATTCCGAGACACACGTCAGGGCTGCCCCCTTTCTCCCCTACTTTTCAATTTGGCGCTTGATCCGTTGATTCGCACTTGTATATACGAAGCATCCTGGGAAGGGATAGGTGTAGGCCCATATTCTGTGAAAGTGTCTGCCTTTGCGATGACTTATTGCTCTATTTTAATGACCCCATTATAGCGTTCCTTCTTTATTGACTATATTGAAGGACTTTAATTTGGTATCGGGCTTCCTAGTTAATTTTTACAAAACAGAGGCATTGGCTCTGGGTTCACGGGCAAAACAGGATTGGGGCTCTACGTTTCCCTTTAAATGGGCCACCGATTTTATAACTTATTTGGGCTTGCATTTTTCGTCTAAACTTCCTGACATTTTTCTCATTTTATTAAAAAAAATGGAAGATGATTTTGCAACGCCTACCGATTTTCGTATTTGGGTAGATGCCATTTGTACAAAATTATTTCCTTCCCCCGCTTGCTGTACTCGATCAAAATGCCTCCATTTTTATTGACTAAACGTGATATACATGTGATCAATAAAGCCCTTACAAACTTTATTTGGCAGAATAAACGCCCATGTATAGCCCTGTTCATATTGAAACAGCCAACTTCATTAGGGGGCGTGAATTTGCCCTGTCCAGAGGATTATTCTTTAGCGGACAATTATAGGTACGCTATTGACTGGGTGGGGGGATCCGACAACTATGTTAATACATTACTGGAACAATCCATGTTGCCACATAGTAATATACCCTCTATCTTGCACTTCCCTCATCCATCTGCATCATCTTCCTTGCGTTTGAATCCACTGTTATATTACCCATGTAGAGCATGGACTCTGCTGCGGAAACGTATGGGACTTACAGCAGTGAACTCCTTATTGCAACCTCTTCTATATAATCCTGCTTTCCAAGGTGGGGAAGCCGCTGCAATGGTTAGGGGCTTACTCTTAGTGTTCCAATTTCTGAATGCCAACTGTACTGAGGCCCTTACTTTGTCCCAACTGAAACTTAAATTTCCGAATCTTCACTTACCTCTTTTTGCATACTTTCAAATGAGAAGCTATGCAACACATTAATTATGTTCACTTTTCCCCTAGACAATCAACTGAGATTAACCCTTCATTCTCCCTACTCTGTTATTAATATATACGTATACCAGGCTAGATCTGTCCAGACTTTCTAATGGTTTGGCTAAATGGAAGGATACTTTGCCTGGAACTGATATCCAAACTGTAATTAACTGGTAAACATTGCTTAATAAATGTTTAGTTTCTTCTTCGTATGCAGAGATGCATCTAAAAATTACACTCCCCGTCTTAGATATCTTACAGATATAGCCGACAATTCCTATTGCTTCAAATGTTCCTCCCCTGATGCTGATATAGTTCATTGTCTCTGGTCCTGCTCCATTATTCAAGTATTTTGGAAAGATGTCTGCGATTATGTTACTGTATCTTTAAATATTCCTTTCACTGCAACTCTACCCTGGGCCTTTTGGAACCGTTATGACGCTCAATTTTCTACATTGTCTAAGGGAACTAAACTGCTATTAGCTCATGTAGTGCAGCTTTGAAGAAGACTATATTGTCTCAATGGATACACAAAGATCCAGTGCCTATTTCTCTTATGCTTCCTAGATTGTCGAACCTTTACCAAATGGACTGGGTAGAGTGCTCTCTAGATGCAGAATCTCGCTCCTCTACCTTTTTTTTTAGCAATTTGGCTGCCTTACGTTGCTTTCCTACCATTACCCACTAGGGATCATATACGCAAAGTAGTTAGGCTCACTATGTGGTATAACATGGAAGTTCTCACGCGGGGCTCTCCACCATTTTAACAAGTCCTTTATTGTTCCTTGCTTTATTTCTCAGTGGGCGTATTGTATAGGTTCTGGCTCATTCATCTCCATGTTAAACTGTTCATTGTACTATTTTTGTCTATTGTGGACTGTATTGGAACAGAGGTATCTTGTGATCTACTGCATTTTTCATTATTCCTGTGTTGTCATATCTGTGTGATCATTTTTAATAAACATATTTAAAAAAAAATAATCGCTATCGCATTAGTGTTAAACTTTAGGTATGCTACTTGGTCTGACCGATACCAACACACCTGTTCTAAAGCACCTAGGAGAACATCTGACAGAGACTATAATTAAGTTTAAAACAGGATGCATGTAGTTATATTCTCCCAAAGTACTATTCCGCCTCCTTTCATGAAAAGCAGATGACCCCAGGAAATGAAGCTCTACTTCACTTGTAATACTCCTCTCTCACTTACCTCTTTGGGCTCTACTACTGAAAAGAACAGTCATCAGCTTCTTATACAGCCTCTACTATTGTGACACTGCGAAACTGCTTTTATCACCGACTGAGCATGTGTAGGCATTAAGTTACCTAATTTATGCACTAGCACACTTTGTCAGTATTACACTGTACTCTGTGTCATGCTTAACAGTGAAGAACTCAATGCAGTAGTGCTGCAAATCGATTGTGTTTAGTTGACCTGGAAAAATCTATCCTTTAGGCGTTAAATGTGGACATTACGCATGATGAGGCTCATTTAAAAGTGGTTGCATTTGGACTAATCAGAGGTTTATTATTATACATTTTCTAAACTGGGGTGAAGTTCAGTCAAAGCAGACAAACAAAATATCCGTAAGATTAATATATCACATAATAGTAGATGAAGCATCCTAAATTATAACGGCATATCAAAGGGAAAAAAACTATCTTTGCCATTACCAACACAATTATGAAAATTTACTTTTTCTTGGTATAGTTGAAAATATGAGCACCTGACTTTGTTACATTTGTCAAGTTGCATGCTTGTAACAATTAAATGTGCCGGCTAAGAGATCTTAAGTACACTTTATAACCATTTATTAGCTGATGTAAAGCAGGACACAGTTATAGTTACTGGCACAAATATCCATACTGCATTCATTAGTGATGTTCTGGAAGTAATATATTATTCTAAACGGTAAATATACATTGGATGGTGTCAGCATTTCAGGTTGTCTGGCGCAGTTTTGGTTTAACCATCACTTAAAAAACCCAAAAACTAAATATATGAATATTAGCTGTGCCCCACCACCAGGTATACATTTAGAATGTATTGTATACCCAAGCAGTTAATCTACCAATTCCATGTCATTTGGCTGCCCAGTGTCCTGTCATGGAAAGATCTTTTACAATTAACTAGATCTAGTGTCTCCCACAGTTTATGGTAGTTTTATGGTCAACCCTTTGCTTTGGTAACAAAGTACCAAACAATGTATTCGTGTATATTTATATGAGGAATGGAACATATCAAAATGTTGTTCATAATTACTATGTACCTAGAGATTTGTATACATTTCTAATCCATGAAGTTAGGTATTTGTTATGTGTCATGCTTAAAGATCAACTTTTTATAGCCAATATATAGAAATAAAATATTGGAACAAATATTCTGTATTTTATAGTGATATTTTTGTGTATACTAGTGATGTGTTTTTTTTTTAATACTTTGTGTTTAGTGAATGGATGATGATGATGATTATGGGATGTTGGAGAGAACACTTTTGGTCTGTATATGAATTTCCTAATTACATACTGTATGTACTGTGATTTTCCCCAATACTAAAATATACTCTGGCTATCTGAGTGACCTCATAGTAGGAAGAATTGATCATTTCTTTGAGAATCTATTTCATATTGTAAATCTATCTACATTCCCAACCTCACTCCCATGCAGCTACACAGTAAATGTCTTTACATTTTAATATTTAAATTATTATTATTTTTTGTTACCTTAAACATTGTGGCTACGTGACCATATTAAATTTTATTTTATAAAATTCAGATACTATAAAGTTTCGTTATGAATCATCATTACAAAATTTTAAAGCAGGAAATTATTTTGGTAATGATAACTATGATTTATAATTGATTGTATCTTTAGAGCAGAGAGTAACCAATGCTGATTGTATGATTTCAGCCTTTGAAACAAACCTGTTGGGGTAAAATGTGGAGTTAATAGTAAATGGGACAGGCCAAGGGGTTTTGCTATGATTAACCCCCTGTCGTCATGCAGGAAGAGAATGGTGCTATTCATGACCTTACTCTTTGCAAGGTACTCGCAAAAATATCTACTGCTAAGAACCATCGAGAATCAAAGTAAATATGGTATCAATTTCTTCTGAAACTTAAATGGCACAGGAACTGCTTTGCTTGATTATTGCTTTTTTTCCATACTAGCCCTTCTCCTGTGTTCAGCATATAGCATAAATTACACTTGTATTAGCTCTAGGGTATTAAATATTTCCATGGCAATGTAAGTTGTTTTTTCATAATGATCTTTTTTTATTTTTTTATTTTAAGTTTGTTATAAAACTGTAAGAGCTATAAAGCCGTTCTAGACCAGTATACAACTCAACTGTAATAACTTGTGGACATAACTTACAAGGGTTCTTGCAGGTTAAAATATTAGTATAACCAGACCATCTGTATTAGAAACTGCAAAAAAATGATGTGAAAAGCTGTGCTTGATTCCATCAATAGTCGGTAACCATAAGGGCTGAAACACACACGCCGGCTTTTGCCGGCCGGGAAAAAGCCGGATGGCTTTTTCCCGTGCCGGTATTGTAATTAACAGTGTGAAGGGAAGGGTCCTTTCACACTGCACGGCCCCGGCCCGGCTGCCGAGTTGCAGCCGGAAATATCCACTGGAAGGTCCGGCTGCCGTGCCGGCGCCGTGCCATCTTTGTAGGCAGTGGTCCGTGTGTGTGAAGGGGAGCTTTCACACACAACAGGTTTTTTTTCAAGCCGTGTCTAATGCTGCGCATGCGCACAGCATTACACATGGCTCAAAGCCGTTGTGTGTGAACGACCCTACCGGATGTCAAAAAGCCGGACAAACTTGGTCCGGCTTTTTGCCATCCGGAGAAAACCGGCTAGTGTGTTATAGCCCTAAGAGAGGTGTAGTTTACTGTTCCATCTCTGTTACTATCACAATTCATTTACTGAACATTATGGTTGTGGACTCCAGCAACGTGGCTTGGATGGCTATCACTGCACAATGGGGGTCATTCCGAGTTGATCGCTTGCTAGCAGTTTTTAGCAGCCGGCAAACGCATAGTTGCCGCCCACGGGAGGAGTGTATTTTCGCTTTGCAGGAGTGCGAACGCTTGTGCAGCAGAGCGCCTGCAAACACATTTTGTGCACAGCAAGACCAGCCCTGTAGTTACTTATCCTGTAGGATGATTGCTGCGACGAGTGACACGGTAATGTCAGATACCCGCCCGGCCATGCCTGCATTTTTCCAAACACTCCCAGAAAACGGTCAGTTGACACCCATAAACGCCCTCTTTCTGTCAATCTCCTTGCACTCAGCTGTGCGATTGGAATCGTCGCTAAAACCAGTGCAAAACCACAATGGACTTTGTACCCGTACGACGAGCATGCACATTGCGGTGCATATACATGCGCAGATTAGCCGTTTTTTTTCACTGATCGCTATGCAGCGAACGCTAGCTAGCGATCAACTTGGAATGACCCCCAATAGAATAAGCTGCAGCATCTTAGAGGGTAAATGTTAGTGCTCTGCACCTTTATGTGCACTGAATATATAGGTACTGTGCAAAATACTGTATGTTTAAGTTTCTACAATTGTTTACAGATGTACATATTTATTTTTAAAGGTACTGAATGACACTTTTAGAAAACAGTATTTTCTACTATTATTGACTGGAAATGTATCCTGTTTAGGGAAACTATTGTCACACAGATAAAGGTTAATTGAGCTTTTGATTAAGCATTTGTTCTGCCATTGCTGTATTTTGGCATTATCTAGAGGTGATGTGCTGCACATCAAACCTAGTGATATCGCTAGCAACCTTGTTTATGCTAATGAGAGACAGAACATGATCGTTCCGTCCTTCATTAAACTCGCTCCAGTGTGTACTCTCAATCTGGGCTCAAGGGCATTTGTTCCAATGTTGGAATGAAAGCCCATCGCTCAAGTGTGTACCCAGCTTTACACATTTAAAACTATATACAATATAGCATAACATTTCTGTATGGGAGGATACAAAATTCACTTGACTGCCACACAGAAATACCATTATGTTAAATAAGAGTGTGTGTTGTGTGTTTTACGTTTCTCATTCCCTCCCAAAATCACTGAATATACATTTGTTCTGCATGAAAAATAAGGGTTTGGTCTTGAAGTGATAATAGGAGGAAATTAGAAAAAAATGTAGTAATGTGTAGCAGCTGTGACGGGGAGAGGTCACCTAACAGACCTTCAAACTTGCAAACACAGTCCTTAAATGTCTTTGTCCCAATTAACATCATAACCCTTTTTTCCAAAATATTTGGCAATTAATAACTTTTGACTCCTTTGAATACAATGTTATCATGGGAAATAACTGGTTCATCTTTGTAAGTATTCTGGTCATCAGATGAAACCTGCAGTAGGTGTTACAAGGCTGTTTTTTTTATTTTTTTATTCCGGTTACTTCATATACATATAGTGCAGGAGGAACCCGAGCTATGGTACTAGACATTTTCAGGTCACTATGACCTTGTTTCAGTAATTAGGATTGTGGAGATTAATATGTCTTTGTTTTATGTGTAAGAATAACCCCCTGTGTTTTAATACCTGATAGAAGCATCTTTTCATCTGTAGTTGCAGCTGTTTGGATAAGTCTCTCTAAACTTTTCACATCTGGACAGCGCAATTGTCACCCATTCTTCTTTGCAACATTGCTTGCCTTGAGCTTTTGACTAATTCTCCCCAATGGGACAATTTTATGATTGAGATCATGTACAAGTTAAATGTCAGTCTGTGTAGAACTGCCTCTGCATGGAGGGAAATGTTTGCAAGTATGTTTATAAAAATACATATATGTTTTGTGATTAAATGTGGATCTAACTAGCTGCTTTTATTATTGTACAGTATGTAGGAATTTAACTTAAAACAATGAAAGTTGAGAACATCAGTTTAAAGAACTTGCCTCTGGAAAGTTTAACCTAAACCAAACCACTACTAAGGGGGATATTCAATTGTTTGAAAAGTCGGTTGGGTGTCTGTTTTTCCCCCCCTGTCTATTAGATAGGAAAAAACAGACACCCAACTGACTTTTCAAACAATTGAATACCCCCTAAGTCTTTGTGCTTTCTATCAAACGTAACAAGGAGTCTCATAAGGTTTCTGATTTGGAAGTAAAGCAACCATAAAAAAAAAAAAAAAAAGTAACAATGCACATGGGCAAAACCATGATGTACTGCAGGTGGGGGCAGATGTAACATGAGAGATTTAGATGGGGGGGGGGGGGGGGGGATTTGGAGGTGGTGTCCTAACAAATCTAATTTGCAATGCAAAAATAAAGCTACATGCAAAAGCAGACAGTATTTCCCCTGTACAGAAAATATCTAATTATAATAAACAAATAAATAAACAAATATATATATATATATATATATATATATATATATATATTTATATTAGTATTTCCTCCCTATGCATTGCAACATGGTTGTTTGTTTTGCTGTACTTCCAAATCAGACTCGGGCCCAAGATCATTCTATCAAAGGGAACCTCAAGCACAGAATCTGCTGTCATAGTTTTTCATTTTGGCAAGTATTCCATACCATTAAAACTTCTGACCAATTACATTTTTCTCCCTTTATAATCCAGATGTCAACTCCAAGTCTAAAAGTATCTGCTTATATGGTTGGAAAATGAACATTGTCTACTGCATAATTAGGAAAAACGTTATCAACTCACATTTCCTAGGCAAGACCATTTGCCAACCATTTTCTTGTTCGTGTGGTAGGGGTTGTCTTAATTGGACTATAATGAAGTAATCCTAGATAGAGGACTGGTGAATCTGGGATGTTTGGTTGTGGCTCATTTCCCCCCCCCCACATATAGCCATCTTCCAACTATAATGGCAAATGTACAGGTTCACTTACCAATAGCATTATATCTAGAAAGTTGTAATTTTGATGTTGCCACATCAGGTTTTACTTACTGAGCAGTGGAAAATGACAACTCAGTACGACACTATACTGTACATAAGAAACTTTACAACACTCAGGATTTCTGGATTTGCAAAAAGTATCAATAGTGAATATGACAGTAAGGTAGTCATTAGTATCTCAATGTATTTCTAGTAGTCGCTTGTTCTCTGGTATGTACTAGAATGTTATGACCCAAGATTATGTGATTACCAGAGTCAACCAAAACTTGAACATTATGTTCTTCCACAGTAACTAGTTATTGCTTTTTATTATTTGTGAGCTTGGTAAGCAACACACACACTGGTCTAGGAATCCAGAGCCTACTACCTGAATCTTTCGCCTACTGTGTGTTATGTGTGTTGAGAGGCACTCACAGATCTGTCAATGAGAACTTTCTCTGTGATGTTTCCTGGTAAAATGGATTCAGTAATACATCTGTGGTCATACTGACATGACTGTAGCAATTGTTTATCTGAACAACCAATGTTACTACCAGATGGGCCTGATTTTCTCATTTAGATTTGGAATTGTTGAACATCTTGATCACTTTAAGCTTTCTGGGGCTCTAGCCTAAATGTAAGTCTATTGCTCTTCTGGGAGTTCTTCTGCTCAGTAATCCTCTTGACATGGAATGGTGTAGGAGCCATGCTCTGTAGTGAAGCTTACAATCTTGCGTACTGATGTACTCACCATGGATCAGTTGTCTTTTCAGTAGTTTTTATGTTCTGGAGACTCCTGTTAATCTCTTGCTGCTCTTTTGTGGGTCTCTGGCAGCAGGTGGATTGTTTTAAATAAATAAGGTGGACATACTCCTTATGATTAACTGTCCAACTATCCAACTGGTTGGTCGGAACAAAAATCCAGTAATACATGGGAGCAAATAACAATTGACCATTTGCTCCCAAACACCAGTAAATGGACAAAAATAGCCATTCAGACAAATTGATTAATTTAAATGGATTTAACCAATTTGTTTGAATGACTCTTTTTGTCCGATTTCCAGTGTTTGAGAGCAAATGGTCGATTGTGATTTGCTCCCATACATTAGTGGACTTTTGCACCAACCAACCAACCAACCAACCAACCGATTGGACAGATAATCTTTAAGGCAGGCATGTCCAAACTGCGGCCCTCCAGCTGTTGAGAAACTAGACATCCCAGCATGCCCTGACGCAGCTTTAGCATTTTCTGACAGCAAAACTGTGGAGGGCATGCTGGGATATGTAGTTTCTCAACAGCTGGAGGGCCGCAGTTTGGACGTGCCTGCTTTAAGGTGTATGACTGGCTTTAGTCTGTTTTGGCCTGCTTTAATTAAGCATTCAACTGTTTGATCAGCTCGACCGTTAGAGTGATCTGCCAGCAGAATGCATGTTCTTTTAAGAACAAATCCTAGCTACCTGTCAGAGCATCACAGTGTAGCAATGTATAGGTTTTAGGATATTTGCTTGAGTCCAGATGGTTTAATCAAATTGACTGAGATACTATTAAGTCACTTGTGCTGAAGCATGAATATCCTTAAAACCTGGACTGTAATATCGGCGTTAGAGAAACTGCTATATAACATAAAAAACCCTAGGCAGCATTGTGTTTCCAGTAAGCTTCCAGTCTTATCTTACAAATTTCAATGGTCTATTAAAAACAAGTACAATGCTATGCTTTTTGCGATCATTGTGTATGAGCCCAGAAGGTTAAGAGCTGGTCTAGGGTGGGACATTTATGTGCAGATTGAAACCATATGCATTGATCTTAAACCTTATCAAATCACTTTTGAACTTCTGTTATTTGATACTGGTTCTCTTTGCTTTTGCACTTTTATCTCGCAGCAGCTGCACCCCTGCAAGCATGAGAACATCTACATGCATTATTAATGTGTGCTATTTTGTGCTGGCTAGGGTTCTGCTCTTAGGAAATGTTTGATCTTATGAATTATAGAAAGTCAGCCAAACAAATGCTAATGGGGCATGCACTGCTTTTATCCACCTGTTGATTAACTTGGTACAAATGTTCCCAGATAAAACACTGATGGGAACCTCAATATCTCCATGTACAAAACGTTATTATTTTCAGGTTACAATATGCTCTTAGAATTTTTTTTTCATAATTAAAGGGAAACTATATTCACACATTGTTTTGATTATGTAAGGAATTTTTTGTTACTAAAGTAAGGTCAGGGCCAGATTATCGTTATACAGTACTTTTTATCTTCATATATTTTATTTTTTATAATTAAAGGGAAACTGTAATCACATTTTTTTTCATTATTCAAGAATTTTTTTGTGACAGAAGATTAAGACTGGACTTTAAGGGTGGGTGGGGTGGTGGCACTGGCAACAGGGACGACCCTGTGGTTTCCACACGTAAGGGCCCCCACACACCGTCACCACAATTAGTGGAGAGCAGAGTAGCATTTTGCTGTCTGTGCTCCATTTCTCCACGGCGGCTCAGCTGTTATACAGCGGCTGCTGCGGTGCTCACTGTTCTGCCTGCTGTCTCTCAGAGTGATGCTGCTGAAAGCTGAATCCCAGATCAGATGCCACTCGGACAGGACTCAGGCAGTGAGCACGCCGTACCGTATGTTACAATCATCCAAACTAGCGGTTACATACTGTTGATAGATTGAGTTATCCACTGGTGTGTGCTTATTTAACGCTGCAATAATATCTGTACCACCACAATTCCCAACTATATATTATAATTCCCAACTATATATATATATATATATATATATATATATATATATATATATATATATATATATACATACATACATACATACATACATACATACAGTGCATCTGGAAAGTATTCACAGCGCCTCACTTTTCCCACATTTTGTTATGTTACAGCCAAAAATTTAATAAATTCATTTTTCTCTCAAAATTCTAAATGCAATACCCCATAATGAAGACGTGAATTTATTTATTTTTTAGATTTTTGCACATTTATTTAAAAAAAGTAACTAAGAAATCACATGGCCATAAGTTTGGGTTAGATGCAAGCCAATGATTCTCAACCTCAACCGTCAAGTTTTGCCAACAGATTGTATTTTGAGGATATCTGTCTCCGGAAACAGGTGGGATAAATACTGACCCAACAAAGCAGATTAACTCACCTGTGATTGATTAAAGAAATCCCCTTGTGGACTGGAGTTGAGATCCCCTGATTTTAAATGATTTTTAAAAATACTAGCATTAGTGGCTTGGACAATTGTCCACATTAATAAAAAAAAAACTACTTTGTTTGATCAGACACTATATATCATCTTAAGCGCTTATTGCAAGCGGTGAAATGTAAAAGTGCTACACTTTTCCATCTGCAATAAACAAACTGCCACAAAGTACTTACGCCCATAGCTTTTCAGCACTATTTCTCAAACAAATGAATCCTACATATGTGAGGTCTGTTTAATAGCTTTACTTTGATAGTTTCTGTGGATTCTCCAGTATTGCCAAACATGTCCATGTATAAATAAACTCTGCCGTCTTTAGCTGTAAATATAGAATTTGTTTGGAATGTTGCCACAATGATACTTTCTGTGTTTATTGTTCCTTTATTTCAATCCTTGGCAATCTGTGTTGTCTTACCATGAAAATCAAAGTAAAGTTAAATACAGATTCAAGGATCCCAATTTAAATGGAAATGTATTAGTAAGAGGGTAAAATGTCCTAAGTCAAAGAGTACAAAGAAGCATCTTGGTGGCTAATTGCTCAATTGGTGGCAGAGTCAGACACAGTGTGGCTGTATTTACAAGCCGCCACTGAAGCCAGATTTACTACCTTGCTAGTGTGACATTCTATGTCTGCAAAGCTGGTAACTGTGCCAACCATTTATTTTATGACAACCACTGCAACAGTCCTTATTAGAATTGCAAGGTGTAGGAGATCTATTAGAAACCATCTTCCATTCACTCTATGCACGACTCTGTTTAAGGGATCTATTTATCAACAGATGTTCAGTGAGTGTGGTAACTAACATGTATGATTATCGCAGCGTTACAGAATGTGTGATACTGCAGTTTCACACTCCAGGCTCCTCTTGTAGCCACAATGAAAAACCCAGACCATAATCACAGGTTTACTCCCTCTCACTGACACCATAACGCTGCAAGTGAAGGCCTACAATGATTGCACACCATTGCTTAATTTGTAGTTACATGACCCTTGTGAGGATTTAGCAGGGGTGTACTACGATATCCCAGCACCGGGATCCCGGCCGCCGGAATGCCGGCAGTGAAGAGAGTGCAAGAGAGCTCCTTGCGGGCTCACTGCGCTGGCCACGCTATTTATTCTCCCTCCAGGGGTGTCGTGGGCACCCCCAAGAGGGAGAATAGTTGTCGATATCCCGGCGCTGGTATGCTGAGCGCCGGGATCCCGACAGCCGTGATATCAAATGCTTCCCATTTAGCAGAATTATTGACATTTACTTACCGGTATATAGCACCAGCATATTCTATTGTGCTCTACAATCCCTCCATTACTGGATGTGGCTGAGGGGGCACCAATTCTTTTTCTGGAACAGGGCACCAAAATGTCTAGTTACGGCACTGTGAACTATGATCATGTGTTGGGTTCCTGGAATGTATCTTCTAATGGATTTTTTGATGGTGTAGGGCAGTGATTCTCAAACTTGGTGCTTAGGACCCCCAAACGGTTTTTCATTTTCCAGGTCACCTAGCAGGTATACAGGTGTACTCATGACTCAATGACACATTTTAAAAGATCGAGAGGTGGAGCCAATTATTTCACTTCTGTCAGGAGGCCTGGAAAACATGCATTGTTTGGGTTCACAAGGACAGAGTTTGAGATCCTATGGTGCTGCAGGTAATCAGCTCACAACTGTCATTTTTCAAATACATGACGGGAGCTGATTGGCTGGAGCACCGTTTATCATACGCAACAACTTTTATCATACACAATGAGTTTTAAGACCTCTTATTATATTTACACTTCTTGGAAAACCTAGGTGTACTTGTAGTCAGGGGCAGTTTAAGAGAGGATTAGGTCCATTTGCAGTGTCTTTATAAGCCTCCGCCTCTCTCTTGATGTAGAATTTGCCACTGTGCCAGAGTATACCACGCCTGTGCCACATGACTTCTTTACTGTGCATACACAAGTCTACAGAGGAATGGCCACCATTCCAATTTCCCTGTTATTTCTGCAGCGGAGGCGTGAGACACCAGAGTGGTGTGTATAATATATTGGTGCAGGCTTTGTGCTGTGGATCCGCTTGGACCCAGGGACCAATGCACATCGCACTCCTTCTACCCATTATAGATATGCCACTGTTCAGTGGAGGTGTTTCCTAAAAGTGGAGACTTGGCCCTGATTTAGTGTTAGGAATGTATCCAGATACATCTAGGCGATATTTTGAATCTTTTGCATGTTTTGTAGTTAAAACAAAATGTAAAAATGTGCAGACATTTTGGGAAGTTCTTCTGCATTTCTGCCATGATTAGCAATGAATCGCATGCTTGAGTCCCTGTGTGAGTCAACTTCAAAATGCTGCTAATTGTAAGACTAATGATGTCATTCATTGTTCCTTGTACACCGCAGTTTCCCCTGGCAACAACTCTATCACATTCCGGAGTCACAATGTTAAACTAAAGCTGCCCAGTATTTGTGTGCTACATTACATGCAAATATGGATACATTTTCCCTGCATGGTTATTTTATTCCATTGGCATTGCAACATATTTTTTCCAGGTTTAAATTCTTGTACACATATATAGTTCCTTTTATACACATGCGCCGCTTTGGTTAACTGTAATGGGGGATAATAAGGGTGGATGTGCTTGCCCATTTTTACAGGCAGTGTGCATGTGCCAGATTTAGACCCCGGAAACCTGGCAGTATACAAATTTGGAGGGGATTTCCAGCTAAAGTACCCTGTGTTCCATTGTGGAAAGCAAGATTACATTTTTCAGCACGCATTACAATGAACTTAATGCATGTTTTATTTAGCTGGAACGCATAGCCATTTTGACAGGAAGTGCTCATACACTGAAATAAGATGACGGAGGCTTTCATAACAAATGGAACAGGAGACAACTTCTGGTGGAAACACCTTGTGTTCCACTGTGGAACGCAAGATCGCATCTTTGTTTTTATCTTTTTCTGCGCATTTACCATTGTACCAGTGCAGGGCAAAACGAGGTTGGTTTTGCCCTGCAAGCGATTGCGGTTTTAAAAATACGGGCATACTCTCACAAACTCCCGCACCTCCGACTTCTTACACCCCATTACATTTACCCCATAGTCTTTGTCAAGAGGTGTATGTGTGTGTGGCCACAAGATTGCACTTATTTATTTCCCCAGTTCACTATTACCTCATAATAGGGTTTGGGGCTGACATATAAAAAACATGCAATGAAAATTACGTTTATCAACGCATATATAACAATTTTATATAGGTTTAATGACCTCAAACATATCAATCTTAACACTACATCTAGAAGGACAGCTGGCACCATTTCTTGGGCTATCCGGAACCCTAAGGACTGACATGCAGTTGTGAATGTTCACCTATGTCTAATAATGATGGTTCCCTTTTCTGTTGGACGTTTTTAATCATATTGTGAAAAGAAATATACAATTTATATCTGATTTACGTGTACAAGGATAATTATTGGCAAATCAGATTGAAGCTCCATGAAAGAAAAAAGTATATCATATGCTTATCTCACCTTTAAAAGGATGAGTACGATAAAGTTGTGTCCTCGCATATCATTGCTGCAGTTGCACCAAACAGCCCCTTCGGTGCCCCAGGTCCTGTGAGACTCTGCTAGTGTTAAGGTGAGTACACACTGTGAGTTCTTTGCTATATAGTAAAAATTGCAAGGAAAGTTAGTGCAAATCGCAAGGTGATCTCCACCTTGTGTTTTCCGATTCAATCCTGATGCGCGCTCCCGTGGGGTCTGTATCGCAAGGCTAGATAGACTGTGCAGACAAGTCAATCTTGACTATATAGTGTACTATCTAGTACAAAGTGTAGTCAAAATTGGCACTTAGTCTAAATTGTACTGTACATAATCAATATTGAATGTACAGATAGTCAAAATCGGGGCTTATGGGGTAGTTCAAGGGAAATCGCATAGTCAGAATTGGGCATAGATATTATCTCACCATGTGTATGCACCTTAAGACATCTTTTTTTCACCAAAAAATTGTCCTATTCACAATGTAGAGATTGTGCTAATTTATTTGATATGCAACACTTGTATATCTGTGTGTGATTGATAGCTCCCATACCGACTGCGGAGCTCCAGTTCCCTGACTCGACGGCACTGCCGATCTGCCAACCGGATCCACCAGATGGTGACAATCGATGACCGGTGATCCGTTGGGTAAATAAAACATGTTAAAAATGCATGATTTTAAAACATGTTCAACATTGCCGATCCCCCAATCTGGCCATAGGGGGATCTGGACATTGCCCCGATACATCTCGGATGTATTGATGCCATAAGTGTCTGAATTTGTATACAAAGTGCTGCAATGTAGCAACCACATTTTTTTCCAATGTCATTTCTGTTGTGCTTCATATACAGACTCAGTCACACACAACATACAAGTGTCACACATGTACTACTCATCAGAGTCTCCTGCTGCATCCTAGTCACATAGTGTTGCAACAAAGATGCATTGTTGGTAAAAAGACACCCAATACGTTGCATTGGAGTTGGCCGTTCACTCATGCCAGGCATCTAGCGTTGCGTGACATACAGTATTGAGGCTAAATGTATGAAGACACATCTGTATAATAATTAGGTATTAACAAACATTATATTTCTTCTTTTTGTCTCTATTCTTCCATATGAGAATATTCTAATACCAGTTGTAAGCACATCTACTGTATTTGATATAGCTTTTTCTCTTATCATCCACTAGGGGACACTGGCAGATTGCACAGGGGTATTAAGGCGTGGCTAGTAGGAGCTGGCACTTATTAAAGTTCAGATGTGTGAAGCTCCTACCCCTCAACTACCCATCATCCCCAGTTAGAAAAATGATCCGGGGAGCAGGACGTACTTGAGATTATTCCTCTGTCCACTTAGGTAGCATTTTAATTTTTTCTTTTATGCAGGCTCACTGTCTACCCTTCCCCACTTGATCTAAAAGTGTGGAAAGGGGTTTTGAATCAGGTTACCAGGGCTCATACAAACCCGCTGTAATACATATGTGGCATCCTGCAGCCCCACTATTACAACAGCACATCCGCGCTCAGAGAGCGCCAGCTGGAAACACCGCTGACATCCGGGCAGCACTGTGAGTTCCTCTCTCCCTTCAGTGGCCGGGACCCGCGCGCGCGGTAATGTGAAGTTCTCAGGCTCTGCACCGCTGCGCTCATCTGTGTCTTAGGGGTCTATTTACTAAGCCTTGGATGGAGATAAAGTCGATGGAGATAAAGTACCAGCCAATCAGCTCCTAACTGCCATGTCACAGGCTGCGTTTGAAAAATTACAATTAGTAGCCGATTGGCTGGTACTTTATCTCCATCCACTTTATCTCCGTCCAAGGCTTAGTAAATAGACCTTTTAATCCCTTACTGGCGAGCAGGTACAGTGTTACCGCACTAGTTATATACAGCTCGCCAGAAGGTTCACAGGGTTTTTTTTATATTACATTGCGCTGGGTCCGTGGCCATTTTTAGATAGCCTGCTTGGCAAGAAGGGGGCGGGATCACACAGTGGTGCCCTTTACAGCCAGTTAGAACATGCAGGGCGGGCCAGTGATTGGCTCCATACATGGGATTGGTATTCCTTATTATAGCCTGCCCCTCTTCTCACTACAGAGTACAGGCACCATTTTACTGAGAGACCAGGATTCTGGTTTGATACTTCCTCTTTATTGCGCATCATCTTCTGGTCTCTGAGAATAATGCTATCCCTATTGTTACTGTCAGTTACCTGTGTGTGTGTGTGTGTGTGTGTGTGTGTGTGTGTGTGTGTGACTTATTCAAACATGACTAGCAAGTCTAACACAAAAGCTTCCCAGAAGCTGTTTACATGGTCAGAGTGTAACACTAAGTTTACTCAGACAAATCCGCAAGGCAATTGTACTTTGTGAGTCTTGCATCACCGCAGAACCTGATAAGGCTGCGGATGCTTCTTCCGCTCCTCCCTGGTCCGTGCTTTTAGCCGGAGCAATGACGACTTTGTCATCAGCATTAGCATGGTCCCGTAGGACGGAACCAGCTTGGGCCGTAGGTTTAGTTAAGTCTATGGAGGGACTTGTTAATGCCATAGGTTCTTCTAACAAATCTCTACAGGTTCCTCCCATTAGTCAGAAATGTCCTTTTCCTACGGTCCTCTAGTCAGACGAGTAGGATGAGGAACTCATTACTCAGGAGGAAGTGGAGGAAGGCAAATGGGAGGATAATACAGAAGATTTGTTGCAGGATTTGGACACTAATATGCAGGGAGTTGAATCTTTGATCACTGCTGTAATAAAGATTCTGAAGTTTCCAGAGAATCTGGTGCCAGAGCCTAAGGAATTCGAATTGTTCGGTAAGGCACAAATATCTCCAGTTGTTTTTCCCTTTTCTCAACAGTTGCATGACTACTTAGCCACGGCATGGAAACAGCCTGACAAACGTTTTCAAGTCCCCAAGAAATTTCTCTCTAACTACCCTTTCTAGTTATCCATGACGTCTAAGTGAGAAACTCCTCCACCAGTCGATGCGTCAGTATTCAGACTATCTAAGAAGACTATCCTTCCAGTACCAGGAGTGATATCACTTAAGGAGACGTCGGCGTAAGTTGGAATCAACACTCAAATCCATATACACTGCGGCAGGAGCTCAGCTCAGGCCGGCACTTGTCAGTGTATGGGTAAACAGCGCAGTGGTCAGATGGACAGAGAAGTTAGTCACTGGCCTAGACTCGGGGTTTCCGATAGCGGATCTCAGGGTCCTAGCAGCATATCCGTGAGTCAGCATCTTATTTGACTGAAGCCGCTAAGGACGTCAGTCAGGTCAGTGCCAGTATTTCTATTTCGGCCATTGCAGCTCGTACAGTGCTTTGGTTGCACTCTTGGCATGCTGATACGGAATCCCAACGGGCGGTTGAGGCTCTGCCGTTCACAGGCGAAATTCTGTTTGGATCATAATTAGACAAATGGATCTCCCAGGCGACAAGCGGAAAATACACTTTTTTTGCCATCTGCAACACCGCCTACCAGGCGTGTCTATACTGGTCCTTCTTTCCAGTCCTTTTGGGCCCTGCAGTCCTTTCTTGGCAGAGTTGCCGCCACACAGAATAGAGGTGGCAGGGGTAGAGGCCGGACACAAACCACTGCCCGTCATCCATTGACCAAGCCCGCTGAAAAACAGGTGGCATGACGGTCTCCAGTCCCACCTGGGGGTTCCACAGGTGGGCGGTCATTTGCTATCATTTCACCACATTTGGGAACAGACCACCACAGACACCTGGATTCATCATTTGGTATCCACAGGGTACAGAACAGATTTCTCAGTTTTTTTCCACCTAAACAATTTTTTTACAACAAGTCTGCCGGCCTCTGAGGACAAGGCAATAGTTCTGCAAGCAGCGATTCAGTCCCTCATTCTATCCAAGGTGTTGGTCCGGGTTCCTTTACACCAGAGAGGTCAGGGGTTCTACTCCAACCTCTTTTTTGTACTGAAACCATATGGATCAGTCAGACCGATTCTGAACTTAAAGCCTTTGAACCAATACCTAACATGTTATCGATTCAGTCGGTCATTGCAAGCCTGGAACCAGCGGAGTTCTTAGTGTCCATGGACATCAAGGATGCGTATCTTCACATCCCCATATGGGAACCGCATCAGCATTTCCCGCGATTTACAATTTTACAGGAACATTATCAATTCCGAGCTCTGCCATTAGGGTTATCTTCAGCACCCCGTGTCTTCACCAAGGTCATGTCGGTGATGATTGCCCACTTAAGATCTTTGGGGTTTACAATAGTTCCTTACCTGGACGACCTTATGATCAAAGCACCGTCGGAAGACATTCTTTTGGAACTCTCTCTTTTCTGGCGTACCAGACTCTTATTCAACATGGTTGGATAATCAATTTCAACAAGTCACACCTTCGACCAACCCTGCGCCTTTGCTTTCTAGGATTGATCCTGGATACGAAGTTGCAAAGAGTGTTTCTACCAGTGGACAATGCCCAGGACATTTGCACGATGGTCCAGGGAGTTCTGAAACAAAGATGGGTGTCCTTGCACATTTGTATTTGTCTGCTAGGGAAGATGGTTGCGGCCTTCGAGGCAATACAATTAGTCCAGTTCCACTCCAGACTGTTTCAATTGGACCTCCTGTCTCAATGGTCAGGCTCTCATTTACACCTCCATTGACGAGTCCAGTTGTCTGCTCGGACCAAGTTATCACTTCTCTGGTGGCTCCAGATCGACAACATGCTGGCTGGTCAAAGATTCAGAGTTTGGAACTGGATCATTCTGATAACCTATGCGAGTCTCAGACAGTGGGGTGCAGTGGTACTGGATTCTCAATTCCAGGGCATATGGTCAGCTCTAGAAAACAAGTTGCCCTTAAATGTATTGGAGCTCAGAGCGATTTACAACACCCTGCTGGAAGCAGCTCACCTTCACTTTCGGCTGGTTAGAGTACGCGACTGCGGTCGCCTACATCAACAGACAAGGCGGTACTCGAAGTCACATAGCGATGCGAGAGGTATCTCCGATTCTCCTATGGACTGAAAGACAACAAGTAATCCTTTCCACGGTGTTCATTCCAGGAGTGGACAACTGGGAGGCGGATTATATCAGCCGCCAGGATCTTCATCCGGGAGAATGGGCGCTTCATCCGTAAGTTTTCCAGGCCCTTGTCCAAAGGTGGAGATGCCCTCAGGTAGACCTCATGGCATCACAATGGAATCACCAACTTCCGAAATACGTGTCAAGAACAAAAAAATCCTGCGGCAGAGGCAGTGGATGCCCTCACGGTCCCCTGGCTCTACGATCTGGTATACATCTTTCCTACATTTCCTCTTCTGTCTCGAGTGCTGAAATGACTAAAATGAGAGTCATTCAGGGTCATTCTGGTGGTGCCCGATTGGCCTTGTAGAAGCTGGTTCACAGATTTTCAACTACTACTAGCAGACGTGCCTTGGACGCTACCACTCTGGCTGGATCTTCTCCATCAAGGTCTATTTTTACACCCCAATTTAGCACGTCTGCATTTAACGGGGTGGCTGTTGAAGCTGCTATCTTGCGAAACAGAGGTATCCCGGAATGGATCATTCCTACTATGTTACTGGCTGCATGCTGGGGAACTGCTGCTGATTCCATCCTCCATACCAAGGGCGCTGATGAGGTGTGGCGGCCAATGTACATGAAATCCTGAGTCCGGAGCGTGGGGTGCTGACAGCCGGCTGGTGGGAATGCCGGAGCCTGGGGGTGTGGGTGGCGGTAGGGGGGGGGGGGGGGGAAGGGCTGGAATCCGTGTGCTGCAGCACCAAGGGGGGGGGGGGTAGACTAGTGAGTGCTCTGCCCGATGCCGCCTGCCTTCTTCAGACCGGTGTTGTGCACAACATGCATGTGCGGCACTTACTTCCGGGCTCCCCAGACAGCAGGGACACTGCACCCATATAGCGCCATGACCACAACGGCCACTGAGCGCCAGCAGGAGCACATCACCACCACACGCCATAGGCGGCGTGTGGCACAGCACAGGAGTCAGGACACGGACATCGCTGCTGGCCAAAGCGCGACGTGTCCTGAGGGACCCGACGTTTTATTTTAGGGTCCACACGCTCAGTTCTGGGGTAAAATACACGCTGTAGCGCGTTTCTGTGATCACTGGTTCTAACTAAATAATAGTGTTGCCTCTGAGGCAATATGAGTTATGTATCCAGTGCGTTTTGTTAACAAGGCTCTTCTATTATGCTTTCCAGTCCTAATTTTCCAGTTGCAATAATCTGCCTTGAATTATCTCTTGCCCTGTGTGGGTGTGACTGTCCTATCTATGTGAGTGTTGCCTTCTCTATTTTCTTATGAGATCCACAAATTGTGTGATGTCATGCAGCCAGTGGGTGTGGAATGTTTGAATAAGACATTAAGACTAGATCAGGGTGGCCTAGAAAGAAATAGGACTTGTCCACACAAGTGAATTACTTGCGTTGTGTTCCACACAGATGCTAATTTACAGTGTGGTATTAAATGCCCCCTTGTCTATTCTATCAGCATTTTATGTACTCGCCTACTTGTTACATATGTAATTGTAAATTTAGAAATGCAGTCATTTATACTACTTTTCTGTTTCTTTTTTGCAATTTAATATATTGAGATTGATAAAAAATAAAAACTTTTTGTGACTCGAAAAAAAACTAACAGGGAAAAGTATTGTTTTTTAGATGTCCTATATACCACTTTTACTGTGGAGGTACTATGTATAGCTGGTATAACAAAATGTAATGCTACAGCAATGCTAATTAAGGACAATATGCTTGTGCCTATGGGATTTATGGATTGCAAGTACCATTTTTGTTTTTGTTTTTTGTATGAGATATTTACACCTTCTGCAGAAGGGTACTTGAAAGAAATGCAAGTGATAGCATTTTGGGATGTCCGTTGGGGCCATTGTCTTGGGCCCTTCATCTTGTTTTTTTAAGTTCACTATTTATAGTTAATATGGCTACAACCAAGAGCTCTAGTAGTTATTTTTTATTGTCATAGCCAGCTTTTTCATTTATGTGGATAATATTATATATTTTGAGCATTACCTCTTGGTAGTTATCAAAACAGTGGTGGTGGTAAAATGTAAAAAGCTGTGTCAAAATAAATGTCAGACCTCTTCCAATATTCTGTGACCATATTGCTGTCACGTGGTTTTATTAACCTCTTCACCTTTATGCTGGTGTTAGTGTTTTAAGAAATGACCTCTCATGCCATTGGCTCCTCATGCTGGCAGGGTGGTTTCCTGTTGTGGTTAAGGGTCCTTTCACATTATATATAATGAGAATAGGGAGATCTTGAGGGATACTGTGAGAGGGATCAGTACGAGATCCCGGCGGTCGGGATCCCGGCTCGCTGCGCTCGCCACGCTTCGGGCCCGGTGGTGACCTTAGGTCGCCACAGGTTTATTTTCCCCTCCGGGTGGTGGCGTGGACCACCACCCAAGAGGTGTTACCAGCCGGCGGTCAAGACTCGGGTATCCTGACCGCCAGGATCCCGACAGGTGGTCAATTGACTGCCTTCCCTGTGGGAATATGATGTGGGTACAATATATAGGCCTGTATGTCCTCCAACCAATCAAAATAAAATACATATCTAATTGAATGAGGTCTCGTATTACCTTCATTCCTGGTCTTCACAAAATTGACATTTAAACCTTAATAAACCTTTTAATCGTTCAATGAGGAGTTGTTGTAAGCAGCTCTAATTTACATTATGTGTAAGATCCTTATTCTTTCGTAACCTTTATTAAGGTCTTCAACTCTAAACTCGTAATAGATATAACCCACCATGACATCCTAAATTTTCTCAAATTTTTTTTACATCTGCCTGGATGAATATACGTAATTTTAAATGGGAATGTTTATAATGTACACCCTTTCTGTGGCAAATTGAACAGCGCTATATGGTGCAATAATTATGTGACTAATATATATCACTCATCTAATGTTTCAGACAGGAAGGATCAGTACACACTGATAGATGATGAAAACAATGTTACAAGTAACATAAATGTAAGCGCCCAATGTTTGTTACAATCTACATGATTTTCCTCAGGGGCACGATGGTTAACAGAGGGTTAAAAAAAAAAAAGCCAATGCCAGTTAAATCAAAGCATTACATCACAGCAAAAACCCTGCTGTGTGCTTATTAATTGATAGGATTATATAGAAACGCGTCAGGAGGGTTAATAAAGGACAGCATAAATAACATTAGACCAAGTGAGGACAGCATAAATAGTACCAATGGTCAATAGAATTGCATGGTTCGATATAATGATTAGTACATTATCACGTAATAAAATTAATAAAAGATGGTAAAGAAAGACATACTAAATGTTGAACATCTGATATTAAATACATTGTAATACACCCATGATGTGCATAGAAACAAAATGTAAACAAGTTCTTAAGTATCGGTCATCTTCATGGGCAGAACAAGTGGTTTAAACCCAAGTGCTCAATGAAAGAAATCATCATTAACAAGATGAGCCACCTAACTTCTACAAAGTAATAAGCGTCCAGCACTATAACAAGCATATAAATTGATAATACGGACAAGGACGCAGTCCTACAAACCAGGTTCAGAAGCGGACAGTACTGTAACAAGCATATGAATAGCTGTTTAACATTTAACAAAGGTACGCACACACGCATACAAACAAACACATATAATCTCTTGCATAATTATAGATTGTATAAACTGACTTTTACAATAATCATGTCACTGTAGGTTCCCATCTGAAAGAGATCACCTTTCCTTGGTAGATGGGAATCCACATGGCTATACATGGTAGGCATTGGGCCTTGATGATCATGACACTATTATGCTGGGCATAGAGTTGTATGAAGTGGGTATGATGCTATTATATCAGTAATAAGACACAGGCCTGCATACAGTTCTGGTTGCCGGATTCTGTGAAAAGGAGAGCTGAGGAGAGTTTGGCAGATAGGCACATGGGTGGGTGGGTGACATCACTCCCCCCCCCCAAACACCCTTCCCTGTCCCTTGTAGGGACTGTGCAGCCTGTTGCTGCAGTGCAAAGACCCTGTCTCCCTGGTGGTCCCTCCACTTTAGGTCTTGTGATTGCTGAGCAGCCTGTTACTTCTGGTTGGAAGAAGTGCTTTGAAAATCTGTCTCCTGTTTTGTAACCTCACAAACAAAAGAGATATCAGATCAGCAACAGGTAAGTGGCTCTCTAGATGAGGGGTGGGCAGTGTGGGTAGGATGATGTACGGGATTACTATAAAAGAAATAGATAATTCCAGTGTTTTATATTAACCAAAGTATTAACGATCTAGTCAAAATACTTACATGGATAAGTGTACAGTATGTCTGTAAGTTTCTATGGGGTCTATTTACTAAGCCTTGGATGGAGATAGAGAGAGATAAAGTACCAGACAATCAGCTCCTAGCTGTCATTTTTCAAATAGCCTGTAACCTGACAGTTGATTGGCTAGTACTTTATCTCCACCCAAGGCTTAGTAAACAGACCCATTAGTCTAAGTTAGAAATGTTCTATGTGTGAGCCTTTTGTCACACAACTGTTATCACTATGAGAATTCAATTAGTTCCAAACACACTGGAGCATGTCCTCGTCAACACTGTCAACATCTGCTGTGATGCATTACTTCAGAACATTTACAATTACAGGTAGCATAGGAACAAACATTCTGTCTTTGATATATCTCCACAAGAAAAAAATCACAGGGCGTTAGAGCCGGACTTCTTGGCAGCCAACCTGTTGAGCGGCCAATCCAAGATCGATGCAGATGTCTATAAAGATAATTTCGAACCTCTGTGTGCTAATGAGGAGAAGCTCCATCTCCAGCAGTAACTTAGTTTGTTTTCGCTAATTCTAGCACACAAAAAGCCTTCTCTACTGGCGTCGCAACGGCCGCTCATGCGATGCTGACATTACGAACAGCTGCAGTCGTAAAAACTTTCTTCCCAGCTGTGATTTTTATCCCTTGTTCCTCCATTTCCACACACACAACAATGTAACGTAGTCAGAGAAACTTACAGACGTATTCTACGTATCCATGTAAGTATTTTAGACTATATCAATAATACTTTGATTTATATAAAACATTAAAAGTGTCTTTCGCTTACGTCCTAGAGGATGCTGGGGACTCCGTAAGGACCATGGGGTATAGACGGGCTCCGCAGGAGACATGGGCACTCTAAAGACTTTAGAATGGGTGTGCACTGGCTCCTCCCTCTATGCCCTTCCTCCAGACCTCCGTTAGATCCTGTGCCCAGAGGAGACTGGGTGCACTGCAGGGGAGCTCTCCTGAGTTTCTCTGAAAAATACTTTTTGTTAGGTTTTTTATTTTCAGGGAGCACTGCTGGCAACAGGCTCCCTGCATCGTGGGACTGAGGGGAGAGAAGCAGACCTACTTAAATGATAGGCTCTGCTTCTTAGGCTACTGGACACCATTAGCTCCAGAGGGTCGGAACGCAGGTCTCACCCTCGCCGTTCGTCCCCGGAGCCGCGCCGCCGTCCTCCTCACAGAGCCGGAAGATAGAAGCCGGGTGAGTATTAAGAAGAAAAGAAGACTTCAAAGGCGGCAGAAGACTTCAGAACTTCACTGAGGTAATGCGCAACGGTAACGCTGCGCGCCATTGCTCCCACACATAGACGCACAGCGGGCACTGTAAGGGCGCAGGGGGGGCGCCCTGGGCAGCAATATAAGCCTCAAGGGACACTGGCATTTAGAGTAGTTCCTGCGGAGGCAGTATATTAATAAACCCCCGCCAGTATAAATAATTTGAGCGGGACCGAAGCCCGCCGCTGAGGGGGCGGAGCTTGATCCTCCAGCACTAACCAGCGCCATTTTCTCCACAGCACACTGCAGAGAAGCTGGCTCCCCAGACTCTCCCATGCTGAACACTGTTACACAGGGCAAAGAAGAGGGGGGGGGGGGCACATTTGATTGGCGTAGTGAGTGTGTGTGTGTGTATATATATGTGTGTATATATATATATATATATATATATATATATACATATATATTTATATAAAAGCGCTGTACTGGCTGGGATTTTATTCCAGTGTCAGGTGGCGCTGGGTGTGTGCTGGCATACTCTCTCTCTCTGTCTCTCCAAAGGGCCTTATTGGGGGACTGTCTCCATATAGATATATCCCTGAGTGTGTGGGGGTGTCGGTACATGTGTGTCGGCATGTCTGAAGCGGAAGGCTCATCTAAGGAGGAGGTAGGGCAGATGATTGTGGTGTCTCCGTCGGCAACGCCGACACCTGATTGGTTGGATATGTGGAATGTTTTAAATGCAAATGTGGCTTTATTACATAAGAGATTGGACAAAGCAGAGTCCAGGGATAAAACAGGGAGTCAATCCATGGCTTTGACTGTGTCACAGGGCCCTTCAGGGTCTCAGAAACGTCCACTGTCCCACGTAGCAGACACTGATACCGACACGGATTCTGACTCCAGTGTCGACTACGATGATGCGAGGTTACACCCAAGGGTGGCCAAAAGTATTCATTATATGATTATTGCAATAAAAGATGTTTTGCATATCACAGATGACCCCTCTGTCCCTGACACGAGGGTATGCATGTTTAAGGAAAAGAAACCTGAGGTAACCTTTCCCCCATCTCATGAGCTGAACGCGTTATTTGAAAAAGCTTGGGAAACTCCAGACAAAAAACTGCAGATTCCCAAGAGGATTCTTATGGCGTATCCTTTCCCTGCACAGGACAGGGTACGATGGGAATCCTCGCCCAGGGTGGACAAGGCTTTAATGCGCCTGTCCAAGAAGGTGGCGCTACCGTCTCCAGACACGGCAGCCCTCAAGGATCCTGCTGATCGCAGACAGGAAACTACTTTAAAATCAATTTATACACATACGGGTGCTTTGCTCAGACCGGCAATAGCGTAGGCTTGGGTATGTAGCGCTGTAGCAGCTTGGACAGATACCTTGTCAGCTGACATTGATGGACGGGTGATGCCGACTCAAAGAGGCATATGGAAGTTTTGCCTTACAAGGGTGAGGTTTTATTTGGTGAAGGTCTCGCGGACCTGGTTTCCACAGCTACCGCGGGTAAATCTACTTTTTTACCTTATGTTCCCCCACAGCAAAAGAAAACACCTCAATATCAGATGTAGTCCTTTCGGCTGCATAAGTCCAGAAGAGGTCGGGGCTCTTCCTTCCTCGCCAGAGGTAAGGGTAGAGGGAAAAGAATGCCTGCTACGGCTAGTTCCCAGGAGCAAAAGTCCTCCCCGGCTTCTACTAAATCCACCGCATGACGCTGGGGCTCCACTGAGGGAGTCTGTGCCGGTGGGGGCACATCTTTGACTCTTCAGCCACGTCTGGGTTCAGTCAGACGTGGATCCTTGGGCAATGGAAATTGTATCCCAGGGATACAAGCTGGAATTCGAAGACGTGCCTCCTCGCCGGTTTTTCAAATCGGCGTTACCAGCTTCTTCCCCAGAAAGGGAGATAGTTTTAGCTACAATTCAAAAACTGTGTCAACAACAAGTAGTTGTCGAGGTTCCCCTAGTTAAACAGGGGAAGGGGTACTATTCAACCCTGTTTGTGGACCCGAAACCAGATGGCTTGGTCAGGCCCATTCTAAATTTAAAATCCCTAAACCTGTACTTGAAAAAGGTCAAATTCAAGATGGAATCGCTCCGGGCAGTTATCTCCAGCCTGGAAGGGGGGGATTTTATGGTGTCACTGGACATTAAGGATGCAAACCTTCATGTCCCCATTTATCCCCCTCATCAGGCGTACCTGAGATTCTCTGTACAGGACTGTCATTACCAGTTTCAGACGTTGCCATTTGGGCTTTCCACGGCACGAGGATTTTCACCAAGGTAATGGCGGAAATGATGGTGCTCCTGCGCAGGCAGGGAGTCACAATTATCCCGTACTTGGACGATCTCCTGAAAAAAGCGAGATCGAGAGATCAGTTGCTGAAAAGCGTGTCGCTCTCCCTGAGAGTGCTGCAGCAACATGGCTGGATTCTAAATCTACCAAAGTCACAGTTGGTTCCAACGACTCGGCTATCTTTCTTAGGCATGATTCTGGACACGGAACAAAAGAGGGCTTTTCTCCCAATGGAAAAAGCCCAGGAACTCCAGAACATGGTCAGAGACCTGTTAAAACCGACAAGAGTGTCAGTCCATCAATGCACTCGAGTACTGAGATAAATGGTGGCGACCTACGAGGCCATCCCCTTCGGCAGGTTTCATGCGAGGACATTTCAGTGGGACCTTCTGGACAAGTGGTCCGGGTCCCATCTTCAAATTCATCAGAAAATAATCCTGTCCCCCAGGGCCACGGTGTCTCTCCTGTGGTGGCTGCAGAGTACTCACCTTCTAGAGGGTCGCAGGTTTGGCATTCAAGACTTGGTTCTGGTGACCACGGACGCGTTCCTCCAAGGATGGGGAGCAGTCACACTAGGAAGAAACTTTCAGGGCCTATGGTCAAGCCAGGAGGCTTGTCTACATATCAACATACTGGAATTAAGGGCCATATACAACGGCCTACAACAAGCGGAGAATCTTCTTTGCGACCTACCGGTTCTGATTCAATCAGACAACGTCACAGCCGTGGCTCATGTAAACCGCCAAGGTGGGACAAGGAGCAGCGTGGCAATGGCGGAAGCCACCAGGATTCTTCGCTGGGCGGAAAATCATGTTAGCGCTCTGTCAGCAGTCTTCATTCCGGGAGTGGACAACTGGGAAGCAGACTTCCTCTGCAGACACGATCTCCATCCAGGAGAGTGGGGACTTCATCAGGAAGTTTTTGCAAAGATAAGTCTTTGGGGACTTCCTCAAATAGACATGTTGGCGTCACGCCTCAACAAGAAGCTTCGGAGGTATTGTGCCAGGTCAAGGGACCCTCAGGCAGTAGCTGTAGACGCCCTGGTGACACCATGGGTGTTTCAGTCGGTCTATGTGTTCCCTCCTCTTCCTCTCATCTCAAAAATATTGAGAATCATAAGACGAAAAAGAGTGCAGACAATACTCATTGTTCCAGATTGGCCTCGAAGGGCCAGATATTCGGATCTTCGGGAGATGCTCACAGATGATTCATGGCCTCTTCCTCTCAGTGAGGACCTGTTGCAGCAGGGGCCCTGCGTGTTCCAAGACTTACCGCAGTTACGTTTGACGGCATGACGGTTGAACACCGAATCCTAGCTGGGAAAGGTATTCCGGAGGAAGTCATCCCTACTCTGATAAGGGCTAGGAAGGAGGTGACGGCGAAACATTATCACCGTATCTGGAGGAAGTATGTATCTTGGTGTGTAGCCAAGAATGCTCCTACGGAAGATTTCCACCTGGGCCGTTTTCTCCACTTTCTACAGACAGGAGTGGATATGGGCCTGAAGTTAGGCTCCATCAAGGTCCAGATTTCGGCCCTATCTATATTCTTTCAGAAGGAATTGGCTTCTCTCCCAGAAGTCCAGACTTTTGTAAAGGGAGTGCTGCACATCCAGACCCCTTTTGTGCCCCCAGTGGCACAATGGTACCTTAACGTGGTTTTACGTTTCCTAAAATCTCACTGGTTTGAACCTCTTCAAACGGTTGAATTAAAATTTCTCACTTGGAAGGTGGTCATGTTGTTGGCCTTGGCATCTGCAAGGCGAGTGTCCGAATTGACGGCTTTGTCTCACAAAAGCCCCTATCTGATTTTCCATGTGGATAGAGCAGAGTTGAGGACTCGTCCTCAATTTTTGCCTAAGGTGGTTTCATCGTTTCATATGAACCAACCTATTGTGGTGCCGGTGGCTACGGGAGACTTGGAGGCTTCCAAGTCCCTGGATGTAGTCAGGGCTTTAAAAATTTACGTAGCCAGGACGGCTCGGGTTAGGAAAACAGAGGCACTGTTTGTCCTGTATGCAGCCAACAAGGTTGCTCGCTGGATCTGTAACACGATTTAGCAGGCTCATTCTACGGCTGGATTGCCGTTACCAAATTCGGTAAAGGCCCATTCCACAAGGAAGGTGGGCCCTTCTTGGGCGGCTGCCCGAGGCGTCTCGGCTTTACAGCTTTGCCAAGCAGCTACTTGGTCGGGCCCAAACACTTTTGCAAAATTCTACAAGTTTGATACCCTGGCTGATGAGGACCTCATGTTTGCTCAATCGGTGCTGCAGAGTCATCCGCACTCTCCCGCCTGGTCTAGAGCTTTGGTATAATCCCCATGGTCCTTACGGAGTCCCCAGCATCCTCTAGGAAGTAAGAGAAAATAAGATTTTAAACCTACCGGTAAATCTTTTTCTCCTAGTCCGTAGAGGATGCTGGGCCGTCCCAGTGCAGACATATTTCTGCAAGACTTGTATATAGTTGTTGCTTACATAAGGGTTATGTTACAGTTAAGATCAGTCATTGGCTGATGCTGTTTTGTTCATACTGTTAACTCTTTGCGTATATTTCAGGTAATACGGTGTGGATGGTGTGGGCTTGTATGAATCTTGCCCTTAGATTAATAAAAATCCTTTCCTCGTACTGTCCGTCTCCTCTGGGCACAGTTTCTCTAACTGAGGTCTGGAGGAGGGGCATAGAGGGAGGAGCCAGTGCACACCCATCTAAAGTCTTTAGAGTGCCCATGTCTCCTGCGGAGCCCGTCTATACCCCATGGTCCTTACGGAGTCCCCAGCATCCTCTACGGACTAGGAGAAAAAGATTTACCGGTAGGTTTAAAATCTTATTATTTCTTTTTATAATAACCCTGTATATATTATAGTTTATGGAATTTAATATGTATTTGTAAATTTTAAGTGGGTTTTATTAGGAGTTTGAAATGGTTAATGCTTTAATAGCTAATTAAGATGAATGGGTTAGTTAAGGTGGTCTTCTGGGTGATTAATGTGTTAATGAATACTTATAATATTTAATTGATGATGCGGAGAGTAATTAAAGATTATGATATAGGAGTTCATTTTAAGGGGATAAATGGGGTTGTTACAATGATGCTGAAAATGTTATATTGCTCAGGAGGGTAAAAATGAAGTGATATTGTTTACTACATAGCCTAGTGTGTATATGACGTGCCTTAAGAGTTGCTTTATTATCCTGTACAGTTACATAGTTAAAAACAAAAATATGCACCAGACCCTCACAAGGTGGTTGCAGTTAATTTGCCGACTATCGGGATCGTGGCGGTCAGGATACAGACACCGGAATCCTGACCGCTGACAATGCCAACAGCCGGAATCCCGGCTAACGGGCTATTCCCAGTCTTAGGTTTCCACGATACTCATAGAGTGGAATAGAACCTGTGGTGAGCGCAGCGAGCCACCGAGCCCGCAAGGGGTTTCTTTGCGCTCGCCCCGCTGCCGGCACACTGACGACCGGCATCCCGGCTGTTGGTATATCATACTGATGCCTCACAAGGCAGTAGGAATATATTGCAATGTCCTATAGTAAAATCTGGGTAAGTGCCCTTTGTGGGTTCCTAAGACATACCCCCCAACATCCACAGAAGTTAAATAGGAACCCCTCGCATGGAAAAGCCGCACACCACCAAAAGAGGGTGTGATCTGCGGAAAAGGGGACATGGCTTTACGGGATGCCATGCACGCAGGTCACGCCTTCCATTTTAGTCACAGTGGGTACTTTGTGAGCTGCTGGCCATGCCCCCAGTCCCTCTGCCTCCCGGTAATAGTCTATTCATTGCTGCTCTGCACTAAGCAGTGCAGCGAGTGGTGGGAACTTCCCTACTGCCCCCCTCCCCCACCTCGGGACAGTCCCGCAAAAATCGGAACAGTCGGGAGGTATGCTAAGAGGAGAGTAGGTTTCTCCTCTGCAGACCTGCAGTTCCTGTAAATGAGATGTAAAGACCTGACTGGGGCTTCAATACACATGTGCTGGACCAATGTATGTTTAAAAGAGGCCTCTGTTGTGTTCTCTTAATAGGAGGCTGATGACAACCTGCATTGGTGGGCTACCCATAGCAATTATTTGATCAATTCTGCTTTGTAAACTTTTTTTGTTTTACAGCAGAATAGACATTCCTATGGTTGGTAATCCCATTTTTAACAGGTAAAGGACTGAAAAAATATTGAATATGTCTACCTATTTTTTTCAAACCTGTAAAGATGACTTAGTTTGAATACCAATGTGGAGCTGTAAGGACAAAAAAGGGAGGCATGTGTAGTTTAGGGAAGCAGAATAGAAACATATGTACAGTATGGAGCAAGAGCACAGATGGTAAAAAGAAAGTTGTAACAATCTAGTAGTACAGTAGTTTCAGAGTTGTTTAGATTGGCAAGGGAGAAGGAACACACTTGCTTTTACTGTGGATCAAGATCATAGTTGCTTTACTCTCTCAGGATAATGCAATAAGTAGGGAAACCAATTTGAGTGCCACAGTATCAATATTTATACAGTAAATAAACTTAAATTAAAACGTGGTTTTCACTTCCCTAATTTCTTTGAGAGAATATTAACCACTTTTTTCTTGTATGCATCCACCACAGTATTATGTAAAAGAAACAAAAGAGAATGCAATAGTGTTGTATTGTAACAGTAGATAAGCCAAACCCCAGAGCGTAAAGTGTATAGAACAAACCATGGGGTATATTCAATAAGAGTCGGAAAGACGTCAGTTTCTGACTGATTTAGGTTGGAAGGGGTCCCGACCTATTCAATAGGGGCAGTTTTTTTCCGACAAGTCGGAAAACACATGGATCGTCAGAATAACCGCCGATCCGCGTGCTTCTTTCGGAAACAGGGCCAAATCCGACAGGTTTTGGCCCCGTTTCCGACCATCTCAATCCTACTTTAAAAAAAGTTGGATTGAGATGAGGAAGCTGAGAGGAGAAGACGGGGGAGAGCAGCGGCTACAGCAGCATAGGAGGAGGATGGGGGACCGCCGCCGCTTGCTGGAGCCGTCATCCTCCTGCTACGCTGCTCTCCCAGGTCTACCCGCTGCTCTCCCCAGTCTCCCCGCTGCTCTCCCCGTCTCCTCCTCCTCTCAGCTCCCTCATCTCAGTCTGACTTATTTTAAAGTCGGATTGAGATGGTCAGGAACGGCCAAATCCTGTTGGATTTGGCCGTTCATTGAATAGCCCTTGTCAGATCCATTCTGACAAATGCATGTCAGAATGGATCTGACTTTAATGTTGTTATTGCGAGAAAGAATAAAAATAAAATGTAATGACTGTTTCAAAGAAGTCTTAGAGGGGAATTCAATTGCATTCATTTCATGGCCATTCACCCATCTAAAGTGATGGGGGAAATTTTCAGTTGTTTGTGCCAGTGGGCATGAGTTACTGGACGTCCATTACTTATCATGCATGTAGCACCCAAATGCACTGGGTTTAAACTCGTAAAGCGGCTGTCATGATCCTTCGGGCTCTGAATTTTTGTTTGTGGACACAGGTGCTGGTACCACTGGGTTATATTGATGGTAGCTGGAATGAGTATTGATGCTGCTTGCTAGAGAGAACTCTGGGGCAAATACAAGACAGGGGTCAGATGTACTAAGCCTTGAAAAGTGATAAATATCATGGTGATAAAGTACCAGCCAATCTGCTCCTAACTGTCATTTTTCAAACACCGCAAGTGACATGGTAGTTAGGAGCTGATTGGCTGGCAGTTTATCACTGTGAAATGTATCACTTTTCAGGCTTAGTACATCTCCCCCTGAATATGTTAAGAAGAAGCAGGCTTCAAACCGGACTGGAATGATGGACACTAGAAACTCGACTGGAACGCCCAGCTTTTATTTCCCTATTGTCCTGGAGAGAATAGGGCCCACCTTTTTCTTCCACCACATGAATATGTAATAGAAGCAAAGCAGAATCCAATAGTGTGGTATTATAACAGTAGATAAACCAAAGCCCAAAGCACAAATGTATAGAATAGACCAACACACCATGTTGTTATTGCGAGAGAGAAGAATGCTCATATAGTAGAATTCCATATAAACACACTTAAATTACAACACCTGTTAGTCCAGAAAAACATACATGGGTTGCAAAGTGGTATTTTCCAGAGATTAAATGTTATGGGGGAGATTTCCTAAACCTTGAAGAGTGATAAAGTAGATGGAGACAAAGTACCAACCAGTCAACTCCTGTCATTTTTCAAATACAGCCTGTAACATGTAAGGTAGAAGCTGATTGGCAGAAACTTTACCTCTCTTCTCTTTATCACTTTCCAAGACTTAGTACAGGTTGAGTATCCCATATCCAAATATTCCGAAATACGGAATATTCCGAAATACGGACTTTTTTGAGCGAGATAGTGAAACCTTTGTTTTCTGATGGCTCAATGTAACAAACTTTGTTTAATACACAAAGTTATTAAAAATATTGCATTAAATGACCTTCAGGCTGTGTGTATAAGGTGTATATGAAACATAAATGAATTGTGTGAATGTAGACACACTTTGTTTAATGCACAAAGTTATAAAAAAATATTGGCTAAAATTACCTTCAGGCTGTGTGTATAAGGTGTGTAAGTAACATAAATGCATTCTGTGCTTAGATTTAGGTCGTATCACCATCACAATCATTATGGTATGCAATTATTCCAAAATACGGAAAAATCCCATATCCAATATACCTCTGGTCCCAAGCATTTTGGATAATGGATACTCAACCTGTATATCATAGTATGTCCGCTTACTCTGAGCCCACCCAGACCACACTGCACCAAAAGAGGTTACTATTCTGGTACTATTAACAATGGATAAATAGGTGTCTATATGTTGTGAGTATAAGAAAAGGAGGGGTCAGTGACAATGTCTATATAGTTTTCTTTATTCTTTTTATATTATTCACTATCCAAATTTTACAATTTTAGTTCACAAGTGCTCTTATAGTTCAGATCAAAATGGTTCAGATTATGTAGAGAAACTTGTGATTTGTACTTGTATTGTTTTTGTGCCAATAAAATACAATCAATAGACAAATGAAAACACTTCTGGAAGTAAAGCATTTGCAGGAAATATCTCTGTGTGTTTTGAAAACCTTTAATTGTTATGCAAGGAAAAGGAAGTTTGTTTTTGAAGCCTGTTCATAGATTTATAAATAAAAGTTGATCATAGGCTTAAATTGTGTATTTATACTAAATTGTTGTAGTTGGTACAGTTTCAAAATGGGTAGAGTAAGAAGAAAATGCTTGGAGCATAGTCACTGGAACCATCATCATTGTATCCTGGGATTATTTGTAGCTTTAAATGTTTAGGCTAAGGGGGGACATGTACTAAGCAGTGAAAAGAGTGGAACAGTGAGCCAGTGGAGAAGTTGCCAATGGAAACCAATCAACATTGAAGTAACATTTATAATTGGCACACTTTAAAATGATACAGATCAGCTCATTGGTTGTCATGGGCAACTTCTGCATTGGCTCACTTCTTTACTCTTTTCACTGCTTAGTACACTTCCCCATTAAATCCATATCAAACAACCACATTCAATTATTCAGTGCAGTTTTGTAAACCACCAGTTATTACAGCTTTCAGTGGCAGGGCTGGCGCTACACTAGACAACTGAATTGGTAAGGCTCTTAATTCAGGGTGCAGTGCATCAACAATTCACGAATACCTGATAAAGTGTTAGTAGCTTTAGGTACAAAGAGCACAGGAAACGGACTGCTGTGCAGTGTAGGAAGAGATGGTCAGATGAATACCCTTTCAATATGTAAAAAAAAAACAAAAAATAACAGTGGCAAACGCAGGATTTCTAGAGGGGGGTTTCCAGATGTAATCCACAATCTCCCACTCTACGGAACATGGAATACAGTATTAATACTTAACACTGTAGATGGTCTATAGTATAGGCTGTATCAAACCTATTTAATATAAATAAGATAATGTAAGTGGTCAGGAAAAGGTTAAACATACCATAATAAATCAATACACAATTATAATAGAACCAGTACGGCACTTTTTAAGCACCCATTCTCCCACCTCATGGTAAGGACCCTTCCACTGATTGAGACCTCAGAAGCAGATAGGGTTACCACCTCATCTCTTTAATTCTGTACACAGGTTCTGTGGTCGATTAAAACCAGGTGAAATGGAGTCTTGAAGTCAGCCAGCCATATAACCTGTGCAATTAATGTGTCCAGAATTGAAGGAATGAGGCGGTAACCCTAGAAGCATAATAAGCTTCTACCTCTGGGCATGTGCAGCAGCTTAAACTGCATGATGTGGCAGCTCCAGCAATTGTATTATATACCCTTGCAATTGCTGTCATAATTTGAGCCACTTGCCAAGAGGAGGGTTGGTTTCCAGGGAACCAACCCCCCCCCCCCCCCCCGCGTTTGCCTATGCGTAATGTGTAATTTTCTTGACAAGGTTGATACATATTTCTATTTAAAGACACTAAGTGATCATCTTTGCCCCGCCTGCTGCACTTCTCCTCATACTAGGGGTGTCTTCCAGGATGATAATACTCTATCCACAGTGCACAAGTGGCTGTCCAGTGGTCTGATGAGCAAATACACTGAAGATATCCATTAGGCATATCTTTCTTAGCCATTCCGATCTGAGCCTAATCAAGCGTTTTATGGGTTATGGAATGGCGCCTAGGGAGAGTGTCTTCCACAGATATCAAGAAGGCATCCTTAACCATAAGCCTGTTGAGTTGTAGAAGAGCATTGCTGCGTTCCTCCAGCACAATGCGCTGATGCATACAGGATCTCTGCACAGATGTGAATAGTGAGTTTTGGCGTACAGTCCATGCACTGATACGAATTTACATATCTCTGTCCTATTAAGAGTCTGACAGAACTTTGCCAGATATATTGTTTCTGTGAAATGGATGTTTTGGGTCGTGAAATGGGCAGTAACAATGCTGTCGAACAGAGCTAATTCGTCTTATGGGCGAGTTATGGCCATGTAACTAAAGCTTTGTGCTAATATTAGTCATGTGTATGGAGAAGGGGAGTTTCAGATGCATCTCTTACACCAATCCTAAGGGTTAATGAGGAATTTTGCAGCTGTGGATGGAAGGACAGTGGGTGGAGTGGGTTTAATATGAATTAACGGCGGTTAGGATGCCGACTGTCAAAAGTTTGACTGCTGCACCCCGAAGGAGAGAATCCCATTGGGCTAGGTAAGTATACTTGCCCTCCCCCAATACCCCCTAACACTAACCCTCCATTCTATTAGCTTAACCCTATGCCTTCCCTGTGGTGGCTAACCCTCCTTCCCCCACAGCCTAACCCTAACATTCCCGGGGGGTGCTTAAACATAACCCCTTCCCCGCAACCTAACCCTAGTCCTCCCTGGGGGTGCCTAAACCTAACCTCCCCTCCCCGCGGGCTAACACAGGCAGTCCCAGTATACATACGATCAGGACGTCGGGTGTCGGAATTCCAGTGTTGGCATATCGTCCACTATCGGAGTTCCGGTGTCAGCATTATGTATACGCGTTGGGATGCCTACATCAGGATTCGGACTGTCTGCATCCTGACCGTATCCCAGTGGAGCAACTTCCTGTTTGAAGCCGCACAGCTGCTCACATTAGCCCCACAGAAACTCTCATTAACATAAGGCAATAAATCAGGCTTTCTCTGCATGATGCAAACACAACCACTTTTTGTCCAACTAATGCCAACCTTTCAAATAATAATAATAATAATAATAATAATAATAATAATAATAATAATAATAATAAAACACACAGATGCTTTACTATGTCCAAATTGGCATACATAAAAATAAAATGTAATGAGCGTTTCTAAGTCCTAGAGAGGAATTAAATTAGTTTTTTTTTTGCGCCCAATCTCAAGTCTAAAGTGATGGGGTGATATTCAGTTGTTTGTGCTAGCGGGCCCATTAATTTTTGCACAGGTCGCACCCAAATGCACTGGGTTCAAACATGTGAAGCAGTTGTTGCGATCCATCGGGCTCTGTATTTGTTTGTGGACTCAGGTGCTGGGACCACTGAGTTATATGAATGAGTATTGATGATGCCTGCCGGCGAGAACGCTGGGACAAAGGTAAGGCTAAATATATTAGGAGAAGCAGTCTTGAAACCGGGCTGGAATGGTGAACAATAGAAACTAGACTGGAACTGGAAGATGCTGGATGCCCGACTGGGGCTGGCTATGCTAGGTGCCAGGCTGCGACCGGCTGTGCTGGGTCCTGGGCTCTTGTCAGCAGTGCTGCAGAGCTGGAAGCTGTATTAAGTAGACTTGGACTGGTATTGCTGGACATAGTCGTGGAATCGCAAACAACTTGAAGACTGCATCTGAGTATGAAGTGCTTTCACTGAAATAGGAAACAGTGGAGATGACCCCACTATAATATGTGCTCTGTAGATGAGTACATGAGAAGACAGGAGATCACTGGGCTAACAGCATAGGACTGAAATGATAATGTCCAAATGGATGGGAGTTCAATAGGCTTTTACTTGTACACATAGTAGATGAATAAATTGCTTGCATGAATATGAAAGGTAACAGCGCACTGGTGGTAGATTAGCTGAGGCCCCATAGGTGGAAGGCACAATCAGAGCCGGCCATAGGCATAGGCAAACTAGGCAATTGCCTAGGGCATTTGATATGCCTAGGGGCATCATCAGCTTCTGCTGATTAAAATGATATGTGGCATGCCTATATTCTGTATGTAGCATTTCATATGCAGATACAGCCACAGTCTCACACAGTATATTGGCATGCTGCATATCAGTTTAATCAGTAGAAGCTGCTTGTGCATCCTAGCCACATAGCAATGCAAATAAGATGCATTTTCATTAAAAAAAAGGTGCCTGACGTTAGCATTGATGCAATATTTGTGAGGACACATCTGTATCCAAGCAGAGGCAGAGGTCACAGTGTTTGTGGAAGTGTGAGTGCTGTGTGCATGTGAGTGGGTTGGTTGTGCAGTAGTGTTCAGAATATGTGTAAGGAGCATTATGTGTGTCATGTAAAAATGCATTAATGATGTGCAACATATGTGTAAAGGGCCACTATGTGTGTCATTATGTGTATAAGGGCATTAATAATGTGCGGCAGATGTGTAAAAGGGTACTACTGTGTGTGTGTCATTATGTGTATAGGGGCACTAATAATATGCAGCAAATGTGAGGGGGCACTATGTGTGTCATTATGTGTATAAGGGCATTAATAATGTGCGGCATATGTGTAAGGGACATTATGTGTAAAAGGGCATTAATAAAGGTTGTCATACTGTGTAAGGTGCATTATGTTTATAAGGACATTAATGTGTCTCATATGTGTAAGGGGCATTACTGTGTGGAATTGTGTATAAATGCATTACTAATGTGTGGCATTATGTGTATAAGGTGCTCTACTATGTGGCGTTGCATATAGAAAGGGCACTACTGTCTCCTCTAATGTGAATAAAGAGTAATAGGGTGTGGTGTAATGTGAATAAGGAGCAATTCAGTGTGATGTAATGTGAATAAGGGGCTCTACTGTGAGGAGTAACGTTTATAAGGTAAAGTGATACTACTGTGGAATGTAATATGAATTATGGACACTATCGCAAGATAAAATGTGAATAAAGTTGCAGTACTGTGTGGCATAATTGGAATTGGGGTTACTATTGTGTGGCCATGCCCCTTCCCAGCAAGAAGATGCCCCTTTTTGGGCTGTGCGTCAAATGTGCCAACTGTTCCTATTTAAAATATAGGAGGTACAAGGACTGCTATGGGTGAGGGGTGATGGTGCTGGGAAAGAGGTGCAAGGTCAGAGGCAGAACCAGCCTTGGTACTAGGGGGCACCAGCCAAAATCTTGCCTAGGGCATCATATTGGTTAGGGCCGGCTCTGGGCACAATCGGGAGAGCTGTTACAGCAGCACTAGGATGCAGGCACATAAACAAGGCTGTAGAATTCAGCGACAGGACTGAGAACTTGAGAACCCTGGAGAGTCTGATAATCTGGAAAGTGCAGCTGGAAGTAGCACTGGACTTGAAATATAATCAGAGCTGTAATTGTGAGGAGAATGGAATCAGTAGAATAGAAAACATGGGAATCTCTGGGAGATTGCAGTTAAGCTGCAGACCAGGAACCAAGAAGTCTGTAATATGATTTGTTGAACTGTCAATCCACTGGTGAACTGGAAGGGTTTATATAGGCTATCCTGCGAGTGGATAGATATAGTGAAAATGTGGAATAATGCAGGAGCGATCACATGATGAGAATCAAGATGGCTGCACCTATGCTGTTCTGTGCCTAGTCACACTGTCAAACTGGAAACAGAGGTAATGCAGGGAATAGCATGCACAGGGTGATGTAGAAGACATGGCATGTACCAAGAACCGTGGTGCTTGCCAAGATGTGATATGAATGCGGTAAGCTGATCCAGAGGAGCAGCTAAACTCCGGGCAAAGTACTGTGTGCTCTGCATTTGGGCATCTGAAAGCCAAACTTTTTGTAGGTTTCTACTCGCCACCTCAGGAGGATGCAAGCAAATATAATAGGTGCACATGCGATTAAATTACTCCCACCACGTTATATGGGAGCTGCAGGCAGTGCAAAACAATTGGGTCCCCCCCACGATTATTAAATAAGAAGTAAAATCGGTTAATATTAGTATAATATGGCAATAATCTGTTACTGTGTGGTTCTATTTATGCAGAAATGAAAACACCTACTTAGCACCATTCTTGTATGTCTCTAGGTGATGCGTTTTCAGACACCTTGTCTGTTAACATGCCAGAGGGAATTATTAGTTTAGTGCTAAAAATAAGATAGCTTAGGTGTTAAGAATCTTAATTGTACACAATGCTCACCTTAAATTGCATCTATGGCTAGCTAAACATCATGGTAAATAAAATTCTCTAGTAAATTAATTCCTAAAGTTAACCCACCTTTAATTTGATGTATGAAGGATTAATTATTTCCACCTGTTTTTCTGTGATCTCAGTCCCCTCCCATTTAGAAATACTGTTCAATATCAGTCATAAGGATTTTTGTGTAGTGGTGTACTCTGTTAACATAACATGTGCATAATGATTTTTCCATGAAAATACTGTACTTTCCACGTACACAGATGGCAATCTAGGAAGAAAAACACATGGAAGAGGGGAAGGGATACATCCTGACTCACTGGGAATGGGTTTCCTCTTTGGTTTGCAGGAAATCATAGAATAACAATACATTAAATTATTAGGAAAATAAGTTAATATATCCATATATTTCATATTCTCGTCGATTCCAGGTAGAAGCAGAATGTTCCAGGGATAGTATCTTGACATTTGTAACCTGGTCAAACAGAATTTATTAGCAAAAGATACATGGAAAGTTGTTGTTTTGGTCACACACAGAGATCTTAATTTGAGATACAGTATATTTACTTAGGTGGGAGGTTTTTTTTTTAGAAGTGAAGATGTTACTCATAATAACCAATCAGATTCTGCTTAACATTATCTAGTTGCTTCCAGAAGATAATAGCTAGAATCTGATTGGTTGCTATGTGCAACATCTCCACTTCTAAAAATCTCACACCTTAGTAAAAATACCCCTTTGTGTCTAAGGTGTCAGGTGCAAATCGTGTCTAAAAAGTGCAAAACGCGTCAGAAGTCAAAATTGGATGGAATGCAAACTAGAGGTGGATTACCAAACTACTATTAAATAGTAATACAAACATCAAAGATTGGTTATGTGACCGTGATCTATATGCTAACACATTTCTAGAGAGAATTTTTGGGAGACACCAATCTTATTAGTTTCCTGCATCTGCATGACCAGGAGATATCACTCACATTAAGGGATAATCCATTACTCTGGCACACTAGGAAGACTTGGCATATACTGAGACATACATTCGGACTGAACGCACATATATATCCTTATATCTTACCTTTACTGACAACCCCGACTTTCAGAACGGGCAGGCTTCTCACCCCTTTACCACTTGGCGAACACACGGAGTGACTGATGTGGGTGGGTTGGTTTGTAGGCCGGCAAGGAGGCCTTCCACGTTCCGGGAGACCAAGGAGCAGCACCCCCAATTGGCAGCCTACCCTGTTGCGTTTTTCAGGCCCAACGCTATGCTAGTTCGGTTACAAGATCTTTTTCAAACTCAGACTGGGCTAATCCAGTGGACACTCTATTACAATAACAAAGCTTAACGAAAAGGGCTATTTCAATAGTCTATACTTGTCTACGTCAGACATTCATACCCGATAACGCCTCTAAAAATCTTATCTCATGGGTATCCCAGCTTTCCGGTGTAGCTACAACAGATATAATTCGCTCCCATACCAAGGCATGTACCTTATTGCCCTATTCTTCAAATAAATCGATGTTTTTAAATATACTACATAGAGCTTATTTATCTCCTAACAGGAGATTCCTGATAGGTGACTCGCAAAACTCGAATTGCTACAAATACGGCTCTCCTTCAGCGGATTTATTCCACTGTCTGTGGGCATGCCCAATAATTAGGGGCTTTTGGCTCCAGGTTAGGAACTACTCTATAGCCAACCTGGTTAATTATGTCCCTATAACTCCTGAATGGGCCCTATTTGGTATGCTTCCTCCTAATACTCGTGTCACGCCAGGAGGTAAACATCTTTTGTTGGCTATTAGTGCAGCAGCCTGTAAGTCTATCTTGCAGACTTGGTTACAACCCTCTTTACCGTCACTTTCACTGTTTAAAGCTAAATTTAATTACTTGTTTAGAATGCAGTGGGTTGAAGTTATTTTGAATAAGGAAGTCAAAATTGAAAAATTCTTTTTTAATGTGGGAATCGTACATAGCCACTCTATCCACTCCACTTTAGAACACAACTTCATAACAGCTTGAAACATTCGCCCTGGCACATGCAGCAACTGGCGGCTAACGATCCTCCAATTCAATTATAAATATTCTTCTAGGACAGCGACTGAAATGGGTCGAATGACTCGATTATACCCTCTATGTTTTGGGGAATGAGGGGGGGGGGAGGGTCACTGGCGGCGCAGCGACTTTTTATTTTTGCTTTTACCTTGGATATTTTAAATTTCATTATTAATGCTGGTGATTGTACTTTCTCTGGTATATGTTGTACCTTGCCACTGTGACACTATACTGCTATGTAATCCAGTGGCGTGCGGTGAAGTCAGTGGATGGTGAGGCACTGCAGCTATAATGTCAGCCGAGTCCCGCCGATGCCGGCTACCACCACTACCCCTGCATGCGCCGAAGGCATATATATCAAAGTGTGATCTGCCGGTACTCGCGGTCAGTGTATAAATATTGATAAGGCGGTTACACCTATAAACTTCTCAATGTTTAAATTTTATAACAAAAATTTTCATCAACAGTAAAATAAGATAACTGTGGCTTACCTTAAATACTCTTCACCAAGCCCCATATGCAGCTATGCTTCCTGCTGTTCCAGACTCCCACTGACGTCAGAACGGCGCCCACTTGCAGTGAGCTTGACGTCAGCTGAAATTTTTTTCATAAAATTGAAATGTGGAGAAGTATACAGATGTAACTGCCTTATAATAATTTATACTGTGACCCACCCCGCCAGATCACTCTTTCTTTAACCCCTGCATTGGAGGCACCCAGGACACTGTACTGATATGTAGTGCATACACTTGTGCGATGCCCTGCGATGTCGCGGGGCATCGCACCGGCAGTTCAGGCGTGCCTGCGTATCGCATCGCATGGTGCACAATATGTGCATACAATCATGCGATTGATCACAGAGATGTGATAGAAATCACGATTGTATGCCATATCGTATAAGTGTATGGGCACCATTAGCTATGAGTGGTGAGTCTTTGTTATATATACCCGGCGTGCAAAAAAATTATATAGGGGCGTGGCTTCATGGGCAAGGGGCGTGGCCACAACATAATACCAATTCATACTACGGTGCACAGTAGTCTCCATTATTCAAATTACGCTGCACAGTAGCGCCACTATACCAGGTAGAGCCCCTTTTACATATTTCAGCAGACCTTACGGCAGACAGCGTCCCCTTTTTACACATTACGGCAGACAGTGTCCCCTTTTTACACATTACAGCAGACAGTGTCCCCTTTTTACACATTACGGCAGACAGCGTCCCCCTTTTTACACATTACGGCAGACAGCGTCCCCCTTTTTACACATTACGGCAGACAGCGTCCCCCTTTTTACACATTACGGCAGACAGCGTCCCTCTTTTTACACATTACGGCAGACAGCGTCCCCCTTTTTACACATTACGGCAGACAGCGTCCCCCTTTTTACACATTATGGCAGACAGCGTCCCTCTTTTTACACATTACGGCAGACAGCGTCCCCCTTTTTACACATTATGGCAGACAGCGGACCCTTTTTTACACATTATATATTTAGTGGCTCCCCCGCATCCTCGCCCTTTATATATTTAATGACCCTTTCACTCCCACCCTGTAAAATATATCTGATTCCCCCAGCTTGACAACCCTTCCCCCCCCTCCTCTGCCTGACCTCATTGCAGGCTTGTTAGAGTTCAGCTCCAGAGTCCGAAGTCATCTTCTCAGGGGATGAGACGTCATGTAGTCTCACCCCCCAGTGCCTGCTAAACAGCGCTGTCACTGGCGCCACCGAAGGGGAGGAGCTTGAAGCGCCGCCGCTAATTCAGCCTACAGGAATCGGGGATAATACTTATTCTCTACAGACTCCGCCTCCAGTAGCAGCTCTCTCCTCTCTACCGCCGCTGCTGAGAGTGCTGTGAGTTACTAGGAGACGAGGGTTGGGCCGGGGGTTGACGGGGGTGGGGGCACTGCCTCTGGCCAATTAAATATGAATCAGTGACAGGGCGTGTCAAAGCAGCACTTGCAGTAGGTGCCGCCTTTATGGATTTTTTTAATGGGCTTTTACTGCCCGATGCTCAGCCCCGCCCCCCACTTCCGTTGCTTTAACATTGTTAGCTGGAGGCACAGAGAGCGGTGCCTCTGAAACAAATTCAGAACACTTTTTTATGAAGTAGAAATGATTCAAATAATCTAAAGGCTACAGCAGATACTTATGACACAGAATACGTGTCATAAGTATCATCTTTATATTATTTTAATCATTAATGACAGGGGAGGCACTGCCTCCCCTGACTGCACGTCCCTGATGTAATCTCATTCTGGATAAAAATGATTGTCATCACATGTTGTAAGGTCTAATTTCACATACCTGCATTACAGACTGTCATACTATGTGTAAACCTGACGCACAATGTTTTCAATAAAAATTGTTTTAAAAAAAAATAGTAATACCAAATAAACAGCAAAATCCATGAGATCAAAATCAGGAACAGGAAGTAAAGCACTGGGTTCCAGGCAATCCATAAATGTAACAAATAATCTGCCCAAACAGTATACGGAAGAGGTATTGTAAAAATAAATATATATGTGTAATTTATATATATATATATATATATATATATATATATATATATATATATATTATAGACAAATCAGCATTCAAATTCAGAATAAAGAAATTGGTATAACGCATAGAAATTATTACTTATATCCAACATAGCATGACTTTGCATAATTTATAACTCCTAAAATTTATTGTATAATAGCAAGATAATCTATAGCGGCAGAAACTCACCACTATATCCATCTAAAAGTCTTATCATTATCCATACATAACTAGCATACCTAAGCAGTCCTGAAGACTTGAAAACCTAGTGCCTGAATCTGTGTTGCATGTAATGTAGTCACAATGTACGATGTCTCCAACAATCAGAAGTCATATGTGAATATCCACTTGTATTCTGCGTTGGATGCATCTGTGTGACTGTACCCGCTTACACCCATCCGGCTCCAAGATTAGCTTAAATCCTTAGTAAAGTCACTTCACACAACCCATACTTAATGCAGTTGATACGACTAAAAATGTCATGCCCTGCATACGCACAACTCTGAATAGGGTGCATGCGATGCTTCTCTTGCATGTAAATGCCTTGTTATCCCCCAGTAATTCCTATACATTCGCTAGTGAGAAGCACCGAGATGCGTTTCACAAGTTTAGTAGCTTCTCTAAATTGGATTGCCGTACTGTTTATATTAAACAAAATGAGTGCATCGCTTATTTATATTTTTAGTTCAGAAAGATCGTTTTAGTCTAAGATGGATCTGTCCATTAAGATAACACAGGGCCTAATTAAGAGATGTACGTAAACTTGATGGTTTACACACAAATCTGTTGTTGGTGGGACTGTGTGTATGCAGAATGAGTCCTGCAAGATTGCACGTAGTGGACACAAGCCCGAGCATGTTTGACATGCTACAGCTTTTTGGAGGAGGGATGTAGCTCCCTGCATTTCCAGAAAACGGGCCTCACAAGCGGGTAGGAGAAGGTCATTCTGAGCAAGCTTGTTAATCCGATCTTGCATTGGATTTGAGGTGCTGGCAGGAGGCATCTTTTTTCCTTCAGTTGCCTCCTCAGCATTATCATTTTTTTTGACAGCCATTTTGTTAGGCAAACATGTAATACAGTAGTTTTGCCTACATAAATAAGAGAACATGGGCAAGTAAGTGAATACACCACTCATACAGACGTGTAAGGCAAGCCAGTGCTTTAATTGAACACTTTTACCAGATTAAAGATTATTAAATTATTTACCTGACGTCATTCCTCTACAAGCATTTAAAAAGAACATCTGGAAGTGTAATTTAATAGGCGAACTGCCAAATTGAATACAGTAACCATCCTAAGTGGTATATATTCTGTGTCTGTTTTCATTTTAAGTGTGTTTTGCAACAAACTGTTTCTTTCTTTTTTCCCCCCAATATATATTTTATTGAGGTTGAAGTAGTACAGCAGTATGTGATAAAATCAAATAATGGAACAAGATCCAAAAACACATACAGAGACATGCATATTAGAACATAATCGATGTGCGGTACCTCAAACAATTTTAACTTTTTTTCAACATAAGACATAATATATTTCTAAGTGAGATATTCTGAGTCAGAGTAATATTGAGGTATCAATAGCACAATTAGGTCTGAACTAGTTTTTAAGAGACTAGGAGAAATTCCATCTATGTATGTATTGAAGAAAGAAACAACAATATATGGTATAGGACCATAGCGTACATCTGAAGAGGAACATCTAACAAATACTAATGATCGTAGACCGTGATGATGTCCAAAACAGAAACAGAAACCTATTCATAAATGTGAAGCTAAAGGTTGCCTACCGAGCCCTAGGAACCGTCATCCTATCCATGGAGAGTCCCGCCAATCAGTAAATGACATGAAGAAGGAGATTCATATACAGAAAGGAAAGAGAGGTAAGTGGCAAGAGAGAGAAGAAAGAAAAAAGAAAGAAAAAGGAGATCTGCAAGAGGAGTAATGGGAATTAAGGAATATGATGAATTGGTGTAGGTGCAACTTGAAGTTTATGGAAAGAAAATGGGTGGTCTGTTATCTAAGAGTTGGTAAGAGTACCATGAAGTGGATTGAAAACATTGTCTTATTGCCGATTTGGTTGACGAGGGAAGGGTGTGAATAAACTTGCCCCAACATTGAAACAATACGGGGTCAGAATCTCTATGTTCAGGGATGTTTCTAACCAAATCATGGTAAACAAGAAGAGTAACCCAGAGATCGCAATAGATAGATTTGGTCTGGTATCGTGTATCCATTGCTGAAGTATGGACTTCTGTCCTACAGCTGATAAGAGTACTATTAATTTTTCGTCATGTTTTGGAATATCGGGCTGATCATTTATATAACCGAAAAGTGCCTATGATGCAGTACAGCAGAACGGAATTCCTAGTGTAGTGGTGCTATACTGTATATCTGCAGCTAACTCCAAAACTGTTGAATATGAGGGTAGTGCCAAAAGCAGTGCATGATGTCGGCTTCCAATGCGGAGCATTTAGTACAGTTCTCCGATTTAGAAAGACCCATTAAGTGACTCCGTTTAGGGGAAATATAAGCCCTGTGTAAAATCTTGTAAGACATTTCCTGATAAACACTGGCTGGAATAAGTTTCAGAGATGTAACAAAATTGTCCATAATTATTTCAGGAGACACGGAGGGGATTTGAGATGACCATTTTCCCAACTGTGCTAGAACAGATACAGGTTAAATTTTTGTGCGTATGAGAGCATATATGGACGAAATGGAGTAAGCGTCAGAATGCATAAGTGTGTCTAATGAATTTAGAAAGTCTTGTATTTGTAGTTTGAACAATATGAAGCATAAATAATTAGAATCTTGAAAGTGGAATTTATGGAGAGGACTAATACCATATTTTCCTATGGCCTCCGTAAAAGTAAGTGGTTTATTAGTAGAGCCTAGAAGGTTGCGAATGTGTGTAATCCCAGCCGCACTCCATGTACTAAAAGGCATAAGGGCTTCCCCTTTTTGGAAATCTAAGTTGCCTGTAAGAGGAAGAAATAGTGAGTAAGAATGTTGAAGGTTAAGCAATGTCCTAGATATTCTCCATGCCTTGATCGTTGAAGTCAATAATGGGTTGTCTGAGTAGCGTGGTTTCAGGTCTGTGTTTCGTGCGTGGAGTATATACAGTAGCTAAGCGATAGTGGGGCACTAAGTTGGGAGTCCAAGATTGAGTCAGTATATGCGTTTGTGCCTCTGAGCCAGTCCATGGCAAAACGGAGAAGACACGCTAGGTTATATTGTTCAATGTTGGGCAGATTAAGTCCCCCTTTTTGCACCGTTTAGGATAATTTGAGAAATCTTATCCTCGAATGTTTATTAGACCAAATAAACTTGGAAACAGAAGAGATAAGAAGTGAAAGATCAGGTTTTGTGAACAGTATAGGGACCATTTGCAAAACATAGAGTAGTTTTGGGAAGCAAGCCATTTTAATTATATTACAGTGGCCTAGAAAATTAAGTGGTAAATTGTTCCAAAGGCTGAGCTCAGTTGGTATTTTGGAAATAATGGGATGGACATTATAAGAGTAAAGGTATGAGGGCCAGATGGCAATAATACACCTAGATGGGTGATGTGAGAGCGTGCCCATTGGAATGGGAAAGGGGTGTTCCAGCCTAGTGTCGCCTGGTTATATATGGCCAAAGCTTCTGACTTATCATAGTTAATAGAGAAACCTGCAAAGGAAGAAAAATGAAAAGTAGTGTCCTTTAACACAGGTATAGATTGTTTAGAGTTCTAGGTAAAGAGGAGACTATCGTCTGCAAATGCTGTTATTTTTAATTCTCTATTGCCAATATGTGTGCCCCGAAACCGAGATAAATGATTGATGTAGCGAATAATAGGCTCTAAAGCTAAGTTAAAGAGGAAAGAGGAGAGAGGGCATACTTGTCTGGTTCCTCTTTCGAGGGTGAAGGGGGTTGAAGAGATATTTTCACTACTACTTGTGCAGTTGGCTCAGTGTATAGGGTATGAACGAAGCCACAAAATTTCGCCCCAAATTGATGGTATTCTGAAACTCTGTTAAGATGTGGCCATGCAATTTTGTCGAGCACTTTTCCGGCATCAAGACTGATAAGAGGTTATTTTTATGCTTATGGGTATGGGAGTAAATTATTGCTGCTAGGGCAGAATTGCAAGCGAGTAGCCATCAGTTTGGTCAAGATCTTAAAATCTTGATTGAGGAGGGAGATCGGCCTGTAAGAGCTAGCCAGGGAAGGATCTTTTCCAGGTTTTGCAATAACGATAATTTTGGCTTCATTGAATCTTAGTGGTGTCTGTTTAGAGGGGAGAATACGATTATAGAGGGTCGTGGGAGCTAAGTCAGCCTGGATCATTTTGTAAAATTCACCACCGAATCCGTCAGGGGCAGGAATCTTATTGTTTGGGAGATTCTTTATAGTAGTAAGGACCTCCTCTATGGTTATGGGGTCTTCTAAGTAATCCCTCTCTTCACCCGAAAGGGTGGGGAGGTTAGATTTTCCAAGAAAGGAGCTGCCTTAGGTGACATCATCTGGGCCTTTTGTGTAAAGGGACTTGTAAAACTGCAGAAATTCTGCACAGATGGCATCCGGGTCAGTAATAAGTTTTCCAGAAGCATTAATGGCATTGACCCATGTTCGGGAATTAGGGCCTTTGATTAAATTAGCCAATCATTTTCCTGATTTGTTACCCCATCTGTGAAACTTATTCCTTTTAATAATTATAAGACAATTGAGCCCATTCCATGAGGAAGGTGTCATAAATTTGCTTGGCCGATAAATAAGCTTCTTTGTGAGCAGGGGAATCACATTGTTTATATTTTCGATATGAAGACGTGAGCATTGCACTAAGCTTTCTGAGTTTGTAAGATAATTTTTTCCGTTTGGAGTGAGTATACGTCATAACATGGGCCCTTAAGAACAGACGCAGCAGCACCCCAGAATACTGGTGTATCCGCCTCTTGAGCACTGTTATCTAGGGTGTAATTAAGCCAAGATTGTTTGTTTGAGATGAAGAACAAAGTCCGTGGATTTACTAAGATATGCGGGAAAGCGCCAACCTGTAGAGAAGCAATGGGGTCGTGTTAGGCAAATGTGGATAGATACGGGAGCGTGGTCTGAGATAGTGATATCAGCAATGGATGTGTAGGTAATATTTGAGAAAAGAGAGGTAGAGGTGAATAAATAGTCAATACGTGAGTGAGATGAGTGAGTGTGGGAATAGAAGGAGTAGTCCTTTTGAGTAGGGTGTAATATGCGCCAAGGATGCAGTAGATCAAGTGGTGAACTGAAAAAAGATAGAAGATGACTGAAAGGAGTAGTGGTACGATTGCTTACCCGAGACCTGTCCATGGATGGGTCGAGAACCAGGTTACAATCTCCGCCTGCAATAAGGTTCTGGCCACTCCAGGAGAGGAGCATCACCAGAGCAGCTGCAAAAAAAAGAATCAGAGGCAATATTGGGATCATATAAATTAAATAAGGTGTAGACAGTGTTATCAATGAGTACGTCAATTAGAAGGAATCTACCATCAGGGTCTAAGAGTTTTCTACGAAGAGTATTGGAGATTGGCATGAAAAAGGATATCTACTCCTCTAGATTTTCTACAATTTGGAACAGATACATTCTCCTATCCAGGGGGCTCGCAAAGTATGTCTAGCATCATCCAACCAATGCGTTTCTTGAAGAAACATAATATGGGAAGACAATCGTTTTAAATGAGATCACCTCCTTACGTTTGACCGGATGGTTGAGTCCTTCCACTAAATAATTTTTAAAAGGCTATCGTGAGAATCTCCAGCTGTGTCAGAGTGTGGGGAACTAGGAGACGTTATATACACCTATTCCCACAACAGGGAAAAATAAGGATGTAATGAAGATGAAATAGGGTCTCCCTCCGTCCCAGCGAGCTGGGAGACGACAACCTAGGAGGGGTCGGGGGCTCCAGTCAAGGCAGGCAGAACAGAAAACAATAAAAACATCAAACAGGTAAAATACGTACAAACAAGATTAGAAGTACACATACAACATACATACTATATCCCATCAGTGAGACCGAATTCAGGTGTAAAGAAATAACGAGGAGCAAGATGAAATAGATAAAATAAAGTCAAGTGTCCGGCCTCGGGAAATGCAAATTTGCCGCGTCGGGATCGTCGAAGAAGAGCTGCTTGCCATCTTCAAATACGCGTAGGCGAGCTGGGTAGAGGAGGGAGAACTTGTTTTTGTGTCAAAGAGGGACTTGTAAATTGGAGCAAACTCTCTGCGTTCGGTGGCCACGAAATTGGAGAAGTCCTGGAATATGAGAGGGCGGTCTCCTTTGTAAGACAAACTGGCGGTCTTGCAATAGTGGTACAGGAGTTTCATTTTGTCTGCATAGTTCAGGATTCTCATAATGACAGGACAAGGGCGCCCTGCAGAGTTTTCCCGCTCGGGACCAACTCTGTGAGCTCTCTCGATGATAAGTTGGGAACCTTTCAAATCCATGGCTGTTTCGGGATCCCAGATGAAAGAAGATCCATAAGCTCGTATCCCTTGACAGATTCCGGTATGCCAATGACATGTAAAAAAAAAATTCTACTGCGATTCTCCAAATCATCTATTTTGTCAGATAAATTCGAGATCTGATAGCTTAGCTTGAGTGGTCTGTTGAGCTGTTGTTTAATTCATCCTCTAAAGATGAAATGTGTTGTTTCGCTTTGTCTAATCGACTTAGAGTGTTGGTTAATTTGAGTCAGTGTGGACACGATGGCTTCTCTGATGCCAGCCAACTTTTCACCCAAAAGAGGGCCCAATATGGCTACCAGGTCAGAGGGTTTAATTTTTGTCTGTTTGATAAGTGATCTAGATTGGCATTTACGCTGGGAGGCTGAGCATGCGATTGAATGTTCGGAGTCAGAACTAGAGATGAGCGGATTCGGTTTTACTCGGTTTTACTCGGTTCTCAAAACCGAATCTTATTGGCTATCCAAAACACGTGACATCCGTGAGCCAATAAGATTCGGTTTTGAGAACCGAGTAAAACCGAATCCGCTCATCTCTAGTCAGAACAACTGCCACCAGGGGTGCCAACCCAAGTTGGTGATACCGGTCTGGTAGAGGTCATTGAGGTGGGCACTAAGAATTTTTCCATACATGTGGATGGAGCTTTAAGGTCAATGAAGAATACGAGCAAACAGAGTATATTATGGAAGAAGAGATCCGGGTCTCACATGCGTAGGATAAGAGAGTGAATTGGTCACATATCAGGTGTTAGGGTGCAGGGCTTGGAAGGACAGAAAACAGACTGTACACCTTGGAAACAAAAGAGTCTCATAAAATCAACGTGGCCGCATCAGAGCAGAGTATGGAGTACGGTATACAGCTGATGTGGTTAGAGATATATATGTTTCAAGGGAGTTCCTCTTCAAAAAAAACACCCCCCAATATTATGGTGGACGTAGAACAATATTCCAATATGCAGAGGGTATAAGGGTAGTCGAAAGATGCTGTCCCAGTGAAGCTGCCTTAATGGAGTAGTGATATTGAAGAGTATGAGAATCGGGTAGAGGAATCAGGTACGCAAGTGGCGCGATCAGCAATGTTTTACCCTCAGTTTGCACCTTTTATTTGTGTCACAGCCAGCCGAGTGGAGCGTAGCATGGTGAAGTATGAGCGCCCAGGCAAACAGGTAAATGGTAAAGTTGTAAGCTCCTGGTGCAAAATATGTAAGTGTGTTCCAATCAGAGATATCTATGCTGGAGATTAAAACCTGTTGGGGTGACTGTGTGCAGCACTCTGTCCTGAGGCAGGTTGCAGTTTGCGCTCTGGCTCCAGCGGGGCTCCCAGCTTAGAAGCTCAGTTACCAGGGTCCCTGCCAGCAGAGGTGTCCAGGGGCTCCCGCAGAGGCTGTCCCAAGGGAGGGGAAGGTACAGGGAATAAGTTTCCCACTGCAAGATTGCGAACTCCCACCTTGCAGGCCAGGCTTCACCTCTGCCGTCACTCAGAACCGCCAGGTAGGAGTCATGGGGCTCTAGTTGTTATAGGGAGATCTGTCTGGGGGACCGCTATGCTGATGGTTGGGTAAAGTACCTTTTGCGGACCTCTGCGCCTCCGCGATCAGGTAGCGATACTTTCGGTCCAGAAATTTATCCCGCGGCTTCCGTGCAGGCGGTATGTCCCATTCTCGGCTGGGTTTGGAAGGAGTCCGGGATGCCGCCTCACCATTTGCGGGAGTTTAGGGGAGTCTGTAAACTCTGTGTCTTTGCTCAGGTAGGCGGGTAAGGCGCCCAAGTAATACTTTATAAAAGAAGAGTGCAGGAGCTCTCCCGACCTTTGGCTAGTCTTCTCAGCATCCAGGCCACACCCCAACATACTGTTTCTTATTGTAACATCATATTTTGTAAGCACTGTACCATTTTTTGTATATTAACCACTTAACTAACAATTTTTTTCTCATGAAACAGGTCATAAATTGTTGTTTTATTTTTAACTAGCTGAATACCCGTGTTTCGCTATGGAATTTCAAGTATTTCCATGCGTATAATTTTCATTTTGAAGGATTTCATGGTAAACTAAGACGACCCATTCTCCAGCAAGGCAGTAGCCCGCAGCCCCCGGAGGAAGCAGTCCAGAGACGGAGGGGACGCCCGCTGCTGCGAACCTCCCGGGATCACCCCCTCCCCAAGCCTGACACAGCAGCCAGCGCCGGATACACCTGCGGGGAGACATCTGCGTTACCCAGGAGCGGTGCAGCCGTGCTGCCCGGTGTCAGTGGCCTGTACAGTGACAGTAGTAGTTATAGCGGCTGTGGTGGAGGAATGGTCACAGGGAGCAGCGACCCTGAAGCGACCATCATTGCTGCCACTGTGTAGCTGGAAACGGAGCCGCATCGCGCTGCTGCAGATCAGTTGGCGGAAAGGGAGTAGCGAAGGGAGGATGTTAAACGTGGAGAGCCTGGACTGGGTGGATATGTGTGAGCGTCTGTTAACGTGGGAAGTGTGGAAGCAGCAGCCTCATCCCCCACCCCCAGGCCCTGCACACACTGACGACTGCTGTCATTGTTTCATCACCCGAGCCGGGGGTAGTATATGCAGTAGCTGTTCCCCCAGGGGGTCACTATGTAATTGGCCTCTGGGCTCTATACGTGTCAGTTTGATGCTTATGGCACCAGCATAATTTGACACTAATGTCGGCCATTTTGGACATTTTATTTTTCACCCCTTCTCACCCCTCATGCTGATGGGGGCTGAACTTGGACTTAAACAGCATCGGGAGTGTCACAATTCATCTCCACGACCCCGAAAACTATGGATTTTTACATGTCACCCCCTTCCCACCCTTAGGGGTGTCTTATCCCCACAGTATTTTGTTCCAGAGCACAAACGCAACAGTTAACTCCTTTTATATGGTCCTTTATAACCACTTAGAAAATGTGGACTATTCCTTATACTGTGGTGGGTTCTACATCAGTTGTCGTATGGGATTATGTAAATATACCAATTGTCTCCTACATTGTGTTTATGAATTTGATTTTATCAAACTGTAATAAATTATATACAATTTTATGATACTTTAGCGTTCTCTTCATATTCTGAAGTATTGTGCGACACTGTTGGTGAAATTTTAACCACAGTGTTTGATTACTATTTCTGACTCATACATGTATTGTTCGACTCTGTGGGTGAAGGTGGTACCGCAGTAAAATATTTTCAAACTCGTGCATGTATTGTGCGACACTGTTGGTGAAATTAAACTGCAGTGTTTACTATTTCTTACTCATACACATATTGTGTGACACTGTGGGTGAAGGTGGTATCACAGTAATATATTTTCATACTCGTACACGTATTGTGCCACACTGTGGGAGAAGGTGGTACTACAGTAATATATTTCCATACTCATACATGTTTTGTGCTACACTGTTTGTGAAATTAAACTGCAGTGTTTTATCAGGATTTTTGACTCATACAGATATTGTGACTGTAGGTGGTACACCTGGTACAAATTGTGGTGTGCTCTGTACCCCACTTCGTATGTGTTTGTTGATACTTAATAGATATAGAGGATGAACAATTGAGAGGAGATCAGGAAGCACATACTAGTGCTGCAGCTGCTGCCACCAGTCATAAGTCCGTCAACGTCATCTACTAAGGTCGATACCCAAGGGCAAAGAGGATTTATGTCAGGGCATGTAAAATCAAAGAAGCAATATAATATTACAGTTGTAAAAAAAAAAAAAACATCAAAAGAAAAGTTAGTTGCAGAGAAACATAAAATTTACAACATGCCATTCACCACACAATGTGGCAAGAAAAGACTTAGCCCTTGGCGTTTATTTATAAGTGGTGGTTCTGCAACGGTCAGTGAGGCATCTTCTTCTGCTTCTCTTGATGATACAAGAACTTCTTACTCAGAGTCTAGGTGTAAAAATGTTTTTTTAAATAACTAAAACAGTAGAACAAATTGCATTCAGAAACGTCACACATTCCTGAGGAACGTTTGGGGATGTCTACGTTAGCTATGTGTGAGTCTGACATTTCTCACACTCTCCTCATAGAGAAGCCTCTTTTACCTCCAAAAAAGAAAAAAATACAACTAATGAAGCGCTGTATTACCAGGATCTTTTTGTTTAAAATTCAATTTATTTATCCCACCTTATCCTATAACAAAAATACATAAAAACAAAACAAAAAACCACACACGGCCAGTGTCAATATTTCATTAAAACATTTAAATAAAACACCGCAAATACCACTGTCGATTCATTGATGACCTGTTCCTAATCTGGGGAGGTGAAGAGGATGCACTTATCACTTTTCTTACTAATCTTATCACTAATCAGTTTGGTTTAAAATTCACGTACACTTATAGTTTGGAAAGCTTAGCATATTTGGATATCACTCTTGAGGCTGGGGAGGTTAGTTTAAATACCTATACGTTTACGAAAGAAGTTGATCAAAATCGTTATTTGAATTACCATAGCAGCCATTTACAAAAATGGCGGGATAATATCCCTAAGGGCCAGTTTATTAGACTTTAAAGGAATAGTTCTACTATGGAAATGTATATGTTGCAAGCGACAAAATTGAGGGAATCATTCCTTGAACAAGGATACCCATCCAATGTAATAGATAAGGCATATAAGGAAGTATGTAATATGGAAAGGACGGATCTATTACAAATGTCTAAAAAAAAAAAAGGAGGGGTATGACAAAGAAAATGATAGGGATCAATCAACAAAATTTATTACTAAATATAACTCTCATGCCCATGAGATTAGGAATATAATTAAGAGGAATCATTCTATATTGAGGATGGATGAATTATTAAAAGAAAGCTGTCAAGATGGGGTGATTTTTCGGAAATCTAATAATTTGAAACTCAGATTGGCCCCAAGCCATTTAAAAAGTGAGATATTGACTAAACCGCTGTCTAATTGGTTACCGGAGAAACCGGTGGGGTTCCACAGATGTGGAAATTTGAGATGTCAGACCTGTAGTTTCAGTAGTAAGAAAGTTGTGGGGTTTTCATCATTCACCACAAAGGAAAGTTTCTCAATAAAAGATTTTATTAATTGGCAATCGTCATTTGTGATCTATATCCTAATTTGTGGCTGCGGAAAACAATATATCGGTCGGACGACCAGAACAATCCACATTAGGTTTATGGAGCATAAGAGAAGTTTTATGAATAAAGTAAGAAAGCATAGTTTGTATATACATATCAATGAATGCGAAATGGGGGGCATTCATAATATTCAGATGTTTGGGATTGAACAGGTTAAGAAAACAAATAGAGGAGGAGGTAGGTTTGGTCTCCTATGTAAAAGAGAAGCCTATTGGATCTTCCGTTTAGGAACACTAACACCACAAGGTTTGAATGATACAGTGGAGTTAAATAATATACATTAATTTATTATTTATAATCTTTGTTTGGTGTATGAGTGGTTCTTTGGCATAATTAACTATTCATCAAGTAATAGAGGTAATAGTTTACTTATCCCTAATGAGATAAGAGTGAGACCAATTAAATAAAACGATTAAAGATAGGAGATAAGGTACTAGGGAAATAAGTGAATTTATACCTTATTTAGATCTTACAATCATCTGTGTAGATATATATGTGGGAGATTTTGAATAATTAGGGTCATTTGTGTATATGTTGACATCGTGGATGGTAATTAAGGGATATAGGATTTTTTTATGTGAGAATTAATAATGAATTGGTTGGGTGCTATAGATTTATTTTAGAGTGTTGAAAATATTTTACTCATCATGTCCTATAGCTATTATGTAATTAGTGAATATTTACTAGGTAATAAAAATATAAAGACCTTTTATGTGATCTGGGAATTTTAAATAGAGATTGAGATGGATATCATGGAACTCTGAGTAAGAGAATATAATGATATGAGATTAAGAAATTTATCCTGATATTATTAATATTTAACAATATATAGATTTGAGTCATGTGAATATGAAGAAGTCAGAGCTGTTTGTATACATTTCCGTGACAATGGGGCCCTCTCTATGATATATTTTCCTATGATAAAATATCCGTGATAATGGAGCCCTCTCTATAATATATCTCTATGGTAAAATATGTCCATGACTACTGTGTATTTACATCTCCATGGTGATGATTATTTAGAAAAATGAGGAGATATTTCGGACGCCACTTAATGACGTTTAGGTTGTTTGAGGAAATGGAACGCACAGAACATCACTGTGCGCCGAGTTACCATGGCGACATCCGGAAGTGGAGGATAGGTGGAACGCAGTGATCACGTGAGCGCGCCGTAGTGGCTCCAGGAAGCGCACACAGATAGCGCTATTTAAAAGGCTCAAATTAAGAGGTCTAGTTTACTCCTGAGGAAGTCGCCAATAATACAGGCGGAGAAACGCATTGAGAGGTGACACACGGGTCCGCATCCGATAGCTAAGGCTTTGAGGGAACACTGTGGACTGACTTGCGGCACGTATATATTGGGTCTCCAAGAAGGAACGTACCACGGTGAGAGTAACCAGTTCCATTGGGAGACTCTAACTGCATCAGCAAGGAACCATGTCCATATAACAACTGTGTCCCATATTTTCATCTGAGAGGTGACCTTATGCTTGTGACCTAGCTAACAATTACTGTGAATACTAACTGCCTGAAGTGACAGACTGCACTGATTAATAACATACTAATGCATGCTGGACTCTGATCACTGACATATTAACAAATGCTGGATTCATGAGATGAGGCTAACTAACAACTACTATTCTATTTGAGTGAGAGCTGTGCAAAAGGTGCATATTAATATACCAGCCAGAGCTGATTGTGCTCTAATTAAGAGACTGTGGGGTAAATTTACTAAGGTGGGAGATTTTTAGAATTGGTGATGTTGCCCATAGCAACCAATCAGATTATATCTATTATCTGCTAGAAGCAGCTAGATAAATGGTAAGTAGAATCTGATTGGTTGCCATGGGCAACATCACCAGTTCTAAAAATCTCCCACCTTAGTAAATTTACCCCAGTGTTTCTAATCAAAAGGATACAGTAGTTGGAGAAGACTGATGGACTTACTAGAGGATTTCAGCTACTAATTATAATCTTATGTGAATGTGAACATTGGAAAAAGTGTACACTAATATACTAACTTGAATCAAATGAGCTCTAGCTAAGAGACTGCCTGACTAACTAAACGGATGATTATAAGAAACAACAGAGATAAATAATTCAGTGCCAATTTCAGGCTAATCATTGTTTTAAAGGTTCAAATTTGATCAGTAGGAACACAAGTATTGATTACTTCTGATTTATTGCCTGATATTAATTATGTTTGAGGGCTAAATTAAGGATTATAGAAATGAAATTGTTGTAATGAACATTGGTTATTGAGATTGGATTTTTTATTCATTTATTGTGTTGGGGGGAATTTTATTTTCCCAGCTAAGCATTAATTAATTGCTTCCTATGAGAAGGTGGTTGAATCATCTAATGAAATGACCAATGATTCATTGTGGTGTTTTATTTAAATGTTTTAATGAAATATTGACACCGGCCGTGTGTGTTTTTTTTGTTTTGTGTTTATGTATTTTTGTTATAGGATAAGGTGGGATAAATAAATTGAATTTTAAACAAAAAGATCCTGGTAATACAGCGCTTCATTAGTTGTATTTTTTTCTTTTTTGGTCTTGTGGAGATAAAGTGATCTCCTTATGAAGCAGCTGTACACCAGGATTGATTAAATCTTAAAATATAGATTGTCCCAGGATCTGTCAGCGCCCGGTATTTGTTTTTATTTATTGTCTTTTACCTCATTTCACCATTTTTGCACCATCTGCACATGTGGGGAGCATTACATGTAAAGATGGTGATGAGGGCATAATAGAAATTGAGGATTCATGTGTGGAAGTGGAACAGGATGAGGGGGATTTGTGTATACCACTACTATCTGACACTGAGGATGTAGATGATGTATGTGCAAATCAGTGGCTGCAGCTCTTGCCCGTGAAAAAAGAAAACCATTGTGATGTCTGGGCACAAGATCAAAAAAGCCACCTCTTGGGTGTGTAATTATTTTTCCACAAATCCTGACAGTGATTGTGAATGCATCTGCTCCATTTGTGAGACCAAAGTTAGTAGAGTTAGGGATGTTAGCCATATGGGCACCTTCTCCATGTTACGTTATTTGCATTGAATTCATGACTCTTATTTTACATGTTATAATGTAATTAACACCCTCATCATAAATCTCCTCATTAGTCATCAGTGGTAGTCCTTCCAAAAACACATATCTCTACCAATTATGGTTTGTTTACAAATCTGGATGTTTTTACACATATATACATTAGAGGGGAGATTCAGTTACTATTGGTAAAATGCAGCAGGTTAAAACTGGAGGTAACCTCGAGCCTATTTAATTATCCTCCCGGTTTCTCCTGATAGGTTTGTTAAAGCCTGTTAACTTAATGTGTTAACGGGCGTTAAGAATCCGTGTAAAATTAATTCATTTGTGTGTTAATCCTGTTGCGGCACCCATTAATCCCCAAAATATAGGGATTTTTTTTACTCCTGCCTGAGGCAAGTGAAAAAAAAAATCCCAGATGACTCATGGCTTCGGGATTACTTGAATAGCAGCGGGGGAACAAATAGTCCACGATAATCTGCGGCTAATTGAATCCTCCCCACCCACCTTTTTGTCTAGCATTAGGAAACAATGCTTTCTAAAATGAAAAAGTTTAATTTAAACTCAATTAATATCAAATTATTTGTTTGGATTCCAGCCTATTCTGATTCTCTACTGAGTGTATGCATTCATAATTCTACAGGAAACTCTAAAGAAAAACATTTACTTTACAGTAATCTTTTTTTTTTTTCTACAGTAACCAGTCCCCCCCCCCCCTCTAAATTACTTACTCTTGTTACAATTACCACCCTAAATTCTACGCATAGATTACCCACTAGTGTGCATTCAAGCTAAAGAAATGGTTTAGTCAATGCAACATTAAAGGTGGGTACACACTTGGCGATATAGTAAACTATAGCGCTCATTTTCCTCCTCCTGAGCGTTATATTTTACTATATCGCCCAGTGTGTACGCAGTGGACGATGAACGATGTGCGGCCCCGCGGGTCCTTAATGACCCTCAGTCTCGGCAGTGCATGCAGCTCAATTTGCACTCATTGTCCAAAGCTGCATGCTGACGTCACTATGCGATATCGTTAGCGATATCACATTGTGTGTATGCCCGCAGTCGGGCGGGGAAACACTTAGCAATGACGCTTACCGAGCATATCGCCTAGTGTGTACCCTCCTTAAGCCTGTGCTGAGGCAATGATAATTAACATGTCTTCTTATTTCAAAATGTCACAAAAAAAATGATGATCCTCAAACTAACAATACTTTATTAATGAAATACATTAAAATATAGAGCTATAATTGTCACACAGCACTTTTATTAATCTTCATGACCCATGGCGCTGTAACAGTGGACATTATTCCAGGGCAGCAGCGCCACCTATGAAATATACCAGGTTATTAAACATGCACCTTCTTATTCCTACTGCACAACATTAGCTAGCTTCAGATGTGTCTTAATACGCTACTGCCACAGTCGTGCCAAACAGTCTTGGTCAGCGCTTAAGATCCTGTGTGACTGGGCTAGCATCTTTTTCACTTGAATATGTTTCTTGGACGCACAAATGAAACAATCGGATGCAACAAAATTGTTTAACAGAATTGCTGATTAACTGATGAATCTGATATGCAATACTTGTACATCCTGTATGTGATTGAGTGATCTTTTCAAGCAGTGAAAAATGTGGAGAAATTGCCCATGGCAACCAATCAGCCTTTGCTGTAACATTTATAATTTGCATACTATACATTTGTACGTAGCAGCTGATTGGTTGCCGTGGGCAACTTCTCCATAGGCTCACTTCTCCACTCTTTTCACTGCTTCGTGAATAGACCCCAGGGTCTGAATCTGTATACAAAGTGCTATGATGCAGCGGCTGGGGAGTTTTTCATGTTAAGTTTTGTTGTGCTTCATCTGTGACTTCGTACATATTTAAAACTAATTCCTGTGCGGTTAAAGTTGCAGCCCAGCATCTTTGGTACAGATCACAGGGAAGACTGCAATAGAAACAGCAGTGTACATAATATGTCCTATAATTGTGCAGGTAATTGTGTTGTGCAGTAAATGTATGTTTATTAAGAAGTGGGAGTTGCCATATTCCTGGATCAACTTAATCTATTGCCATTATCCTTACATAAACCCTACTGTTAAGAGACCTTCCAAGGGGTATGTGTTTTTTTATATTTTGTTTGACATTGTTACACTTCAAGGGTCTCTTGGATTTGGTATACTAGTCTGGACTGTGAATACACTGATATGGAATGCTTCCCTTTCCTAAGGATACTAGATTCTTGGGGGTACACACGGAGAGATCCGTTCTTATAATCTAAGCAATCTGACTAGATTGCTTAGATTTCAAGCATGGATCTCTTGTCTGTATGCCCCACGGCGATAGCGAGGCTATCGCCGGTGCTTGATTGGCCTACATGCAGGCACAATCTAGCACATAGCTGATTTCGCTGGGTGAAATGAGCGGCTTCCCTGTCTGCCCCCTCACTCAGCACACATCGCGCTGCACTGAGTAGGGGGAGAGGTGTGTGCTCAGCAGTCACTGATAGATCGCTCAGCAAACATCTGGGAGTGTGTATCAGCTCATCTGAAGTTGTCCTCACACAAACTGTTGTCTTTAGGCACTGTTTTTTCTGGATTTTAGATGATGTCACAGGCAAGGGTGGTATTCAGTATGCTGACTGTTGGGTCACGGCGCTAAGTATACCGGCGCCGGAATCCCGACACCCGACATACCGACAACTATTCTCCCTCTTAGGAGTCCACGACCCCCCCTGGAGGGAGAATAAATAACGCGCGCCACCGTGCCCGCAAGGGGCTCATTTGCGCTCGCCACGCTGTCGGTATGCCGGCGGTCGGGCTTCCGGCGCCGGTATGCTGGTCGCCGGGAGCCCGGCCGCCGGCATACCATACCACACCCGTATAATTAACCACACCCGTATAATTGTGTACCGGCAAAATAAATATCTGAAATACAAACCCTTTTGAAAAACATTCATTTGAAATGTAATGGAAATAGACCATTTTTACAACAGAAGAGGAAATGCACATTTTTTATAGTATAAATCACATCTGATATTCTATTCCGCAAATGTAAATTTAAGCAGCAACATACCTATAGTTTAGTCTCTCTGTTGCTATGCTAACTGAACTTTGTGACACCATAGTGCTGGAAAGTATTAAACCAGTAGACCAGCTGATGAGTCAGAAGACGGATAGTGAAATTATGCATACCTATACGAAAGGTTGATTGAATATATGCGTTGGATAATTATTACCACTGAAGGGGCAAAACAGTCTGCATGTGCAGCATTTTCAGACAATGTTATTGGCATTTTTTATAGTGCAGCATCTGTTTTTAATCCTCCCACCCGAAGTGCATGCAGTACAATTCCCTCCTTCCCAGCCTGTATGCATGCCCTAGCTCATCTGTCACTCATAATACGTGTACTTGTCAGAAACATAGTTTATACTGTCTCAGAAGGGAAATTGATTTCATAGTTTGTGCCTAGTAAGGACAGCGAATGACAGGAGCCTCCCAATTGCCCCCTCCCCCCCCCCTCAACCACGGGGCACTGTGGCTCGTGGGGGGGGGAAAGCGGGATAGTACCAAAGAAAATTGGTCTGTCCCACGAAAATCGGGACATTTGGGAGGTATGATGTATTAGCAGAAAACTAGCTGTCTCTGGGAGTGTATTTAAATAATTTCCATTATCAGTGCTACCGCAATCTATACTTGCCTGCAGTGCATCATGTTCCTGGCCACACAATAAAACCTGTTCAGATTTGCACTGTCTACTGTATGTATTGCTATGCACCTATTAGGTTGTACTGTTGTACAGCTGTATCCATTTGCAATTGTTGACTGCATCAACGGAAGCAAACATACACTATGGACTCTATTCAATTGTTGGCAAAAGTGTTTCAACTAATGGGTGTCTATTGGAGCTATTCAGTTGTTGCAACAATTAGACACCCATTAGCCTGCCTCGGCAGCCACATCTCAGCTCGCAGCCTGGAGGCAGCAAGCTGAAATGTGCGAGAAGTCGGCTGTTTGAACGACCAAACAGAGCTTTTCGCGCCCATTAGTCTTGACCGGTTTTGTGGCTTTAGGAATCTAAACCCTGGATCCTTGCTTCTTGAGAAAGCCACCCTTCAGCGGATCCTTGCTTCTTGAGAAAGCCACCCTTCAGTGTGGAGAAACGGTTTGACGAGACAGGATTTCTTGTTTGTTTGCCACCATTTGGTTACCATAATTTTGCCACACGCACTGTGCCAGTTATTTCCAGCTATTTATAACCAGCACCAAGTCCGGGATCACATATTTCCCATGCTCACTAGCATCTGATGTGGAAAACCACAAGGAGTGCATCAGCGGCTGCAAGCAGATCACTGTACCAATATTTACCTACCTGCTGTCAATGAGGAGATTCTGAGTCAGCCGGGCCGCCACATATCTACAGTGGACGGTCCCGATCTCTCCCCTACTTATTTGCTGCTGTCTCCATAATAAACGGATCCCCCGGCTTTCTCAGTCCTATAGGCCCCTTTACTCACCAACAGTGCCGTGCAGCCTATCCGGTCTCTTCGCTTAACCCCCGCATGTGTACTGATCCTTTGATATTTACTATGCAAGTAAAATACCATCATTGTGTGGACATTATATATCTAATATTTCTTACACAGATATATGAGGATAATGGTGGCAACATTGTGTGTTTTGTACTGACACATTTTAGCTGTTATATTTTTATAAAGTAGCACTTAAATGGTTACAAGAGAAGCATTACATTTTTTATACATTCTGCAATATGTCTAAGTATCTCCGGAGATAAAATAGTTTCTATTGTTTCATTTTAATAAATTGTATTGTATTATACATTAGTGTTGTCAGACTCTAAAGTTGCCTTTGCGTCATTGGGGTTTTATCTTTTGTATAACTAAACCCAGTCTACTTGGGCATGACAAGCACAATATTTAAAGGGTGCCTAAAACAATTAAATAGCAACAATGGGCGTCCATTAACTATCATGTTAGGATGAACAATTGAATAGCCCCCAGTGTACAAGATCATCTATGCAAACCTTGCGTACAGTGTCAGTTGATTTATATACAGTACATGGTATAACAATACAAGTAAAGAGAGAGGGAAGTAAATAAATGATTAGCAGTAGAGTTAAATGCAGAATTTTAATGTCTGCCATATGTTAATTAAACATATTGGCGTACAAAAATAAATTCTTATTTCATATGGTAATTGTCAATAATTTTAACCATTACCACATATGACCTACCTGCTGGAGAAAGTGTATCTTGTAAAGTATTTCTGATGTTGAAAGTAAGCACATTTTCAACAAGCGTGAGGACCACTTTGTATGTATTCTGTTTTCATTATACCTCTTACTAGCATTGCTTGCAGCAGAAAGTGTTTAAATGTTCAATTACAGTATTAGTCAGGCTGTGAAATTTCAGCAGCAGGTAAGTTACAATACACATAATACATTACTCACAAAGTGACCGATGGTCATATGGAAATTTGCAGTTCAACAGCAGTTGGGTAGCCATAGGTCTAATGTTATACTACAGTATATTAAAGATTATTTCTACAATCTGGTATTCTAAAATATCAAAGACAATGATGTTACTATACTTTACAATATGTCTTCTTATCTAGTCAAAAACTGAGTTTTCTGTTTATTGTCTTTGAAAATTGCATCAATAGGCTTATTCTTTGTCCTTCATGCTTCACAAGCCTTATCTATTATTTGCAGGGTCCTTACAGTCTTTGGACGCCTTCTTACAAATGCTCTGGCAATAGCTGCTTTTTGATGCTAGGCTGCAGCTGGACAAATGACTCTTGATGGCTGTCTGCCAACACTAGCTGCATTGTTCTAGAACTTCTAGAAACACTGTGTAGACAAAAATACTCGTATCTTTAAGGGCGGACTTATTCCCTGATAATGGATCATATCTGGTTCATCACCTTGCCCTTAATATTATTGTTTCATATTTTTCTTTTTAAACTTATTGGGTACAAAATAGAAAAAAAAGGTGTCATAGGTTTATAGGGGGGTAACAGCTAACTTGGTTAACATTTACTGTAACAAAAGTACAATCCATAACAATGACAGATGGGTTAATAGAACTTGACCACTCAATCAGTTTTTGCTAAATGCTTAAAAAAACAACTTGTGAACCTTTCTTTGTCATCTTCTTCAGAACTATAAAACTGATAATTATGCTATTTACATTGGAGTGACTCTGAAGTAGAGTATTTAAGCACTACAGTATAACTTTCATTTACGATATCTGCTATGAATGTTCTTTGTTTCTACCAGCATAATCTATTACGAATATTAATGTTTAACAACATTAGGCGATAATTAACTACGCCACTCCTATATGAAAGTAATAGATTTAATGCAGCTAACCATTACATTGTCACTTTCCATACAGCACTTCATGTGACTACACATACACTAACCATGTACTGTACTTTACAAGACTTTCTTTTCCAATTGTTAATATAGTATATATTTTTTAATAACTAGTGTATTGAATCTGGCCTATGCTGGGTCAGGATATGTCTCTTCTCCCCGTCTCTCTCTCCTACACTTACCCTAACCTCACTGTCCCAATCCCCTTAACTCAGTCCCCCGCAGTGGGAGCTATTAGTGATATTCCCACTGCATGTTGACCTCGGGACTGGCTATAGACCATTATTATATAGACATTTAAATAAAGTTTGATAGCTTGATGCATAGGTTGCCCAAAGATTTCTAAAACTCCAAAAAGTAATAAATCTCTAAATACCTCTAAATTTCAAAATTGAAATTTTCAGCTACAGTATGAGTAAATAACCTGCCATTCTGCTGCGGTGCTTGTGGAAATGTAATGTATTACCTTTCCTACCAACCTGCAACTTTGCCTACCTATATACTGTAGGACTTGTTTGGGTGGGATCTCATACCATATTGAAAAGTTGACTTTACTGTGGCTTTCTCACTCCGTTCCATACTCCTGCCCATGTTTATGTATTGTTACTCCACAATATGCTAATTACAGGTGTTTTCCCATTCAATAAACAAATAAAGCCTTCTGCCAGTCCCAAACCATCAAGTAGCACCATCCATCCACAGCAGCTTCACCCAATGGTAATAATCTGTATATTATGTATTAGCTTTCCTAAAATATGTAGGTCAAGATCCATCATGGATCTGAACCGAAAATATGGTATTATCCAAATTGTATGTTGTATCAGTGTATATACTGTATGAAAAATGTTCTTTCATCCTAGTTAAGTTGCAAGCTTGTATTTAACTAGCAAGGGTCACAAGCCACGAGCCATTTGATCTAAGGAAATGTATATGTACTCTTCAAAGCAGGGGGCTATGTGTAAATTACACGTTCCTCCTCACATATATCCCCATTCAAGAGACAGGACAAGGTCTTCTGAAGACGAGAGGGAAGTGCTGATCAGAGATTTCTGGCTAGGGCTGGGCTGGTCATATATCATGTTCACTTCTGACAAAGTATGGTGAATTCTCTGTAGCCCCTGCTTGTTTAACTGGGAAAACCCCTGGGTTATGGAAACACAAAAGACCTTCAGATAACCTAGGCACAAACAACCCCTTCTGGCATTGAAAGGGTTAATATCCACAATGGAGGGGGCTACTTTTTTGTACCAACTGCCAGGGGTGGGGGTGGGATAAAAACGGAGCTGAGAATAGCATAATGGGTGCAGTACCTAAGGAGAGACCGGAGTTCTTAACTTATGTAATGAGGACTCTGGGATTGTATTTATCTTTTTTTTATTTTGTCTCTGAAATTGTCTGAAATCTGTTTGTACTTTTAAAATCCTATATATTTTGCAACTCTCTCTTTGTAACTGTAAGCTCTGAAGTTATTCTTGTTCTTAGACCTACAGCCTTGCGAGGCCCAGGCTACTGTTTTTTTTTAAAGTGTATACTGTGAGCGGAACTGAAAGGACAACTGTGGGAAGCGTTATATACCTGAATCCCTGTGGTGGTAGCAATTACCGTGTCTGAAGTACCCCATAAGTCAACTCGTGGCAATTTTCAGATTTACATATCTAGAGAATTGGCCAGCCAGTCGTGACAATGTGAAAGACATATAATTATCTCAAAACCTTTTAAAATATTTTAGTATTCACATACTGTGTCATTGTACATAATATGCACAATGATAAGTGCATACACGTTAGATGTAATGAACAGGCCTAAATAGTACTCATTTTCATTATTTTAACAAACAGTCCAAAGTGAAACCTCTTGTAGCAGATGATCCCATCATGATCTCTAAATAAAACTGGGGATTTATTAACAACAGTATGAACAATATTTTAGATATATTATAATTTTTTTACAAATTTGAAAGAGTTGGCTTTTTGAGAAAATACATTTTTTTTTAATTGTTTTTAATTTTTCCATTTTTATTGAAACATACTGCTGTTTTGTATATCATATGAAAGCCCATAAAAAGAGGTTTAAATGAAACCTTGGCCAACTTTAGCTCAATTAGGTAAGCTGCAAATGCAATTTAAAAATGACAGCAATTATTCCAAATTTAATTGAAATTAGAGATTGTGAAGGTAGAAATGTTTTTGAAAACTGTGTTGATTTGGTGTGGAATGCCAAGCCCTTTTCCTCGCACAATAAGTTTTGAACCTAATTGAATTAAATTCACATTTAGGGGTATATATACTAAATCCATTTAAAATCGTGATTAGTAATTTTTGTTTATCTATAGTGATAGTAAGTTGCATTAAGATGCCATTAATCAATTATATAAAATCATTTGATTATTGATCATCAATTTCTATTGATTCAGCCCTTATTTGCCAATTGCAGCCCATATTTCATGCTTGTGTAAGCAGTTGTTTGAACGCTTACATCTTAAATACTGTGCCAGTAAAACAGTCCTTTTTAAAGAGTCCTTTAACACTACCTTGACCACCATTTATGCAGAGGTACTACTTTGCAGAATTGCCCCAATGAAGTTTTGATCAATGAAGTACCCCTCACAATGCTGGAGATACTCTTGTTTAAAGACACATCGGGGGTCATTCCGAGTTGATCGCTAGCTGCCATTGTTCGCAACGCAGCGATCAGGCTAAAAATCGGCACTTCTGCGCATGCGTATGGCGCGCAGTGCGCACGCGCAAAGTACTTTCACAAAAGCCGATGCAGTTTCACATAAGGTCTAGCGACGCTTTTCAGTCGCACTGCTGATCGGGGAGTGATTGACAGGAATGTTGCATTTCTGGGCGGTAACTGACCGTTTTCTGGGAGTGTGCTGAAAAGCGCAGGCGTGTCCGGTACAAACGCAGGCAGGCCTGGGGAAACGGGGGAGTGGCTGTCCAAACGCAGGGCGTGTTTATGACGTCAAAACAGGAACTAAACAGTCTGAAGTGATCGCAAGCTAGGAGTAAGTCTCGAGCTACTCTGAAACTGCACAATATTTTTTTGTAGCAATATAAGGTATGCCCAGCTTAAGAACACTGGTAAACAGAACAATTATAATAAACTCCGAAATTTAATGTGGATTTGAATTGAAACCTACCACGGCCAGGTGATCTCCTCAAGTATGCTCCTAACATTCCTTAGGTTCAAGTCCAGAGCACAGGACACCCGAGACCAGCAAACCCAACCACCCCAAGGCATCACACTGTGAGAAGAAGCAGGGGAGGCAGGGAGGAAGGAGGGGAATTCAATTAGCCACGGTAAATTAGTGCGTCTAATTGAATTCAATTAGCCCTAAAAGCCGTCAGTATCATGGATTCTTTTTCACAGAGGCAGGTGAAAAAAGCCCCGATAACTGACCTGGATGGATTTGGGAACTTATCCCAGATTTGTGTGTTTATTTGCTAAAAAAAAATAATTTTCTGAGTGAAGTAAAATAGCTAGAATTAAATTGCCTGACAAAAGCCCATTTTTTTCACGCAAAAAAATTGAATCCCCGCCAAAATGTTAGGTGTTACATTACAGGTTGAGTCTCCCTTATCCAAAATGCTTGGGACCAGAGGTATTTTGGATATGGGATTTTTCCGTATTTTGGAATAATTGCATATCATAATGAGATATCATGGTGATGGGACCTAAATCTAAGCACAGAATGCATTTATGTTTCATATACACCTTATACACACAGCCTGAAGGTCATTTTAGCCAATATGTTTTATAACTTTGTGCATTAAACAAAGTGTGTGTACATTCACACAATTCATTTATGTTTCATATACACCTTATACACACAGCCTGAAGGTCATTTAATACAATATTTTTAATAACTTTGTGTATTAAACAAAGTTTGTGTACATTGAGCCATCAGAAAACAAAGGTTTCACTATCTCACTCTCACTCAAAAAAGTCCGTATTTCGGAATAACCTGTAATAAGATTTAGCAGCTATGTGCTAAAAGTGTTACAATAAGTGAGAAGTAATAATTAGGGTGTTAAAAAGTGTTGCATTAGTAAAACTATGATGCCTCAAAGTACCCCAGCCACGCCAACCCAGGAGGCCCACGCCCTGAACTCAATCCTAATACTGGCTCATGAAGGGTTGCCAGTCCTTAAATTAGGATGCAGTCAATTTGCTGGCCGTCTGGATCCTGGCGTTCAGGATTCCGACACCGAAATCCCACCAGCAGACAATGCTGCCAGTCGGAATGCCGGTGCACCAGGACTTTTCCCTCTCTATGGACGTCCACGACACCCATAGAGTGGGAATAGATCCTGTGGCAAGCGCAGCGAGCCGCAAGGGGACTCTCTGCGCTTGCCTTGCTCCCGGGATTCTGGTGGGTGGGATGCCGCTGTTGGGATATGGACAGCCGGCTTCTCGTCTGCCGGTAATGCATACCGATCCCCTGGGATTAGCCACTGTAAATGTTAAATGAAAGTGCCTGTGTGACACCACCCAATCTACTGTATGACACAGATATAAATGTGAACTTTCTGCTATAGAATCCTGGGCTGTCCTCTCCCAGGAGGGGAAGAATAGGAATACTTACAGGGATATAAAAGGCACAAGGCTGAGTCTGATCTCTCTGTGTGACAGAAAAGAATAAAGCATTGCTGCTTTCCTCCATCTATACATGACAGCTGTAGTGAAGCAAGAAGACCGGAGATCAAAGGCAATCTCCCGGAGCCATAGCTGTAAGATATAGAAGCTCTGTCTAACGTGGCCTGTTCCCAGCACTAATCACTAAATAGAAGATAGCAGCAGCATAGTCAATGGTGCTTTTGTTTCCAGGATACTACTTAATCATAACTCTCACTTTTGAACATTTTCAAGCACACTGTGTATTGTGCTGGCCTCATTCTGACAATTCAGCCTATTGCCGCTTTTTATTGCAGTGTATATCTTGTTAGCCCTACAGTAAGATGCTAATGCTCCTTTGTTGATGGCAGCGGTGCCACAGTATCCACACTCTGGGTTGACACCAATTAGGTCGACACTCATTGGTTGACACGGTAATTAGGTCGACATGAAGAAAGGTCGACATGATTTTATTTTATTTTTAAATTGGACTTTTTCATACTTTATGATTCACGTGAACTACGATTGGGAACGGTAACCTTTCGCTCACCATGCAAGGGGACACGGCACACTAATTGGGATTCCTGGTCACTTGACGGAGAAAACGACACAAAAAGCCCATGTCGTCATTTTTCATGTCGACATAATGGCCATGTCGACCTTTTTCTAGTGTAGACCTAGCCACTGTCGACCAGTGGGTGTTGACCTAATGGGTGTCGACCAAATTGGTGTCAAGTCCCATACCCGGTGCTACCTATCCCTGACTAGAGTAAAGGTGCATACACATTAGGCGATTTTATAAACAATTTCACTCATGTTTACCCTCCTGAGAGATATAATTTACAATATCGTCCAGTGTGTATGGTACGAGCGATGCCCTATGGGTGCCCCCGGGGGTCGCTGTTGGCTGCACATGCTGCTCGATCTAAAAAGAAGCTGCATGTACCCACCTTAAGAGCTCCTGGTAATTCTCCCGGAAAGATACTCCCCTGCCTGCAATTCCATATGGGATGAGCCGTGTCCATGCGAAATGTACTTTTACTCCTGAACTATATTAGTGAACACAGAGTGGGCAGGGCTGTTTAGCACCTTTGTATGATTTGGATGTCACCCCCTTTTTTGTGTGCCTTGCCTCTGCATTTCCTGGAAATGTTGTGATAAAAGTAGGCTATTATGTTGCAATGTAATATACATATATACTATTCTTATCTAGATTACATATTGTAGTTAACAGTGTTATTGTATAGAAATAGAACACACTCCCATCTGTCTTGGCTGAGTGAAATTCCTGTTAATGTCTTACAGTACAGGCCTGCACATCTGGGAAACAGTTTTAGAACAATTGCTGTGTTGCAGTCATTTGCACAAAATGAACACTACAATAGTGTGAAATTTTAAATTATGCAATAATGACATTTGAAGCAAGGATCCAGTCTGTTAGCAAATTTAACAGAAGGCCAAGAAATACCTCATTGTTGTTGAAATAAATGGATTCCAGAGTTGATTCCCCAAGCTGCTGGTGTGTCCTTGCAAAAATATTGCTGGATTAGATCATTATTCTTTAACTAGTAACCAGCCCATCAAAATGACAGAACAACATAACAGTAATGTTATTGCTCCATCAGGTGCCATCTAGTGGCCGCCGGCGTGCAAGACACTTGAATTCCCTCCATAGAGGTGAGGAGCATCGTTAGCCCTTTACTTAGGATGATCTGAAAATGTACATCAGATTGGCTTATAATTCCACTGTACACACAGTACTTGTAGTTGTATTTTAATGTAATTTATAATTAACTGAAAACTGTTGTCTGAAAAAGTAATTTAATTATAATTGATGTTGGTTTAATAGTGGCGGTGCTCACTGGGCAGACATGACTTACTGACAGGGGCATTGAATCATTTATATGAGATCTTAATGTACATTTTTTTTTCTATATAGTAATTTAATGTACACTTTATAAACCGAACATGTCCCTGTTCTCTTTGTGGCGTGATATAATTTCTTTTTGTTGTCTGTCCCGTATAAGTATAGATGATTCATCCAACAGCTCACATACAGTATGATTGTGGTTGAAATTACTAGTACTGTGTCTCATTATATCGCTCGGACACGGTGCTGTTTTAGCTGGCAATTGAAAAAAGTTGTAAAGTGTTAACTATAGCACCAGTCACCAGCCTTGCAGTTGGTTTCATGTTTTGTGTAGTTGAAATGTATCATATCGCTGGGGTTATTCCTGCAGTGTACATGTCTGCATCTTTCTCCAATATTTGCTTTCAGAATTCAACAGCTCCATGTCAGACTGGCCATATTGCTGCTAGTGTCTGGCTAAGCTGGTCCCTGACATTACATAGGTGGCATATCATTAAGGAAGATTAAAACATAAAGTTGACCTGTAAAATTACAGTAGTCACTAGTGTTACACTACAAACTTGTCTATCTGCGTGAAGTAGGAGTGACACATTACAAACATCACAGATTTTCAGAATGATAACTTATACTTGTAATTTTGTATCTCTTTCAGTTCCTGGGGATAGCCTTTCTTGGAGTTGGTCTTTGGGCATGGAGTGAAAAGGTATGTTTGTAATGTCTATGCTCTAGAATACTCATCTTGTATCAATCTCTGATATATAAATATATTCTATCTATCTATCTATCTATCTATCTATCTATCTATCTATTGTAAGCTCTCACGAGCAGGGTCTTCTTCCCTCCCGTGCTTTTACGTCTTTTAATTAACCTATCTTCTTTTGAATACTCTCTTTGATGGTACCAAATCCTTTGGTTTCTGCAGCCCTGATTAGTGCTGTTTACTGATGCAGCTATGTATATATACCCTCTACTTGTCCTATATTGTATTAAACTGTAAGTCACTGTCTTCATGTTTTGCTTATTTGTTTACTCTGCAACTGGGCGCTGCGGATCCCATGTGCACCTTATAAATAAATTATGATCTATCTATCTATCTATCTATCTATCTATCTATCTATCTATCTATCTATCTGTGTGTGTATGTGTATATATATATATATATATATATATATAATAATAATAATAATTAATAATAATTTTATTTATATAGCGCTCTTTCTCCAACAGGACTCAAGGCGCTTTACAGATATCAAAAATAATGCAAGGCGCTTTACAGATATCAAAAATAATGCACATGATACAGAGGATTTGAGTAATACAACAATAGATAAGCCACACAGACCTAAAAGAAAACCTTAAGCACACAGAAAGCATAATGCAGGATTGGTGTAGGCATTTTGGGTAATAACTTCCAAGGGTTGTGTATTCCACCCTCACAAGGTACCAGGTGCGGCAGCCATCTTGGGCGATCAGCGTAAGATTACCCAGGGTGGAATAGTCCACCACTAGAAGAGATGACACAAAATGGGGGTGATTTCAGAGTCCTACAGTTCAGAGTAGGGTTCCATCAAAACCATCAGGCCTATGTATTTTTTTCATCCCATCCACAAGTGTTCCATATGGGGCAGCCATGTTGGGTGCACTTTGAAGGTTACACTGTGGGAGGTGAGCCATACAAGAGCCAAGTTCATATATGGGAAGACTGATGCTTGTGTAGTAGTATGATGTACCCTGCATGTAGGGCACAATGGAAAGGTGTGCAATCAGTGGAGGAAAAACACATGGTGGGGTGGAAGCGAGCAATGGGAAAAAAAAATACACAATAGCAGGCAACTAGTGGCAGAAGTAGGATTGGGATAACATTATTTTGATCAGATCTATCTATCTATCTATATATATATATATATATATATATATATATATATATATATATATATATATATATAAATCACTCTTGCTTACATTTAGATTTCCACACTGGGGAGAAGTTGAATTGTACTGTATATGTGTGTATTATATTGATAAGCTAAATTTATATTTTTATATGTGAAGCCCCTGTTAGTTACTCCAGTGTGTTACATCAGTGTACTTCCATACTTCCTCTCTGTGATGGAGGTGTCTTGGCCAAACTTCCTGACACTCTGGTCTGTTTGAAGTTTCTCCAAGCTTTAAAAGCTTAGGCCACTGTGCACCGTTAGCACCCCATTTTTTCTGCTAGTTTACAGAATCTGTTTTATTTTTAAATAAGGTTTAAGGGGTATCTCTATACAAATGTTTACTTATTTCACTAAAGTAGTTGGATGAATATGCATTTAATAAACATTCCTCACTGTCTTCGTAAGGAACTTTTCATCTGGCTCAGACATGGCATGTAAACACTTTTTATGTGGACTGTAGGAAATTCCTGAAGGGAGCAGTGACGTGCGGTCAGGTGAGACAGAGCATTTCCTGTGATACTAACGTATTCTCCAGAGTTATGACTATATAAAGTATGTGAATAATACAAAGAATATATTTTTTTCTTTGTAGTATTCTATTAATTTTTATAGTCAAAACACTGGAGTAAAAAGTCTATGGCAGGTGAAGCAGCCCCCCCCCCCCCCCCCTGCCTATCTTTTCTGCACATCTCTGATCAAACCTTGCCAAATTTCCAGCAGTATATACTGCTGTACCTGTGTATAATGTTGTCCAGATGTATCATTGGGCTCATATATTGCATATAAATCTTGCTCTGGTTCTAGCCAGTGCCACTTGAGCTATTTACCTCACCGCACGTCATTGGCAGGGAATACATACAGTACAAACACGAGAAACATCACTAGATTTTGATAGAAGCCTCATTTCCTTTTCTCTCAATTGTGAGTGGTATGGTTTTTGGGGGAGAATTGAAAGCTGACATTTACAACATACAAGGAATTTTTGCTCAAAGTAGGAAAATAAGTTTCTCCTCTGAGTTGCATCATTTAACTATTCCCATATGAAAAATGTAGAGATACTGTATGACAAGTACACTCAATTACCCACATTAAAAACAGGAAGTGGGAAAACTTTTGAAATGTATTCTTTTAACATGTGACTTGTTATTCTCCTATACATGTTACCAGAAATAGAGGAATAATTAAATTATGCAGATTTTAACACCAGGTATAAGAGAATTAATATAACCTGTAAAGATTCTTTATACCTTCACAGATATTTTTTCCTGGTGCCAGCTGTGCCTGTAGGTTACATATAGACGGTGTCGGAGTGGGGCGTGTAGGGCCCACCAGGGGAGTGCAGTGGTAGGGGCCCATGTTTAGGGGTGTGGCCAGTCCGCAGAGGGGGTGTGGCCTTCCACCTTATTGGTTTGATTAAAGAGTGCAACGTCTGGGCCCCTTCATAAATATTACAGTAAATTCAGCTGCTGCATGCATGATAATGTACCAGATTAATAACAGCAATGCACTGTAGAAAATACACAATAGTCCAGTGTAAGGTAACATATGTATAATGTATAATTCAAGTGCACAATCTAGAACCTGATCCTTAGAGGTTTCCCCTGTACCCCCGTGGGCCACTCTAAGCCTGCACATAGATTACTTTCAACACCTGGGCTTCAAAGGAATGCTTGTCTGCAGGAGACTGTCCAAAACTAAGTGATAAGCTATACAGAGGGAACAAAGGCAGCTTGATATTTAATCTTTTTTAAATTTTATAAACATACTATTTCTGATGTAACCCATAATCATAGAAATATGTAGCTTATGTGCCTAGTTGCCACAATCTAGAAGCCTGTAGCACTGTGGGGAAGAGATAAATTGCATATCTAGGCACTCACCCGCTCCCTGTACAATATTACGTGTTATCATTTTAGAGCTTGTAGTTATATCATTTCCTAGGTTTAAGATAGAAACTAGCTGGGCCATTACTGGCATTGTAAAACATGGTCATCCAGTCCAGTCAAAAGATGGGCATTACATCAATAGAACTAAATTTATTACAATTGTATGTCAGACTGTGGGGATCAGTTGAGTTTGAGAGGCTGCTTTGCGATCACACCTGCAGCTATAAAAAGATGAAACCTTTGAGAGAGAGAAAGTGCTACTGAGGAGCCACACGCTGCATCCTTAGGACACTGTGGGCAGTGCTCTACTTACCAGAGCCAGTGGAGGTGGCCCCGCCCCCTAAGCATGATGTAATGATGTCACGTCTGTCTTTTGCACCAAGGATATGGCTAGTAGAAGTTTGCCCTGATAAGTATCAATCTCATCATATGGATAGGGGCAGTCCACTAACAACTTTAAATACAGGCAAATAGGAAAATGTTTTACATGCACACGATGTGGGAGCAATCTGCATTCCTTAATGAGAGAAAATGGTGAAACAAGGCACAGCATATGAAAGCACTGGTAAAATGAATGTGTGCTGTGGTTACATCTACCTTTGCAGTCTAGCCATAGCAGATACAGTAATAATAAATACTATTAGAATGGAAACCCTTGGAGATACACTAAGTGACAATTAATGGCGTTGATGAGATTCGTACTGTCTGGTACCAGGTGGTGTCTGTACAACAAATCATATTTAGCACAGAGAAACATCTAGGGGCATTGACCGTGAATAAAATACATTAGCAACATCCATGTTAAAAGCTTCTGGATTTTCTGTCCCAGCCTGATGCCCTTTTAGATGATTTTCTTTTTACAGCTTTTACACTAACACCAGTTTTTTGAGCTTTTAAAGTGAGAATAAAACATTGACCTAACTTTTCTTGGTTTTCTGCATATTTTTATATAATATAGGACCTTTTCTCTCGCTCACGGAGTGTAGCAAATGTCATTCAAGTGCTTTCATTCATGTGGTGCAGAAGGCTGTTATCACAGCTTGCGGAGCACATTGCTAGATCAGTGATGCAGAGGGAAAGAACACTTACTGTACTGCTGGGAAATGCAGTATGGTCACATGAGTTTTCTGTAACATAAAACTGATGAAGTCTGTGCACATCTTGTGAACCTTGTTCGTATATTGGGCCTAATTCAAGGATGATTGCAAAACAACATTTTTCTCTAATGGGCAAAACCATGTGCACTGTGGAAGGGGGGGGCAGATATAACATGTGCAGAGAGAGTTAGTTATAGGTGGGTTGTGTTCAAACTGAAATCTAAATTGCAGTGTAAAAATAAAGCAGCCAGTATTTACCCTTCACTGAAACAAAATAACCCACCCAAATCTAACTCTCTCGCCACATGTTACATCTGCCCCCCCTGCAGTGCACATGGTTTTGTCCATTTGAGGAAAATGTTTTGCAAAAAAGCTCATTGTGTGCTTTGTTTTCCTCTGATTTACAGTAGGTATAATCATGGAAAGACCCTTTACACTAAAATCAATAAATCATATACACTTCTCTTTACAGGGCCCATTAAAACTCTGATCATTAAATATATTGTGTTGAACAGCAAAATGAGACTCTACGATAATATGAAATAGTACTGTACTGAACTGCAGAATGAGGCTCATTCACTTGCGAAGGTGAAAACATCAGCGGATTACCTAAAACGTTATAGGAGAGACCAGAGCAACTTAATTCAGTTAAATGATCTAAATATTATTTTACACTGCTCTTATGTCGGGACTGGCAATAGTAAGAACGTGTGTTTGTAGCCCATGGGAGAGCCACTCTTGTCTGCTTTCCTATATTGGGGTTCAGAGGTTCATAGATGTCAAATAAGAGCATCAACCAGAGCCAGAAGTTAATCAGAGATGCCTCCTTTCTCTAGGACTGGTCACCGCACGTCCCTGCTGCATATAGTTAAATTAGTAACAGCAGTAATATGACATTTTATTTAATTACATCCCTTATCATTAAGCATAATTTGAGAACACGGCAGTAATTGCATATAAATGCCTATCTGTAGGAAATGTTGAGGAACTTAAAAGCACTGGGTATATTTTTTGCATCACTTTGCCTGAGATTTTCCTTGTGATCTTCACAAATTGTATTTTGATTAAGTCATAGAAGGCTTTCTACTTACCCCAGAGCACAAGTTATTGAATGACGGGTTTGATTTGCTTGGACACAGTTGCTAGAGGGGACCAGGAGGAGATGGGTCTAGTGGGAGAAGGGAGATGTTAGGAACAGAATTTATTTTTGAGTTTCCATGTAATTATGTCTACTCTTTTCAAGTGCATGATCTGTTTCCGATTCCTTTCAGTGCATGGTATAGGTTTCTAATATTAATTTGGCATTCAGATATTATTGCTATATCTGATTTTTAAAATTACATATTGTACTGTATATGAAAGAATTTGTATTATTTGTTTTTTGCGCTGAAAGACCTAGAGCTTAACTACATATTACTATTACTGTCATCAACATCATCATCTAGTATTGTTAAGGTGCCATCATTTTGCTAAGAACTGGTAATGACACAAATACACCTCAGCTTTGTTTTCTCCTAAAATCAAACTTCTGTGAAGGACCATGTTACATAAATTACAATGATGGAAAAATTTAGTGGGTTATGGGTGGGATGTATCAATATAAAACATGCAGAGTTTTGTGCCCGATAGGCAATGCCATACAAATGGTGTTGCCTATAGAAGTCCAAGGCTTCTTTCCTCAAAGTGGCTTGGAGAGGGATTTGAAGGGTTCCATTCCGATTGTGGCAGGCCACTAGCGCAGTGGCAACAAGTGCATTACTTCAACTGCGTCATAAAACTGAACATGAAGACATCATTGGGACAGCTGGGTATCGCAGAGCTGTCCTGGCCAGAAGATGGTGATACGTTCTGGTGGACTTCAGAGCAGGTAAGTAGGTAAAGAGGTCTGGAATGGGATGCAGCTATGCTCAAACTGCGGGCAAACTTCAGTGCAGTTTTCTGAGGTTTGGCCACTTTTCTCATATGCAGTGCAGTACATTACAGAGCTTGGATGTGGTGGGCAGTGCCATCTCTAGGTAGCGTTGCCCTATAGAAGACTATGGGCTTCTTTTTGTGTTTTCCCCTGAGAGGGATCCGAGCACTCCCCATGGCACTTGCATCACTCAGCGCATGTGCATAAGGACTACTGGGTCCTAAACCTGGAAGTCCTTTTATTGCAAAGGACATCCCTTATCGGGAGAGCTGTCCTTTGTGATTTTCTTTGAGCATACGCTGTTATGCTTGCGATGAGTGGAAGGATACATTGCATGCAAAATGCAATACACAAAGCATCTCGCCCCTGATAATCAACACATTATATAGGTGAGTGTTAATACATCTCACCCTATATAAGAAGATACAGTGGGGATCGAAAGTTTGGGCACCCCAGGCAAAAATTCATTTTAATGTGCAAAAAGAAGCCAAGGAAAGATGGAAAAATTTCCAAAAGGCATCAAATTACAGATTAGACATTCTTATAACATGTCAAAAAAAGTTTGATTTTATTTCCATCATTTACACTATCAAAAGAACAGAAAACAAAAAATGGCGTCTGCAAAAGTTTGGGCACCCTGCAGAGTTAATACCTTGTAACTGCCCCCTTTGGACAGCTGAGACCTGGCAGTGTCATGGATTGTTCTCAATCATCGTCTGGAAAGACCAGGTGATGTCAATCTCAAAGGTTTTAAAAGCCCAGACTCATCTGACCTTGCTCCAACAATCAGCACCATTGGTTCCTCTAAGCAGTTGTGTAGAACACTGAAACTGAGAATAGTTGACGCTCACAAAGCAGGAGAAGGCTATAAGAAGATAGCAAAGCGTTATAAGATGCCCATATCCTCTGTTCGGAATGTAATTAAGAAATGGCAGTCATCAGGAACAGTGGAAGTTAAAGCAAGATCTGGAAGACCAAGAAAAATATCAGACAGAACAGCTCGCAGGATTGTGAGAAAAGCAAGTCAAAATCCACGTTTGACTGCACGATCCCTCCAGGAAGATCTGGCAGACACTGGAGTTGTGGTACACTATTACACTATAAAGAGATACTTGTACAAATATAGTCTTCATGGAAGAGTCATCAGAAGAAAACCTCTTCTACGTCCTCACCACAAAAATCAGCGTTTGAAGTTTGCAACTGAACATATAGACAAGCCTGATGCATTTTGTAATAAAGTTCTGTGGACCGATGAGGTTAAAATATAACTTTTTGGCCGGAATGAGCAAAGGTACGTTTGGAGAAGGAAGGGCACAGAATTTAATGAAAAGAACCTCTGTCCAACTGTTAAGCATGGGGGTGGATCAATCATGCTTTGGGGTTGTATTGCAGCCAGTGGCACAGGGAACATTTCACGAGTAGAAGGAAAAATGGATTCAATAAGATTCCAGCAAATTTTGGACACTAACTTGATGCCATCTGTGAAAAAGCTGAAGTTAAAGAGAGGCTGGCTTCTACAAATGGATAATGATCCAAAACACACCTCAAAATCCACGGTGGATTACATCAAGAGGCGTAAACTGAAGGTTTTGCCATGGCCTTCACAATCTCCTGACCTCAACATAATTGAAAATCTATGGATAGACCTTAAAAGAGCAGTGCGTCACAGACAGCCCTGGAATCTCAAAGAACTGGAAGACTTTTGTAAGGAAGAATGGGCGAAGATACCTCAAACAAGAATTGAAAGACTCTTGGCTGGCTACAAAAAGCGTTTACAAGCTGTGATACTTGCCAAAGGGGGCAGTACAAGGTATTAACTCTGCAGGGTACCCAAACTTTTGCAGACGCCATTTTTTGTTTTCTGTTCTTTTGAAAGTGTAAATGATGGAAATAAAATCAAACTTTTTTTTTGACATGTTATAAGAATGTCTAATCTGTAATTTGATGCCTTTTGGAGATTTTTCCATCTTTCCTTGGCTTCTTTTTGCACATTAAAATGAATTTTTGCCTGGGGTGCCCAAACTTTCAATCCCCACTGTAAGTGGCTTAATATGTTCCTTGCTGAATTTAGTGAATAACCACAGAGTATGGGGGATGACCACAATAATGTGCTTGAATTTGAACCCTTATGCAAGATTCTAAGATGTATTGAATTGAACGTTAAGGTTTGGAATTGGGCACAGGATCCTACTGAAAGAATGTTATGCACATTTTTATTCACAGAAGGCATTCCTCAGCAATATGGGTTTGCTTATTTTGGTTAAAAAGGTGCGCTGCAAAATAAAGGAGGATTCCTCACTGTGGTAAGCGGTAAAATGCAAAGACAGACATGCCAATATCATATTGCAGAGTTGAATTGAATTCTCCTCTTGCACTTTATTATTAAAGGCCAATTCCAGTTTATAAAAATTAACCTCTCATCCATCTTACCTGAACTATTCAGGTCTCTCAAAGAAATGGGTCCATCCACAATTAAGGACTGTCTCAAATGACAATAGAAGACCGTAATCTAAGATATACCGCATACTGATGTAGCAATGTAGAAATTATATCCCTTTTGGTGAAGGACAGATTTCATCTGGGTACCTCACCTGAAATGTTCACATACAAGGAGTTTACGCTTTAGGAGATAATATATCAAGCAGTAAAAACTAGAGATGTGCGGAGGACACTTTTCAGGTTTTGTGTTTTGGATCTGGATCTCCGCTCATGTTTTGGATCTGGATTGGTTTTGCCAAAACCACCCTTTCGGGTTTTGGTTTTGGATCTGGATGATTTTTGAAAAAAAGATAAAAACAGCTTAAATCACAGAATTTGGGGGTAATTGTGATCCTACGGTATTATTAAGCTCAATAACATTCATTTCCACTCATTTCCAGTCTATTCTGAGCACCTCACAATATTGTTTTTAGGCCAAAAGGTTGCACCGAGGTCGCTGGATGACTAAGCTAAGCGACCCAAGTGGGCGGCACAAACACCTGGCCCATCTAGGAGTAGTACTGCAGTGTCAGACAGGATAGCAGTTTTAAAAACTAGGCCCCAAAGAGCACATAATGCAAAGAAGAAAAAGAGGTACAAGATGGAATTGTCCTTGTGCCCTCCCACATACCCTTATGTTGTATAAACAGGACATGCACACTTTAACAAACCAGTAATTTCAGCGACAGGGTCTGCCACACAACTGTAGCTGAAATGATTGGTTTGTTTGGGCCCCCACCAAAAAAGGCACAATTAATCTCTCCTTGCACAAACTGGCTCTACAGTGGCAAAATGTCATCCTCATCCTCCGATTCCCCCTTCAGTGTTTACATCCTCATCCTCACAGAGAAATAATATTCAAACAAACAAAACCACATCATTTAGGTGTCAATGGACTGCTTACACTATTACTTGTTTTGTTTCTGAACTTGACAATGACTTTATAATGAATGCGCTGCAGGTGACGTGTAAGGGAGGATGTTCCAAGATGGTTAATGTCCTTACCCCTACTTATTATGGACTGACAAAGGCAACAGATGGCTTGACACCTGTTGTCCGGATTTGTGGAGAAATAATTCCACACCGAAGAGGTGGCTTTTTTGGTATTTTGCCCAGGCATGACAATGGACTTTTTCATCCCATGGGCAACAACTGTCTCCACTGGTGCCTTATTTCAACAAACCACATCACCATCAGAATCCTCATCGTCAACTTCTTCCGCAGCGCCAGCTACACCCATATCCTCCTCATCCTGGTGTACTTCTACAGTGACATCCTGAATCTCAATATCAGGAACTGGACTGGCGGTGCTCCATCCAGCACTTGCAGGGGGCGTGCAAATGGTGGTAGGAGCCTCCTTACCATACAGTGTTGTGAAGGTCAGGCCTAGACATCACAACCGAAGACAGTGCCAGCACCCCTGTATTTTTACAACACCCCTGTAATTTTACAGCATACAAGACAGGGCCAGTGTACATTGATTTTCACTGCACCTAGAATAATTACAGCATACAAGACAGGGCCAGTGTATACTGATTTTCAATGCACCCCTGAATTTTTATAGCATGCAGGGCCAGTGTAATGTTATTTGGTCAGCAATACCCCTATATTTTACAGCATACAGCAGTGTGCTTTTAATTTTTAACAACTGCACCCCTGAATTTTTATAGCATACAGGGCCAGCAGCACCCCAATATTTTACAGCATACAAGAGGACAGTGACAGCCAGAACAGCAACACCCATGTACAGCTGCAGCACATTAAACACCAGTGACAGCTAGGACAGCACCCCTAACACAACACAGGTGCACCACAGTGACTGCAGCAGCACCCCTGCAGAGCACACACCCCACCCGACGCCACCACCGACAGAGAGACACAGGTCTATCCTCCTCACTCTCCAAGTCTGGAGTGAAAATGGCGGCGACGTGCGCCTGTTTATATGGGATCCAAAACCCGCGAGATTCCAACAGCGGGATGATGATGTTTTGCCTCATTCTGGTTTCAGAGTCTAGCGGGAAGTACCGAGCCAGACTCTGATCCGGACTCTGACGGACTCAGAGCGTGATGTTCGGGGGGGGGGGGGGGGGGTTCTCAGGGAACCGAACCCGCTCATGTCTAGTAAAAACTGTGTAGAAGTGAACCAGTGGAGAAGTTGCCCATAGCAACCAATCAGTTGTGAGGAAGCATATATCATGTACATTCTATAAAATCATAAGTAGATTTTAAATGGTTACTATGGCCAACTTCTCCATTGGTCCACTTATTCACTCTTTTCGCTGTTTGATACATCAACTTCTAAGTTTTGAAACATTGTCTTCAAGTACACTTGTATATACAAAAAAGAATGCAAATACTTTGTTAATAAATACACCAGTTGCACCTGCAACTAAATTGCAGAAGAAGAAACATAAATAAAACAAAGGAACTTAATGATGTGTTTACTAAACTAACATAGCTGTGTATGGTTTAAAGTTTTATGTAATAATAAAGTTTGTCCGGCCAGAACTCTAGACATCTTTCAAGTATAAAGCAGGATCCTCCATTCCTCTTTTGCTCAGGGCGGTTTATAGCTTGTGTGTCACATTTGTATATCTGGGGTTTCTATTCAAAAGCATCCTGCCTATTCATTTAGTCTTGTAGCTCACTTGTAATCCTATTTCTGTGATATGCAGTTAGTGAAATTATGTGATCAGCATTGTGTCATCACTGTTGGAAGTGATCGTGTGCTCATCTGATTGACATACTTTGTTTACAGCAGTGGTTCCCAAACTCTGTCCTCAAGGACTGCAATTATTTCACATGTGGATCTGTGAGGAGACCTGGAAAATGTTAACTGATGGGAGGGCCTTGAGGACCGAGTATGTAAGCAATGCACATTGGTCAGTCCTGTCCCTTTCGGGGTCGCGTAACCACATCATATATATATATATATATATATATATATATATATATATATATATATATAATGGAAGAAAAGGACTGCGGCACTCAGGGACGTTTTGAAAAATCGCTGTATTAAATACAATTCATCATTTAATACAGCGATTTTTCAAAACGTCCCTGAGTGCCGCAGTCCTTTTCTTCCATTTGTGTGCATTTGATCCTGAGGGCACCGGGGGCATCTCTCATCTTCTAATACAAGAGAGTGCCGGGCTGTTGATACCAATATATATATATATTGTATATACACTGCTCAAAAAAATAAAGGGAACACTTAAACAACACAATGTAACGCCAAGTCAATCACACTTCTGTGAAATCAAACTGTCCACTTAGGAAGCAACACTGATTGACAATCAATTTCACATGCTGTTGTGCGAATGGAATAGACAACAGGTGGAAATTATAGGCAATTAGCAAGACACCCCCAATAAAGGAGTTGTTCTGCAGGTGGTGACCACATACCACTTCTCAGCTCCTATGCTTTCTGGCTGATGTTTTGGTCACTTTTGAAAGCTGGCGGTGCTTTCACTCTAGTAGTAGCATGAGACGGAGTCTACAACCCACACAAGTGGCTCAGGTAGTGCAGCTCATCCAGGATGGCACATCAGTGGGAGCTGTGGCAAGAAGGTCTGCTGTGTCTGTCAGCGTAGTGTCCAGAGCATGGAGGCGCTACCAGGAGACAGGCCAGTACATCAGGAGACATGGAGGAAGGCCGTAGGAGGGCAACAACCCAGCAGCAGGACCGCTACCTCCGCCTTTGTGCAAGGCGCAACAGGAGGAGCACTGCCAGAGCCCAGCAAAATGACCTCCAGCAAGCCACAAATGTGCATGTGTCTACTCAAACGATCAGAAACAGGCTCCATGAGGGTGGTATGAGGGCCCGACATCCACAGGTGGGGGTTGTGTTTACAGCCCAACACCGTGCAGGACGTTTGTCATTTGCCTGAGAACATCAAGATTGGCAAATTCGCCACTGGCGCCCTGTGCTCTTCACAGATGAAAGCAGGTTCTCACTGAGCACATGTGACAGACGTGACAGAGTCTGGAGACACCAAGGAGAACATTCTGCTGCCTGCAACATCCTCCAGCATGACCGGTTTGGCAGTGGGTCAGTAATGGTGTGGGGTGGCATTTCTTTGGGGGGCCGCACAGCCCTCCGTGTGCTTGTCAGAGGTAGCCTGACTGCCATTAGGTACCAAGATGAGATCCTCAGACCCCTTGTGAGACCATATGCTGGTGCGGTTGTCCCTGGGTTCCTCCTAATGCAAGACAATGCTAGACCTCATGTGGCTGGAGTGTGTCAGCAGTTCCTGCAAGACGAAGGCATTGATGCTATGGACTGGCCCGCCCGTTCCCCAAACCTGAATCCAATTGAGCACATCTGGGACATCATGTCTCGCTCCATCCACCAACGCCACGTTGCACCACAGACTGTCCAGGAGTTGGCGGATGCTTTAAGGCCCCCATCCACTAGTCCGATTTGGGCAGTTTTCTTCAGATTTCGACACATCTGACCGTCATATCTGAAGAAAAGTGTCACATCGGATGGCTCTTCCGATCCGATGCGCACTCCCGTGTCAGATATATCTGAACTACAGATCTCTGAGGCTGCCCCAACTATTTATCTGAATCTGAAGAAAACAGGTGAACATCGGATTGTTTTTTTTAACTTCAGATGTATCTGATCAGATTCATCTGAAGCGTCACTTGACTGGCATCTCCCTGGCCACTCCCACCCACCAAGAGGGGGAACAGTGGCAGCAGCAGCATCAGATCAATCACATGTAGCATGTGTGCATCAGATATATCTGATGCGATCTGGCACATGATATATCGCATCAGATATATCTGAAGTGAATGTAATTAAAAAATAAGAAAAATAAGATTTGTCCGGAATAAAGGGGGTTAGGGACATCCTTTAATCCGGAACATTTTCTGCGCATGAGCGTAACACGCAATACGCGCAAGTGTCAGTGGGTACAGCTTCCACGGACACTGCAGGTGACACAGCAAGCATCAGTGGGGCTGTTATGGCGTCCAAGGTCACAGCAAGTACCGCACATGGGCAGAACACACAGCCTGAGCCTGATACCTGTTTTGCTTATAAACAGTTTTGCATACACTACTGTGTTTATTCATTAATTAATATTATACTGTAGCATATATTTTACTATTTATTGCTTTAGAAATGTTCTGAAGGTGCAAAATTAGTTTCCACCGTTAATCCGGCAAAATCGTTAATCCGGCACGGCACTGGAACCGAGGATGCCGGAAAAATCGGTGGTGTACCTGTATTTAATAAGAATATTTCATTCATTCAGATCTAGGATGTGTTATTTTAGTGTTCCCTTTATTTTTTTGAGAAGTGTGTGTGTGTGTGTGCGTGTGTGTGTGTGTGTGTATATATATATATATATATATATATATGTATGTATATATATATATATATATATATATATATATATACATACAGTATATGCTGAATTAACTCCTTATGCGCTGATTTCAATAATAGCGTTATTAGATATTATATGTTATTATCATTGAGCAGATTCCCTCAAAACAGGCCTCTTGCCAATAAGGCCTGTTGAAATTACAAACAGTTGTTTCTTGAGGTGTGCTCTGAATTAAATGGATCTTACCAATATGGATGTGAACTGTGAAGGTTCTATATACCTTATATGATTAAACCCAAAGTTTATAAAAACATTTTTATTGTTAAAATACAAGTAAATTATTCAAGAGTTCATTTTATATGCATTCTCTTATACATACAAAAATTTCAACTGTTCAGGGGTTTGTAATCCCATACATTTCTTGCTAATACAATGATTGTATAGCAATAAAACATTTTCTTCCAACACGTTTCATCTATGGCGACTTCTTCAGGGGTTTTATTTGTCCAATTATTGGGCTCTCATATTGTAGTAACATAGAGATTTCTCATTTTTAGATGGAAACACCATAAATAACCGTAAGTAATTATACTGATAATCTCGGGTGTGGTATGGAAGGTAGATAGTAACTAGGTCGACATTGTCTAGGTTGACCACTATTGGTCGACAGTAACTAGGTCGACAGGGTCTTTAGGTCGACCTGGTCTAGGTCGACAGGTCGAAATGTCGACCTGAGTTTTTTATGGTTTTTTTGTGTCGTTTTTTTCGTAGAGTGACCGGGAACCCCAATTAGTGCACCATGTCCCCTCGCATGGCTCGCTTCACTCTTGTCTTGTTCATTTTGTCTGATGAAAGTGCCGATTTATCAATAAAGGGGGCACTGAAACGTTACCCTGTCTGCCGAGTAAATTGGATTTATACATGCCTAGGAGTGCCGCACGTGAAAACTGTGCTATATATATATATATATATATATATATATATATATATATATATATATATATATATATATATATATATATGTATATTGAATGATGAGATGCAATCAGTGCTAGTAGTATTGTATGTTGAGAGTTTATTTACAATCCTCAATGTACAATGCTATTTCTATTTTTATTTCAACTTGATTTCATTGGAACTAAGTAGGTAAATTAAGTAAGTAGGGATTGCCCATGATCCTTTAAACTACTGTTATTGGATAGAACTATACTTTGTGGACAGATCTTGCTAGAACTAGCAATTATTGTTAGATATTGACATTGGTAAAAAAATAAATATTCTATTTTTAAACTACTAATTGGTAGTGTTGTTTGTCTCTCCATATCATCCTCTCCCCCCATTTTCTCAGTCCCTTTTACTGTTAGGAAAATAAACGCGCAAAACAGTTTCCAAAAACTTATTATTTTGCAACACTTTAGGCTTGTACCAATTTATTTGTTTACCTTAATCAACAGGTCAGCAAAATAGTTACAGGACAAGGTTTCAGTCGTGTTTATATGTTACCTTACAACATGACCTGTAATAAATACAGTTATGCCTTATACAATAGAAAAGATAAACAGTTAAGGGGGGTACACACAGGGCAGATGTGTACTGAGTGGTCTAGCACAGACCGCACAGCACACATCTCTCCCCCCTCTCAACACGCAGTGTGCTGAACGAGGGGAGAGGACAGGGGGACTACTCATTTCACCTAGCGGTGAAATGAGGGATCCCACTAGATTTATGAAAGCATGCCAAATCTAGAGCGGGCGTTGGCAACGCGCAGGGTCGCGTATTGCTGTCGCCGACACCCTACACACAGAGAGACCTGTTGCTTAAATTTCAGCACTGATCTCTCCGTGTGTACCCCCCTTTAAAGTGCTGACCAATTTGGAATTAGAGGGGGATGACTCAAGTGGAAATTAGTGGGGACATGGACAGAAGATTACATAGGTGGTCTGCGCTCTATATTCTCCCTGGGACAGAAGTCTATGGTGACAGTGAATAAAATGTTAGTGATTCAAGGGAAGGTATGCCTCTTTGCAGATGATACAAAGATATGCAACAGGGTAGACACACCGGGAGGGGTAAAACAAATGATTGATGACCTAGGTAGGCTTGAGAAATGGTCAAGATCGTGGCAACTACAGTTTAATGCTAAAAAATGCAAAATCATGCACTTGGGTCTTAAAAACCCAAAGGCTACATATAGTATCAAGGGTACTATAATGGAAACTACTGAGGAGGAAAGGGATTTAGGAGTCACTATTTCAAGTGACTTGAAGGCAGGAAAGCAATGCAACAAAGCAATGAGAAAGGCAAGTCAGATGCTTGGTTGCATAGGGAGAGGAATCAGTAGTAGGAAAAAAGAAGTGATAATGCCACTGTATAGGTCATTGGTGCGGCCCCATCTGGAATACTGTGTCCAGTTCTGGAGACCATATCTCCAGAAGGATATAAATACATTAGAGAGTGTACAAAGAAGGGCAACTAAAATGGTGCATGGCCTACATCACAAAACATACCCGGAAAGGCTAAAAGATCTTAACATGTATAATTTGGAGGAGAGAAGGGAAAGGGGAGACATGATAGAAACTTTCAAATATATCAAGGGTCTTAACAAAGTTCAGGAGGGAAACATTCTTCAAAGGAAGAGAAATCTTAGAACTCGAGGACATACACTGAGACTGGAGGGGGGAGGTTCAGGGGAAATTTAAGGAAAATTACTTCACAGAAAGGGTAGTGGATAAGTGGAATAGTCTCCCATCAGAGGTGGTAGTAGCTAAGACTGTAGAGCAATTTAAACATGCTTAGGATAGACATATGAATATCCTTACAAAGACATATGAATATCCTTACAAAGAATTAAGGTTCAAAAAAGGGTTAAGATTGCCTAAAGGATACAAAAAAGGGGCAGACTAGATGGGCCAAGTGGTTCTTATCTGCCGTCAAATTCTATGTTTCTATGTTTCACTTATAGTTCCCATGTCTTTCAAAATGCTTCAGAGGTTTTATACTGTAAATTAGCTGTTTTCTGAAATCCATTATATACACATCTGAGTACATTATAAATTACTTGTCTGGTTGGGGCGTCTGGATTTCCAGACCACCTTTAGCTGACAGGTAACAGCAGACATAATATGTCTTATAAATCTATTTTGTCATATCCAGTCAGATGAGATAAAAATTAGTTTTGATTTAAAGTTTGTGTTATTATGCTACCATGAGATGGTCTAAGAATGAATATGTTCTATAAGCTCAAGAGGGAGGAATGGGACTCCATCTTTACTGACTCATAGGCAAACCTAATTTTAGAGGTCTTTACAGAACATAATAGGACACATTGAGAGCGCTGGGATGCTATCCTGTTCTGGACTTTCATGAACACATTAGTTGTTGACTTTTTTCTTTGCCCAAGTCGATATACTGTACTGAATGGACCTTAAACAAAATAGGAGATACTAAAATCAGGAGCTGATTCAATATAGGGACCAAAGCAATTATTGGCAGTGTTCCACTAACAATACCCCCAATATTGAATTAAAGAGGTTGGTTAGGTGCGATTTTGAGTAGCTGTATATTATATAACACTGTGGTGTTAGGCTATCTTGTCTTAATGCTACTGAATGCTTTAGTGCTTTTATCACCTCCAGTGTCTTTTCTGCTCTAATGTCCACATTCAGAGTATGCATATTTTCTCACCAGGTTTGCAGCAAGGGGTAGCCGAAAGATACTCATTGTGCCAGAGCAAGTCCCAGTGATTTTTCCTAAAGTTAACTATTTTAGGTAAAATCAGACTTGCTATATAGAAATCATGCATCCCATTTTCTGCTCTAATTGAGTAGCAAAACCCTGCGGCTTTAGGAAAAACTCCTTGCTGCTTTTTTTTTCTTTCATTTTTTTAAATTTTCTGCTGAATTCCTCCCTATATGTGGTGATAAGAAACTATACTTTCTCCTGCAGGGTCCACAGGGTATCCACAAGATACATTGGGGATATGTTGGAGTGACAGGGGATTTGCACCAAACGGTCAAAGCTTTTTCGGCCTCCCAGCATGCAGTGGGCCCGTCTGTATATCTCCGCCTCCTGGCTCAGGCAAATCAGTTTTTTGTTTGGTGCGGCAGGAGCCAGACCATGGTCAGAGGGCTGCTGGTTTTTAGCAGCCATAAGCTTTTTTTTTTTGCTTTTTTTTTTATAGTCTTACTATTTTTTTTCTGAGTGATCTTTCTAAACAGCATCTTATACGTACCTTTAGAAAGAGTCGCTCCAACAACTCTCCGCCGGGTCGCAACAACGCTTACCCACGAGTACAGTGCTGTTTCGACGGGCATCGGTGTCTGATGAACAATCAAGTCCAGCTTACGTTACCAGGCTGTGGACGGAGCAGGGAGAGAAGGTAAGGCATCGGTTCTGCTTAAAGGGGGAACACGGACACAGCCGCACCGTTTTGGGAGGAGACTACCAAACAGACGCTGATGCGGCTACCACCTAGAGTGCACCAGCGCTAGGCCTTAGGGATCATAGGCTCCAAGGGTAGTATGAGGCCTCGATCCCTAGGGTTGATGTCAGCAGTGGGGAGTCAGATGCCCCCCTGGTCGCCCCTACCCCCAGTTCATGACCAGTTTCCTCCAAGTCTTCCACCATGAACTGTTTTCCCACTTCCGTCTGAGACGCTATGTACTAAGGGGACCCAGTCGCAGCATAGGCAGCTATGTGACTGGTGCGGTGGTGTAAACTAATAGCGTCTGGATCCACTCGGCGTTCGCAAACGTGTTGATCGGTCCTGGAAGCAGGGCGAGTCTCCCTGTACCCCACTCTACTGAATACGGGTTATACAGCACTAAGTCTCTATCTACCTTTGAGTACAAATAGTTGGATAAGTGCCTAATGCATATGAGTCTGATAATTATTACTGTTGTTTTTCTTTCGCAATGCGTCTATATAAGTTTTAACCGTATTCAAAGTAATGCAGTAACATGTTTCTCCTACATACTTGAAAGTATCTGTAGTTGATTATTTGCTCTTATTGCTTAATATACTAATGTATAACCTGTGACTGATTGCTAGTGTGATTGCTGACTTTACTATAATTCTGTCAGTTTTTTCTGTCTATTCCGATCCTCAATGCTGGTGTTAAGCAGGGTAGGGTCGGATTGTATGTCACTTTAACACATCTCAAAGTGATTAGTCATAAATTGTGTAGTACACTGTGATAGTGTTTGATTATTTATCATGTCTAATAGTGGCAAAGGTGAGGAAAATACACTCACAGCAGCACCAACACTCATATCCTGTTTGTCATGCAAGGCTGGGTTAACCTCTCAGGATCTGGTTCAGGATGGTTTGTGTGCAAATTGTTTTAGCTTTCACCAAGTTCTCTTGAAAAATTCAAGGCAGACACAGGTACAAGTTGATCCCCCATGAGCTATGTTCGCACAGAAATTATCCAGTATAGCTGAGCGGATAATTCCAACTTCTGTACCAGGGATAGGTTACACTGTTAACCCTTAAATGCAGCATTCCACCTGTGGTTTATCATTTCCAGCAGGGCGTCTCAATAGAAACAGGCTGAAAAGCCAGTGGTAAGTAAATCACATAGACATGAAACAACATCTTCACAGTCTACACATGTTTCAGATGAGGATTCGTCGGAGGAGGAAGACTCATTACACTCTGGTTCTGCATACGAAAATGAGGAAGAAGGTCTCAGCTCAGTGGACATATCTGAGTTAATTAATGCAATGAAGGCCATTCTATTTTTAGAAGAATCAGCAGAGCCTGTGTTAAAATCCAAGGCACCTGTATTTAAATGTCCCAAAAGAGTTAAGACTGAGTTTCCTGGGTCAGAGCAGCAGACGGAAATTATGGAAGAGGCTTGGGCTACTCTCAGTAAGGGAAATGGAATTCCAATTATCCTCTTCCAGCTGGGGACTGTTTAAAGAGGGAGCTGCCTCCCAAAGTAGATATGCATGTTATTTGATTAGTGTGAAAATCTACATTACCTCTGCCTTCAACATCATTAAATGATGTCATGGATAGGAGAGTGGATGATTTTCTGAAAACCATTTTTACCCTGTCTGGGGCAATCATAAGACCAGCCATGGTTTCAGCCTGGATGACTATAGCAGTGGCTGCCTGGGCGGATGCATTGGAAAGGGAAATTTCAGTGGCATCTAGAGAGCAAAAATCCCATGTTGCACATATCAAACAGGCTGCAATATTTTTGGAAGAAGCAGTCTTGGATATGGGTACAATTGCCTCTCAAGCATCAGCCTGAGCAGTAGCCGCTCGCAGAGAGCAGTTTGGCTATGCACATGGAAAGCTGATTCAGAATCCAAGGTGGTTTTGGAGTCTTTACCTTTTACTGGAGATATTCTTTTTGGTAAAGAGTTAACTAGTATTTTGGAGTCAGAAGCAGACTCAAAGAAAGTAAAGTTTCCTTCCACATACAAATTCAAGTCTAAAATTCCAGCTTTTCGGCCCTTTCGGTCTCAAGGAAAAGCAAAAGGAAAAAGTGATGGCAAACAGTCCCAATACAATAGGTCTGGTAAGACTAAAAAGCATTGAGCTACCAGAGGACTGGCTTCTAAAACAGAAGATAAGCTATCAGCCTGATGGTGCGGGCCTCCACCTGGGGGACCCCAGGGTGTGAGGCCGACTTCTTCATTTTGCGCAGATCTTGCAACAGTCTACCACAGATGCCTGGGTGCAAGAAGCGGTATCTCACAGTTATGCATTTGCTTTTTAAGAAAAACCCTCCTCAAAGGTTTTTTGTACCAGCCCGTTTCTAGTAGAGACGAAGGCCAGGGCTTTGCAAGAGGCAGTTCAGAAATTGCTTCAGTCAGGAGTAATCATTCCAGTTTCTCCTGCACCAGGAGAACAGGGTTTTTACTCCAACCTGTTTTTAGTCCAGAAGCCAAATGGGTCGTTCCAGCCCATACTCAATCTCAAAGTGCTGAACAAGTACATTTGGGTGCCTCAATTTATATGGAGACTTTACGTTCCATCATTTTGGCCATGGAGCCAGGGGATTTTATGGTATCCCTGGATATTCAGGATGCTTACCTACATGTTCCTATAGCCCTGTCCCATCAGGGCTATCCCAGGTTCGCTATCCTTCAACACCATTTTCAGTTCCAGGCCCTGCCATTCGGATTGGCCACAGCCCCCAGAATATTTACCAAAATTATGCTGGTAATGGCAGCATATCTCCGCCAGCAGGGGATAATAATTTTTCCATTCACAGACTATCTTTTAATCCTGGCACAGTCTCAGGAATTGCTTCTGTGTCATCTGCAACAGACAATAGAGTGTCTGCAGAAGCATGGTTGGCTTATAAATTGAGCAAAATTGTCTCTGGTCCCGTCACAAAGGATGACTCACTTGGGGGCTGTATTGAATTCGAGCCTGCAGAGAGTAACTTTTACCTCTGAACAAAATATCCAAAGTTCAGTTAAGGATTCAGGAGCTACTATACAGTCGAAAGGTATCCATTCACACAGCAATGCGTGTAATGGGATTGATGGAGTCAACATTCGACATGGTAGTGTATGCTCAGTTCCATTCAAGGCTTCTGCAACATCTGATCCTAACCAAATGGAATGGTTTTCATCAGACAAAAAAAATGCTGACTATGGTCCTTACTCTGGAAGTAAGGAGGTCATTAGCCTGGTGGCTACAGACATCCCATCTGTACAAAGGGAGACCCTTTTGGATATCAGATTGGGAAATTCTGACAACAGATGCCAGCCTTCAGGGCTGGGGAGCTGTGTCAGGAAGGAATTGCTTCCAGGGGCAGTGGACCAAGGGAGAAAGTTGCCTGCCAATAAATATATTGGAACTCCGAGCCCTATATATGGCACTAAATCAGGCAAAGGACATCCTTCAAGGATAACCAGTTCAGATCTACTCGGATAATGCAACGACAGTAGTGTACTTCAACAATCAGGGAGGAACTCGCAGCCAGAAAGCAATGAAGGAGGTAAGTCACACGTTAAAATGGGCAAAACTTCATCTTCCAGCCTTGTCCGCAGTTTTTGTTCCAGGAGTCCCAAACTGGAAAGCGGATTTTCTCAGTCGGCACACCATTCATGCAAATGAATGGGCTCTACTTCCAGACCCTGGTCGACAGATGGGGGTTGCCAGAGATAGATTTCATAGCATCCCGTCAGAACAACAAGGTTCCCGCATATGGATCAAGAACAAAGGATCCCAAAGCGATCTTCGTGAATGTCCTGTCGGTGAGATGGGACTTTCATCTGGCCTATGTGTTTCTTCCCATCGCCCTGTTGCTCAGGGTGGTGAGATAGGTAAACCAAGGAAATGGTGCCGTGGTACTAATAGCTCCGGCTTGGCCCAGAAGACATTGGTACACAGATCTGCAGAGGATGTCGATGGATGCTCCATTCCTACTCCCTTAACGTCCAGATCTACTGACTCAAGGGCCTTGTTATCACAGACATCTGGATTGACTGTCTTTGACGGCGTGACTCTTGAGACCTCTATCCTGAAGTCAAGAGGATTCTTGCAACAGGTAATTCAAACAATGCTCAGAGCAAGTAAACCTTCCTTAGCTCGCATTTTTCACCGAATATGGCGAGCCTATATTCAATGGTGCTGTGAACGGAAATTTGACCCTAGGTCTTTTCAGAGTTTCCAGAATCCTAGCATTCCTTCAGGCAGGAATGGATAAAGGTTTAAGGGTGGCTTCCTTGAGAGTGTAAGTGTCAGCACTGACTGTATGGTTCCAAAGGAAAATTGCCAACCTACAGGATGTGTGCACTTTTTTTTACAGGGAATGCTATGCATTCAACCTCCTTTTGTTCCTCCTACAGTGCCTTGGGACATAAGTTTAATTCTAAAGGCTCTTCAAGTTGCCCCATTTGAACCACTTAAGAGAGTGGATCTTAAATGGTTGACAGCTGAAGTTCTTTTTCTACTAGCTATTGCTTCAGCTAGAAAAGTTTCAGATTTAGGGGCATTGTTATGTCGTCCTCCATTTCTGATTTTTTTATCCAGAGAGAGCGGTTCTCAGAACTAAATCTGGGTATCTTCCTAAGGTGGTGTCTAATTTCCACCTTAACAAAGAAATTGTAGTCCCGGCTTTCCAAGGGCCGGACCTTTCTGCGGTAGATGCATCGTTGGACGTAGTCCGTGCCTTAAGGATCTACGTAGATCGTACCAGTGCTATCAGAAAGACAGATTCTCTCTTTGTTCTCTACGGATTTCACGAGAGGATGGCCTGTTAATAAGCAGACACTGGCGAGATGGCTTTGAATGACAGAATCAGAAGCATATTCTCAAGCTGATCTCCCTGTTCCAGCTAATGTCTCTGCTTACTCTACTTGTATGGTAGGTCCATCATGGGCAGCACAATGGATATGTAAGGCAGCCACATGGTCTTCCATTAACACATTTATTAGACATTATGCCGTTGATACCTTTGCCTCTCAGGATGCTGAATTCGAGCGAAGGATTCTCCTGTCCAATCAGGAGTGTCCCCACCACTAAATTGCTTTGGGACATTCTAATGCATCCTGTGGATACCCTTTGGAGAAATATACATTATAGTAAGAACTTACCGTTGATAACGGTTTTTCTCCTAAGTCCACAGGGATTCCACCCTGACACACCTGATTTGAAGATCCTTTTACTCACTAACCTCTTCCCTCTTGTACGGAAGGGTGTGCATGTGTGTTCTTCTCGCCTGATTAGGGCTCTATATGCGATGCTCCTGCCTTGAGCTTTGGAAAACAACTGATTTACCTGAGCCAGGAGGTGGGGATATATGGACTGGCCATTGCATGCTGGGAGGCCGAAAAACTTTGACCGTTTGGTGCAAATACGCTGTCGCTCCATCATATCCCCAATGTATCCTGTGGAACCTGTGGACTTAGGAGAAATACCGTTATCAACGGTAAGTTCTTACCATAACGTATATTTGCTATGCCACATTGCTATTAATGATAAATAACCCCCCAAGTCTCTACAGCAATAAACTCAACACCCTCCCCCAAACACTTTTCTGCAAAAATAAAAATACAGCCTGCTGCACCCGACACCTCCAGCAATTACACTTCTTTCTCGTTACTCTAGGGCTATGTCTAGGTGGCTCTGTGCACCACAGTTAAATCAGATTCCATGCTTACTAAACAAATAGGAGCGAAACGTCAGTGTGCACTTACAAGCATGATTGAGTGTGCCTATGTACAAGCCATTATATAGAATCACAGTTCACCTTGGCCCATTTTTGCCTCAGATGAGATTTATAGCAGACTTGGGTCTCCTTTATTACTAGGGAATAAAGACTCTTGATTCTGGAAATATGTAAACATAATTACCATGTGCATTTAATTTATTTGTTGCACTTTGCTGGGTCTTTTTAGTGTGTGGTTTGCTCTCCTTACACTCGACTGTTTAAAACCATCCCTGCAATCTAAGAAGATGCAAAGCTTAAAGTATTTCTCCCGTCATGGTTTTGTCTCATCTGCTTATGTATTTATGGAGCTGTCAGAATTGCAGGCTTTCTTTGTTTGTTTTCTCCCTTTCTTTCAGAATTAAATACAGAATGTAGTTTTGGCTGACTGCACTTTTCTGAATTTATAAGATAAGGAAAGTAGTAAAGTGTGAGTGAAAAGCAAGGATGCTTAGAAGTTTATTCGCTTAGCATTTACTGTCCACTCCACATGGATATTCTATGACTGGTAGAAAGCATTTCAGCAAACAAATGACTAATTGTTAAATTATTTTATTTTTTTGTATCTAGCTTAGCTCACTCCTAACGCCTAAACAAGGCAGTTTTAATATTTGTATTCTCTTTTTTTCAAAATTTCAACCAAATCCTTATGATACATTCGCAATCATGAATGATTTTTTTTTCCGGGGGGAGGGAGAGTCAGTAGCATGCTTTACTAGTGTGGTAACCAGGGCTGGTGCAAAGTTTTTCTCAGCCCCCCAGGCAAAACGTAACCCTACCCCCCCCCCCTCCTTATTCACGTTGCGTTACAGTAGTGCCTCTTATTCACGTTACATCACACAGTTGTGCCACTTATTCACGTTACACCACCCGTGTACGTTAAATCACACATTAGAGTCCATTCACGTCCTGCCACACTGTAGTACTCCATATACACATTATGCCACACAGTAATGCCCCCTATACATTGTTACACAGTAATGCCCCTTATAAATTTTGACACACAGTAATGCCACTTAAAACATTATGCCACACAATAGTAATGCCCCTTACACATTATGCCACATTATGATTGGCTGCCGGTCCATGAGCTCCAATTGGCTCGCGGATGGCTCCAGATTCAAAAGGGTGTGGTTTTTCCCTCACATGGTTGTGTGCACTGGCCAGTGCACCACCTATGATAAGTTGCCACGTAAAACAAAAATGTGTGCCTGTACTGGAGCAAAAATGTAAATAATATATATACAATTTATTTATTTACTACCAGTTATTTATATAGCGCACACATATTCTGCAGCGCTTTACAGAGAATATTTGGCCATTCACATCAGTCCCTGCCGCAGTGGAGTTTACAATCTATGGGGGTCATTCAGAGTTGTTCGCTCTGTAAATTTCTTCGCATCGCAGCTATTTTCCGCTTAGTGCGCATGCGCAATGTCCGCACTGCTATGCAGTTAGGAATTTTACTCACGGTTTTTTCTTCGTTCTGGTGATCGGAGTGTGATTGACAGGAAGTGGGTGTTTCTGGGCGGAAACAGGCCGTTTTATGGGTGTGTGCGAAAAAACGCTACCGTTTCTGGGAAAAACGCGGGAGTGGCTGGAGAAACGGAGGAGTGTCTGGGCGAACGCTGGGTGTGTTTGTGACGTCAAACCAGGAACGACAAGCACTGAACTGATCGCAGATGCCGAGTAAGTCTCGAGTTACTCAGAAACTGCACAGAGATGTCTTATCGCAATATTGCGAATCTTTCGTTCGCAATTTTGATAAGCTAAGATTCACTCCCAGTAGGCGGCGGCTTAGCGTGTGCAAAGCTGCTAAAAGCAGCTTTCGAGCGAACAACTCGGAATGACCCCCTATATTCCCTACCACATGTACACGCACAGATTCACGATAGGGTTTATTTTGTTGAGAGACAATTAACCTACCAGTTTATTTTTGGATTGTGGGAGGAAACCGGAGTACCCGGAGGAAACCCATGCAAGTACGGGGAGAATATACAAACTCCACACAGTTAGAGCCATGCTGGGAATCAAACCCATGACCTCAGTGCTGTGTAGGAGAGCACTTCTAATCGAATAATAGTTACCGTCCCGGTGCCTGCGGTAGGTATTTCAGCCGAAATCCAAATACAGTTTACCCGCCGCTTCTTACTGTGTGCTGCGGATTCTGTGTACATATACATATATATATATATATATATATATATATATATACATATATATATATATATGACCTTTTTATAATACACTATATCCATTTCATGAAAAGTGATTGCCTGTCATGTTTCTTTAATTATAGTTGTAAATTCATATACAGGTTGAGTATCCCTTATCCAAACTGCTTGGGACCAGACGTATTTTGGATATCGGATTTTTCGTATTTTGGAATAATTGCATACCATAATGAGATATTATGGTGATTGGACCTAAATCTAAGCACAGAATGTATTTGTTACATACACACCTTATACACACAGCCTGAAGGCAATTTTAGCCAATATTTTTTATAACTTTGTACATTAAACAAAGTTTGTGTACATTGAGTCATCAAAAAACAAAGGTTTCACTATCTCACTCTCATTCAAAAACGTCCGTATTTCGGAATATTCCGTATTTCGGAATATTTGGATATGGGATACTCAACCTGTATATATATTTAATTATTATACACTCAAGTTCAGAATCTGGTATTCCCACTACATGTCTACATGGATAGTGAAACTGATAGCCCAGGCGGACCCACATTTTGATCCTTATGTTTCTTTTATATATATATATATATATATATATATATATATATATATATATATAATTTAAATGTATAGTATACGTTTGTGGACCTCTTATATATTTTCAGTTATTCATCCCCACCCCTTATATACGTTGTGCCTACCACTTCCCTCTATATAAATTATATCTATTAAGCCTTATGTAGTATAAGATCAAGACGCCATACACTATTTCACATACTTTTTTTGCTGACTGTGGCTGGGACTGTTTGTCATATACTGTGTGTGCGGTTCCATGCAGAGCCGGATTAAGAGGGGGGTCCCGGGGATTAGTACCCCGGGCCCCCTTTTTTCAAAGGGCCCCCCGTCGCAGATCGGAACAGAGATCCAATCTGCGGTATTGTGCTGCACTCCCGGGAGCCGGTGCCACACGCAGCGGCAGGGCAGCTCAGCGATTGCTGTCCCTGGCAGCTCTGGCTCCAGGCTCCCGGCTCCACTGACCTATAGCGGATTTACCACTAAACGACAAAGGCAGTCGCTTAGGGCCCGGGGGTACCAAGGGGACCGCTGACTGGACTTTCATGGTGACTTTTCTGATTGCTGGCTACTCCTGGCAGGCAATTTTTTTTTGTCTGTTTCACTTCCCCGACTCCCGGCTAGCGCTGATCGGAAGCTGGCCTCAGCAGACAACCAGAGTGAACTGGAGGGAGGCCCCACCTCCAGTTGCTCAAAGCTTGGCGCGGGCGTCTCACTCTCACTGATGGTGACTGCCTGGGTAGCATACGTTTGTCTGGCGCCTGACCCGACCCGCACGGCATCACCGCGGAAAAGGTCCCACTCCACCACCTGCCTCCTGAACTCTGGCTATACACGGATCCCCAGCAGCCTCTTCCGGATACACCAGATTGCAGCAGCAGCCGGAGACTGAGGGGCTGCTTAGGAGGCTGCCGTTGGTGTGCTCAGGGCCAGGATTTGCAGCAACCCCGGGTCAGTGTTTCCATACCCCAGCCCAATGTCCTCCTCCCCTCAGCCCATTGCCCCCCAATCTCACAGACCCCCATCCTTTCCAATGTCTCCTTCTCCAGCCCAGTGTCTCCCACCATCTCACTCCCCCCACCACATCCCAGTGTCTCTCTCTAGCCCAGTGTCTCCATCTCACCCCCCACCACATCCCAGTGTCTCTCTCTAGCCCAGTGTCACCATCTCACCCCCCACCACATCCCAGTGTCTCTCTCTAGCCCAGTGTCACCATCTCACCCCCCCCCCCCCACATCCAAGTGTCTCCTACCCTGCCAGCTTAGTGTCCTCCTCCTCTCCCTAACCAGCCCACTATCCATAGGCGTGCACAGAGACTGACTGGAGGGTGCCACTCCGGACTCCCCCCCCCCTCCACGGCATTATAGTGTTCTCTCACCTCCCCAGTCCTGGATATAGACTGCTCACCTGGGCCGCCCAGGTGAGCAGTCTTATGTCCCAGTGGAAGGGGTGGAGGACGCAATCGGTTATCTGGCGGAAGGGGGGAAGTCAGGAGCGGCACCCACATGTCAGTCTCTGCGCACGCCTATGCCACTATCCCATCTCACTTCCACCTAGTACCCCCCAGCCAGTCCTGTCATAGTGTCCTCCCCTCAGTCATTCCAATGTCCTCCCTTCTCCAGCCTAGTGTTACACCTTCTCATCCAGCCTATTGCCCCCTCCCTTTTGTACTTTCCCATCAGTGTATAAAATAAATTGCTTAAGTTTTAATATATAGGGCAGGATGTAATGGCGTCTGAGATCGCTGGAGGTGCGGGATGCCAGCTGATTTCGGACGTTTTTTTTTTTTTTAAACAGGCATGATTTTGCATTATAAATGATTGCCCCTTTAAAAAAACATCCAAGATTGTCTAGCATAACATACCTCTGGCGATCTCGGACGCCATTACATACCTTAGTATTTTGTCACTGAATTCATAATTGGCATATTTTATACATAGTTATATATACATTGTTTTTTTATATTTATATAATGTGTTACTATTTAAGTATCTGGATTTTATTGAACTTCATATAAAGCAGGTGCAAATGCAGGATTTCCAGGGAGGGGGGGCGGTCTTCCATGCATGTTTGCTGGGCAAACGCAGGTTTCGTCAGGGGAAGCGGTGGGGGGTGAATTCCACACACGTTACATAGAACAAATACATGTACTGACACAAAGACACACATATATATATATATATATATACATTATATTTACACACATGGAACACATACATACAAACACATAGAATACACCTACACACATAGAACACAAACACACAGAGCCCGTATACACCTACATATACACACAATTAGAACATGTACAAACACACATACATATAAAAATGCACACATAGAACACATAGAAACACACACACATACTGTAGGACACTTACATATGTAGCGCCGTGACGGCATGCCCCATGCTGATGCTGTAACCGGGTGAGGTGTCCTCTGCCGGGTTTGCAGGGGCTCACAAGCCCGGAACAGCTCACAAGCCTGGACACTCTTCCTAATATTACCATGAGTCGCAAACTCATGTAAGATAGGCCTGCGTGGGTAGGCAGTCAGCGGTCACCAGGAGAATTGTCAGTAAGCAGTCAGCAGGTAGGCTGCAGTACAAAAGGGGACACTGAGCAGTGGTTCCGAGGGTGCCTGAAGGGAAAGTGCTGCAGCTAGCTGACGCTTCAGTCCCTGGTGAAGAGAAGAATTGATCTGGGACCTGGTTGGGGAGGGGGGGTTCTGGGTACTCAGAAACTCACCCTGCGTGTGCTACTGTAAAAGGTGCCAGGGACATTAAAAAAAAAAATTGATTGGAAAAAAATGCACAGGTGGATGATCTGTGGCAGTCAGTGATAAGGTGGACACAGCATTAATTGAAATAAATATAACTATAAAAATACTCTCATACACCTACTTCCTTTGATAAAGTCTGCAGGACAGAAGAAACGCGTCAGGGGGATCTTAAATATTTATTTCAATTACTGCTCTGTCCACCTTATTGGAGCCAGCTTTCACCTACTGATGTGCCATCTGGTATAATATAAGGATCAGTTTTGAATATGAGTTTGAGGATACTCACCAAAAAAACGAAAATAAAAATAATAAATGTCACTGAGCTTTTTATTAGCTGGTGACATTTATTGTTATTCCTATAATTGATGGCTCAATATAAGGATTTCTGTTATACCCGTGTGTTATGGGCTGTGGTTATGGAGCATCTAAGTGGCAGCAGCTGTTACCATTATCGACTGTAGGTTAACGCATCATTTGTTGTGAACATACGCCTAGACGTGCCATTTTCCTTTATTTACCTTGAGCACCATCAACTCCCTGTGACAAGGACACTAGAAAGTTGGGAGGTACATTGTATGTTATTCACCGGGGTGAGGTCAGCACTAGGGCTAATGGTCTGCTGACCTCTCCAACATTTGCTTATGGCCATGTTTCTCTGGGGCCACTTTTGGAAATTTTTCCCAAATTCCCAAACCACCCCTGGCTGTCAGTAATTAGCACATTAGTACCACTGCCATCTGCCTGCTACAATCGGGGCATACACTGACTGGGCAGGTGCACACATTAAAGATTATTTGAGTAAGTGGGGCCCCAAATCGTTGTCTTGCTTAGGGCCCTATGTGGTGAAAATCCTCCTCTGCCACTGACTCCACTGGAGGCTGGCGCCGCGCTGCCACGGCAGTTACTCACTGCCTGTGACGGAACTTAGGACAGCTGAGCGACGGCTCAGCTGTACAGTAATGTGAGGAGCAGCAGCCTGCGGCTCAGTCATTGTCTGATCGCAGGGTACACTGCAAGAGGAGGACGGCGCGTGGAGGCAGCAGCCAGCACCCATTCTCCTAGGCTATCTGTGCAAAAGCACATAAAACGTAAGGCTGCATTACGGTTTTAATATATATATAAAATCACCAGTATGTTATGTATAAGAATGAGGCGGCACTCCAGGGTAAGTCAAGAATCCAGTGTATTAATAATTCAGCATAATTCCAAACATGTCAACGTTTCAAGGTCTGCAGACCTTTTCATCAGGACGTACAGTAAAGTCACTTTGCTGTACGTCCTGACGAAAAGGTCTGCAGACCTTGAAACGTTGACATGTTTGGAATTATGCTGAATTATTAATACACGGGATTCTTGACTTACCCTGGAGTGCCGCCTCATTCTTATACTTAACATACTGGTGATTATTAATTTCTTTGGTAAGGCACCCTACATTATGAAGTTTTGTCCTGAGTGCCAAGCTACTCTGGTGTGTGTGTGTGTGTGTGTGTGTGTGTGTGTATATATATATATATATATATATATTCTCTATCGTCCTAGTGGATGCTGGGGTTCCTGAAAGGACCATGGGGAATAGCGGCTCCGCAGGAGACAGGGCACAAAAGTAAAGCTTTCCGATCAGGTGGTGTGCACTGGCTCCTCCCCCTATGACCCTCCTCCAAGCCAGTTAGATTTTTGTGCCCGGCCGAGAAGGGTGCAATCTAGGTGGCTCTCCTAAAGAGCTGCTTAGAGAAAGTTTAGCTTAGGTTTTTTATTTTACAGTGAGTCCTGCTGGCAACAGGATCACTGCAACGAGGGACTTAGGGGAGAAGAAGTGAACTCACCTGCGTGCAGGATGGATTGGCTTCTTGGCTACTGGACATCAGCTCCAGAGGGACGATCACAGGTACAGCCTGGATGGTCACCGGAGCCTCGCCGCCGGCCCCCTTGCAGATGCTGAAACATGAAGAGGTCCAGAATCGGCGGCAGAAGACTCCTCAGTCTTCTAAAGGTAGCGCACAGCACTGCAGCTGTGCGCCATTTTCCTCTCAGCACACTTCACACGGCAGTCACTGAGGGTGCAGGGCGCTGGGAGGGGAGCGCCCTGGGAGGCAAATGAAAACCTATTTGGCTAAAAAATACCTCACATATAGCCTCCGGGGCTATATGGAGATATTTAACCCCTGCCAGAATACACTAAAGAGCGGGAGACGAGCCCGCCGGAAAAGGGGCGGGGCCTATCTCCTCAGCACACAGCGCCATTTTCCTTACACAGCTCCGCTGGTCAGGACGGCTCCCAGGTCTCTCCCCTGCACTGCACTACAGAAACAGGGTAAAACAAGAGAGGGGGGGCAAAATAGTGGCAAAAATTATATTATAAAAGCAGCTATACAGGGAGCACTTATTATAAGGCTATCCCTGTCATATATAGCGCTTTTGGTGTGTGCTGGCAAACTCTCCCTCTGTCTCCCCAAAGGGCTAGTGGGGTCCTGTCTTCGTTAAGAGCATTCCCTGTGTGTCTGCTGTGTGTCGGTACGTGTGTGTCGACATGTATGAGGACGATATTGGTGTGGAGGCGGAGCAATTGCCAAATATGGGGATGTCACCTCCTAGGGGGTCGACACCAGAATGGATGCCTTTATTTATGGAATTACGGGATAGTGTCAACACGCTAAAGCAGTCGTTTGTCGACATGAGACGGCCGGACAATCAGTTAGTGCCTGTCCAGGCGCCTCAAACACCGTCAGGGGCTGTAAAACGCCCTTTGCCTCAGTCGGTCGACACAGACCCAGACACAGGCACTGATTCCAGTGGCGACGGTGACGAATCAACCGTATTTTCCAGTAGGGCCACACGTTATATGATTTTGGCAATGAAGGAGGCGTTACATTTAGCTGATACTACTGGTACCACTAAACAGGGTATTATGTGGGGTGTGAAAAAACTACCTATAGTTTTTCCTGAATCAGAAGAACTAAATGATGTATGTGATGAAGCGTGGGTTGCCCCCGATAAAAAGATGCTAATTTCAAAGAAGTTATTAGCTTTATACCCTTTCCCGTCAGAGGTTAGGGCGCGCTGGGAAACACCTCCTAGGGTGGATAAGGCGCTCACACGCTTATCTAAACAAGTGGCGTTACCCTCTCCTGAGACGGCCGCACTTAAACATCCAACAGATGGGAGGATGGAAAATATCCAAAAAAGTATATACACACATACAGGTGTTATACTACGACCAGCTATAGCGTCAGCCTGGATGTGCAGTGCTGGAGTAGTTTGGTCAGAGTCCCTGATTGAAAATATTGATACCCTGGATAGGGACAATGTTTTACTGTCTTTAGAGCAAATAAAGGATGCATTTCTTTATATGCGTGATGCACAGAGGGATATCTGCACACTGGCATCACGGGTAAGTGCTATGTCCATTTCGGCCAGAAGAAGTTTATGGACGCGACAGTGGTCAGGCGATGCGGACTCAAAACGGCATATGGAAGTTTTGCCGTATAAAGGGGAGGAGTTATTTGGAGTCGGTCTATCAGATTTGGTGGCCACGGCTACAGCCGGGAAATCCACCTTTTTACCTCAAGCTACTCCCCAACAGAAAAAGACACCGACTTTTCAACCGCAGTCCTTTCGTTCCTTTAAAAACAAGAGAGCAAAGGGATATTCATATCTGCCACGAGGCAGAGGAAGGGGGAAGAGACACCAACAGGCAGCTCCTTCCCAGGAACAGAAGCCCTCCCCCGCTTCTACAAAAGCCTCAGCATGACGCTGGGGCTTCTCAAGCGGACTCGGGGGCGGTGGGCGGTCGTCTCAAGCATTTCAGCGCGCAGTGGGCTCACTCGCAGGTAGATCCCTGGATCCTGCAGATAATATCTCAGGGGTACAGGTTGGAACTAGAGACAGATCCGCCTCGCCGTTTCCTGAAGTCTGCTTTACCAACGTCCCCCTCCGAAAGGGAGACGGTTTTGGAAGCCATTCACAAGCTGTACTCTCAGCAGGTGATAGTCAAGGTACCTCTTCTACAACAGGGAAAGGGGTATTATTCCACTCTATTTGTGGTACCGAAGCCGGACGGCTCGGTAAGACCTATTCTAAATCTGAAGTCCTTGAACCTGTACATAAAGAAGTTCAAGTTCAAAATGGAGTCACTCAGAGCAGTGATAGCGAACCTGGAAGAAGGGGACTTTATGGTGTCCTTGGACATCAAGGATGCGTACCTCCACGTTCCAATTTACCCCTCACACCAGGGGTACCTCAGGTTCGTTGTACAAAACTGTCACTATCAGTTTCAGACGCTGCCGTTCGGATTGTCCACGGCACCTCGGGTCTTTACAAAGGTAATGGCCGAGATGATGATTCTTCTTCGAAGAAAAGGCGTATTAATTATCCCATACTTGGACGATCTCCTAATAAGGGCAAGGTCCAGAGAACAGCTAGAGAGGGGATTAGCACTGTCTCAAGAAGTGCTAAAACAGCACGGCTGGATTCTGAATATTCCAAAATCCCAGTTAATGCCGACAACTCGTCTGCTGTTCCTAGGGATGATTCTGGACACGGTTCAGAAAAAGGTTTTTCTCCCGGAGGAAAAAGCCAAGGAGTTGTCCGAGCTTGTCAGGAACCTCCTAAAACCAGGAAAGGTGTCTGTACATCAATGCACAAGAGTCCTGGGAAAAATGGTGGCTTCTTACGAAGCAATTCCATTCGGCAGATTCCATGCACGAATTTTCCAGAGGGATCTGTTAGACAAATGGTCAGGGTCGCATCTTCAGATGCACCAGCGGATAACCCTGTCTCCAAGGACAAGGGTATCTCTTCTGTGGTGGTTGCAGAGTGCTCATCTATTGGAGGGCCGCAGATTCGGCATACAGGATTGGATCCTGGTGACCACGGACACCAGCCTGAGAGGCTGGGGAGCAGTCACACAAGGAAGAAACTTCCAGGGAGTGTGGACGAGCCTGGAAACGTCTCTTCACATAAACATTCTGGAACTAAGAGCAATCTACAATGCTCTAAGCCAGGCAGAACCTCTGCTTCAAGGAAAACCGGTGTTGATCCAGTCTGACAACATCACGGCAGTCGCCCATGTGAACAGACAGGGCGGCACAAGAAGCAGGAGTGCAATGGCAGAAGCTGCAAGGATTCTTCGCTGGGCAGAGAATCATGTGATAGCACTGTCAGCAGTGTTCATCCCGGGAGTGGACAACTGGGAAGCAGACTTCCTCAGCAGACACGACCTTCACCCGGGAGAGTGGGGACTTCATCCGGAAGTCTTCCACATGCTGGTAACCCGTTGGGAAAGACCAATGGTGGACATGATGGCGTCTCGCCTCAACAAAAAACTGGACAGGTATTGCGCCAGGTCAAGAGATCCGCAGGCAATAGCTGTGGACGCGCTGGTAACGCCTTGGGTGTACCAGTCGGTGTATGTGTTTCCTCCTCTGCCTCTCATACCAAAAGTATTGAGAATTATACGGCAAAGAGGCGTAAGAACGATACTAGTGGTTCCGGATTGGCCAAGAAGGACTTGGTACCCGGAACTTCAAGAGATGATCACGGAAGATCCGTGGCCTCTACCTCTAAGGAGGGACTTGCTTCAGCAGGGTCCCTGTCTGTTTCAAGACTTACCGCGGCTGCGTTTGACGGCATGGCGGTTGAACGCCGGATCCTAAAGGAAAAAGGCATGCCGGAAGAAGTCATTCCTACTTTGATTAAAGCAAGGAAGGAAGTAACCGTGCAACACTATCACCGCATTTGGCGAAGATATGTTGCGTGGTGCGAGGATCGGAGTGCTCCGACGGAGGAATTTCAACTGGGTCGATTCCTACATTTCCTGCAATCAGGATTGTCTATGGGTCTCAAATTGGGATCTATTAAGGTTCAAATTTCGGCCCTGTCGATTTTCTTTCAAAAAGAATTGGCTTCAGTTCCTGAAGTCCAGACTTTTGTTAAGGGAGTGCTGCATATACAGCCTCCTGTGGTGCCTCCAGTGGCACCGTGGGATCTCAATGTGGTTTTGGAATTTCTAAAATCTCATTGGTTTGAACCACTAAAAAAGGTGGATTTAAAATATCTCACATGGAAAGTGACCATGTTACTAGCCCTGGCTTCGGCCAGGAGAGTGTCAGAACTGGCAGCTTTATCTTACAAAAGCCCATATCTGATTTTCCATTCGGACAGGGCAGAACTGCGGACTCGTCCGCATTTTCTCCCTAAGGTGGTGTCAGCATTTCATCTGAACCAGCCTATTGTAGTGCCTGCGGCTACAAGTGACTTGGAGGACTCCAAGTTACTGGACGTTGTCAGAGCATTAAAAATATATATTGCAAGGACAGCTGGAGTCAGAAAATCTGACTCGTTGTTTATATTGTATGCACCCAACAAGATGGGTGCTCCTGCGTCTAAGCAGACGATTGCTCGTTGGATCTGTAGCACAATCCAACTTGCACATTCTGTGGCAGGCCTGCCACAGCCTAAATCTGTAAAGGCCCACTCCACAAGGAAGGTGGGCTCATCTTGGGCGGCTGCCCGAGGGGTCTCGGCATTACAACTTTGCCGAGCAGCTACGTGGTCAGGGGAGAACACGTTTGTAAAATTTTACAAATTTGATACTCTGGCTAAGGAGGACCTGGAGTTCTCTCATTCGGTGCTGCAGAGTCATCCGCACTCTCCCGCCCGTTTGGGAGCTTTGGTATAATCCCCATGGTCCTTTCAGGAACCCCAGCATCCACTAGGACGATAGAGAAAATAAGAATTTACTTACCGATAATTCTATTTCTCGGAGTCCGTAGTGGATGCTGGGCGCCCATCCCAAGTGCGGATTATCTGCAATAATTGTACATAGTTATTGTTAACTAATTCGGGTTATTGTTAAGAAGCCATCTTTCAGAGGCTCCTCTGTTATCATACTGTTAACTGGTTTTGATCACAAGTTGTACGGTGTGATTGGTGTGGCTGGTATGAGTCTTACCCGGGATTCAAAATTCCTCCCTTATTGTGTACGCTCGTCCGGGCACAGTACCTAACTGGCTTGGAGGAGGGTCATAGGGGGAGGAGCCAGTGCACACCACCTGATCGGAAAGCTTTACTTTTGTGCCCTGTCTCCTGCGGAGCCGCTATTCCCCATGGTCCTTTCAGGAACCCCAGCATCCACTACGGACTCCGAGAAATAGAATTATCGGTAAGTAAATTCTTATTATATATATTATAATATATTTAATTTTAGACCTTAGGGCCCCCTTTTTTTAAGTACCCCGGGCCCCCCGAAGCCTTAATCCGGCTCTGGTTCCATGGCAGCACTCCTCTCTGTACTCTGAATATGCAGGGGCAGGAGGTGGAGCCCGCCAGGGTCAGGCAAATACAAGGGAGCAAGGAGCAAGAGGGCGGCTAGCAGCTGGTGGCAAATGGCGAGGGCTGAGAAAGCATGGAAGGCTGGGGGCAGCAATTGGACCTCCCTGCCTACAGCTGCAGGTGGAGGAGGGAGAGGACAATGCTGCTGCCTACCCGGATTTAGGCCACAGCAGCGTCACGCTGCTGCTCCTGCTTGTTGTCTGGATCCATCAGCAGAGGGGGCGCAGCAGACGCTGTTCACCCTGGCTGGGGCTGACTGATAGTGGTGGCTGCGGCTGGCTAGACCCGCACTGCGACCGTCGCTAGCCAGCCCTGCATCACACGATTTTTAGGTAAAACTAATTCCGGAGGAGCGTGCTGCCCTTCAGTGGCCGGTACTCATAGGCAGCTGCCTAATGGTAGCGCCGGTCCTTGTGGTAACCCAAATATTTATTACAGTATGTTGATGGAGATGATTGCTACAGGGCCATTATTACATAGTTGCAGCAAGTAAGAGATCCCAGCCCTGTAAAAACAAAAACAAAAAACATAGATATAGTGCATTGAGGTTTCTTTGCTTGAAGGAAGTAAGAATATATGCAATTTTCTATATTAGAAAAATAGATGTATCAAATAATACACAGTAGACAAGTACTCATATCAGTAGACTTTTCCACAGCCATACATACTTAATGTAACACTTTCAAAGCCAATAAGGTTAGGTTTACCATTTCTATCTTGATGCACCACACACCATTAAAATTATAGCAACCATCATATGCGAGGTTCTTGGCATATATTGGCCAATATCTGAGCCTGCCCACCTACTTCGCGGTGACATAATCAGTAGGTCCCTAACATTATAGGGGTTCATCTCTGGGGTTCAGAGCACCCCTAAACCACGCCAGCCACCCCACCCTAAGACATCACACAAATAAGGGATATAAGTCAGAAATCAGTGTTAGGCAAGTGAGAAAAGTTGCTGAGTGTTAGAAAGGACAGCAGTAAGGTGTCGGAGTGTTAGATGGTGAGGTTAGCTGATCAGTGTTACAGGTGTAAAATATGTGGTACATAAATAAAAACAAACACAGGGTGATATAGGTGTTAAAAATAAATGTAAGGTGGTGATGCCTCAGAGTGGCCCAACCAGAGCAATCCAAAGAGCTCCATGCCCCAAAAGTTCACACCCAAACTGACTTTCTTTATAATTGAAAGGATCTTACCTATAGCTTGGTACGCTGTACAATAAATAAATGAATTACATTAATAGTGGCAAATTGCATAAATATAGATAATATTGATCTGTGATTTCTCCCGACGGTTATGAAATCGAAAAAGCATCAATAATCTATACTCTTGTAATGCATAGATCACACTCTGTCACTAGAGACCTTACATAGTGGTTGCTTATGGATAGCAAATGTCCTGAAATCAATTATTATGAGTAATAGTGAACTTCTAATAATAGTGAATCACATTATCCACCTATTTAAGGAGTAATCCTAAGCTTTACAGTCTTGGGTACAATGATAGCAAGACCTTTTAGAGGATTTGACTTGCATGTTGGTAGTTGAGTTATAATAATTAAGTGCACTCTTGGGGATCTTGTAATATAGAAATAACTCTAATTAACAGTGTAACAACATATAGACTAGGTGGTATCTTTATAATAATTGGAACACAAATAATAATGATCAACACAAATAATAGTCTTATCTCACCAGGTTCAATGTCCACAAGGTAGTGTAGTATAATGGCTTCATCAGGTGTAGATCAGCATGCACCTTGTTCCAGCTCGAGGCACTACAAGTCCCAGGTCAACCTGCTTTCTATTCAGAAATCAGCATCTATACACTTTCTGCAGACAAGGTTTCCTTTCTCTTCTATGCATAGGGTATCTCATATGCAATCTGCTGTCTTGATAACTTCACAGCAGACTATCAGTAGCTTGGCTTTTCCTGTCACAAACACTGCTCTAGTGAGGACCCAAACACAAATTGGGAAGTCTCTGAAGAACGCATGTCACTTAAGGCCCCCATATATCTATACGGGGTTTCCTCCACCCTTGCCGGAAGTGCTGATCCGCCAAACGGATTCACTGATCGTCGGCCATCGATGATCCGTGATTCATCTGGGAATTGTTGAAATTAATCATGTTAAAAATGCCCATTTTGCCAAACTCTACCGTTTTTATTTGGGATCGGGGATTCAGAATTTTAAAACATGTTTCAAAATCTTGATATCCCGACGCGACCACCCGGGGATCGAGCAATTGCCCCAATCGCTGCTGTATGAGTGCCTTAACTCTGCTTTCAAGTTCAGCAGACCTCTTGGTGTGGTGCCCATGGAGCTCAAAGTAGGAAAGGCTTGTTGACATTACAAAGTCACTATCTGCCCATGAGGATTTGTAAGCTTCATCAGCATTTCTCTCCTGTGCAGGTGTCTGCTGCCTGCCTCTGTCTTATGTGTCATATTGTTTGTGGAAACAGATTACAAAGGCAACCATAGCTTTCTCCTTTGACACCTTATCACATTTAGGGTCTATTTACGAAGCCTTGGATGGAGATAGGAGCCGATTGGTTAATCATTTAACTGCAACGTCACAGGCTAAGGTTGAAAAATGGCAGGAGCCGATTGGCTGGTACTTTATCTCCTGACACTTTATCTCCATCCAAGGCTTAGTAAATAGACCCCATATGTGTTTTAAAACTTGTTTCAGGGACATTTCTCTTTTGGGTTGGTACATCTGTGCATTCAATACAGTCTTGGGGCACTACTTGTTTACTCTCCTTGAATTTGCTGTGAATCGTGTTATCATGGCTCCACTGCTCACAATATAATCACAGTATTAAATTGATTGGGGGAGGGCTGCACATATGCAACTTGCTGAATCATGCCACTGGAACTCTTTGGAGTGACATAGAACTGTATCATTGGCAGAATTTGGCCTCATGCACACCCAGTCCTGCCCCAAAACCGCAGAGTAACTTGGTAGTAGACATCCCAGATTTATTCATAATTGAAGAAAACAAGTTCTCAGTTACCCTTCTTAGCAGAACTGTACAGGTTCCATTCCTGGCTATTGACAGCTTTACAATGAATGCAGTTAATTTTCATATTTCTACCTGCTGATACACAGGGCTGGTGTTATTAGGAGTAACACCAGCATGAAACTCTTGTGTTTTTACTTGGCATGAATCCCTTATGTCTTTACTTGTGTTGAGATGGGAGGGCTATTAAAGTCATTTTCCATTTGGGCTTTGCTATATAGTAATTATAATGTAGGTACTATGGGTGTCATTCCGAGTTGATCGTAGCTGTGCTAAATTTAGCACAGCCACGATCATCTTCCCTGACATGCGGGGGGACGCCCAGCACAGGGATAGTCCGCCCCGCATGTCAGGCCAGCTTCCCTGCACAAGTACAAAAACATTGCATAGCGTCGATGCTTTTGTACTTGTGGAGTAACTCCCGGCCAGCGCAGCTCCTGCGGCTGGCTGGGAGATGGTCGTCGCTGCCCCTGGTCGCAGTGGCTGCGCGTTGGCCGGACCGCGGCCCCATAATGGCGGCCCAATGCCGTCCAGCGACCGCCTCTGCCTGTCAATCAGGCAGAGGCGATTGCTAGGGGAACGACGGTCTTCGGCCGTCCGGCATGCGGCGCTGGCACATGCGCAGTTCCGACCCGATTGCTGCACTGCGATAAACCGCAGAGAGGGATTGGGTTGGAATGACCCCCTATGTGTGCAGGTATCTTTCTGTGTCTTACAGTGTGTCTTCTCTTCCTTCTCAGGGTGTGCTGTCCAACATCTCCTCCATCACTGACCTTGGGGGATTTGATCCTGTGTGGCTGTTTCTGGTAGTGGGAGGGGTGATGTTCATCCTGGGCTTCGCTGGGTGCATTGGAGCTCTTCGGGAAAACACCTTCCTCCTGAAATTTGTAAGTATATTCTAGTAGCACTTTTTCCTTTTGTTTTTACACCGGGAAAACAGAGTAGTTTCTTTGAAAGTGTGCCAGTAATATTGTATAATTCTGATACCCTTCTTCTTTAATAACTGTTTGTACCCTTATACGGTAGCTGCAGTTGATTTTGCTATCTATGGAAAACGTTTAAAGCTGACATTGTGTTAGGTAGGTAGAAAGGAGTTGGAAAAAAGTGCTACACCTTGATGAAATTCACAAATATACACTAATACACAAAAATACACTGAAAACACCCTAGCCAATTACATGAACAAAAGTGGAACAATGTAGCTTTTATTATTAAAGAAAACTGGGTGTGGCACAACCCCCTCCCCCCCATAGAAACAAGTAAATGGCACCATGGGCCTAATATGTGGTTGGAGGGATCATACACAAATCTGGTAATGCAGCAGGAGGCGTCTGATATAAGTAGAAGCCTCCTGCTTGCCTCAGTGATCCTTGCTGCGTCCTAGGACTCAGCATTGGATCAAGTTGGCTGCTGCACTTCCTGCAGAGAGGCAAGGAAATCTCCATCTTCTGAGGGAGGTCCTGGCCTCGGTACTCCCCCAAAACAGCAGCAACATGCCTCCATTTTGTGAAATGGAGGTCATTGCCACTCTGTCCCAGCCCTCAAATGACTGTCAATCTATTGGCGTTTGCAGCCGTAATGCAGTACAGGTCTGGTGTGTACGCAAAGCACCGATCATCTGCACTTTGCTTTGTGTGCTTCAGATCCGACGGGTTATGAATTAGGCCCCATACTCTTTCCCTATCACAATGATCTGCATGATGTAAGAAATGTCTTCTCTTTGGCTATGTACACAATGGTGTTAGAGTTCAGCGTTTAAGTAAAACGGGAGTGAAAATAAAACATCATTGTACTAAATGAGACAGCATATATCATATAATTTGTTATGGTACAGGGACATTTTTTCTTTTTACTTACTGTACTCTATATAAAGCCTTTCATTTACTAGAGACCAAACCATATTATTTGAAACCACCAGGGGGTATATTTACTAATATTCGTGTTTTTGCCGTTTTTAAGGGTGTTTGATCTCGAATAGTATCGGGTGCATTTTACTGCAACTTTTTTAATCCTGATACGGTCATTTACTAAGCTGCCGAGTTTTCCACATTCGGATTTTCTGATGTTGATGTCATTCGTAATGTCAGGCAGTGTTTTACGGGAGTGATTAGTAAAACACTGCCTGACAAAACACAATGAATCCCGGCCGGATCTGTGAGATCCGAGCAGGGCTTCATTGTGTGCATTATGAGCAGTGCAGAATGGGTTAAAAACTGGAAAAAAAAATTGCGTGGGGTCCCCCCCTCCTAAGCATAACCAGCCTCGGGCTCTTTGAGCGGGTCCTGGTTGTAAAAATACAGGGAAAAAATTGACAGGGGATCCCCCATATTTTAATAACCAGCACCGGGCTCTGCGCTTGGTCCTGGTGTAAAAAATATGGCTCCACTAGTCATAGAGATAATGCCACAGCCGGGGGACACTTTTATATTGGTCCCTGCGGCCCTGGCATTAAATCACCAACTAGTCACCCCTGGCCGGGGTACCTTGGAGGAGTGGGGACCCCTTAAATCAAGGGGTCCCTCCAGCCACCCAAGGGCCAGGGGTGAAGCCCGTGGCTGTCCCCCCCCATCCAAGGGCGGCGGATGGGGGGCTAATAGCCATAGTGTAAAAAAAAGAATATTGTTTTTTGTAGCAGTACTACAAGTCCCAGCAAGCCTCCCCTGCAAGCTGGTACTTGGAGAACCACAAGTTCCAGCATGGGGGGGGGAATGGGCCTGCTGGTACCTGTAGTTCTGCTACAAAAAAAATACCCAAATAAAAACAGAACACACACACCGTGACAGTACAACTTTATTACATACATGCACACCTACATACACACATACTTACCTATGTTGACATGAATAGTCGGTCCCCTTCTCCACGTAGAATCCACGGGGTACCTGTAAATAAAATTATACTCACAACAATCCAGTGTAGATTGGTCCTCTTCTGTTTGTAATCCATGTACTTGGCAAAATAAAAAAACCAAAAACAAGATCCACGCACTGAAAGGGGTCCCATGTTTACACATGGGACCCCTTTCCCCGACTGGCGGGACCCCCCGTGACTCCTGTCAAAGAGGGTCCCTTAAGCCAATCAGGGGGCGCCACGTCATGGCACTCTCCTGATTGGCTGTGCGCTCCTGAGCTGTCAGTCAGGCTGCGCACTGAAGATACAATGTAGCGCATAGGCGCTCCATTGTATCCAATGGTGGGAACTTTGCGGTCTGCGGTAGACCGCGAGGTTAAGTGGAGCCAACCACAAGAGTGACCAATATAAAAGTGGTTGTGCTTAGGAGGGGGGACCCCACGCAATTTTTTTTTTCAGTCTTTACACTAAACAGACCCTTTCCCATAGATAACCATGCACAGATCTCACTGATCCGTGCATGATTATCCAAACTCGCCTGGAAGCCTTTGCTGCTTTTTTTAACGAATCGCAAAAAAATACACCCGCACTTGAGCATTCAGAGACTAACACCCAAATACGAATTAATAGTAAATTCCCGTGTTGTATGAAATAACAGCCGTGTTTGACCGATGGTCTATTTATTCGTATTTCTGAACTTTGCCGTTAAAACCATTACGAATAGCCCAAACACTGCCGAGCTTTGTTCTTCGTAAATTCCTGTGTTGCCACTTTGAAAAACAAACAAACACTAGTCGGACTAACTCAGATTTTTAGTAAATATACCCCCAAAGTTTTACACATGGAAAGTACATAAATCATGCATATCATATATTGAGCTGTGTGTAAAGCCACCAGAGCATAGGCTTTAAATGTATTTCTGATAGGTCAGTTTTCTCAAATCGCATGCCATTTGAGTATGTAATAGCTCACTTGTATCACTGGGGGTGGGATGTAATGAAGTCCGAGTTCAGCTGTCGTGCAGGATGCCATCCTAACTCTAATGTTTTTTTTCAAGGGGCAATCATTTACAATGCCTTGTATTTAATTGCCCCTTTTTAAAAAAAAATGTCCGAGTTCTTCCGGCATCCCGTCTATATGTGGTTTTATAGAGTCTGATATAATATTGTACAGACACCCATACAAATACAACGTTATGTAAACATTTCAGGCCATTGTTAATAGGGCCCACACTCTTTCAGTATTAATTTAATAAACACAATTCCTCATAACACACCATGAAGAAAAAAAAATGGATGACATCAATTGACATAAACACAGTGCAATCATATTAGTTGGATAAGATGTGTTACATCCCTATCACACTGAAGTCCTGGCGCCATCCCGTGTCTGACTTGGGATTCTGAACACTGGTTGTAGACGCGGCTCCACATATACTTACCCCTTTCACACTGCAGCCAGGCGGACATTACTCACACATGACATCTTCTGAGCCCGCCAATCTGCAGCATTTTAGGAATGACCTGGGTCTACCTTTCACACTACAGCTGACCCAGATCAGTCCCAGAAATAACCCTGGCCGCGACCCGTTATTCATTATGAGCAGTTTAGGTACCATTGATATTCACCATTGAAGTATAGTAGGAGTACCATTGTATTAGGAACAGTATTGTTCCACAGATTGATTAAAAATACAGTATATCAGAATGTCTCGCTAATTGTAGTTAGTGCTAAAGACTCCATAGCATTAAGCTTGTTTCCCTGTCCTGTGTATAAACTGATGCCGTGAAATCCAGTGTGGGGAATAAATATTATAAATTGTGACAGAGCTTAATTGCACAATAAAAGTATTCTTTCTACGCGTTTCTTTACATCGTTATGCAGTTTCAGCAGATGCATTGTATAGACATATGTCCAAAACTTTATAGTCTGCGCTATTATCTTCTTGCAATTTGTTAACGAAAATCAAATTTCTCTGACGTCTTAGTGGATGCTGGGAACTCCGTAAGGACCATGGGGAATAGCGGGCTCCGAAGGGCACTTTAAGAAAGAATTAGGACTACCTGGTGTGCACTGGCTCCTCCCTCTATGCCCCTCCTCCAGACCTCAGTTAGAATCTGTGCCCGGCTCGAGCTGGATGCACACTAGGGGCTCTCCTGAGCTTCTAGAAAAGAAAGTATATTTAGGTTTTTTATTTTCAGTGAGATCTGCTGGCAACAGACTCACTGCTACGAGGGACTTAGGGGAGAGAAGCGAACCTACCTGCTTGCAGCTAGCTTGGGCTTCTAGGCTACTGGACACCATTAGCTCCAGAGGGATCGAACACAGGCCCAGCCTCGGTCGTCCGGTCCCGGAGCCGCGCCGCCGTCCCCCTTGCAGAGCCAGAAGCAAGAAGAACGTCCAGGAAATCGGCGGCTGAAGACTCCGGTCTTCATTAAGGTAGCGCACAGCACTGCAGCTGTGCGCCATTGCTCCCCATGCACACCTCACACTCCGGTCACTGATGGGTGCAGGGCGCTGGGGGGGGGGGGGGGCGCCCTGGGCTGCAATAAGATTACCTTACATTGGCAAAAAATACACATAATATAGTCATTAAGACTATATATGTGTAAAATCCCCTGCCATATATCCATAAAAAAAGCGGGAGAAGTCCGCCGTGAAGGGGGCGGGGCTATCTCCCTCAGCACACTGGCGCCATTTCCTCTCTCAGCTCCGCTGGAAGGACGCTCCCCAGGTTCTACCCTGCAGTTTCCAGGCTCAATAGGGTAAAAAAGAGAGGGGGGGCACTAAATTTAGGCGCAAATACTATATATATATATATATATATATATATATATATATATATATATATAGCTGCTATAGGGTAAAATCACTCATTATAGTGTACATCCCTGTGATTTATAGCGCTGTGGTGTGTGCTGGCATACTCTCTCTCTGTCTCCCCAAAGGACTTTGTGGGGTCCTGTCCTCAGTCAGAGCATTCCCTGTGTGTGTGCGGAGTGTCGGTACGGCTGTGTCGACATGTTTGATGAGGAGGCTTATGTGGAGGCGGAGCAGGTGCCGATAAATGTGATGTCACCCCCTGCGGGGTCGACACCTGAGTGGATGGATATGTGGAAGGAATTACGTGACAGTGTCAACTCCTTACATAAGAGGTTTGATGACATAGCAGATGTGGGACAGACGGCTTCTCAGTCCGTGCCTGCCCAGGCGTCTCAAAAGCCATCAGGGGCTCAAAAACGCCCGCTACCTCAGATGGCAGACACAGATGTTGACACGGATACTGACTCCAGTGTCGACGACGATGAGACTAGTGTACATTCCAATAGGGCCATCCGTTACATGATTACGGCAATGAAAAATGTGTTGCACATTTCTGACATTAACCCTGGTACCACAAAAAAGGGTATTATGTTTGGGGAGAAAAAGCAACCTGTGGTTTTTCCCCCTTCTGAAGAGTTAAATGAAGTGTGTGATGAAGCGTGGGTTTCCCCCGATAAGAAACTGGTAATTTCCAAAAAGTTACTAAGGGCGTACCCTTTCCCGCCAGAGGATAGGATACGTTGGGAGACATCCCCTAGGGTGGATAAAGCGCTCACACGCTTGTCAAAGAAGGTGGCACTACCGTCTCCGGATACGGACGCCCTAAAGGAGCCTGCGGATAGAAAGCAGGAGGCTATCCTGAAGTCTGTATATACACACTCAGGTATTATACTGAGACCGGCTATTGCTTCAGCATGGATGTGCAGTGCTGCAGCTGCGTGGTCAGATTCCCTGTCTGATAACATTGATACCCTTGACAGGGACACTATATTGCTAACTGTAGAGCATATTAAAGACGTAGTCTTATACATGAGAGATGCACAGAGGGATATTTGCCAACTGGCATCTAGAATAAATGCAATGTCCATTTCTGCCAGGAGAGTATTATGGACTCGGCAGTGGACAGGTGATGCGGATTCTAAAAGGCACATGGAGGTTTTGCCTTACAAGGGTGAGGAATTGTTTGGGGATGGTCTCTCGGACCTCGTTTCCACAGCGACGGCTGGGAAGTCGACATTTTTACCCCATGTTCCCTCACAGCCAAAGAAAGCACCGTATTATCAGGTACAGTCCTTTCGGCCCCAGAAAGGCAAGCTGGTTAAAGGCGCGTCCTTTCTGCCCAGAGGCAGAGGTAGGGGGAAAAAGCTGCACCAAACAGCAAGTTCCCAGGAACAAAAGTCCTCTCCCGCTTCCTCTAAGTCCACCGCATGATGCTGGGGCTCCACAGGTGGAGCCAGGTGCGGTGGGGGCCCGTCTCCGGAACTTCAGCGACCAGTGGGTTCGCTCACGGGTGGATCCCTGGATTCTACAAGTGGTATCTCAGGGGTACAAGCTGGAATTCGAGACGTCTCCCCCTCGCCGTTTCCTCAAATCAGCCTTGCCAACTACTCCCCCAGACAGGGAGGCGGTGCTGGAGGCGATTCACAAGCTGTACTCCCAGCAGGTGATAACCAAAGTACCCCTCCTTCAACAGGGACGGGGTTACTATTCCACAATGTTTGTGGTACAGAAACCGGACGGTTCGGTGAGACCCATTTTAAATTTGAAATCCTTGAACACTTATATAAGAAGGTTCAAGTTCAAAATGGAATCGCTCAGTGCGGTTATTGCAAGCCTGGACGAAGGGGATTACATGGTATCACTGGACATCAAGGATGCTTACCTGCATGTCCCCATTTACCCTCCTCACCAGGAGTACCTCCGATTTGTGGTACAGGACTGTCATTACCAATTCCAGACGTTGCCGTTTGGTCTGTCCACGGCACCGAGGGTATTTACCAAGGTAATGGCCGAAATGATGATACTCCTTCGAAAAAAGGGAGTTATAATTATCCCGTACTTGGACGATCTCCTTATAAAGGCGAGGTCCAGGGAACAGTTGTTGATTGGAGTAGCACTAGCTCGGGAAGTGCTACAACAGCACGGCTGGATCCTGAATATTCCAAAGTCGCAGCTGGTTCCTACAACGCGTCTACTGTTCCTGGGGATGGTTCTGGACACAGAACAGAAAAAGGTGTTTCTCCCGGAGGAGAAGGCCAAGGAGTTGTCATCTCTAGTCAGAGACCTCCTAAAACCAAAACAGGTGTCGGTGCACCACTGCACGCGAGTCCTGGGAAAGATGGTAGCTTCTTACGAAGCAATTCCATTCGGAAGGTTCCATGCAAGGATCTTTCAGTGGGATCTGTTGGACAAGTGGTCCGGATCGCATCTTCGGATGCATCGGCTGATAACCCTGTCTCCAAGGACCAGGGTGTCGCTGTTGTGGTGGCTGCAGAGTGCTCATCTTCTAGAGGGCCGCAGATTCGGCATACAGGACTGGGTCCTGGTGACCACGGATGCCAGCCTTCGAGGTTGGGGGGCAGTCACACAGGGAAGAAACTTCCAAGGACTATGGACGAGTCAGGAGACTTCCCTACACATAAATATTCTGGAACTAAGGGCCATATACAATGCCCTAAGTCAGGCAAGACTCCTGCTTCAACACCAGCCGGTGCTGATCCAGTCAGACAACATCACGGCGGTCGCCCATGTAAACCGTCAGGGCGGCACAAGAAGCAGGATGGCGATGGCAGAAGCCACAAGGATTCTCCGATGGGCGGAAAATCATGTGTTAGCACTGTCAGCAGTGTTCATTCCGGGAGTGGACAACTGGGAAGCAGACTTCCTCAGCAGGCACGACCTCCACCCGGGAGAGTGGGGACTTCATCCAGAAGTCTTCCAAATGATTGTACACCGTTGGGAAAGGCCACAGGTGGACATGATGGCGTCCCGCCTCAAAAAAAAGCTAAAAAGATATTGCGCCAGGTCAAGGGACCCTCAGGCGATAGCTGTGGACGCTCTAGTGACACCGTGGGTGTACCAGTCGGTTTATGTGTTCCCTCCTCTGCCTCTCATACCCAAGGTACTGAGAATAATAAGAAGGAGAGGAGTAAGAACTATACCTGTGGTTCCGGATTGGCCAAGAAGAGCTTGGTACCCAGAACTTCAAGAAATGATCTCAGAGGACCCATGGTCTCTGCCGCTCAGACAGGACCTGCTGCAGCAGGGGCCCTGTCTGTTCCAAGACTTACCACGGCTGCGTTTGACGGCATGGCGGTTGAACATCGGATCCTAAAAGAAAAGGGCATTCCGGAGGAAGTCATTCCTACGCTGATTAAAGCTAGGAAAGATGTGACCGTAAGACATTATCACCGCATATGGCGAAAATATGTTGCTTGGTGTGAGGCCAGGAAGGCCCCAACGGAGGAATTTCAGCTCGGTCGATTTCTGCACTTCCTACAGTCAGGAGTGACTATGGGCCTAAAATTGGGTTCCATTAAGGTCTAGATCTCGGCTCTGTCGATTTTCTTCCAAAAAGAACTGGCTTCACTGCCTGAAGTTCAGACTTTTGTTAAAGGAGTGCTGCATATTCAGCCCCCTTTTGTGCCTCCAGTGGCACCGTGGGATCTCAACGTGGTGTTGGATTTCCTAAAGTCGCATTGGTTTGAGCCACTTAAAACCGTGGAGCTAAAATACCTCACGTGGAAAGTGGTCATGCTGTTGGCCTTGGCGTCGGCCAGGCGTGTATCGGAATTGGCGGCTTTGTCATGTAAAAGCCCTTATCTGATTTTTCATATGGATAGGGCGGAATTGAGGACTCGTTCCCAATTCCTTCCTAAGGTGGTTTCAGCTTTTCATGTGAACCAACCTATTGTGGTGCCTGCGGCTACTCGGGACTTGGAGGATTCCAAGTTACTGGACGTAGTCAGGGCCCTGAAAATATATGTTTCCAGGACGGCTGGAGTCAGGAAAACTGACTCGCTATTTATCCTGTATGCACCCAACAAGCTGGGTGCTCCTGCTTCTAAGCAGACTATTGCTCGCTGGATCTGTAGCACGATTCAACTTGGCACATTCTGCGGCTGGACTGCCGCATCCTAAATCAGTAAAAGCCCATTCCACAAGGAAAGTGGGCTCTTCTTGGGCGGCTGCCCGAGGGGTCTCGGCTTTACAACTTTGCCGAGCTGCTACTTGGTCGGGTTCAAACACATTTGCAAAATTCTACAAGTTTGATACCCTGGCTGAGGAGGACCTTGAGTTTGCTCATTCGGTGCTGCAGAGTCCTCCGCACTCTCCCGCCCGTTTGGGAGCTTTGGTATAATCCCCATGGTCCTTATGGAGTTCCCAGCATCCACTAGGACGTCAGAGAAAATAAGAATTTACTCACCGGTAATTCTATTTCTCGTAGTCCGTAGTGGATGCTGGGCGCCCGTCCCAAGTGCGGATTGTCTGCAATACTTGTATATAGTTATTGCCTAACTAAAGGGTTATTGTTATGAGCCATCTGTTCGTGAGGCTCAGTTGTTGTTCATACTGTTAACTGGATATAGTATCACGAGTTGTACGGTGTGATTGGTGTGGCTGGTATGAGTCTTACCCGGGATTCCAAATCCCTTCCTTATTGTGTCAGCTCTTCCGGGCACAGTTTCCCTAACTGAGGTCTGGAGGAGGGGCATAGAGGGAGGAGCCAGTGCACACCAGGTAGTCCTAATTCTTTCTTAGAGTGCCCAGTCTCCTTCGGAGCCCGCTATTCCCCATGGTCCTTACGGAGTTCCCAGCATCCACTACGGACTACGAGAAATAGAATTACCGGTGAGTAAATTCTTATTTTACTTAATGATTGTTCCGAAAGTACGAACTAATCAGCTCACAACAGTCGTTTTAAAAAACAGCCTGTCAAATAACAGCTAGAAGCTGATTGATTAGAGCTTTGTTTCTCCCCAAGCCTTGTTCAATCTCCCCCAGATCCATCGACATCAAAGCAGATAAACACTAAAGGCTTATGAAACAACTTATAACTTAATAGTACACTATTATAACTCTCTTTTTATTGATAACAAAAACATGTAGCAACATGTATGGTGACTAAAGAAAAAATGTTAAGAATCAAGGAAAATTGTCAAGCGATGCAACTATCCAATGACCTCTACAAATGCATTTCCTCCTCTCCTTCATGTTATGCCCATGGTGATCCACTTGACTGGATGAGCAGCAAAAGACTGTCTAATGCTGCAAACCTAGCCTAAAAAAATATCTTATACAAACCACTCTTCCTAAATTAAGTGATCCAAAACACCTAGGGGTATATTTTGTAAAGGTCAATTTTTGAAATTTTTAATTTGGTTTTAAATCGATGTTGACTTTCTAGAGCTATAGCACGTTTGCTAACAGACATTTCTCTTACGTGCTAGAGGATACTGGGGTTTCATTTAGTACCATGGGGTGTAGACGGGTTCACTAGGAGCCATGGCCACTTTAAGAATTTGATAGTGTGGGATGGCTCCTCCCTCTATACCCCTCCTACGAGACTCAGTTTCGAAAATGTGCCCAGAGGAGCCGGTTACACTTATGGAAACTCCTGAAGAGTTTTCTGCATTTATTTTATATGTTTATTATTTTCAGGCAGGGCTGGTTGGCACCAGCCTGCCTGCTTCGTTGGACTTAGGAGGGGGAACGGCCCAACCTCTTGAAGAGTTAATGGTCCCGTACCCCGCTGACAGGACACTGAGCTCCCGAGGGAACTATTTGCAAGCCCCACCACGGTGAGCGTACATTCCCGCAGCATGCCACCATCTCTAGCAGAGCCAGAAGAATGAAGAGTGGTGAGTACTAAGCCGGCGTCCCGGCTAGCGGGTCGCCGGCCATTATGATGGCATGAGGGTACAGAGACGCACAGCTTCTAACAGGGGCAGAATGCGTCTCCAGACACAGTACATAGCTGTGTCTCAGTACACTGTACACAGTACCCACAATGGCAAAAACAGCCTTAAAACGGTTTTATCTCCATTTTATGCACCAGATTCCCTCAGCCAGTATAAAAAATGCGGTAAGACTGCGCGCCATTGAAGGGGCAGGGCCTTCACGATCCAGCAGCTCACCAGAGCCATTTTCCCTCTGCAGTGGACACAGACGCTGACTGACAGGGACGCGCAGCTCCTCCGGAGAGACTCCAAATTACCTCAGCGGTACCGGGGCGGGGGGGAGCGATTGTTATTGTACTAAGTCCCCTAGCAGGTTACTTAGTCTGCGACCCGGCTAAGCTTGGCATTAGCGATAAGGGTGCAGTGGGGGCTGGCTCCAAATAACTCTGTGTCTCCCTGAAGGGCTCTTTGTGGGTTAATTGTGCTTAACCTTTTCCTGTGTGTGTGTGCTGTCACGTTTACATTATGTTAGGCAAAGAGTGTGTTTCTTGTATTGTACAGCGGAGTGTTCCTCTTCACCAGGGGGCTCACTACTGAGTACTCAGGGCAGTGCACCTTCCCAGAATAGCGGGGCTGAATCGGAGTGGGTTAACAAAGCTATCCCGCAATGAGAAAGATACACAATATTTAATACAGATTTTGGATGAGTTCATGAATAGAGACAGTCCCCAAACCAGCGTCTCAATCCCTTCCCATTTGTCCGCAAAAACGATCTCTGGCCCATATCCTGCAGTCTGAGTCTGACGGGTCAGACATGGAGGAGGAGGAGGGGGGATGCAACTCTGTCACAGGGAATAGAGGCTATCAGAGAGGTTCTGCAGATTCCTGATAAGGTGTCAGAGGAGTGTGAGGAATCTTATTTTAATGTAAAAAAGAAGTCCTCGTCACTTTTCCTGCGTCAAAGGGATTGATTACCCTGTTTGAAGAACCGTGGGTTAATCCTGATAAGAAACTTAAAATCCCTAAAAGGTTGCTCTCACCGTCCACCGATAGTGGACGCATCAGTCTCTAGGCTGTCACACAAAATTGTATTGCCTATCCTGGGTGCAGCCGGTATCCGGACTCCAGGTCGACAACAAAAAGGTTGACACACCTTAGGTCGACGCCAGTAGAGCGAAGCATTGCGAGCGAACACGGTGCACTAATTGGGGTTCCCGGTCACTCTACGAAGAAAACGACACCCAAAAAACATTAAAAAATCATGTCGACCCTTTTCCATGTCGACCTTGTCCATGTCGACCTTTTGTCCATGTCGACCTAAGGCGTGTCGACCTTTTTGTTGTCGACCTGGAGTCCCAGACCCTAACGGCCTCCCTAAAAGATACGGCTGATCGTAAAATTGAGACTACACTCAGATCATTGTACACAGCTGCTGGGGTGGCCCAGAGACCCACTATTGCATGTGCGTGGTAACCTAATTGAGGTATTTGCACACCAAGGGATACTATTCCAACTTGTTTGTAGTACCGAAACCTGACGGTTCGGTACGACCAATTCTGAACCTCAAGTCCTTGAACCCGTTCTTAAGACTGTTCAGGTTCAAGATGGAGTCTTTGAGAGCGGTGATCTCAGGTATGGAGGAAGGGGAATTCCTAGAGTCTCTGGATATCAAGGATGCGTGCCTTCACATTCCGATCTGGCCGCCTCATCAGACTTATCTACGGTTTGCAGTGCAGGACTGTCACTACCAGTTCCAGGCCCTGCCATTTGGTCTCTCCACAGCACCGAGGGTGTTCACCAAAGTGATGGCAGAGATAATGTTTATTCTCCGCAAGCAGGGAGTGAACATAATTCCGTACCTGGATGATCTTCTGATAAAGGCATCGTCCAGGGAGAGGTTACTGGACAGCATTGGCCTCTCAAAAAAACTTCTCCAGGATCACGGGTGGATTCTGAACCTTCCAAAATCTCACCTAGAGCCAACACGGAGGCTCCCATTCCTGGGAATGATACTGGACACGGAGTTGCAGAAAGTGTTCCTTCCGTTGGAAAAGGCATTGGTAATCCAGTCGATAGTTCAGGATGTCCTGAAGCCAACCTGGATATCGGTGCATCTATGCATTCGCCTTCTGGGGAAAATGGTGGCCTCTTACGAGGCGCTTCAATACGGAAGTTTTCACGCAAGACCCTTCCAGCTCGATCTGTTGGACAAATGGTCCGGATCGCATCTTCATATGCACCATAGGATCCGTCTGTTGCCGAAAGACAGGATCTCCCTTCTTTGGTCGCTACAAATTTCTCACCTTGTCAAGGGTCGGAGGTTCGGAATTTAGGGCTGGATCCTGTTAACCACGGACACAAGCCTCAGAGGTTGGGGAGCAGTCACCCAGGGGGTGCAGTTTCAAGGAAGATGGTCAAGTCAGGAAGTCATCCTTCCAATCAACATTCTGGAACTCAGGGCCATATACAACACCCTTCTACAGGCCTCTTATCTTCATGATCGGGCCATTCAGGTCCAGTCGGACAATGTGACGGCAGTGACGTACATAAACTGACACGGCGGAACGAAAAGCAGAGCAGTAATGTCAGAGGTGTCAAGAATTCTCCTCTGGGCAGAAAAAAAGCTGTGGCGTTGTCATAGGTCTTCATTCTGGGAGTAGACAACTGGGAAGCAGACTTTCTCAGCAGACACGACCTGCACCCGGGGGAGTGGGGCCTTCACCTGGAAGTGTTCAGGTGCTTGACACATCGATGGGGATATCCACAAACCGACATGATGGCCTCTCATCTCAAGAAGAAGCTCAAGCGGTATTGTTCCAGGTCGAGAGACCCACAGGCAGTGGCGGTAGACACTGATGACTTCATGGGTCTATCAGCTGGTGTACATGTTTCCTTCACTTCCTCTGATCCCAAGAATTTTCAAAAGAATTAAAAGGGAAAAGGTTCAAGCAGTACTCATTGCTCCGGACTGGCCAAGAAGGGCCTGGTACGTGGACCTTCTGGAGATGCTCCTCAAAGATCTGTGGCCTCTACCACTTCATGAGGATCTTCTGCAACAGGACCCGTTCGTCTATCAGGACTTACCGCGGCTACGTTTGACGGCATGGAAGTTGAATGGCAGATCTAGCCAGAAGAGGGATTCCTAACAAAGTTATCCCGACTATGATCCAAGCCAAGAAGGGGGTAACGTCCTAAACAGTACCATCGTATTTGGAAGAAATAGGTCTCTTGGTGTGAGAACAGAACTTATTTTGCAGTGGAATTTCACCTGGGATGTTTCCTCCTTTTTCTGCAGGCAGGTGTGGATGTGGGCCTATGTCTCCTCCTTCCTCCTTGTCCATTTTCTTTCAAAAACAATTGGCTTCTTTCCCTGAGGTCCAGACATTTTTGAAAGGTGTTCTGCGCATCCAACCTCCCTTTGTGCCTTCCATGGCACCTTGGGATCTCAATTTGGTGCTGCAGTTCCTCCGATCGGACTGGTTTGACCCATTACAGGAGGTGGACGTAAAATATCTTGCTTAGAAGACCGTCACACAGTTGGCCTTGGCTTCAGCAAGATGTGTGTCGGAGCTGGGGGCTTTGTCTCACAAGAGACCCTATTTAATTTTCCATGAGGACAGAGCTGAACTCAGAACTCGTCAGCAATTTCTTCCGAAAGTGGTGTCTGCGTTTCACATCAACCAACCTGTTGTGGTTTCGGTTATCACCAACACTTCCACTACTCAAAAGTCTTTGGATGTTGTGAGGGCTTTGAAGGTATACGTAAAGAGGACAGCCAATCACAGGAAATCTGACCCGCTGTTCGTTCTATATGATCCCGATAAAATTGGGTGTCCTACTTCAAAGCAGACAATTGCATGCTGGATCAGGCTCACTATCCAGCATGCTTATTCCACAGCAAGTTTGCTGGTTCCAAAATCTGTACAGGCCCGCTCTACTAGGTCGGTGGGTTCTTCCTGGGCGGCTGCCCGGGGTGTCTCGGCTTTACGGCTCTGCCGAGCAGCTACTTGGTCAAGTTCGAACACGTTTGCTAAGTTCTACAAGTTCGATACTTTGGCCTCTGAGGATGTTCAGTTTGGTCAATCAGTTCTGCAGGAACCTCAGCACTCTCCCACCTGGTTTGGGAGCTTTGGTACATCCCCATGGTACTAAATGGAACCCCAGTATCCCCTAGGAAGTCAGAGAAAATAGGATTTGAATTACCTACCTGTAAATTCTTTTCTCGTAGTCCGTAGGGGATACTGGACGCCTGCCCGGTTCTTCATTTTTCCTGCACTGTTACTTGGTTAAGTATTGTTGGTTCAGCTGTTGCTGTTCCTGTGTAAAGTTGGGTTAGCATAGCTTTCCTCTGTGTGTGCTGGTTCGGAATCCCACCACTATCTTTATCTTTCCTTCTCTCAAAGTATGTCCGTCTCCTCGTGTACAATTTACTAGACTGAGTCTGGTAGGAGGGGCATAGAGGGAGGAGCCAGCCCACACTATCAAATTCTTAAAGTGCCCATGGCTCCTGGTGGACACGTCTATACCCTATGGTACTAAATTGAACCAGAGTATTCTCTACGGACTACGAGAAAAGGATTTACCGGTAGGTAATTAAAATCCTATTTTTTTTTAAGTCAGTAAATGTGTGTTTCAGCCTCTGAAACACAACATCTATTTGAAATTGATAAAATAATAATAATAATTTTTTTTTAAATTGACCTTTAGTAAATATACCGCCTACTAGTGATGGTTCCAGCAGTGGGGCTGCAAAAATGTAAATAGTGGAGCCACACCAACTGCCACCCCACACGCTGCCAAACATTTGCGGCTGGGATTTGCTGACAGTTGGTGCAGCACCTCTATTTGAAATTGGACTATACTGCAGCCCTACCTCTGGAGCCACCGCTGCACCCCATACAGTCCAACTGAATCTCCATCACCAAACAAATGGCATGATCAAGTATGTCCAGCCTCATGGTTTAACCCCATTCAAGCTTAGGTTCAGCTTTCTGTTCTTTAAGTACAAAAAAGGCAGTATGATGTCATAACTGTTGGGTGCGCATATTTTGGAAGCTGCAGCACAACTGAAGTACTTCTCCCCATTCATAGAAACTCCTTTACAGAAAACACCATTTCTAGCATTCCTTTAGGTAAAGAATCAATGCATGGTAATCTATTTGCTGCTTTTGGCCTACTTGTCTATAGCTTCCTCATAATTAACCAGTAAAACAAAAAAAGCACATAACATTTAATACTTATCAGACCATGACCATCAAACATATCTTCTAATCATTCTTATATCTACTGTACCTTAGCTGAGTTAAGGGCCTTACAGATATGGCGATGTGCCGCCGAGGTGCCTGACGGCCAATACGGCCGACAGGCAACCCGGCAGCGGAGGGGGAGTGACGGGCTCACTCCCGAAGTCACCTGGCTCTATAGCAGTGCATGCTAATATGGACGAGATTGTCCATATTTGCCTGCATGCATAAGCGATGGGGCACCAACGATGAACGAGCACGGGACCGCACATCGTTCATTGGCCCTCATTCCGAGTTGTTCGCTCGTTCTTTTCCTTCGCATCGGTGTGATTTTCCGCTATAACTGCGCATGCGCAATGTTCGCACTGCGGCTGCCCCAAGTAAATTTGCTAAGAAGTTTGGTATTTTGCTCACGGCATTACAAGGTTTTTTCTTCGTTCTGGTGATCGTAGTGTGATTGACAGGAAGTGGGTGTTTCTGGGCGGAAACTGGCCGTTTTATGGGAGTGTGTGAAAAAACGCTGCCGTTTCTGGGAAAAACGCAGGAGTGGCTGGAGAAACAGGGGAGTGTCTGGGCGAACGCTGGGTGTGTTTGTGACGTCAAACCAGGAACGACAAGCACTGAACTGATCGCACTGGAAGAGTAAGTCTGGAGCTACTCAGAAACTGCAAAGAAAAATCTTTTCGCAATATTGCGAATACTTCGTTCGCAATTCAGCTAAGCTAAGATTCACTCCCAGAGGGCGACGAAAAGCGGCTAGCGAGCGAACAACTCGGAATGAGGGCCATTGTTGCTGCCTCCACACTGAATGATATGAACGAGCTCTTGTTCATTAATGAACGAGAACGTTCATATCATTCAGTGAAATCTGCCAGTGTGTAGGGCCCATTAGATTCCTTTTATGGGTGGTATTCATGTGACCGGCGGTCTGCTGACCGACAGTCACATGACCTCCTCCATCGTCCCGAAGGCTCACTATCCCGATGGTTGGCATGCCGAACAACAGGGACTATTTCCACTCGTGGGTGTCCACGACACCCATAGAGTGGGAATAGAACCTGTGGCGACCGCAGGTCGCCACCGAGCCCGCAAGGGGCTTGCTGCACTCGCCCCTCCCCGCCGGGATCCCAGCGTCGGTATGCAGCCGGGATCCCAGCATCGGTAAGCTGACCGGCGGACAGGAGACCGCCAGTCAGCCATACTACACCCTCCTTTTATATGTGATGGGAGTGGAACCCTAAAGTAAGAAATAAGAGTTCCACAACTCTCTCTAATGCTCAATGATTCTTCAAAATCATTTATATATAAGATACAAATGGTATGTCATTTCAAATACAGTTACTTATGCTATCAAAACAGGACAGACATAAATAAATGGTATATAGGATACAGTATATGCATATTGGTAATTTATGGCACAGGACGGGATTGATTATCTCATGTTAGAGATTAACCTTGTGCAAACAACTTTGGGGTAACAATATTACGATTTTTTTTTTCTGAGAAAGTTACAAAACAAATATAGACCCTCAGCTGCAAATACTGGTTCAGTTGCAATATTCCAAAATGTGATATTATATAAAAGGAATAAATGCATGTTTATGGCAGATCTTGTATGGGATGAGTAAATACAGGCTAGTGGCAGATTTTGTGTGACAGGAACAAATATAGGTTTATGGCTGTCCCGATTCCAGCCTACCCTCAGATAACACAATCTAGGACAGTTGGGTTGTGACAGTTCATACTTTGGTGAGTACCAAGGTATGGTGTAATTAGAGAATTGCAATTTGACATATATTGTTTATATATACATTGATAGGTTTTACATGGGAAAATAGCATTTCATGTGCCCTATGTCACAGTGGCAGATCTTGTGTGGCAGGAATAAATGTAGGCTAGTGGCAGAGCTTGTGTGGCAGGAATAAGTGCGGGCTAGTGGCAGAGCTTGTGTGGCAGGAATAAATGCGGGCTAGTGGCAGAGCTTGTGTGGCAGGAATAAATGCGGGCTAGTGGCAGAGCTTGTGTGGCAGGAATAAATGCGGGCTAGTGTGGCAGGAATAAATGCGGGCTAGTGGCAGAGCTTGTGTGGCAAGAATAAATGCAGGCTAGTGGCAGAGCTTGTGTGGCAGGAATAAATGTGGGCTAGTGGCAGAGCTTGTGTGGCAGGAATAAATGCGGGCTAGTGGCAGAGCTTGTGTGGCAGGAATAAATGCGGGCTAGTGGCAGAGCTTGTGTGGCAGGAATAAATGCGGGCTAGTGGCAGAGCTTGTGTGGCAAGAATAAATGCAGGCTAGTGGCAGAGCTTGTGTGGCAGGAATAAATGCAGGCTAGTGGCAGAGCTTGTGTGGCAAGAATAAATGCAGGCTAGTGGCAGAGCTTGTGTGGCAGGAATAAATGCGGGCTAGTGGCAGAGCTTGTGTGGCAAGAATAAATGCAGGCTAGTGGCAGAGCTTGTGTGGCAGGAATAAATGCAGGCTAGTGGCAGAGCTTGTGTGGCAGGAATAAATGCGGGCTAGTGGCAGAGCTTGTGTGGCAGGAATAAATGCGGGCTAGTGGCAGAGCTTGTGTGGCAGGAATAAATGTAGGCTAGTGGCAGAGCTTGTGTGGCAGGAATAAATGCGGGCTAGTGGCAGAGCTTGTGTGGCAGGAATAAATGCGGGCTAGTGGCAGAGCTTGTGTGGCAGGAATAAATGCGGGCTAGTGGCAGAGCTTGTGTGGCAGGAATAAATGTAGGCTAGTGGCAGAGCTTGTGTGGCAAGAATAAATGCGGGCTAGTGGCAGAGCTTGTGTGGCAGGAATAAATGCGGGCTAGTGGCAGAGCTTGTGTGGCAGGAATAAATGCGGGCTAGTGGCAGAGCTTGTGTGGCAGGAACATAGGCGTGCGCAGGGGGGGTGCCTGGTGCGCACAGGCACCCCCTAATGTCTGTAACCCCCTCACACACACCTGCTGCTGCAGTATCTGCGATCGCAGAGTGTGCTCATTTCTGTCCTCCCATCCATTGCGCCTGCCACCCCCTCCGCTCAGTCTGGCTGTCATTCATTTTTATGGTGCAGCATCACCCGACGTAATCCTACTCCCAGTTCCTCTAACCTGTAGGATGTGTCGTGATGATGTCATTCCGCGTGCATGCCCGCTCATGCTCCCACCCACGCGCTCTCTCTCCTCATCATGTGCCAACGCCACACAATACAGCGTTCCTCTTGGAGGAGGACAAGTTCAAATTCAATATCAATATATATTTAGAGAGATTAGGATATAATCTATGGTAATAAAATATACAAATTGAACATATATTAAACAGATTTATATATATATGTGCATCAATTCTCTATATTATTTAGTCTGCATTGAGTGTCAATATGTGGTGGTAGACACGCCTGATAGGTGGTGCTAGACACGCCCATTAGGTGGTGTTAGACATACCCAATAGGCGGTGCTAAACACGCCCTTCTAATCGAGCACCCCCTAATAAAATGTTCTGCGCACGCCTATGGGCAGGAATAAATGCGGGCTAGTGGCAGAGCTTGTGTGGCAGGAATAAATGCGGGCTAGTGGCAGAGCTTGTGTGGCAGGAATAAATGCGGGCTAGTGGCAGAGCTTGCGTGGCAGGAATAAATGCGGGCTAGTGGCAGAGCTTGTATGGCAGGAATAAATGCAGTCTAGTGGCAGAGCTTGTGTGGCAGGAATAAATGCGGGCTAGTGGCAGAGCTTGTGTGGCAGGAATAAATGTGGGCTAGTGGCAGAGCTTGTGTGGCAGGAATAAATGTGGACTAGTGGCAGAGCTTGTGTGGCAGGAATAAATGCGGGCTAGTGGCAGAGTTTGTGTGGCAGGAATAAATGCGGGCTAGTGGCAGAGCTTGTGTGGCAGGAATAAATGCGGGCTAGTGGCAGAGCTTGTGTGGCAGGAATAAGTGCGGGCTAGTTTCAGGCTCACTGAAAATCTTGTGACATTTGCTTTTTTTCCTCTGAAAAGAATCTGCTGTCTTAAACCTTAGAACTCGTGCTATCACTGGGAAAGTAGTACAGGTTGAGTATCCCATATCCAAATATTCAGAAATACGGAATATTCCGAAATACAGAATTTTTTGAGTGAGATAGTGAAACCTTTGTTTTCTGTAGCTCAATGTACACAAACTTTATTTAATACACAAAATAATTACAAATATTGTATTAAATGACCTTCAGGCTGTGTGTATAAGGTGTATATGAAACATAAATGAATTGTGTGAATGTACATACAGTACACATTGTTTAATGCACAAAGTTATTAAAAATATTGGCTAAGGGGGCGTGGCCTGGAGCTGGAACAGAGAGGAAGCACGGCAAGGGAGCTCCTCGATATCAGAGGGAATAAAACCCTTATACTCTTTCCCCTGCTCAGCAAGACCTATCTGAAACCAGCCCCGGTGTCTGTGGGATCCCCCCACTGTGGTGATCTGAGGCTGCGGAGTCGGGGAGCCGGTTTACTGGCTCCCGCGGATTGCGGCCTAGCCACCACACTGAAGCCGGGGCCTCAATTTTGAACATCACGCGGCCGGACGTGCGGGGCACCGACCCCTAGAGTCGCATCGGGTGTATCTTGTTGGGATCTCCTGGGACCGGACCCCCTCCCCGAGCTGCTGGGAGCGGCTGCTCTACAGGTGCAAGGAGTAGCGGACGAGGCGGGAGCGCCGAGCGCTATCATTACGGAGCTCCGGCAGCGGCGGCCATCTTACGTCTAGGGACCCACGGACAGACGCGCAGGGCGGGAGGTCTGGCGTCTCTTGCAGCTGAAAGAGGTGAGCTGTGCCCCTAGCCTGATCCCCTTCACCGAGGCCGGCACTATACACCGGCGGCCGGCGGCCCTGATCTGGACACAGTGTCCCCCCAACTTAGCAGCCTCGCATTGGGGCCTATCTCCAGCATATCCTCAGTTTGGATTTTAAGTATATTGGCTGACCGGACCTGCCTCCCTGATCCTCTAAGACCCACTGGTGCACGGAGGAGGAGTGGGGGCCCTGAAGTCTCTCTGAGCAGGAATCCACGGCTGTGAACCTGTTGTTCTGGGCCATCAGAGGCTGGGCACTTAGGGACAGCTCCACACTATACTGCATATCTGTCCACCTGGCTGATCTTTACGACTGATAATCCTCATATAGGAGCGAAAAGTGCTGCTTGCTCCGGGGCAAATGACCTGCCCGTGCAGTGCTGAGATGTGATCTTTTAGCTCAGGATGTCCTCCTAATACCTCCCCGCAACCGTTTTAGCTGATACATACCTACACGGAGCCACTATCCTGCTGGATTGCAGTTAGCGATACCCCCCGTATACCGAATTAGGCACTTCTCTGTGATCCCAGAAACCATGCCTCCAAAGAAACATAAAGCCTCTAAGCAGGTCAATCAAGTCGCCTTTTTTAAGCCTTCACCCCTCCGTAACAAACCTCCAGAGGCGGGAACATCTGCAGTGGGCCCCTCCCCCCAGTCCATGCGGTCCCCTCCTTTGTCCTCTGAGCCCCCGGACAGGGAAGCTCCCTCCCCAGTACTCCTCGGAGATGGTGAAGCTCTAACAGTAGGTAGTATGAAGCTCCTGCTGCATCAGTTCAAAGATGACGTGACTTCTGAGTTTAGAGCCATGTTGAAATCCTGCCAGAGCTCCATTGATGACCTGGGTGAGAGGACAGGTCAGCTGGAAACGAAGATGAGTGAAGTAGTCGGCTCCCATAACTCACTGATTGACTCCCATGACACCTTGGAGGGGGAAGTGAACTTTCTGCGCGATAAAGTAGCTGATTTGGAAGACCGCTCGCGCAGAAACAATCTAAAACTCAGAGGGGTCCCGGACTCGGTTTCAAATAGCAGTCTCCACAATTATACTTTGGAGATTTTCAAAAAATTGTTACCTTCCGCCAGCTCCTCAGATCTCCTACTGGACTGAATTCATTGAATCCCGAAGGCCCGGGGTGCTCCAGAGGGATCAACTAGAGATGTTTTGATGTGGGTTCACTTCTTCCATATAAAGGAAGATCTGCTTAAGGCGGCTAGACCCTCCTCTGACACAGCGGATGCCTTGGGCAACCTTCAATTGTATGGAGACCTGTCGCAGTACACTCTCAATAAAAGACGTTCTTTTCACCCGGTTACTATTGTCCTTCGGAAGGCTGGCATTCTTTATAGATGGGGCTTCCCCACACGTCTGTTGATCTCCAGAGACGGCTCTACTATAGCGGTTTCGTCAGTGGATGAAGGTACGAAGCTTCTACGTAAATGGAATCTGGGGGGAGACCGCAAGCCCAGTTCCCCTGATAACCGACTTCAGCAGGACTGGTCGACAGTTGAGAAGTAGAGGTATACTGTTTACACTTAATTGCCATGAGTGCCTCTAACTGGAATACCGTCCCAGGTTATGGAGGTTAACTGCAGAGACTGCTTCATTTAAGGCCTAAGTCGGCCTAGTGTGAATGATTATTCTTATCTATTAGATATCCCACCTTAGTATGTGCTTACGCATGAGAAGTACAAAGTTTATATATTGTTTGTTTTCTTACTACTTGTGAGTTCGTTAAATCAATTGCACTAGTTCTTAATTGTTTGATCAGTATTGTATGTCTCTGCGGCCCCACGCCTCCCGGTTATAGGTGCTGTAGGCCGTGTGGGTGTGCATACACCGAGATATACAATCCGCGGTTGTTAGGTTGCGGGGAGGTTGGCCACCAACCTCTCTATTTCATAGGGTGAGGCGCTGGATGTTTTGGTGCCTTACTGTGGCCCCATATCTCTATGGGGTCTGTTTCCTTTCTCTCTTTTATATTTCTCTTTTGTCTACCTCTGTTTGTCTCCCCTATGTGTCTTGTCTCCCTCAGGGATGTGTTCCTAGCTATTGGATTCAACGGTCGACATGTTCCCTCACTAATCAGCTATGGTCAGGTTAGTCTCACTAAATGTTAAGGGATTAAATTCCCCACAGAAACGTAAACTAGCGCTATCCTCCTTCTATAAAATGAAGGCAAATGTTGTAGCGATTCAAGAAACCCACTTTAGAAAAATGGACCCCCCTAAATTTCAAGATAACCGTTTTCCTACTTGCTATATGGCCAATGGTCCCACAAAAAAGGCTGGGGTAGCGATACTATTCTCCCTGCACTGTACTTTTACACTAGAAACCCAAATAACTGATCCTGAGGGTCGGTATCTCATATTAGTAGGACTATTGGAAAACACTATGGTCACCTTAGTTTCATGCTATGCCCCGAATTCAGGTCAGCTCACTTTCTGTAGGAAGCTCTGCTCCCTGATACAAAAACACACGAAGGGGGCAGTCATGATATTGGGGGATTTCAATTTAGTAGTGGACCCTCTGCTAGATAGATCTAGTACTACTAGAAGCACATCGCTGGGAGGGTTGGAATGCTCGAGATAGGAAGCCTAACCTTCGCCAGGTATTGGGAGAATTCGACCTATATGATGCATGGAGAACTAGGCACCCCACTGAACGAGATTATTCTTTCTACTCGCATGTTCACGGTTCATACTCCAGGATAGACCTTGCCCTGACAAATAAGGAGACTCTGACGGCTATCCGTGAGATTAAAATACTGCCTATGACATGGTCTGATCATTCCTCGGTAAGGGTAGACTGGGAGTTGGGGATGGGTGGGATCCCCCCGGGGCCCTGGAGACTGGGAAGACTCTTACTCAATCACCCTGACGCCCTTCTCACTATTCGACAATCTATACAATTATATCTTGATACCAACAAATCGGAAGATACCTCGATCTTCAATAATTGGTGCTCCCTTAAAGCGGTAATTCGAGGATCAGCCATTCAGACTGCCGCCAGACTTAAACGCTCTCAACAGGTGGAACGCCTACTCGCTGATAAGGAGGCTGCCAGACTGGAATTAATGCATAAAGCGAACCCTTTAAATAAATCTACCTATAAGCTATTATTGGCCGCCTGGGAAAGAGTAAATATTTTCTCACTTAGAGAGGTGCAGCGTAACATTGCGCGATTAAACCAGAGGTTTTATGTACTCGGTAATAAAGCGGGACGCTTATTGGCTCGGAAGCTACAGAGTAAACAGCTAGGGCCAGAATACACTATGTCTGTTCCGCTACGGGATCTAGGGTATCTGACCCCTATGATATTGCAAACACCTTTGCAGAGTACTACTCCCAACTTTACGATTTAAGGTCGGACCCGACTACCCCCCAACCCAGAGAGGTCGATATTCAGTCATTTCTGAGAGAGATTTCCCTACCGGCGTTGGACCCCGCGGCCTGCATGTCCCTTGGCTCCCCTTGGACACCGGAAGAGCTGGATGTAGCTATCTCTGCTCTCCCGAGTGACAAGGCCCCTGGCCCCGATGGCTTCCCTTCCAATTTTTATAAATCATATAAGAATGAATTGGCCCCCCTGCTGCTGTCTGTTTTTAATGAGGCTTCGGGCGTGGGGGAACTTCCCAGAGAGATGCTTGAGGCACGGATTGTTGCCATTCCAAAACCTGGCAAGCCCCCCACAGCAGTACAAAATTATCGTCCCATAGCTTTGTTGAACACAGACATTAAGCTCTTTGCAAAGTTAATCGCTAATCGCCTTTCCCCTCTGCTCCCTTCCCTCATAGCTGCTGACCAGGTGGGATTCGTCCCGGGCAGGCAGGCCCCGGACAACACCCGAAGAGTGTTTAACATACTAGAACATTGTGATACGCATAAAAAGCCCCTTTTAATAGTCTCACTCGATGCCGAAAAGGCATTTGATAGACTCCACTGGGGATATTTGAGAGCTGTTCTAAACAAATTTGGGATCGTCGGGAGGTTCTTGGATTCCATTTTCGCTCTGTACTATGCCCCCTCTGCAAGGGTGTTTGTCAACGGCTGTTTGTCAGGAAATTTTAATATTACTAACGGTACTAGACAGGGCTGCCCCTTATCACCCCTCATATTTGCCTTAGCTATTGAGCCGCTGGCTGAGACCATTAGGTCTGATCTAACCATTACAGGCCCGGAAATAGGTGGTCTGACTCATAAGATCAGCCTATTTGCTGACGATATCTTGCTCTGCTTAACTCGCCCAGAGACCTCACTAATTGCACTCCACACTATCCTGGACAGATATTCTAGAATTTCATATTACAAGCTGAACACGACCAAAACTGAAGCCCTTCCGCTCCACATACCGCCACGTACTGTGACCCGACTTAAAGACCAATACCGATATGCCTGGCAGGCCAGATCCATTAAATATCTAGGAATAAACCTCTCCCTAGACAGAGACCTATATGATTGTAATTATTTGCCCCTATTCAGCGCCTTCGAAAGGTTAATAAAAGAATGGTCCCTTCATGAAATTTCTTGGCTGGGTCGAATTTCCGCGACCAAGATGATATTACTCCCTAAACTTCTATATCTCTTTCGGGCTATACCTCGTAGCCTCCCTAGGCCTCTCCTGGCGAAAGCTAATACGATCATATCTCAGTATATTTGGAAGGGGTCTAAGCCCCGCATAGCTAGACAGATCCTGGTGTTGCCTAAGACGGTCGGGGGGGGGGGGGGGGTGGCCTACCCGAATTTGGAGGCGTACCACTCCGCTTGCCTTCTCAATCAGGCACGAGATTGGTTTGACATGCACAGCCCCAAGCCATGGGTCCTTATAGAGCGGTCCTTCCTAGGATTGACCGATTTGAGAGACTTGTTTCTAGTACCCTCCCATTGTGTCACAAAACAGCCGGGCCCGGGGGAGTCGGTTAGATGCACTCGGAAACATTGGCATGCGATTACTGCGTCTGACCTGGAAATCTTGCTGCCCTCGGCTGATTTACAAACTAGGACTATTTCCAGTCTTATACCCAACCTTGGGTTGGACACTTGGATTGAAGCTGGGATTGTGCACTTAGGGGACCTGTACTCAGAGGGAAGCTTGGTGCCCTTCTCTAGGTTAGTTAGTCACGCGGGTATTCGGAGGCAAGACTTCTTCAAATACCTTCAGATCCGACATTGGCTGCAGTCTTGCGGGAGGGAAGGAGTAACCCCCGTCCCCCTTCCGGCCTCCCTCCGTCTTAGACTGTCCTCCCCGGATCATAGCGGTGGGATATCTAAATGGTATCAATATATAATTCTCCTTTCCAAACAGGGTAAGATCCCCTCGCAGCTGAAGTGGGAGATGGATCTCACTATTGACCTGCGGGAGGAGGAGTGGGATTTCATTTCCGCAAGGTGTTTTAAAATCTCGAGATGCCTTCAGCATTCTGAGATGTACTTTAAACTGTGCCAAAGGGCGTACTTCACTCCACAGCGGCTCCATACCATTTGGCCCTTGGTCTCCAGGCTGTGCTGGAGGAACTGTGGTAACGTAGGTAACATCCTGCACGTTTTTTGGGAATGCCCCGCTTTGAGGCCGCTGTGGACCAAAGTGTTCTCTCTTCTCCGGGAGGTGTTGGGGGTGGAGGTCCCTATGAATCCTATGTTTGCTCTATTTCACTACACATCACCTGACCTACCACGTTGTGATAGATACATTGCTGGCCATGTTCTTATATCCACCAAGGCTGCAATTGGACAGCATTGGAAAACACCAAAACTACCCACTATTCAAGCCATTGTTAACAGCACACATAAACATTTTCTATTTGAAACGGCTGGAGCTAATTACTCTACCTCACCACCTTCTGTACTGAACTCTTGGCTGAAGTGGAAAGTATTTCGAGAGCGGAAAGGGCTGCCTATGGTCGACACTTGCCCCATAGATTTGTCACATTTACATTCCCCACAATCTGAGGCTGCCTGAGAATTATTGCTATATAACAGATACGCTATATTTACTGTTGACCGATACTTTTTCAGCTGTACTGGGAACGTTCCCACGAGCGGAACTTGACCCGTGTCTTTGTTAGCCCCTGTGTGTCTCAGTGTTGTCTCTCTTTTTGTCCTTCTTTATTTCTTCCTTTCACTGTTGGTCTATATTTGTTAGTGCCGGATTTCGAAGTACATGATTAGGACATGGTATATACCAGGGGTCTTCAACCTTTAAGACAGTGTGGGCCACATAAAAAAATGAAACGAAGCCGAGGGCCACTAAGCTATACTGCGGTATTTAGAATCTAAATTTTAATTTATGATTGTAATGAGACCTTTTCTAGACTCATAAGACCATAAAAAAGACTTCAAAAGATAATTATTGTAATTTAATGAATGAAACATGGTCTACTTTACCTTTGTTATTATAATAAGTTCATATCAGTGGGAAACTTGGCATTGTTTTTGCTTGGCCAGCTTGTCGATGTTGGCATCAATGTTAGAAGTCGCTATGCGCAGAGTATTCTCAAGATGTTGGTCTGTAAGCACTGAACTGGACTCATACGGCAGTATCACTGGACTGGTGGGTATAATGTGGGCATGCTTTCACAATATTGCTGCTGTCTGTCTGTGATGGGGGGAGGGAGGGTATGATAGCGCCTATGTCAAGACATAGGTGCTATCATACCCTCCCTCCTCCCCATCACAGACAGACAGCAGCATTGTCAAAGCATGCTCCCTGCCATCTCTGCTCTTAATACTTAATACACCCCCTGCTGGGTCCCCCGCCACGCCCCCTGCCCTCAATACTAATTTATTCACTGCCATGCTCAGGCTGCCGCACCCCCGTCCCCGCCGCTCCCGCACGCCGGGTTCCTGCACTGCCCCCTGCCCTCAACACTTATACACTTTTATTCTCCTGCCGCAGCCCCCCCCCCCCCCCGCGCCGGGTCCCCGCCGCACACAGCCATGCTCAGGCTGCATACATGCTGCCGCACCCCCTCCGCTCCCGCCCGCCGGGTTCCCGCACTGCCCCCTGCTCTCAATGGTAACTTGCCGCACCCCCCCCAGCCGGGTCCCCGCCGCTCTCACCCACCTATTCAACACTGCAGGCGGAGGGAGACACAGGGAGGGAGACACAGTAAGGGTGACCAGACCACTGACCAGCCTAAGAGGAGCTACTCCCCTTCTTCACAGGCAACCAGTGACAGTGCGGGGGAGTCACATGACTCCGGGAAAGGGAAAAAAAAATTTTTTTTTTGTGTTCATATGTGCGCTGCGGGCGGGCGCGTCGGCGGGCCATGGAAACCATAGCAGCGGGCCACCTGTGGCCCGCGGGCCACGGGTTGAAGACCCCTGGTATATACTGTTGTACTGCCAAAATAACGATGTATATCAGCTTAACATTTTTTTAAGTCAACTCCTGTGTGTGTTGGACTTTACATGTACTGATGTATCTGGCCTTGTATGTTTGTGTTTAAAAAAATAAAATAAAAACCATTGTTTAAAAAAAAAATATTGGCTAAAATTACCTTCAGGCTGTGTGTATAAGGTGTATATGTAACATAAATGCATTCTGTGCTTAGACCTGGGTCCCATCGCCATGATATCTCATTATGGTATGCAATTATTCCAAAATACGGAAAAATCCGATATCCAAAATACCCCTGGTCCCAAGCATTTTGGATAAGGGATACTCAACCTGTATATGGTTGTATAAAGAACTATGGAATGGCAAGAGTGCTGCAGTTTAATACAGTATTGCATTGTGCACTATACCACTTAATACAGTCGTTATAGTGACTGAGCAGTTGCTTTAAAGAGATCTAGTCATTTTCACATGGCTGGAAGAATAAACTTCTTAATTGACCTGTATAATACATAAAGGTTCCCATGTACAGGAAAAATTATATTCAGAATCTTAAACTGGCCTCCACACTGCAGTTTATATCCTTTGGATTATCAGGCATGTTGATGATTTATTACCATAGGACAGAGTGTATGGCCTTCTTATTACTGCATTAAAACGTCCCAGTATAGAGAACAGAGAAAACTATTGTACATTGCTTTTTTGGTAAAGTATTTTATATATCATTTGTCAATTGCTAATGCTTTATAGCCGTAATGTGCAGTAGCATTGTCATTATGGATTTAAAATGCAGCAAATTGTCAAATTCATTTGTTTGTAAATCCATCCATAAGTATTCCTTAAGTGATTTTTCTCCTGAGGGTCATTCCGTGTCAATTCAAAACACTTTTTGTTAAAATTTTACCTCACCAGATCAGATTTTATTCACATTTTGTATATGGCGAGTATATATGTAGCCTAAGAAAAATACAAAATTTATTTAAATATCTCATCCTGTTTCCAAATTATGGCTGTGTAAAGTTTTTTAAAAAATCTGTCAAAAATGCGCAACCAGTATATTTTCAAAATGCCATAGGAGCTCTCTTAATTAAACTAGAGAGGTAGGTTGTGTTTTTTTTATGTGTTTTTTTTATGCCCTTAACTGTGATATACAACACAATAGGCTTTGTAAGGAAAAACGTTTTCCAAATTCAAACTGAAATTTTTGATCATGAATCTCAAAACGTGCGTCAACAAAAAAGTAAAAAATCATTTCAGGAATTCTGTACTAATGTTAAAAGTTTGTCAAAATTTAAAAGTGAGAGGATAATTGGTTCATAGTTAAATATAATTTTAAAGCAAGGTAGTTTATTCAAAAAAGCTTGGTGTATCACAAGTAGTAATAGGTAATAATAGATTTGATGGCTTCATTAGTTTAATTTTCTAAATCAAGTTAAATAGAAATACTTGAAATTGTATTAGTCAACAATGTTAGCTGAAGATAGTTTCCAAATGCCTCAGTGATTTATTACAGTGTCATCAGGAGACATGACCTAAATTCTTCCAGTTGGAGTTATGGGGTTGAGTGTGCATAAGATGTTTATTAGAGGTATCCATAGTATATCAGGCTTCCTTGACCATTTCCTGAATTTTTTTAAACTTTTTTGTCGATGCCCGTTTTGACATAATCATGATCAAAAATTTTGATTTGGATAAAGTTTTTCCTCACAAAGCCCTATTGTGTTGTATATCGTAGGGAAGGGCATAAAAACACAGTAAAATGACACCACTCCCACCTCTCTAGCTTAATTAGGATATGGCAATTTGAAAATATACTGGCTGTGCATTTTTAACAGATTTTTTAAAACTTTACATAGCTCAATTTTGGAAACGACATGAGATATTTAAATAATATTTAGTATTTTTTTAAGACTACATATATACCCTCCATATGCCAAATTTTATCAAAATCTGAGCTGGTGCGGTAAAATCAGTGTGTTGATTTGACACGGAATGACCCCTGAGCTGTAGTACACAATATACTTGACATCTGAGTGCTGCATACTCCCATGCTTTTCTGTTGCCCTTGTCGACTCTCAATACTGCAATCACATTAGACACAAAGAGATTCACCATAGAGAAAATTGACTTAAAATATTTTAATTTATTATCTTTTAATTATATAGCACCACCATATTATGTAACGCTGCACAGAGGGGTGTAGTATGTTATTGCGGCGCTTGGGATCCCTGTGCTCAGCATACCGGCACCGGGATCCCGACCGCCGGCATGCAGGCAGCGGTGTGAGCACAAAAGATTCCCTTGCGGGCACAGTGGTGCACTAAGCGCCACACATTTTATTCTCCCTCCAGGGGTGTCGTGTACACCCCAAGAGGGAGAATAGTTGTTGGTATGCTGGCTGTTGGGATTCCAGCATCGGTATGGTGAGCGCCGGGATCCCAAAAGCCGGCATATCAAATGCCTCCCGTACAGAGAATATATCATTCATACCATACAAATACTAGTGTCTGTTTTTGTCATCTGCCATTTAACTTACCAGTATGTTTTTATACTGTGGTCCAGAAACATACTGTTTGCATATGGTATGAAACCCATGCAAACTTGGAGACAACATGGAAACTTGTATTTGGTTGTAATCTATGGATTTAGCACTGGGAGTCAGCAATGCCAACCACAGTTCCACCATGTTTTAAAAAACATCTTTGTGTTATGTCTCTTTACGTTAAAAAACCTACAGTTTTGCCCCCTTAACCACCTATTAGTACAGTTGAATACAAGATTATTATCCGTTATGTTGCATGTAATAAGAAACACGAAGTATGTATGCATGGAGTATGTGTAATTCTTATTTTGTTTACAGTTTTCTGTGTTCCTGGGAATTATTTTCTTCTTGGAACTCACAGCTGGTGTCCTGGCATTTGTCTTTAAAGATTGGATTAAGGATCAGCTATATATCTTTATCAACAGCAACATCAAAGCATATAGAGACGACATTGACCTGCAGAACCTCATTGACTTCACACAAGAATACGTATGTATAAGTCGTAAATGCAGTTATTTTTATTATACTTTTTAGGGGATCCAGTCTGAAGACTGACAGTGTCTAGGTCGACCACTATAGGCCAACAGTCACTAGGTCGACATGTTTTCAAGGTCGACAGGTCAAAAGGTCGACATGAGTTTTTCACTTTTTTTGAACTTTTTCATACTTAACGATGCACGTGGACTATGATTGGAACGGTAACCTGTGCTGAGCGCAGCGAGGAACCTTGCCCGAAGCATGGCGAGCAGACACGGTGCACTAATTGGGCTTCCCGGTCACTGTACGGAGAAAACGACACCAAAAAAACATGAAAAACGCATGTCGACCTTTTGACCTGTCGACCTAGAACATGTCGACCTACAAACCCTGTCGACCTAGAACTGTCGACCTATAGTGGTTGACCTAAACATTGTCGACCTAGACACTGTCGATCTAATGATCCACACCCCTTTTTAGTGGGCTAGATGTACCAGTGCTATTTTTGGGAATATCTGATCCTGGGTACACATCAGAATAATCTAATGAAGGATGAAAAGTCCTTTATTAGCACACAGTAGGTCGCATGCGATATCGCCTGGTTGGCCATGCAGCAACGGGTGACGTTGCATGTGACTGTGGGCACCCGCATATCTGGCATACACACTGAACAAAATGCCCTATACTGTATGTCATTCCGATACAGCTGGAAACGACATACTGTATCAAGCCAATATGTCTTAGTGTGTAATGCATTAGATATCAAAAATCTCTATCACAGCATTTTTCTAACTGTGAAATATCGCCAAACACTGCAGTACAGAAATTATTTTAATTTTTTAGTTTAATTGCTTTCGTTTTCGCCCTCTATTAATGGCGAGTTAGGTAGAATTTTATGATGATTTGTGACTTTGGTGCAAAACTCTTTAGGAATGTCAGAAAAAGATCTCTTTTTTTTTCCACTATTGCAAAATGCACTGCTTTTAATAAGACTGGCATATTTTACATAGTTTACATCCTTTCTAGCAGCTGGGATATGTATTCGGGCCATACGACTGGGCAGCCTTACACTGGATTACAAAACAATAAATAATTATGTTTTAAGTGTTTGAAGCAAACAGAGAGGAAAAAGAGTACTCTCTTGTGGGGAACTCTTAGAAACAATAGTATATACATATATAACAATAAAACTTTATCTAAAACGTTAAAAAAAGTCAAAGATTGCTAACAGCCACATGAAATTTATGACAAACATATAATGAGGTCAAAAGTCATATAAATGTAATATCTAATTATATTATTATAGTTGGCAACCAGTGCGGCGGCCACTCTCTCGTGTTTTTGATATGTTTCAAATGTGGGTATATATATATATATATATATATATATATATATACACACACACACACACGGTATATACACAGTGGTACTTGAAAGTTTGTGAACCCTTCAGAATTTTCTATATTTCTAAAGAAATTTACATTAAAACTACCTCAGATTTTCACACAAGTCCTACAAGTTCTGCGCTGATTGCACTGCTGGACAACTCCTGATTTCGGGGGAAGTAAGCATCATATGTCTTTCATCTAATGCACTAAGTTTCCTTGGCCTACGGTCCCAAATGTTATCCGTCTCTTTGTGCTTCAGTACTGAGAAATACAGGCAGGTATTTATCCATCATGCAATACCATCTGGGAGGCATCTGATGGCTCCAAATTTATTCTGCAGCAGGACAATGACCCCTAACATACAGCCAATGTAATTAAGAACTAGCTTCAGCATAAAGAAGAACAAGGAGTCCTGTAAGTGATGGTATGGCCCCCACAGAGCCCTGATCTCAACATCGAGTCTGTCTTGGATTACATGAAGAGGCCGAAAGATTTGAGCAAGCCTACATCCACAGAAGATGGATGTGTACACACCAGACTGATATCTGCACAATGTGCCCGATTCGAACACATCATTCAAGATATCTTCCAGTGTGTATGCACAATGCCACTGACGATGCACCCTCCTGCACTTCTTTTGCGGTATTGTCCATTGCACCTGCATGCAGATCCAATGGAGGACATTGCCTGCGAGGGCCATGCTGCCAATTGCAGCATGGCCAATGCAACCCCCCCCCTCCCCCTTCCCCCTGTTAAACCATCTCTCCCGACATCAGCAAGTGAGTATACACTTGCTGATGTTGGGTCCCATCGCAGCTACTGCGCATGCGTCTTCTCTGGCGTCTATGTGGCAATAGCCCTGCTTCTCTTTTTCTGGACTCGTCATGCAACAGCCCAAAGGGCTTCAGAAGACCACTGTATCACCACCGCTTAGGTGCATATGCACCCCGCTACCACTCACAGTAAGTTTGCAGCCTGTAGGTGCATTCTGCACCAAGCGCATTATAGTGCCCAGCACACCTTGTTTGCACCGGGCTGCCACTGCTACATTGCAACACCTCTGTATGTGTACTGTACTGCTGTGTCTGACCCAGCATACATTGTGAACCGGCCCAGCAGAAACTTAACACTTCTCCGTAAACCCCCCTGTCCAACCTGTGGCTCTCCAGCTGTTGTGAAACTACACATTCCAGCATGCTGTGCCACAGTTTTAGAATTCCCTTATGACAAAATTTTGCCATAGCATGCTGGAACTTGTATTTTGACAACAGCTGGAGAGCCACAGGTTGGCCAGACCTGGTCTAGTGAAACCTGCTATCATCTGCTGATTTAACTGCCATCCTTGCATCCTGCACCGCTCTCTAGTACCTACATACACTTACCGGCTAGTGCCTACATACACTTACCGACTGGTGAACTGTATGACACTTCTTGCCTGCTTAAGCTGCACTCCCATTTGTTAGTGTATATAGCAGGGAGTACGGCTGTACCTGCTTTATCATCAATAAAACCAGTCCACTGGTTAAGTGGCTTTGTTTTTACATTGTAGGAACACAACCCTTCCCAGCTTTGAATCTTTCTTCATATTATAATCTACCCCTCCTAACTCTGAGTCAGTCACTATTGTTTATATACAAAAAATAAAAAACATTCTAACTGATTTATAATAATCTCTTGGACATGAAGCAAAGAAAACCATATAGGCATAAAGACAGAGTTTCTTAAACACTACCATTAGAGTCCAGGTTTAAGGGTATTAGTGCTTGAGTCCAGATGGTTACATTTAATTGTCTTAGGTGCTAATCGGGACTTCCCGCCAGACTCTGAAACCAAAACGAGGCAAAATGACATATAAACAGCCGCACGTCACTGCCATTTTCACTCCAGACTTGGAGAGGAAGGGAGACAGACCCCTGTGTCTCTCTGTGGGTGGTGGCTTCGGGTGGGGTCAGTGTGTGCTCTGTAGGGGTGCTGCTGCAGTCACTGTGGTGTACCTGTGCTGTGTAGGGGTGCAGTCCTGGCTGTCACTGGTGTTTCATGTGCTGCAGCTGTACATGGGTGTTGCTGTCCTGGTTGGTAGTGTGTTGTGCAGGGGCACTGTCCTTCTGTATGCTGTAAAATATAGGGGTGCTGCTGGCCCTGTATGTTGTAAAAAGTCAGAGGTGCAGTTGTTAAACATTAAAAGCACACTGCTGTATGCTGTAAAATATAGGGGTGTTGCTGTTCAAATAACATTACACTGGCCTTGTAGGCTATAAAATTCAGGGGTGCAGTGAAAATCAATGTACACTGGCCCGGTCTTGTATGCTGTAAAATTACAGGGGTGTTGTGAAAATACAGGGATGCTGGTGCTGTCCGCGGTTGCGATGTCTAGGCCTGACCTTCACAACACTGTATGGGAAGAGGAGGCTCCTACCACCATTTGCACGCCCCCTGCAAGTGCTGGGAGGAGCACCGCCAGTCCAGTTGCTGATATGGAGAGTGAGGATGTCACTGTAGAAGTACACCAGGATGAAGAGGATATGGGTGTAGCTGGCGCTGCGGAGGAAGTGGACTATGAGGATTCTGATGGTGATGTGGTTTGTTTGAATAAAGCACCAGTGGGGAGAGTTGTTGGCCATGGTGGCCATGCGATGAAAAAGCCCATTGTCATGCCTGGGCAAAATACCAAAAAAGCCACCTCTTTCTCCACAAATCCGGACAACAGATGTCAAGCCATCTGTTGCCTTTTCAAATCCATAATAAGTAGGGGTAAAGAAGTTAACCACCTTGGAACATCCTTCCTTATGCATCACCTGCAGCGCATTCATCATACGTCACTGTCAAGTTCAGAAACTTTGGGTAATAGTGTAAGCAGTCCTCTGATACCTAAATGATGCGGTTTTGTTTGTTTGGATATTATTTCTCTGTGATGAGGATTTAAACACTGAAGGGGGGTGGATCTGAGGATGAGGACGCCATCTTGCCACTGTAGAGCCAATCTGTGCAAGGAGAGATTATTTGCTTATTTTTTGGTGGTGGCCCAAACAAACCAATCATTTCAGACCCTGTCGCTGAAATGATTAGTTTGTTAAAGTGTGCATGTCCTGTTTATACTACATAAGGGTGAGTGGGATGGCCCAAGGACAATTCCATCCTGCACCCCTTTTTTTCTTCTTTGCATTATGTGCTCTTTGGGGCCTAGTTTTTAAAAGTGCCAACCTGTCTGACACTGCAGTGCCTCTCCTAGATGGGCCAGGTGTTTGTGCTGCACACTTCTGTTGCTTAGCGTAGTCATCCAGCTACCTCATTGCACCTCTTTTTCTTCTTTGCATTATGTGGTCTCTGGGGCCTAGTTTTTAAAACTGCTATCCTGTCTGACACTGCAGTGCCACTCCTAGATGGGCCAGGTGTTTGTACCGCCCACTTGGGTCGCCTAGCTTAGTCATCCAGTGCAACCGTTTGGCCTAAAAGCAATATTGTGAGGTGTTCAGAATAGACTGGAAATGAGTGGAAATGAATGTTATTGAGGTTATCAATGCCGTAGGATCAAACTTACCCCCAAATTCTGTGATTTTAGCTATTTTTATGTTTTTTTCAAAAATCATCCAGATCCAAAACCAAAACCCAAAAGGGTGGTTTTGGCGAAACCAATCCAGATCCAAAACATGAGCTTGGAACCAGAACCAAAACACAAAACCAGAAAAGTGTCCGCCGCACATCTTTAGTTCAAAATGAATGATCTTTTTTGTGTACATGAGCATTTCACGGAGGAATCTTTTTTACAGGTTCCTCCTGGGCGTCTACAGATGTGTCCTCTTACATCTTTGCTTGTGCACTACAAGTCGTGTTACACAACGCGTGAGATCTGTGTGACTATAGTGCTGAGTGTCTTTTTTTTTGCGTTTTTTCATGCCTATATTCTGTGTTTGATTGTGACTGTATTTGCATACAAAATGCTGTGCTACAGTGTTTTCATGGAAAATACTGTAACGTGGCATATCGGAAGCAGATAGAGCTGCTATTACACACAGAATATAGGCATGCTGCATTTAATTTTAATTGTCCTATTACATTTCTTTGCGTCTAAGACGCATTTTCGCAGAAAGAAAATGCAAAATAAGCAACTCGGCGCTACCGAGTCCCGCCTTCTAGGGCTGTTTAGCGTGACTGCAGCAAGGATGTAAGAGGACACCTCTGTACAGAACAGTCAACATACAGATGGGGGTGGCTCAGCTGCAGAGACATGTACAACTGCATTCGGATTCAAAGCTTTGTGCACACAATGCAGGAGCAATTACACCAGACATGTGTATAACTCTAATTAATCCCTTGTATTTATTAATATGTACACTACCTGACTGTTTTAATGATTTAATTTGTAGATCTTATTCTTTCACTACCATGTGCTTGCTAAGCAGAAAGAGATGACCTAAGGGCGCTGCACACATCACATGACCCGTGAGGTCATGTCTGATTGTGGAAAATTCACTGTTGTACCAAAGCTCTCTTGATTGCCTTGGTTTTTTTTACTCAGGAGCAGAACATATCTCCAAACTGCAGAGTTGTTCTTGTGATTGTCCAGAATAGCTATCTAGTGAGAGATAAAGTGGTGTCCTCCTTCTGTTTCCTCTGTCTTCAGATAGTTACTTGAAATCATCAATCATACTATTACATAATCAGCTTAAACTGGAAACATTATCTGTCAGGAAACTGGATTTCCATCTGTTATGCCGTTCCTCAAATTTTCCCAGCATAAACTATATTTCTATTTCACAGAAACATACTGGTACAGTACATGCCTGGCCATCTGCCTAAGAAAATGCAGAATACCATGTTCATCTCTTGCAATTCCTTCTTTTAAATATGGTCAGTGACTAGCCGTAACCCCTGAGCTATAATCAGACATGGTATCACGGCAGACTTAATTACCTTACAGAGCATCATGATTCATATGTGATGACTGTACTGACTTTGAGGTCATTTGGTCTTCGGACATAATCAGAATCCTCTAATCTCATTAGACAACTTTAAATTGATATGTCCGGTTATTAGAGAATGTTTTGCTCATACACATTATATTAACATCCTATTTAACCACATCACTGCTATAAAGTTATACATATATGAAAGGATACATCTGACTTTTAAAGGAGAGCTGTGACAAAACTGGAAATAAAAAATAGGGAACCCCTCATTCATAACAAAGTTAAAAACATGGTGCTAGTTATGGTTACTAAAAATTAGAGATGAGCGCCGGAAATTTTTCGGGTTTTGTGTTTTGGTTTTGGGTTCGGTTCCGCGGCCGTGTTTTGGGTTCGACCGCGTTTTGGCAAAACCTAACCGATTTTTTTTTGTCGGATTCGGGTGTGTTTTGGATTCGGGTGTTTTTTTCCAAAAAACCTAAAAAACAGCTTAAATCATAGAATTTGGGGGTCATTTTGATCCCAAAGTATTATTAACCTCAAAAACCATCATTTCCACTAATTTTCAGTCTATTCTGAATACCTCACACCTCACAATATTATTTTTAGTCCTAAAATTTGCACCGAGGTCGCTGGATGACTAAGCTCAGCGACCCTAGTGGCCGACACAAACACCTGGCCCATCTAGGAGTGGCACTGCAGTGTCACGCAGGATGTCCCTTCCAAAAAACCCTCCCCAAACAGCACATGACGCAAAGAAAAAAAGAGGCGCAATGAGGTAGCTGTGTGAGTAAGATAAGCGACCCTAGTGGCCGACACAAACACCGGGCCCATCTAGGAGTGGCACTGCAGTGTCACGCAGGATGTCCCTTCCAAAAAACCCTCCCCAAACAGCACATGACGCAAAGAAAAAAAGAGGCGCAATGAGGTAGCTGTGTGAGTAAGATAAGCGACCCTAGTGGCCGACACAAACACCGGGCCCATCTAGGAGTGGCACTGCAGTGTCACTGCAGGATGTCCCTTCCAAAAAACCCTCCCCAAACAGCACATGACGCAAAGAAAAAAAGAGGCGCAATGAGGTAGCTGTGTGAGTAAGATAAGCGACCCTAGTGGCCGACACAAACACCGGGCCCATCTAGGAGTGGCACTGCAGTGTCACGCAGGATGGCCCTTCCAAAAAACCCTCCCCAAACAGCACATGACGCAAAGAAAAATTAAAGAAAAAAGAGGTGCAAGATGGAATTGTCCTTGGGCCCTCCCACCCACCCTTATGTTGTATAAACAGGACATGCACACTTTAACCAACCCATCATTTCAGTGACAGGGTCTGCCACACGACTGTGACTGATATGACGGGTTGGTTTGGACCCCCACCAAAAAAGAAGCAATTAATCTCTCCTTGCACAAACTGGCTCTACAGAGGCAAGATGTCCACCTCATCATCATCCTCCGATATATCACCGTGTACATCCCGCTCCTCACAGATTATCAATTCGTCCCCACTGGAATCCACCATCTCAGCTCCCTGTGTACTTTGTGGAGGCAATTGCTGCTGGTCAATGTCTCCGCGGAGGAATTGATTATAATTCATTTTAATGAACATCATCTTCTCCACATTTTCTGGATGTAACCTCGTACGCCGATTGCTGACAAGGTGAGCGGCGGCACTAAACACTCTTTCGGAGTACACACTTGTGGGAGGGCAACTTAGGTAGAATAAAGCCAGTTTGTGCAAGGGCCTCCAAATTGCCTCTTTTTCCTGCCAGTATAAGTACGGACTGTGTGACGTGCCTACTTGGATGCGGTCACTCATATAATCCTCCACCATTCTTTCAATGTTGAGAGAATCATATGCAGTGACAGTAGACGACATGTCCGTAATCGTTGTCAGGTCCTTCAGTCCGGACCAGATGTCAGCATCAGCAGTCGCTCCAGACTGCCCTGCATCACCGCCAGCGGGTGGGCTCGGAATTCTGAGCCTTTTCCTCGCACCCCCAGTTGCGGGAGAATGTGAAGGAGGAGATGTTGACAGGTCGCGTTCCGCTTGACTTGACAATTTTCTCACCAGCAGGTCTTTCAACCCCAGCAGACTTGTGTCTGCCGGAAAGAGAGATCCAAGGTAGGTTTTAAATCTAGGATCAAGCACGGTGGCCAAAATGTAGTGCTCTGATTTCAACAGATTGACCACCCGTGAATCCTTGTTAAGCGAATTAAGGGCTCCATCCACAAGTCCCACATGCCTAGCGGAATCGCTCCGTGTTAGCTCCTCCTTCAATGTCTCCAGCTTCTTCTGCAAAAGCCTGATGAGGGGAATGACCTGACTCAGGCTGGCAGTGTCTGAACTGACTTCACGTGTGGCAAGTTCAAAGGGCATCAGAACCTTGCACAACGTTGAAATCATTCTCCACTGCGCTTGAGACAGGTGCATTCCACCTCCTATATCGTGCTCAATTGTATAGACTTGAATGGCCTTTTGCTGCTCCTCCAACCTCTGAAGCATATAGAGGGTTGAATTCCACCTCGTTACCACTTCTTGCTTCAGATGATGGCAGGGCAGGTTCAGTAGTTTTTGGTGGTGCTCCAGTCTTCTGTACGTGGTGCCTGTACGCCGAAAGTGTCCCGCAATTCTTCTGGCCACCGACAGCATCTCTTGCACGCCCCTCTCGTTTTTTAAATAATTCTGCACCACCAAATTCAAGGTATGTGCAAAACATGGGACGTGCTGGAATTTGCCCATATTTAATGCACACACAATATTGCTGGCGTTGTCCGATGCCACAAATCCACAGGAGAGTCCAATTGGGGTAAGCCATTCCGCGATGATCTTCCTCAGTTGCCGTAAGAGGTTTTTAGCTGTGTGCGTATTCTGGAAAGCGGTGATACAAAGCGTAGCCTGCCTAGGAAAGAGTTGGCGTTTGCGAGATGCTGCTACTGGTGCCGCCGCTGCTGTTCTTGCGGCGGGAGTCCATACATCTACCTAGTGGGCTGTCACAGTCATATAGTCCTGACCCTGCCCTGCTCCACTTGTCCACATGTCCGTGGTTAAGTGGACATTGGGTACAGCTGCATTTTTTAGGACACTGGTGACTCTTTTTCTGAGGTCTGTGTACATTTTTGGTATCGCCTGCCTAGAGAAATGGAACCTAGATGGTATTTGGTACCGGGGACACAGTACCTCCAACAAGTCTCTAGTTGGCTCTGCAGTAATGATGGATACCGGAACCACGTTTCTCACCACCCAGGATGCCAAGGCCTCAGTTATCCGCTTTGCAGTAGGATGACTGCTGTGATATTTCATCTTCCTCGCAAAGGACTGTTGAACAGTCAATTGCTTACTGGAAGTAGTACAAGTGGGCTTACGACTTCCCCTCTGGGATGACCATCGACTCCCAGCAGCAACAACAGCAGCGCCAGCAGCAGTAGGCGTTACACGCAAGGATGCATCGGAGGAATCCCAGGCAGGAGAGGACTCGTCAGAATTGCCAGTGACATGGCCTGCAGGACTATTGGCATTCCTGGGGAAGGAGGAAATTGACACTGAGGGAGTTGGTGGGGTGGTTTGCGTGAGCTTGGTTACAAGAGGAAGGGATTTACTGGTCAGTGGACTGCTTCCGCTGTCGCCCAAAGTTTTTGAACTTGTCACTGACTTATTATGAATGCGCTGCAGGTGACGTATAAGGGAGGATGTTCCGAGGTGGTTAACGTCCTTACCCCTACTTATTACAGCTTGACAAAGGCAACACACGGCTTGACACCTGTTGTCCGCATTTCTGTTGAAATACTTCCACACCGAAGAGCTGATTTTTTTGGTATTTTCACCAGGCATGTCAGTGGCCATATTCCTCCCACGGACAACAGGCGTCTCCCCGGGTGCCTGACTTAAACAAACCACCTCACCATCAGAATCCTCCTGGTCAATTTCCTCCCCAGCGCCAGCAACACCCATATCCTCCTCATCCTGGTGTACTTCAACACTGACATCTTCAATCTGACTATCAGGAACTGGACTGTGGGTGCTCCTTCCAGCACTTGCAGGGGGCGTGCAAATGGTGGAAGGCGCATGCTCTTCACGTCCAGTGTTGGGAAGGTCAGGCATCGCAACCGACACAATTGGACTCTCCTTGTGGATTTGGGATTTCGAAGAACGCACAGTTCTTTGCGGTGCTTTTGCCAGCTTGAGTCTTTTCAGTTTTCTAGCGAGAGGCTGAGTGCTTCCATCCTCATGTGAAGCTGAACCACTAGCCATGAACATAGGCCAGGGCCTCAGCCGTTCCTTGCCACTCCGTGTGGTAAATGGCATATTGGCAAGTTTACGCTTCTCCTCCGACAATTTTATTTTAGGTTTTGGAGTCCTTTTTTTACTGATATTTGGTGTTTTGGATTTGACATGCTCTGTACTATGACATTGGGCATCGGCCTTGGCAGACGACGTTGCTGGCATTTCATCGTCTCGGCCATGACTAGTGGCAGCAGCTTCAGCACGAGGTGGAAGTGAATCTTGATCTTTCCCTAATTTTGGAACCTCAACATTTTTGTTCTCCATATTTTAATAGGCACAACTAAAAGGCACCTCAGGTAAACAATGGAGATGGATGGATACTAGTATACAATTATGGATGGACTGCCGAGTGCCGACACAGAGGTAGCTACAGCCGTGAACTACCGTACTGTGTCTGCTGCTAATATAGACTGGTTGATAATGAGATGTAGTATGTATAAAGAAGAAAGAAAAAAAAAACCACGGGTAGGTGGTATACAATTATGGATGGAGTGCCGACACAGAGATAGCTACAGCCGTGGACTACCGTACTGTACTGTGTCTGCTGCCAATATAGACTGGATGATAATGAGATGTAGTATGTATAAAGAAGAAAGAAAAAAAAAACCACGGGTAGGTGGTATACAATTATGGATGGACTGCCGAGTGCCGACACAGAGATAGCTACAGCCGTGGACTACCGTACTGTACTGTGTCTGCTGCTAATATAGACTGGATGATAATGAGATGTAGTATGTATAAAGAAGAAAGAAAAAAAAAACCACGGGTAGGTGGTATACAATTATGGATGGACTGCCGAGTGCCGACACAGAGGTAGCTACAGCCGTGGACTACCGTACTGTACTGTGTCTGCTGCTAATATAGACTGGATGATAATGAGATGTAGTATGTATAAAGAAGAAAGAAAAAAAAAAACCACGGGTAGGTGGTATACAATTATGGATGGACTGCCGAGTGCCGACACAGAGGTAGCTACAGCCGTGAACTACCGTACTGTGTCTGCTGCTAGTATAGACTGGATGATAAATAATGATATAAAAAATATATATATATCACTACTGCAGCCGGACAGGTATATATTATATAATGAGGGACCTGCTGGACACTGTCTGTCAGCAGAATGAGTTTTTTAATTTTTATAGAATAAAAAAACACCACACAAGTCACACGACGAGTGTACTTTTTCAGGCAGACAATCACAATATACTATACTGGTGGTCAGTGTGGTCAGGTCACTGGTCACAGTGGTCAGTGGTCAGTCACACTGGCAGTGGCACTCTGGCAGCAAAAGTGTGCACTGTTTAATATGTACTCCTGGCTCCTGCTATAACCTATAACTGCTCCCCAGTCTCCCCCACAATTAAGCTGTGTGAGCACAGTCAGATATTATACATAGATGATGCAGCACACTGGGCTGAGCACAGATATGGTATGTGAGTGTGACTGAGTCACTGTGTATCGTTTTTTTCAGGCAGAGAACAAGAACAGAACGGATTATTAAATAATAATAAATTATAAAACTGCACTGGTGGGTCAGGTCACTGGTCATCAGTCACTAGTATAACTCCTCCTAAGCTCCAGTAAGTAAATGAAGTGTCTCACTCTCACTCTCCTATCTATTTTAATTTCTAAACGGAGAGGACGCCAGCCACGTCCTCTCCCTATCAATCTCAATGCACGTGTGAAAATGGCCGCGACGCGCGGCTCCTTATATAGAATCCGAGTCTCGCGATAGAATCCGAGCCTTGCGAGAATCCGACAGCGTGATGATGACGTTCGGGCGCGCTCGGGTTAACCGAGCAAGGCGGGAAGATCCGAGTCGCTCGGACCCGTGTAAAAAAACATGAAGTTCGGGCGGGTTCGGATTCAGAGAAACCGAACCCGCTCATCTCTACTAAAAATGAGGCGATGAAGGTGGTACACTTAGGTTCTGCACTTCTGGGTAATCGAGGTCACCCACAAGAGTGACCATAATTAACCTTGCGGTCTGCGGTAGATCGCCGGTACCCACCCATAGGCTTCAATGGGGATGTTTTCCCCTATTGAACTCTATGGGCTCCACTTGAGTGACAGCGGAGGAGCCCATAGCCATTCTGGGGAGTGCTACTATGTGGCACACCCTGATTGGCTGGCATGTCTCCACATGACAATTGGGAGAACACAATCCATATGTGTACCCAGGGCCATCATTAGGTGTGTGCGGAGTGTGCTCCGCACATAGTGCTGCAGGGTAGGGGGCGGAGTTGGCGGCACTATGGCGGCAATTATGAATTATCTAATTACTTTCACTTGCAGCTACCTCACTTTTTGAAGCCCAGCATCTCCTGACCGCCCGTCTCCTACCCCCACCCCTTTTGTCACTAATACCTATACAGCATTCATGGACTTGATAGCTCGTTGTTGTTCAGTCACACTGTCTTTTATTACATTTCGGGATGCTCATGTGCCCAGGATTCGAACCCATTGCCTATGACATTGCAGTTGGACACTTTTGTTCATTAAACTATCTGTCCTTGCATAGAAAGCTAGAGAATTCCAAGCTAGAGAGTTTTAAAGCATACTTGTACTTTCTGAAGGTGTGATCAGCTTTGCGGCTGGGCAGGTCTATGTAGTGTGTGGCTGCAAGGGATTGGATATGTGGCTGCACACTGTATGGATCTGCTCCATTATGGCGCTGGTTATTTTTTTTTTACGGTGTATAGGTAGTTTCCTCTTCCCTGTGAGGCATGCGCCTTATGTTCCTATTAGAAAAATGGGGAGGGGGGCGCTCAAATTCTCTTTCTGGCACAGGGCACCAAAAAGTCTAGTTATGGCTCTGTGTGTACCCATGGATTGTGTTCAGTGTACTGGACCAGATTGCTTGGATTGTTATTTTTTTTAACACATTGGATGTTTACATGGACCCAAGAGGACTGATCTACTTGGACAAGGGGACTGAATCGATTTGAGGGATAGTAAGTAAGTATATGTAAGTATGAGTGTGTAAAAATGCTTTATTAAAGTTATACTATCACGGTGTGCTTGTGATGTGGTTATTGTACTACTGATTTTAAAGTAGACGATGTGTATGTGATGTGGTTATTGTATTATTTATTTTACAGTAGAACTACAGGTACCAGCTGGCCCTTTAATGCTCCACATGCTGGTACTTTTGGTTCGCTAAGTACCAGCATGCGGGGGAGGCTTGCTGGGACCTATAGTTCCAATGTATAAGACTATTCTAATTGTTACACACTTAATGGACTATGAAGTCGCCACCCACAGCCCAGGGGTGGGTGCATAGCCACGGGCTTCAGCCCTGGTCCTTGGGGGCCCTGAAAGGGAGGGGTGGGGCTCTCCCCCCAGGGAACCCTGGCCAGGGCTGACTAGTTGAGGATTTAATGCCACGGCTCCTGGGACCTGTATAAATTTGTCCCACGACAGTGGCATCATCTTCTTAACCAGTGGAGCCCGGTGCTGTTTTCAAAACTACGGGGTCCCCTATGTCCTTTCTCCCCTGTATTTTTGGTACCAGGACCGGTCCAAGAGTCTGGTGCTAGTTCTTTAAAATACTAAAGGTATGCAATTTTCCCAGGTATTGTAAGAACCAGAACCTGCTCAAAGAGCCCAGGGCTGATTATTTTCAGGAGGAGGGACCCCACACAATTTTTTTTTATTTAACTGTTTCAAACAGACTTACACAGCGATGCCCTGCATGGATCTCACTGATCTGTACATGATTCTCCAAACACGCCAGCCAAAAGCAGTTCTATTTTAAAGTTCTATTTCTCTTACGTCCTAGAGGATGCTGGGGACTCCGTAAGGACCATGGGGTATAGACGGGCTCCGCAGGAGACATGGGCACTCTAAAGACTTTAGATGGGTGTGCACTGGCTCCTCCCTCTACGCCCCTCCTCCAGACCTCAGTCAGATCCTGTGCCCAGAGGAGACTGGGTGCACTGCAGGGGAGCTCTACTGAGTTTCTCTGAAAATACTTTTTGTTAGGTTTTTTATTTTCAGGGAGCACTGCTGGCAACAGGCTCCCTGCATCGAGGGACTGGGGAGAGAGAAGCAGACCTACTTAAGTGATAGGCTCTGCTTCTTAGGCTACTGGACACCATTAGCTCCAGAGGGTCGGAACACAGGTGTCGTCCTCGCTGTTTGTCCCGGTGCCGCGCCGCCGTCCTCCTCACAGAGCCGGAAGATAGAAGCCGGGTGAGTATAAGAAGAAACTTCACAGGCGGCTATCAGACTTCAGATCACATTTAATTGGCGCAGTGAGTGTATTATTTATTCTATAAAAGAGCGCTGTACAGTCTGGGATTTTACTCCAGTGTCCAGTGGCGCTGGGTATGTGCTTGCATACTCTCCCTCTGTCTCTCCAATGGGCCTTATTGGGGGGGCTGTCCCCATAATTGTATATCCCAGTGTGTGTGGGGGTGTCAGTACGTGTGTGTCGACATGTCTGAAGCGGAAGGCTCGTCTAAGGAGGAGGTAGAGCAGATGATTGTGGTGTCTCCGTCGGCGACGCCGACACCTGATTGGTTGGATATGTGGAATGTTTTAAATGCAAATGTCTTTATTACATAAAAGATTGGACAAAGCAGAGTCCAGAGAAAAAGCAGGGAGTCAATCCATGGCTTTGACTGTGTCACAAGGCCCTTCGGTCCCAGGTAGCAGTCACTGATACCGACACGGATTCTGACTCCAGTGTCGACTACGATGATGCGAGGTTACACCCAAGGGTGGCCAAAAGTATTCATTATATGATTATTGCAATAAAAGATGTTTTGCATATCACAGAGGACCCCTCTGTGCCTGACACGAGGGTTTGCATGTTTAAGGAGAAGAAACCTGAGGTTAACTTTCCCCCATATCATGAGCTGAACGCTTTATTTGAAAAAGCTTGGGAAACTCCGGACAAGAAACTGCAGATTCCCAAGAGAATTCTTATGGAGTATCCTTTCCCCGCACAGGACAGGTTACGGTGGGAATCCTCACCCAGGGTGGACAAGGCTTTGACGCGCTTGTCCAAAAAGGTGGCGCTACCGTCTCCAGACACGGCAGCCCTCAAGGATCCTGCTGATCACAGACAGGAGACTACCTTAAAATTAATTTATACACATACGGGTGCCTTGCTCAGACCGGCAGTAGCGTCGGCATGGGTATGTAGCGCAATAGCAGCATGGGCAGATAACTTGTCATCTGACATTGACGCCCTAGATAAGGATAGCATTTTATTGACCTTGGGTCATATTAAAGACGCAGCGTTATATATGAGAGACGCTGCGAGAGACGTTGGGCTGTTGGGTTCAAGAGCCAATGCCATGGCAATTTCTGCTAGGCGAGCCCTGTGGACCCGCCAATGGATGGGTGATGCCGATTCAAAGAGACATATGGAAACTTTGCCTTACAAGGGTGAGGTTTTATTTGGGGAGGGCCTCGCGGACCTGGTTTCCACAGCTACCGCGGGTAAATCTTCTTTTTTGCCTTAGGTTCCCCCACAGCAAAAGAAAACGCCTCAATATCAGATGCAGTCCTTTCGGTCGCATAAATCCAGAAGAGGTCGGGGCTCTTCCTTCCTCGCCAGAGGTAAGGGTAGAGGGAAAAGATTGCCTGCTACGGCTAGTTCCCAGGAACAGAAGTCCTCCCCGGCTTCTACAAAATCCACCGCATGATGCTGGGGCTCCACTGCGGGAGTCCGCGCCGGTGGGGGTACGTCTTCGACTCTTCAGCCAGTTCTGGGTTCTGTCAGATTTGGATCCTTGGGCGATAGAGATTGTATCTCAAGGCTACAAACTGGAATTCGAAGAAGTGCCTCCTCGCCGATTTTTCAAGTCGGCTTTGCCAGCTTCTCCCCCAGAAAGGGAAATAGTTTTAGCTGCAATACAAAAGCTGTGTCGACAGCAGGTGATTATCAAGGTTCCCCTAATACAACAGGGAAAAGGGTACTATTCAACCCTATTTGTGGTCCCGAAACCGGATGGCTCGGTCAGACCCATTCTGAATCTAAAATCCCTAAACCTGTATAATAAAAGGTTCAAATTCAAGATGGAATCTCTCCGGGCAGTGATCTCCAGCCTGGAAGGGGGGGATTTTATGGTATCACTAGACATAAAGGATGCATACCTTCATGTCCCCATTTATCCTCCTCATCAGGCGTACCTGAGATTCGCTGTACAGGACTGTCATTACCAGTTTCAGACGTTGCCGTTTGGGCTGTCCACGGCCCGAGGATTTTCACCAAGGTAATGGCGGAAAATAAGAATTTACTCACCGGTAATTCTATTTCTCGTAGTCCGTAGTGGATGCTGGGTACTCCGTAAGGACCATGGGGTATAGACGGGCTCCGCAGGAGACTGGGCACTCTTAAAAGAAAGATTAGGTACTATATCTGGTGTGCACTGGCTCCTCCCTCTATGCCCCTCCTCCAGACCTCAGTTAGGGAAACTGTGCCCGGAAGAGCTGACATTATTAGGAAAGGATTTGGAATCCAGGGTAAGACTCATACCAGCCACACCAATCACACCGTACAACTCCTGATAACTATACCCAGTTAACAGTATGAACAATAACTGAGCCTCTCTCAACAGATGGCTCATACAATAACCCTTTAGTTAAGCAATAACTATATACATGTATTGCAGAGAGTCCGCACTTGGGACGGGCTCCCAGCATCCACTACGGACTACGAGAAATAGAATTACCGGTGAGTAAATTCTTATTTTCTCTGACGTCCTAGTGGATGCTGGGTACTCCGTAAGGACCATGGGGATTATACCAAAGCTCCCAAACGGGCGGGAGAGTGCGGATGACTCTGCAGCACCGAATGAGCAAACTCAAGGTCCTCCTCAGCCAGGGTATCAAACTTGTAGAATTTTGCAAAAGTGTTTGAACCCGACCAAGTAGCAGCTCGGCACAGTTGTAAAGCCGAGACCCCTCGGGCAGCCGCCCAAGAAGAGCCCACCTTCCTCGTGGAATGGGCTTTTACTAATTTAGGATGCGGCAGTCCAGCCGCAGAATGTGCAAGCTGAATCGTGCTACAGATCCAGCGAGCAATAGTCTGCTTTGAAGCAGGAGCACCCAGCTTGTTGGGTGCATGCAGGATAAATAGCGAGTCAGTTTTTCTGACTCTAGCCGTCCTGGAAACATAAAGTTTCAGGGCCCGGACTACGTCCAGCAACTTGGAATCCTCCAAGTCCCTAGTAGCCGCAGGCACCACAATAGGTTGGTTCAAATGAAACGATGATACCACCTTAGGGAGAAATTGGGGACGAGTCCTCCATTCTGCCCTTTCCATATGGAAGATCAGATATGGGCTTTTACATGACAAAGCCGCCAATTCTGACACACGCCTAGTCCAAGCTAAGGCCAAAAGCATAACCACTTTCCACGTGAGACATTTTAGCTCCACGGTCTTAAGTGGCTCAAACCAGTGGGATTTTAGGAATCCAACACACGTTAAGATCCCAAGGTGCCACTGGAGGCACAAAAGGGGCTGAATATGCAGCACCCCTGTAACAACGTCCGAACTTCAGGCAGTGAAGCCAGTTCTTTTTGAGAGAAAAAAGGGATAGGGCCGAAATCTTGGCCTTTATGGATCCTAATTTTAGGCCCATAGTCACTCCTGACTGTAGGAAGTGCAGGAATCGACCCCCCTGGAATTCTTCTGTAGGGCCTTCCCGGCCACACACCAAGCAACCTATTTTCGCCATATACAGTGAAAAAGTCTTGCTGTCACGTCTTTCCTAGCCTTTATCAGCGTAGGAATAACTGCATCCGGAATGCCCTTTTCCGCTAGGATCCGGCGTTCAACAGCCATGCCGTCCAACGCAGCCGCGGTAAGTCTTGGATCAGACAGGGTCCCTGTTGCAACATGTCCTGACTGAGAGGCAGAGGCCATGGGTCCTCTGAGAGCATTTCTTGCAGTTCCGGGTACCGAGTCCTTCTTGGCCAATCCGGAGCAAAGAATATTGTTCACACTCCTCCGTTTATTACAATTCTCAGCCCTTGGGTCTGAGAGGAAGAGGAGGGAATATATAGACCGACTGGAACACCCACGGTGTTACTAGTGCGACCACAGCTATCGCCTGAGAGTCCCTTGACCCAGCGTAAAACCTTTTTTATCTTTTTATTGAGGTGGGACGCCATGTAGTCCACCTGAGGCAGTTTCCATCAATTTGCAAAACTGCGTGAAGACTTCCTGATGAAGTCACCACTTTCCCGGGTGGAGGTCGTGTCCACTCCCGGAATGAACACTGCTGACAGTGCGCTTACTTGATTCTCCGCCCAGCGAAGAATTCTGGTGGCTTCTACCCTCGCCACCCTGCTCTTTGTGCCGCCCTGGCGGTTTACATGAGCCCCTGCGGTCTGACTGGATCAGAACCGGTTGGTCGCGAAGCAGGAACTCCGCTTGACTTAGGGCGTTGTATATGGCCCTTAGTTCCAGGATATTGATGTGAAGGCAAGTCTGTTGGCTTGACCACAAACCTTGGAATTTTCTTCCCTGTGTAACTGCCCCCCACCCTCGGAGGCTTGCATCCGTGGTCACCAGGACCCAGTCCTGAATGCCGAATCTGCGGCCCTCGAGAAGGTGAGCACTCCGCAGCCACCACAGGAGAGACACCCTGGCCCTGGGGAATAGGGTGATTAACCGATGCATCTGAAGATGTGATCCGGACCACTTGTCCAGTAAGTTCCATTGCCCTTGCATGGAACCAGCCGAAGGGGATGGCCTCGTATGATGCCATCATCCTTCCCAGGACTCGAGTGCAGTGATGCACTGACACCTGTTTTGGTTTTCAATGGATTCCTGACCAGTGTCATGAGCTCCTGAGCTATCTCTATCGGGAGATAAACCCTCTTCTGGTCTGTGTCTAGGATCATGCCTAGGCGAGGCAGATGAGCTGTAGGAACCAACTGCGACTTCGGAATATATAGAATCCAGTCGTGTTGCCGTTTCACTTCCAGAGAAGTAGAGAGCAACTGCTCTCTTGATCTCGCTTTTATGAGGAGATCATCCAAGTATGTGATAATAGTGACACCTTGCTTCCGCAGGAGCACCATCATATCCGCCATTACCTTGGTGAAATTGGTAATGACAATCCCGTACCGCAATTCTGAGGTACGCCTGATGAGGTGGATAAATGGGGACACGAAGGTATGCATCCCTTATGTCCCGATTCATTTCAGGCTTGCAATGACCGCTCTTAGCGATTCCATCTTGAACCTGAACCTTTTCAGGTATATGTTCAGAGATTTTAATACAATATGGGTCTAACCGAACCGTCTGGTTTCGGGATTATAACATGGTCGAATAATAACATCCTCTTGTTGAAGGAGGGGACCCTTGACCACCACCTGTTGAAGATACAATTTACGAATTGCAGTTAACACTGGCCCCCTCTCTTGGGGGGAAGCCCGCCGGGTCCTCGGTGAGGGGGCATCTTCTCACAGTCCAGCCTGTATCCCTGCGATACAATTTCTATTGCCCAGGGATCTAACAGGGAGTGAACCCACTTGTGGCCGAACTTACGAAGGCGTGTCCCCACCGGGCCTAGCTCCGCCTGTGGAGCCCCAGCGACATGCGGTGGATTTTTGTAGAGGCCGGGGAGGACTTGTGTTCCTGGGGACTAGCTGTGTTGTACAGCTTCTTTCCTCTGCCCCCGGCTCTGACAAGAAAGGACGCACCTCAGACTTTCTTGTTTCTTTATTCGAAAAGCTGCATTTAATAATGTCGTGCTTTCCTAGGCTGTGCAGGAATATAAGGCAAAATATCAGAATTACCAGCTATAGCTGTGGAGACCAGGCCCGAGAACCTTTCTCCACACAATCCTCAGCCTTCCATATGCCTCTTAAGTCGGCATCATCTGTCCAATGTATATTCTACAGGACACGTCAAGCAGAAATCGACATAGCTTTTGTCTCTAGGACCCAGTATACTCATGTCCCTTTGGGCATGCTTTTTAATTATATATCTATCACTTAAGACAGCATCTTAAAATATTTATATGCATACTAGGGTCTCAATCTCTGCTGATAAGGTACCTGTCCACGCTGCCACAGCGCTATAAACCCATGCCGACACAATCGCCGGTCTGGGTAGTATACTAGAATGTGCACACTATCTGCAGGATCCCTGAGAATAGCTAGTGCAAACAGGACACCCAAGGGGAAGATTCTCAACACATCCTGGCCCTAGTGGGGAAAGGATACAGCCTGAGAATTCTCTTGTGGGAAGCTGCCGTCTCTTGTCTGGAGATTCCCGCTCTTTTTCCTCATGAGAGGAGGGAAATTTACCTCAGCATTCTTCCCCTTAACATGTGTACTCTCGTGTCAGGGACAGATGAGTCATCAGTGATATGCAAATCATCTTTTATTCCAATAATCATATATTGAATATCTTTTAGCCCTCTTGGCTGTAACTTTGCATTATCGTAGTCGACAGTGGAGTTAAACTCCGTGTCGATACCTTGTTATTTTGGATAGTGAACATAGAGAGACTCTGAAGGACTCTGTGACATAGGGACAGACCAGGGTATATTTCCTTTCTGTTCCCTAACCTTTTGTGCAATAATTTTACCTCAGCACTTACACATATCCAAACGGGTGTCGGCGTTGTCGACGGAGACACCCTCCCACACACATATCCGCTCTATCACCTCCTTAGAGGAGCCTTTTACCTCAGACATGTCGACACACGCGTACCGACACACCACACACACAGGGGATGCTCAATTTGAAGACAGTTCCCCCACCAGGCCCTTTGGAGAGACAGAGAGAGAGTATGCCAGCACACACCACAGCGCTATATAATACAGGGATGTACACTATACTGAGTGATTTTTCCCCTATAGCAGCTTATATACACAGTTTTGCGCCTAAATTTATGTGCCCCCCCTCTCTTTTTTACCCTTTGTGTACCAGGATACTGCAGGGGAGAGCCTGGGGAGCTTCCTTCCAGCTGAGCTGTGAAGAGAAAATGGCGCCGGTGTGCTGAGGAAGAAGGCCCGGCCCCCTCAGCGGCGGGCTTCTGTCCTTTTATGTACTTTAATGGCGGGGGTTAATGCACATATACAGTTTATCAGACTGTATTATGTGCTTTTCGCCAAGTAAGGTAATCTAATTGCTGCCCAGGGCGCCCCCCCCCCCCCCCAGCGCCCTGCACCCATCAGTGACCGGAGTGTGTGGTGTGCTAAGGGAGCAATGGCGCACAGCTGCAGTGCTGTGCGCTACCTTAATGAAGACCGGAGTCTTCAGCCGCCGATTTTCAACTTCTCTTCGTTCTTCTGGCTCTGCAAGGGGGACGGCGGCGCGGCTCCGGGACCGGACGACCGAGGACTGGGCCTGTGTTCGATCCCTCTGGAGCTAATGGTGTCCAGTAGCCTTAGAAGCCCAAGCTAGCTGCAAGCAGGTAGGTTCGCTTCTCTCCCCTCAGTCCCACGTAGCAGTGAGTCTGTTGCCAGCAGATCTCACTGAAAATAAAAAACCTAACAAATACTATCTTTTCTAGGAAGCTCAGGAGAGCCCCTAGGGTGCATCCAGCTCTGGCCGGGCACAGATACTAACTGAGGTCTGGAGGAGGGGCATAGAGGGAGGAGCCAGTGCACACCAGATATAGTACCTAATCTTTCTTTTAAGAGTGCCCAGTCTCCTGCGGAGCCCGTCTATACCCCATGGTCCTTACGGAGTACCCAGCATCCACTAGGACGTCAGAGAAATAATGGTGCTCCTACGCAGGCAAGGAGTCACAATTATCCCATACTTGGACGATCTCCTGATAAAAGCGAGATCGAGAGATCAGTTGCTGAAAAGCGTGTCACTCTCCCTGAGAGTGCTGGAGCAACACGGCTGGATCCTAAATCTGCCAAAGTCGCAGTTGATTCCAATGACTCGGCTATCATTTTTAGGCATGATTCTGGACATGGAAAAGAAGAGTGTTTTTCTGCCAACGGAAAAAGCACAGGAACTCCAGAGCATGGTCAGAGACCTGTTAAAGCCAAAAAGAGTGTCAGTTCATCTATGCACTCGAGTACTGGGAATTATGGTGGCGGCCTACGAGGCCATCCCCTTTGGCAGGTTCCATGCGAGGACTTTTCAGTGGGACCTTCTGGACAAGTGGTCGGGTCCCATCTACAAATGCATCAGAAAATAAGCCTGTCCCCCAGGGCCAAGGTGTCTCTCCTGTGGTGGCTGCAGCGTGCTCACCTTCTAGAGGGTTGCAGGTTCAGCATTCAAGACTGGGTTCTGGTAACCACGGACGCGAGCCTCCGAGGATGGGGAGCAGTCACACAAGGAAGAAATTTTCAGGGACTGTGGTCAAGCCAGGAGGCTTGTCTACACATCAACATGTTGGAATTAAGGGCCATATACAATGGTCTACGACAAGCGGAGACCCTTCTTCGCGACCTACCTGTTCTGATTCAATTGGACAACGTCACAGCAGTGGCTCATGTAAACCGCCAAGGCGGGACAAGGAGCAGAGTGGCAATGGCGGAAGCCACCAGGATTCTTTGCTGGGCGGAAAATCACGTAAGCGCGCTGTCAGCAGTCTTCATTCCGGGAGTGGACAACTGGGAAGCAGACTTCCTCAGCAGACACGATCTCCATCCAGGAGATTGGGGTCTTCATCAAGAAGTTTTTGCAGAGATAACAAGTCGTTGGGGGCTTCCTCAAATAGACATGATGGTGTCACGCCTCAACAAGAAACTTCGGAGGTATTGTTCCAGGTCAAGGGACCCTCAGGCTGTAGCGGTAGAAGCCCTGGTGACACCGTGGGTGGTTCCGTCGGTCTATGTCTTCCCTCCTCTTCCACTCATCTCAAAAATACTGAGAATCATAAGATGAAAAAGAGTCCAGACAATACTCATTGTTCCGGATTGGCCTCGAAGGGCCTGGTATTCAGATCTTCAGGAAATGCTTACAGAAGATCCGTGGCCTCTTCCTCCCAGGGAGGACCTGTTGCAGCAGGGGCCCTGCGTGTTCCAAGATTTACCGCAGTTACGTTTGACGGCATGGCGGTTGAACGCCAAATCCTAGCTAGGAAAGGTATTCCGGGGGAAGACATCCCTACGCTGATAAAAGCTAGGAAGGAGGTGACGGCGAAACATTATCACCGTATCTGGAGAAAATATGTACCTTGGTGTGAAGCCAAGAATGCTCCTACGGAAGATTTCCACCTGGGCCGTTTTCTCCACTTTCTGCAGACAGGAGTGGATATGGGCCTAAAGTTGGGCTCCATTAAGGTGCAGATTTCGGCCCTGTCAATATTCTTTCAGAAGGAATTGGCTTCTATCCCAGAAGTCCAGACTTTTGTAAAGGGAGTGCTGCACATCCAGCCTCCTTTTGTGCCCCCAGTGGCGCCATGGGACCTTAACGTGGTGTTACAGTTCCTTAAGTCACACTGGTTTGAACCTCTTCAAACAGTTGAGTTAAAATTTCTCACTTGGAAAGTGGTCATGTTGTTAGCCTTGGCATCTGCGAGGCGGGTGTCCGAATTGGCGGCTTTGTCTCACAAAAGCCCCTATCTGATTTTCCATGTGGATAGAGCAGAGTTGAGGACTCGTCCTCAATTTCTGCCTAAGGTGGTTTCATTGTTTCGTATGAACCAACCTATTGTGGTGCCTGGGGCTACGGGTGACTTGGAGGATTCCAAGTCTCTTGATGTAGTCAGGGCCTTAAAAGTTTATGTAGCCAGGACGGCTCTGGTTAGGAAAAAGAGGCATTGTTTGTCCTGTATGCAGCCAACAAGGTTGGCGCTCCTGCTTCTAAGCAGACTATTGGATCTGTAACACGATTCAGCAGGCTCATTCTACGGCTGGATTGCCGTTACCAAATTCGGTAAAGGCCCATTCCACTAGGAAGGTGGGTTCTTCTTGGGCGGCTGCCCGAGGTGTCTGGGCATTACAACTTTGCAGAGGAGCTACTTGGTCGGGTTCAAACACTTTTGGTAAATTCTATAAGTTTGATACCTTGGCTGATGAGCACCTCATGTTTGCTCAATCGGTGCTGCAGACTCATCCGCACTCTCCCGCCCGGTCTGGAGCTTTGGTATAATCCCCATGGTACTTACGGAGTCCCCAGCATCCTCTAGGACGTAAGAGAATATAAGATTTTAAACCTACCGGTAAATCTTTTTCTCCTAGTCCGTAGAGGATGCTGGGCGCCCGTCCCAGTGCGGACTAAATTCTGCAAGGCTTGTATATAGTTATTGATTACATAAGGGTTATGTTACAGTTTTGATCAGTCTCTTCTTTCCCTCTGACAAAACAGAGATGGGGGGAGTATATATAGTGAAGTACAGTTTTATTTCCAGTGTAACAACATTAATTCCAATAAAATAAACATCCACCAAATTTTCGGGCAAGTGTGCGTACCAGATCAAGAGGAGTGACAAGAGGTGTTCATCCTTAAGCGTATGTGTGATGTTAATACAGTTACCTCCCGGGATATTAGCTCCGTCTCACCACTGGCTAGGCACCTCCTGGTCACTCCCACTCACTTCTTGGTCTGATGCAGTCTGTCCCAGCAATTACCAACGCGTTTCTGCTCATACAGAGCCTTTATCAAGGCTCTGTATGAGGTGCCGAGCCAGTGGAAGTAAACCTGTACTTCACTGTATATACTCCCCCATCTCTGTGTTGTTGGAGGGAAAGAAGTGTAGTAGGGATTATTATGAAAATTCTCCATAAGAACTGAAACTTCGTGTGTTGGAGAATCTAGGAGGAAGGTTCTGTGTGAGATCACATTTTATATCCTGTATTATCCCAGAAGATGCGCACATCTGCAAATCGTGACTGTTTTTGTGGACTAAGTAGAAGTGGGTGTGACCACTTCAGCAGCTGTTGCAGTACTACTGAGTTGGAGCGCTGGTTCGGCTATTATCTATTATTAATTTACCGATATGCAATGTACAGCTGTGAATACAAATTCGAAAGGACACGGGAGCTTAGTAAATTTACCCCATCATATTGAAAGCGATTATATGCATCTGTCTTGTAAGCCAGGAGTAGAATTAATTTCATCAAGTAGGATCCCAAGGAACTGTTAGCAATAAATGTTTTCTCAGATCACAAGTATAATAGTCCTATTACCTTGATGATTTTATATTACAGTATAAGGAATTTTGACTACTTACTTGGTCCAAATATACAATTCTAGGATATATACTGCGCTATATCTATTAGGCTTTAAATGGCATCTCTTTTGCTTATTTGTACACTTATTCTCTGCTTCTCTGGTATAATATCTGCAGACACCTCACAGAAATGGGAAGACTATTTACTTTTTCCTAAAAGTGCAAATGTTCTTAAAATCCATAAAAAGCCTCTAAAAAGCAAGATAAGCTACATTAAAAAAAGCAAGATCATACATAACATGTGTATAATAGGTTTTATCCTAAGGCTAAAGCTGCTCCTCACCCCATGGGGGAAATTCTTTTTGTGTCAGGTACCCCTAGATGGTCCCAGATGGAACAATTAAAGTGTTGCTCCGTTTCGCCACACACAGCCGCTGACATTACTGGCATGTTGTTCCATCATTTTGACAGACTGGTAACTAGTATAGAGTATAAATTACATGGTAAGCATTATCTGGTTATTTACCATGCTGCTCCTTTACCTCCCCATAGTGGCAGTGCTGTGGGGCCTTTGGAGCCGATGACTGGAACCTGAACATTTACTTTAACTGCACAGATGCCAATGCTAGCCGTGAGAGATGTGGAGTGCCGTTCTCCTGCTGCACTAAAGACCCTGCTGTAAGTTTTTCCTATTACACCAATATAGTGCATAGCTGAGGTATTTGTCCTTCACTTCCACCTCTGTTTACATGAAACACTTATGGGATGTGATGTCTCGCCTCTTCAGTACTAGTGTCACTCTCTTGTCAGCATCTCCGACTCATCATACATATTGATGAGTCTGAGACAAAAGGAAAGGTTAAGAAAAAAGATAAAAACAAACCATTTGACAATTACCATTATGTGCACTGTTCCCATGCCTGAATTGAAGACACGTTTGTGTTTGTCCAATCATCCTCTCATTTCTATTTTTGCTGTCATAGCCATTGATGCTTAACAACAATAATACCGTAACTGATTGTCAAAGTAAAAAACATTCATGGGTGCCATCAAGTGGAAATGTATGGTATTTTCTCCCCTTAATAACATTCAAATTATTGGTTAAATCTGGATTATGTTATCAGTATTTGTTTAGAACAAAAAATAATATAAAGTGTAATATTTTGGAGGGTGGTCTACCACTGCCCTGCATGCTGAAGATGCTTCTTTACAGCAGAGCATTCTGGGAGTTGTACAGATGTGTCCTCAGTCACTTATCCTTTTTGCACTTATGGCGCAAGACGCCTATCGCAATTTAGATGCTCCACCATGGGTAGCGATTCTCATGCTCGGGTACTTTAGCTCAAATTTTGTGTCTTAGGGGTCTATTTACTAAGCCTTGGATGGAGATAAAGTCGCTGGAGATAAAGTACCAGCCAATCAGCTCCTAACTGTCATTTTTCAAACCCAGCCTGTAACATGACAGTTAGGAGCTGATTGGCTGGAACTTTATCTCCAGCGACTTTATCTCCATCCAAGGCTTAGTAAATAGACCCATTAGTGCCTTATTCAGCTTCAGGTGCAAAATTGCAAATTGATTATCGGGCGAAGGTGTGATCGCATAGCGATTGACAGGAAGTGACCATATGTGGGAGATTACATGGCGTTTGTGGTGAATGGTTGGGAAAATGCCTTTGTGTCATGGCCGTATCTGGGGCGTGCATTTGGCATCAGCTGCGATCATAGACATGACACCTCTGCGACTGCTGCCACGTATATCTGCGTATGCATAGGTCAACTGGAATTGTCGCTGGTACTTGAATTCTGCATATGAAACGGAACTCTGCGATTGCATATGCAGATTTGTGAAAACATCGGTGGGTGTCTGGGTGGCTCTTCACGTGCGTTTTTTTTTTTTTTTAACAGAAACCGTTCTGAGAAATTTGCAGTTACTATCTCAATAGTGATCGAAGCTGAATGAGGTCCATAATTCGCTAATAGTGCCAAGTAGTCCGACTTAGTCGTTTTTGTCTCAAAGAAATTAGTATAAAGTAGCAGATTACGCATAACGATGCATGGTGCAAATAACTCATATAGGACCCGCTGTCTTTTGACTTTTAACACAGATTGCATACTTTTTTCCCGGATATTGCATCTAAGGCCCTCATTCAGCATGGATCACTATTGCTACTAAAAGTGCAATTTTTGCAATCTCAATTGTAGAGGATCGCACAGGTAGTTGCCGCCCAGAAAAGAAAAAGAAAAGACGCCCACTGCAGTTTTGCGATGCATACGCAGTTACATATGCATCACAGTCCATATACAAAATCGGAAACATTGAAAGGATAAATTCAGTCTGCGTCCACAAATCTGCACATGCTGTAACATGCAAGTGATCACAGATGACGTCAGAGACACGCCCGTCAATTGGCCAATACACGCAACGGCCATTACACGCCTGCATTTTTGCCACCACTCCCACAAAACGACATGTTACCGCCCCTAAACACTCACTTTCTGTCAATGTATATGATCGCATCGTTTTAAAATTGCAAAATGGCTCTGATGCATGCGCAATGCTTATGCAGCGCAAGTGCAGTATTTCGCTAATCATTACAGTCCATGCTGAATTAGGCCCTAAATTCGCTAATAGTGTACTTAGGGCCTAATTCAGACCTGGTCGCTGCAGCGGCAGCAAACGCAGGCTGAAGCCCTGTGCTGTGTGCGCATGCACAGCAGCCGCACTATGCATGTGCACACAGTGAGGTGCGAAGGCATCGTACTTGTGTGATCGCCTCTGCCTCATTGACAGGCAGAGGTGGTCGTGGGGATGTCAGCAGCATTGCGGCAGCATTTTTCGGGGCGTGGTCCGGACAATGCAGGCTGTCCGTACCGTTTGCAGGGCGGGCCATGGTGGCTTTGTGACGTCACACGCAGCGGCCAAAAACATGGCGGGTAGGCAGGGAGATACTCGGCAGGAGCGAAAGCATCGCTGCTGTGTGTGCGATGCTTTCAATGTCTGCGGTATGGGGGGGGGGGGGACTAGCACCTGGCATGTGGAGCGGACTAGCCCTGTGCTAAAAAAATACTAATCCTAATATTGAATGGTGCAAGTCACTGGTTCAGGACCTCTGTCTTTTACCTTTCACCAAGATTGAATTAGTTTTTGCCTGAATTTTGCATCTTAATTTGCTAATAGGGTACTAAGTGCTTAGTATTCTTATCACAAAAGAATTGGTAGTAAATAGCAGATAAAAATGCATAGTTTAAGGAAAGGGTTGCATGACGTGTCTGTTGTGCGCCAAATGGGTGCTATTTGGTGCGGTTTGATATGTGTACATGGACACCTCTTTAGTTATACTATATCCTGACAGGCCAAAGGTGATTGCTGGTATACTGTGTGCTATTTTGTTCATGACTTTAATATTTTGGTCTTTTTTTTTCCTTTATTGTCTAGGAAGATGTCATTAATACTCAGTGTGGCTATGATGTCAGACAGAAGCCTGTAAGTAGTAGTGATTATTCATATACAAGTGTATTTTGAATCTAAAAAAGTAAAAAATGCACTTTTCTATTAATAACGTATTCCAGGGATTAGTGGCACCCTCATTTAGTATGCTGCACAATTCACTGGGAAAATTAAAACTTAGGGGCGTATTCAATCACAGTCGGATCCTCTCCGGCAGAGAGGATCCAACACTTCAGTATTCAGTAGCGGGCCGTTTTCCCTCCCATTCCGGCCATTCATTTCCTCCCTCTCTTATGGGCAAAAATTAATGGTCGAAAATGGCCAATTTTCAAAAGCAGCGGAGTCGAAATCACATGGCTGAGCAGAGATTCCGCTCATCCATATGTTTTTCAACTTGTCGGAATTTGACATGACAGGGCAGAAGAACGGCACTTCAATTGAATATCGAAGTGTCGGAAAATTAGGATTATTGGCGGAAAGTGCCGTCTTTCCGCCCTGTTGGAACTTCCGACTATGATTAGATACTCCCCTTAATGGGAAAGAGATGGTGTACAAACTACTTGCTACAATACAAGTCCATTCAGCGGTGTTTGAATAAACTTGTATCATGGTCAGTAGTTTGAAGACTGTCCCTTGCTCCCAGCCTGTGGAGGAGCCAGCATGGTAAGCAGCATTACATGCCCATCAACACACATTCTCGCCATTAACTTTCCATTTATTAGGTCTAATTTTTCAACAACTAAACATTTATTTAAAATTTTTTTTAACAAATCCTCAGATAAATGGACTTGTTTAAAATTATGAATGGTGGTAGAAAGGTGTGATAAGATCACTGCTAGATTTGATGCATGAAAGTAGATCACAACCTACATGTGTTCTCATACATCTAGCCTCAATACGCCACGCAGTGTGGATGCCTGGCACGAGTGAGCCGACAGGTCCGGTGCAATTCTGCTAGCTTTGGGCATCTTTTTTTTTTTTTTTTTTTGCTGCTAAAAATGCGTCTTAAGTCATAATGCGATGTGGCTATGATGCACCAGGAGACTGTGATATGTGACACTTTGACACTTGTATATCTGAGTCTGTATATGAAGTAAACAGAACTTGACATGAAAAAAATCTGTTGCTGCTACATTGTAGCACTTCATATGCAGGGGGTCATTCCGAGTTGATCGCACATAGCAACTTTTTGCTGCCCGTGCGATCAACTAGATGCCGCCTATGGGGGAGGGCTTTTTTGCATAGCTATGCAAAAACATTTTGTGCAGTTTCTGAGTGGCTTTCAAGTTACGATGTCTTCAGCCTGTCCGGTCCCAGAATTGACGTCAGACATCCGCCCTGCAAACGCCTGAGTTGGACTCGCCACTCCCAGAAAACGGTGAGTTGCCGCCCCGGAACGCCTTCCTGCTGTCAATGTTCTTGCGATCGCAGCACCGATCGCTTTCTTTGTTCTTCTTGACGTTGCCCACCGACGGCTGTTTCTGGGCAACGACATGCCTGCGCATTGCGGCCGCCGTGCTTGCGCAGAACCGACCCATTTGCACCGCTGCAAAAAACAGCAGCGTGTGAACGGGTCGGAATGACCCCCACAGTTTTAGAGACTCAGTCGCACACAGATATACAAGTGTCATATCAAATTAATCCACACAGTTTCCTGGTGCATTGTGTTGTGTCCAAGATGCATTTTTGGCAAAAAAAAAAAAGACGCCTGGCCCTAGCTGAGTCTTGCAACCTGGAACAACCGTAGCAAAGATGTAGGAGGACACATCTGTACTGGTAGCTGGACATGTCTGGAGAAATCTGTAGCCTTGTACAAATGTTGATGTTAATGGAGAGGATTATATCATCATATCTTTAGACATAACACCTATAAAGGCCTACATTCTATATACTGACACATTTTTCCAGGTTATATGATTTATGATTTATAGCAGGGGTCTTAAACCCACGGCCCGCTGAGGTGCTCTCCCTGGCCCTCCAAGCACTGGTTTATGTGTTTCCTTTTTTTTTTTTTTAAGATCCTCCGGTGCGCTCTGGAAGAAATGATTACAAGTCTGCCTGTACTGTCTGTATATAAGTGTGTGTCTGTGTGTCACCGCCGACCGCCCCGTGCCAATATATCTGTAGATATATTGGCCATCAGCTGTACTGCGCGGCCGACGCGATACGTCTGTGAACGACGGAGTTCACAGATGTATCGGCCATACACACTGGCCGACGGTCCCGCGATATATCGGCCGTTCAGGAGAACGGCCGATATATCGACCAGTGTGTACGGGCCTGAAGACTCCTGATTTATAGAATGAGTTTGTCAATATTTCCGTTTCTTATGGAGGTGTTGTTTTTTATTTATTTATTTTAAACAGGAATCTGTTTAGGATTAAGTGTGCAGTCCTCAGGGCTGGAGCTAACATTAGGCTATTATAAAACACTAAAGGCCCGTACATACTGGTCGATATATCGGCCGTTCTCTTGAACGGCCGATATATCGCGGGACCGTCGGCCAGTGTGTACGGCCGATAACGTCTGTGAACTCCGTCGTTCACAGACGTATCGCGTCGGCCGCGCAGCACAGCCGACGGACAATATATCTACTGATATATTGGCACGTCGCTGTGTGTGGCCGACCGCCCGTACACATGCTGCGGCGGCCGGCGGTGATTGACAGCTGAACTGGGCGGGCGTGTGTACACGCCCGCCCAGTTCATGACGTCAGTCCCCGACGGATCGGGCAGTGTGTATGCTCAACACACTGCCCGATCTGTCCATAGATATATCTGCAGATCAATTGATCTGCAGATATATCTATTAGTGTGTACCCACCTTAAGGGCGGTATTCAAATGATATATCACGCCCAATCTCCTTTCTAAAGTGATCCCCGTTATTGCACATATAACGCCCATAGTAATCCGGTTTAGCTGCATAAAGGGTTGGGCGCCTCCGCTACTCCAGGGGTAGCGAGCTGAAATGATTATACCACTCCCGTCAGCAGAAACAGACCGGGTGTGGAAGGGGGTGAAAAGAATTGAATGCTGCCCTAAGAACCTTAAAAAGTGATAAACTACCAGCCAATGAGCCATGTCAACTGCCATGCCACAGGCCCTGTTTGAGTTAAGAGCTGTTTAGGTGGTATCTTATTGCTGTTTGAAACATTTCTCCCAAGGCACAGGAGGCACTATTTCCAAATAGGGTTTGCATGTCCCGGTCTTGGCTGCTCTGAGCTCATAATAGTGTTATCTTCTCAACATAAAGGAACTAGATCAGCAAGCGACCATTCACACCAAGGGCTGTGTTCCACAGTTTGAGAAGTGGCTACAAGACAACCTAACCATTGTGGCCGGGGTCTTCATAGGCATTGCCCTACTACAGGTAAGTGAACTCCTAATAGGAAGAACAGTGATCACTCTGAAATGCCACATACTGTATGTCCAGCACTTTCATTACTAAAACATTTGCACTGGTAAAGCAGCAAATGGAGACTGAAGTATTCACAAATGAATTAAAAATGTAATGAGGAAATGTTCTTCATAAAAAGGCGGATGACATTTCTGATTCATGTGTTATGCTTCCGTGCTTACCTTGCAGTTACTGTAAGTGTACTTTGGCTACAGGTTCCACTGGCCATTAAATGTAATGTAGGAAAAGATCAGATCAACTGATTATATGCAACTCTAGGTTTGGTGTGGCAATTTGAAATATAATATAGGGACTGCCCTTTTGCTACCATGCTTTTTAGATTGAGAATATAAAGATGTCGTTTTGGAAATAGCAAACCTAATTTGCTTAAACATGTAGAATTTACTACTCTTTATAGGTCTGCCACATTTCTCATCATTGCTATAGTCTGCCCAGACAGATGTGCATGCACCACTGCATGGCACCACCAGAGGGAGCATTGTCACTCTATGTTGTGGGTATGGTGGTGTCACTCAGGATGCAAGCCATGTATCTTCACTGTAACACATTTGGTCTGTCTCATATTATCTCCCCCTCACTCATGTAGTAACCCATTTCGGTTTCCTCAGTATGTTAAGAATGAACAGTACACTGAATGTACAGAATGACTGAGTGCATTGGTCGCCTACACTGGAATTCCACAATGAGTTAAAGTATAAAGATCTACTGAATCAGCAGCTGTGTCTTGGTGGTGTGACTGTGTTTGAGCTTTCTTCAGATAAACATCTCAGGCTACTTCTGTGCAGGAAAATGCACTCTTTTGTTTATCAGCTACTGTACAGTTCACTTGTTTTGCAAACCTATCTCTTTCTGAAATGACATGTTAAAATGTATTCTTCATTTATTTCAAATCTACAATTGTGGCTGATGAGCGGAATAAGGATGTCTTAATGCCACAGATTCATCTAAGCATTCGCTTTTTTTTCTCTCCCAGATATTTGGCATATGCTTGGCTCAGAACTTGGTGAGTGACATTGAAGCTGTCCGAGCCAGCTGGTAAAGCTACAGTATTTGTGAGACACTGGAAGCCAATCCTCAGCCTGGCAGTATGTTAGCGTAGACCAGGCACAAATGTTCAAGACCTTTTTTGAGCAATGTAGAAGAATTCCTGGGCAGATTTTTCGGAACTAATGGCACAAGCTCATAGCATGTTTCTCTTCTATGCAAGAACGACTGCAGGTCCCTCATACCGAGAATTTAATGTGAAAATGGACAATCCAGGATTTTTTCTGTTTTTTTTTTTATTGCATGTAAAAGACGCAGCTTCATTGTGAAATCATCTTTATGCCACAGAACAGTGAATTGTACAGTGTTCTCAGATGCAGGGAAAACTACCAAGGTGAATGCACATGTTTTGGCAGACCCATCATTCTTCTACTGATAGCACAACACTCAGATGTATTTGATCAGCTTGTTATGTTTAAAATGACATTTTGTAAATATTACACCAAATGTTACATTGTTCTTACTTGTACAGTATATGGTTTCAGTCTAGTTTAATAGACTGTTAAGTGACAAAACACGGACGCATTATAATATGGACAAAGGCGGATTTCTGGAAAGCCCAAGTACAACGTATTTACAACAGTTTCCACAGTTCACATTTGCTCATCTTCGAATTCTATTTTTTCCTTTAAGTGTAATGTTTCACCGAAGGAAAGAATAAACCTATGTATTATGTTGTACACAGCACCTGCAATCACTTCTCTTTGAAAATGTCTTCTATGTATTGAAACAAACAAACAAACAAACAAAAAAAAATACTTATTTGATCTCCGTCATGTTTGAGAGAATTAAAGAAAAACATTGATTATTATGTGTGAAATGATTTTATGTCTTTACAGCCTCAGACAACAGCTGAGTCAAAACATTTAAATGGCAATGGTTCCTCTTTTTATTCCATAATCAATGGTCCTCGTTATATAAGGAACACTTAATAAAAATGTTACACATTCCCTCTTCCATTGTGTCCCTAAAAAAAAATGCGTAAGTAGAAAGTTTTGTAATTAAAAGGTCTTTTTATTAATCATTTAGCAGGCCTATAATCCAACCTTGTGCAGGAGGTGACTGTCTTACAAATGTTTCTCTATGGAAGCTCTGTTAGTTAATGCTTTACCAACTGGGTTGTTAGTGTGGGCAAATAACTGCCACAAAAGGCTTCCATGTAAATGGTTTTTAAGAGTTCCGTGTCTCCATAATAAGAGGGGCCGCATTATCCCATTCTAGAAACTTCTAGTTCTCCCTAATTCGTTTAGGTGAGAACTTCACATACTGATCAGAAAATCCTCTCCTTCACTTTTGAGGTCTGAGAAGTGTGAAACAGTTTGTTGATATCGGGACATTTTATCAAGCAGTTTTTTCATCAAATGACACAAACCGCAGTTTTGTGTAATTTTATGTATCCTAGCTTTGTGGTCTATTTAGTAAGCAGTAAAAAGAGTGGAGAAGTTGCCCATGGTAACCAATCAGCTGCTATGTACAATTTTATAGAATGCATTTGGTAACTGTTCACTGCTGATTGGTTCTCCACTCTTTTCATTGCTTCATGAATAGACCCCTATGTAAGAACAGCCTAATGCAGGAAATTCCACATACAGATGTGTTCAAGTACATCTAGAAGCTGCTTGTACGTCCTATTAGCATTGTTTTGTAATAAGATGATATGTTAACAGAAAGTCACGACAAAAAAGACCCTCTACACCTACCTCGTCACTCAGCACTCATGGGTTATGTGTAACATGACTTGTAGAGCACAGAAGATAGATAGATGTATGTGGACACATCTGTAAAGGGGGGTACACACTAGGTGACATGCTCTATGAGCGACATCGCCTAGTGTTTCAACCTCCTGGGCGGTCGGCGCCAGTGCATACCTACTGAGCAATATGATGACCATATCGCTTAGTGACATCACGCCACGGCCAGGCCATGCCTGCAGTTCCTGGACGACAGTCCAAATTGAGCTGCATGCATGGCTGGCAGCGAGGGTCGTTAACGACCTGTGGGGCCGCACAACTCTCGACGTCACAGGCATACACACTTGCCGAGAAAGTAAATGACGTTGCTCAGGAAGGGTGAAAATGAACAACGTTGTTTACTTTCTCGGTAAGTGTGTATTCACCTTAAGTCTTCTGCAAAAGGCATACTACCACGGCAGACCACAGTCCCCATTATTATTGATAGGTGCTACACTGTAACCCCTGTGTACTGAAAGTCATTTCACTGTTGTTGTCAAAAATATGCTCTCATGTAGACTTCGTAATTAAAAGCAGTTGCCATTTCCCTGGGGTAAATGTCTATTATTATCATTATTATTACATTTTATTTATAGGGCGCCACAAGTGTTTCGCAGCACCGTACAAAGGACAGCACAGGGATAACTTAGCATTACAGTAAAATAACAAAAATAGAGTACAGGTAACAAAGAGCACCACAATTCTCAAGACATAATACAGCTAAGATGTAAGTAGCGAGGGAGTGATCATTGTACTACTTGGGGCTGGCGGCCATAGATAGAGATGAGCCTTTACCAGCAGGAAAAAAAAAGCGGTAAAGATGGTCGCTGAGTTAGGGAGAGCTGCGAGTGAAATGTGTCGAGAAGAGGGTTTTGACAACAAGAGGAAAGAGGGCCCTGCTCTGAAGAGCTAACAATCTAGTGGGGAGGGGCGACAGACAGATGACATGAGGTGCAAGCAAGCGGGAGGTGGCCTGATGGCAGTATGTAAGCAAAGCTTATCACAAGTAAAAGATACAGGTTATATGGATTACTGAAACCAGGTAAAATAGCGACCGCAACCAATCTGCCACAGAACCAGTTATATATGTTGGTAAATTAAAGTAATAGCTATTCTATGAACTGTTAGTCAATTACTTTAGGTTTGGCTAGGAGATTAATTTATTTAGGAATGCAAAAATAAATTACTGAAGACCGGTTCGATAGAAGCGTTAGAATTAAGCAATGCTGAATGCAGAAGCCTTCCTCAGGCTTGTGCTAAAGGAAATTTCTTAGAGAAAACATTTTCCAGGCCTGAAATTGAGATTTATTTTTTTTAATAATAAAAATATTTACAGCTATGTTTCATCTAGACCTAGTGGTCTAATGTAGCCCAAACATCAGTTAGGCCAATTCTTTTCCCTGGTTGTCGGCTTGATTCCCGATTTGTTGGCTGATCAGCAAAATACAGTGTGTTGAAAATCCCTGACTCGCCAATTCCAAGAATATTTGGGTCAGAATCAGTGATTCACAATTGTCTAACATGTTGGATTATGTAACCAGTCCAATTTGGGATTAGTTATATCAATTATAAAAATAGAAGACAAAAAGTTTTCTTTGTGCTTTTTATGTACTTCATCCTTCTGCTGAGTATTTATTAAAAAAAAAAAAGCTTGTAATGTACATATCTCCAGTTACAAATTCCATGCTAGCTGGCAGCACATCGTGAGGAACTCCTGTACAAAAGCTGTGAATCCGTAAATTGAAGACACTAATATGTTACATATATATACACACACACACACACACACACACAAAAACCCTCACTCACTGACTGACAATTAATTCTCTTACTTCCCGATATGTTAGGAAGCTGAAATGTAACATAGGTATTCTGCAGGTGGGAAATCGGAAAACTACGAAATCAGAATTTCTCTGACGTCCTAGTGGATGCTGGGAACTCCGTAAGGACCATGGGGAATAGCGGCTCCGCAGGAGACTGGGCACAAAAGTAAAAGCTTTATGACTAGCTGGTGTGCACCGGCTCCTCCCCCTATGACCCTCCTCCAAGCCTCAGTTAGATTTTTGTGCCCGGCCGAGAAGGGTGTATGCTAGGTAGCTCTCCTGAGCTGCTTAGAGTAAAAGTTTAAATAGGTTTTTTATTTTCAGTGAGACCTGCTGGCAACAGGCTCACTGTATCGTGGGACTAAGGGGAGAAGAAGCGAACTCACCTGCATGCAGAGTGGATTGGGCTTCTTGGCTACTGGACATTAGCTCCAGAGGGACGATCACAGGCTCAGCTTGGATGGGTCCCGGAGCCGCGCCGCCGGCCCACTTACAGAGCCAGAAGAGCGAAGAGGTCCGGAAAAATCGGTGGCAGAAGACGTTCCTGTCTTCAATAAGGTAGCGCACAGCACTGCAGCTGTGCGCCATTGCTCTCAGCACACTTCACACTCCGGTCACTGAGGGTGCAGGGCGCTGGGGGGGAGCGCCCTGAGACGCAATAAAACACGTTTTAAACCTTATATGGCTAAAGAAATGCATCACATATAGCTCCTGGGCTATATGGATGCATTTAACCCCTGCCAGTTTTCCTAAAAAAAGCGGGAGAAAAGGCCACCGAAAAGGGGGCGGAGCCTATCTCCTCAGCACACAAGCGCCATTTTCCCTCACAGCTCCGCTGGAAGGACGGCTCCCTGACTCTCCCCTGCAGTCCTGCTACAGAATCAGGGTAAAACAAGAGAGGGGGGGCACTAATTGGCAGATAATACAAATACAGCAGCTATAGAAGGGAGAAACACTTATATAAGGTTATCCCTGTATATATATAGCGCTCTGGTGTGTGCTGGCAAACTCTCCCTCTGTCTCCCCAAAGGGCTCGTGGGGTCCTGTCCTCTATCAGAGCATTCCCTGTGTGTGTGCTGTGTGTCGGTACGATTGTGTCGACATGTATGAGGAGGAAAATGTGGAGGCGGAGCAATTGCCTGTAATAGTGATGTCACCCCCTAGGGAGTCGACACCTGACTGGATGGTCGTATGGAAGGAATTACGTGACAGTGTCAGCACTTTGCAAAAAACTGTTGACGACATGAGACAGCCGGCAAATCAGTTAGTGCCTGTCCAGGCGTCTCAAACACCGTCAGGGGCTCTAAAGCGCCCGTTACCTCAGATGGTCGACACAGACCCAGACACGGATACTGACTCCAGCGTCGACGGTGACGAGACAAACGTAATGTCCAGTAGGGCCACACGTTACATGATCACGGCAATGAAGGAGGCTTTGAACATTTCTGATACTACAAGTACCACAAAAAGGGGTATTATGTGGGGTGTGAAAAAACTACCCATAGTTTTTCCTGAATCAGATTAATTAAATGAGGTGTGTGACAAAGCGTGGGTTTCCCCCGATAAAAAACTGCTGATTTCTAATAAATTATTGGCATTATACCCTTTCCCGCCAGAGGTTAGGGCGCGTTGGGAAACACCCCCTAGGGTAGATAAGGCGCTCACACGCTTATCAAAACAAGTGGCGTTGCCGTCTCCTGATACGGCCGCCCTCAAGGAACCAGCTGATAGAAAGCTGGAAAATATCCTAAAGGGTATATACACACATACTGGTGTTATACTACGACCAGCAATCGCCTCAGCCTGGATGTGCAGCGCTGGAGTGGCTTGGTCGGATTCCCTGACTGAAAATATTGATACCCTGGATAGGGACAGTATATTATTGACTATAGAGCATTTAAAGGATGCATTACTATATATGCGAGATGCACAGAGGGATATTTGCACCCTGGCATCAAGAGTAAGTGCGCTGTCCATTTCTGCCAGAAGAAGTTTATGGACACGACAGTGGTCAGGTGATGCGGATTCCAAACGGCATATGGAAGTTTTGCCGTATAAAGGGGAGGAGTTATTTGGGGTCGGTCTATCGGACCTGGTGGCCACGGCGACGGCTGGGAAATCCACCTTTTTACCCCAGGTCACCTCTCAGCAGAAAAAGACACCGTCTTTTCAAACTCAGTCCTTTCGTCCCCATAAGGGCAAGCGGGCAAAAGGCCACTCATTTCTGCCCCGGGGCAGAGGAAGGGGAAAAAGACTGCAGCAGGCAGCCTCTTCCCAGGATCAGAAGCCCTCCCCCGCTTCTGCCAAGTCTTCAGCATGACGCTGGGGCTTTACAAGCGGACTCAGGCACGGTGGAGGCCCGTCTCAAAAATTTCAACGCGCAGTGGGCTCACTCGCAAGTGGACCCCTGGATCCTGCAGGTAGTATCACAGGGGTACAAATTGGAATTCGAGACGTCTCCCCCCGCCGGTTCCTGAAGTCTGCTCTACCAACGTCTCCCTCCGACAGGGAGGCAGTATTGGAAGCTATTCACAAGCTGTATTCCCAGCAGGTGATAATCAAGGTACCCCTCCTACAACAGGGAAAGGGGTATTACTCCACGCTGTTTGTGGTACCGAAGCCGGACGGCTCGGTGAGACCGATTTTAAATCTGAAATCATTGAACACTTACATAAAAAGGTTCAAATTCAAGATGGAGTCACTCAGAGCAGTGATAGCGAACCTGGAAGAAGGGGACTATATGGTGTCTCTGGACATCAAAGATGCTTATCTCCATGTCCCAATCTACCCTTCTCACCAAGGGTACCTCAGGTTTGTGGTACAAAACTGTCATTATCAGTTTCAGACGCTGCCGTTTGGATTGTCCACGGCACCACGGGTCTTTACCAAGGTAATGGCCGAAATGATGATTCTTCTTCGAAGAAAAGGCGTCTTAATTATCCCTTACTTGGACGATCTCCTGATAAGGGCAAGGTCCAGGGAACAGTTAGAGGTCGGAGTAGCACTATCTCAGGTAGTGCTACGTCAGCACGGGTGGATTCTAAATATTCCAAAATCGCAGCTGATTCCAACAACACGTCTACTGTTCCTAGGGATGATTCTGGACACAGTCCAGAAAAAGGTGTTTCTCCCGGAGGAGAAGGTCAGGGAGTTATCCGAGCTAGTCAGGAACCTCCTGAAACCAGGACAAGTGTCAGTGCATCAATGCACAAGGGTCCTGGGAAAGATGGTGGCTTCTTACGAAGCGATTCCATTCGGAAGATTCCATGCAAGAACTTTTCAGTGGGATCTGCTGGACAAATGGTCCGGATCGCATCTTCAGATGCATCAGCGGATAACCCTATCTCCAAGGACAAGGGTGTCTCTCCTGTGGTGGTTGCAGAGTGCTCATCTTCTAGAGGGCCGCAGATTCGGCATTCAGGACTGGATTCTGGTGACCACGGATGCCAGCCTGAGAGGCTAGGGAGCAGTCACACAGGGACGAAATTTCCAGGGCTTGTGGTCAAGCATGGAAACGTCTCTTCACATAAATATCCTGGAACTAAGGGCAATTTACAATGCCCTAAGTCAAGCAAGGCCTCTGCTTCAGGGTCAGTCGGTATTGATCCAATCGGACAACATCACGGCAGTCGCCCACGTAAACAGACAGGGCGGCACAAGAAGCAGGAGGGCAATGGCAGAAGCTGCAAGAATTCTTCGCTGGGCGGAAAATTATGTGACAGCACTGTCAGCGGTGTTCATTCCGGGAGTGGACAACTGGGAAGCAGACTTCCTCAGCAGACACGACCTCCACCCGGGGGAGTGGGGACTTCACCCAGAAGTCTTCCACGTGATTGTAAACCGTTGGGAAAAACCAAAGGTGGACATGATGGCGTCTCGTCTCAACAAGAAACTAGACAGATATTGCGCCAGGTCAAGGGACCCTCAGGCGATAGCGGTGGACGCTCTGGTAACACCGTGGGTGTACCAGTCAGTGTATGTGTTCCCTCCTCTGCCTCTCATACCCAAAGTATTGAGAATCATAAGAAGGAGAGGAGTAAGAACTATACTCGTGGCTCCGGATTGGCCAAGGAGGACTTGGTACCCGGAACTTCAAGAGATGCTCACGGAGGACCCGTGGCCTCTACCTCTAAGAAAGGACATGCTCCAGCAGGGACCTTGTCTGTTCCAAGACTTACCGCGGCTGCGTTTGACGGCATGGAGGTTGAACGCCGGATCCTGAAGGAAAAAGGCATTCCAGATGAAGTCATCCCTACCCTGATCAAGGCCAGGAAGGATGTAACCGCGAAACATTATCACCGCATTTGGCGAAAATATGTTGCGTGGTGTGAGGCCAAGAAGGCCCCTACAGAGGAATTTCAACTGGGTCGTTTCCTGCATTTCCTGCAAACAGGACTATCTATGGGCCTAAAATTAGGGTCCATTAAGGTTCAAATTTCGGCCCTGTCAATATTCATCCAAAAAGAACTGGCTTCAGTGCCTGAAGTTCAGACGTTTGTCAAAGGGGTACTGCATATACAGCCTCCTTTTGTGCCTCCAGTGGCACCTTGGGATCTCAATGTAGTGTTGAGTCTCCTAAAGTCACATTGGTTTGAACCACTCACCACTGTGGAATTAAAATATCTCACATGGAAAGTGGTCATGCTGTTAGCCCTGGCTTCAGCCAGGCGTGTCTCAGAATTGGCGGCTTTATCATATAAAAGCCCTTACCTAATTTTTCATTCAGACAGGGCAGAACTGAGGACTCGCCCTCAATTTCTCCCTAAGGTGGTTTCAGCGTTTCACATGAACCAGCCTATTGTGGTGCCTGCGGCTACTAGGGACTTGGAGGACTCCAAGTTGCTATACGTAGTCAGGGCCCTGAAAATATATGTTTCCAGGTCGGCTGGAGTCAGAAAATCTGACTCGCTGTTTATCCTGTATGCACCCAACAAGCTGGGTGCTCCTGCTTCTAAGCAGACGATTGCTTGTTGGATTTGTAGTACGATTCAGCTTGCACATTCTGTGGCAGGCCTGCCACAGCCAAAATCTGTAAAAGCCCATTCCACAAGGAAGGTGGGCTCATCTTGGGCGGCTGCCCGAGGGGTCTCGGCTTTACAACTTTGCCGAGCAGCTACTTGGTCAGGGGCAAACACGTTTGCTAAATTTTACAAATTCGATACCCTGGCTGAGGAGGACCTGGAGTTCTCTCATTCGGTGCTGCAGAGTCATCCGCACTCTCCCGCCCGTTTGGGAGCTTTGGTATAATCCCCATGGTCCTTACGGAGTTCCCAGCATCCACTAGGACGTTCAGAGAAAATAAGAATTTACTTACCGATAATTCTATTTCTCATAGTCCGTAGTGGATGCTGGGCGCCCATCCCAAGTGCGGATTGTCTGCAATACTTGTATATAGTTATTGTTACAAAAATCGGGTTGTTTATTGTTGTGAGCCATCTTTTCAGAGGCTCCTACGTTTATCATACTGTTAACTGGGTTCAGATCACAAGTTGTACGGTGTGATTGGTGTGGCTGGTATGAGTCTTACCCGGGATTCAAGATCCTTCCTTATTATGTATGCTCGTCCGGGCACAGTATCCTAACTGAGGCTTGGAGGAGGGTCATAGGGGGAGGAGCCGGTGCACACCAGCTAGTCATAAAGCTTTTACTTTTGTGCCCAGTCTCCTGCGGAGCCGCTATTCCCCATGGTCCTTACGGAGTTCCCAGCATCCACTACGGACTATGAGAAATAGAATTATCGGTAAGTAAATTCTTATTTTTAATAAACCTCCCCTAAGGGGATGACATAATTACTGATGTGTGGCTTGCGTTGCATTAACGATAATGCCCAAACAGACAATCGGATCAAAATTTGGATTGCAAATGTTTGTTACTTTTTACAGTATCTGCTATGGGTGCTCCTCGGGTAACGATAAGAACCATGGATTAATATTTACTTACATTAAGACGTCTCAAATTTACAGCTCTATAGATTTACCAAATTTTTAACACTCATTTATATTTCCAACTGTGAAAATCAGACACTCCAGTGCACAGAATGGGTAACAGCTAGTTTTCAATATATGTACTAAGGCATGTGAATTATAGATTCAGATTAGTTTTCATATTTTTTTAATAAAAAATAGTAAAACCTAAAGAAGGCACTCACCATTTTTATGAAGATAGTTATTTTTTAAACCAAAGAGTTAAACATACAGCTCGAAGTTTTGGTTCATAAATGGACCCTTTTCAAGAACTCATAATAGTATAACCATCACCAGCTAAGATTATCTGCATGAAGACTAGTGAGTGTCTGCTTTATGGTATATATACTAGTAGCCGGATTCTTATACTCATGTTTAGATATGGAAAATCTGAAACAAAAGTACTAAGTTGCGTTGGCTATTCGAAAGGGTAAAAAACTTGATGGTATATGTTTTCTAAATTCTAATGATCATATTGACAATGCACACAATATAATGATTACATACTCATGTTCTAAAGAGATTTCTTGATAATTTAACCAAATAATAAAATGCAATATTAACGTTTCTCTTTAAAAAATTCTTAAAATGTTGTGTAAAGGTCCATACACACTAGATGATGTCGCTCTGTAAGCGTCTTCGTCTAGTGTTTCCACTCCTGGGCCGGGCGGGCGGCGGCCGCCCGTACACACAGTGATATAACCGCTCATATCACTCAGTGATATCAAGCAGCCGCCGGCCGTGCATGCAGCTCCTGGATGACAGTCCAGATTGAGCATGTATGCACTGCCGACAGCGATGATCGTTGCTGACCCGCAGGGCTGCGCATCGATCGTCGCTGGTGACATACCGTATATACTAGAGTATAACCCGACTTTTTCAGCACCTTTTTTTGTGCTGAAAAAGCCACTTCGGCTTATACTTGAGTGAGTATTTAGGAGGGACACGGAGGGCACAGCGCGCGGCTCTCCTGTGTCCCTCCTGCGTCTCCGGCGTGTGTGTGTGTTAAAGGAAGTGCACGAATCGGCACTTCCTTTAACACACACACGCCGGAGACGCAGGAGGGACACAGGAGAGCCGCGCGCTGTGCCCTCCGTGTCCCTCCTTCAGAAGACAGCGCGGGAGCGACGGAGGGTAAGTAACAAACTGGCACTGTGGGGCATATCTGGCAGCATGACGGCATATCTGGTACTGTGGGGCATAGCTGGAAGCATGAGGGCATATCTGGCACATCTGGTATTGTGGGGCATATCTGGCACTGTGGGGCATATCTGGCACTGTGGGGCATATCTGGCAGTATGAGGGCTGTGTACGGCTAGAGCTGCATTTCCCACCCTAGGCTTATACTCGAGTCAATAAGTTTTCCCAGGTTTTTGTGGTAAAATTAGGTGCCTCTGCTTATATTCGGGTCGACTTATACTCGAGTATAAACGGTACATACTTGCCGAGAAAATGAGCAACGTCACTCAGGAAGGAGGAAAATGAGCGACGTCGCTCATTTTCTCGGGAAGTGTGTTTGGGACTATAGTCTTTAAAACTCATACTTGTTGTTAAATCGAACACATTTGCTTACACTAGTTGTCAATATTAGAATAAAGTCGCTAAGTGTGAATTTCATGTGTTTCAAATGTATTGTTACAATAATGGTATGATTTGATCATCCATTAACAAGTCTCTTCAGATTTAAGTAACATATACATTAATACATCATTTTCAGGGTAAGTACAACCTATAAATTATATATACTATACTGCAAATGATAAGTGTTGGAACAAAGATTTTTTTTTTTTTTAAACACAGTTCCTAAATGTACAGATTATATTAACTGAAAAGAAATGTCACCTGACACACTGTTCAGTTCAGTTCAGACTGAAAACAGAGGGGCAGATTCAAATAGCCAGGAACTAGGCTGCAAAAAAAAATTTTCTATTCAATTAGAACAAGGCCCCGAAAGGGAGAAATGGTGGTTTTTAGTTTGTACCTCCAGAGTTGGCCATAAGGTTTTAAAAGTCTGTATTTTAATGTAAAAAAATAAAACAGTACCTCTATTACACTCCTTCTTTTGAATTATAAAGGCGCTTAAATAGAATAATGTGGCCAATAAGGACAATTAATTTACATGTAATTTTCCCCTAAAAGCAGAAGAGTTTAATGATGTGGGACTTGTATGTTGGGTGTTGTATTAATAGAAAAGAGCTTTTTGAACTTGCAGATGGGAGTTGTAAGTCTTTCCCCAATATTTTACTACTTATACTGTATATGAACATTTACAAAACACAATGGATACATTTAAACGTACTCAAATTCTCTACTTGTCCTCCATTAGTAAGAGGTATAAAACCACATTGTAAACAGCCTCTTCTACTTTTGTTACGGCCAATAGTTTGTGCAAAAAGCAGAATCAATACAACTTACTGTAATGCACTGTTTAGATGAATGAATAACACTGATTCTGTAGTTAAACAATGTGAGCACATTAACCTTACTTTATATAGAGGTGTGTTTAATACCCAAGTATTCTTGCATCCGTTTGAGGGAAGTCTCACATGACTACTCTTTCCACTCTGTGGCTTCCTCCTTAGTCACTAATGTCCCTTTTCCACTTAAGTCCCGGGTCTGACCTGGGATTTGGAACACGGGTTCCAGAGCATGTCAAACCCAGAACACCCCCTTTCATACCGTTGCTCCGACACGTGTTATTCTAGAACAGCATTCTTTGGACAGAGGCAACTAAAATTAAGCTGTACCAGAATGATGGAGATAAAAATGTATGAAGAATGCTTAGAATGGTTTATGATCCAAAGCATATAACATCATCTGTAAAACACGGTGGAGGCAGCGTGATGGCATGTACCACGTTGGGTATGCGTTACCGGCTGCTGAGATCCCGGTGGTCAGCATACGACCCCTGGATCCAGCAGTAGAAAGATGGTGGGAAGTGACTAGCGCATCAAAGACCCTTGCAGCTTTGCGGAAGCTTACTCAGGCTGGCCGTCAGATCTAGATACCCAGGTCCAGGAAGCCTGCGTCCGATGATGCAGACCCTGGACCCGTCCTGCCGTAACATGTCAATCATGCTGCAACAGGGGGCTGTGAGCGACATCGCAAGAAGCGTTCTGCAGTTTCACAGAATGGGTCTTCCACCTATGCAGACCCTGAAACATATTAGTAAGCAAAGTATCGAGTGTGCGTACAAATATGAATTAGGCCCAATGTACCTGAATTGTTTTCAACAATTGTCCCAAAAAACAAGCGCTCAGCGGACTTGGCGATAGAAAAGCACGCAAGGACAGGGTCAGCTTGAGGTACACGAAACCCTAATATGCTGTCAATCTAGCAAACATGGAATGTTTCTTTATTTTCTGGCTATAACTCAAATGAATGTGCATTATGCTTCACTATATAGTGTATACTCAACAAGTAGCAGATATTTGGTGTTCTTGTAAACCTTAATGCTATAACTGAGGACAATACAAAACATTAGGGAGTGAGAAGTCAATACAAAATATAGGAGTAGTGTTTGTGTTATGATGTAACCAATAATAATAAGTTTTTTTGCGGCTGCAAATGACTACTATCTTAAGGTCGCAATCATGTTGGTACACTAAAATACATAGTTCTTTTTTACCCTGACATTCTATTGCAGCTTCTTTTAATCTGCTTGGGTCTAATAACATAAAGGGGGACACATGGGTGGGTCTGATGGCTAATAAAGGACATATGGAGGGGTTTGAAACTGAGATAATGTACATGCCTGCACAGATACCGCCGTGATGTCCTGTTTGCAGATTCAGTAGTTTCTAGTTTCTCAGAAAGGGAAGCCAACATGAAAAAACCCCAAAACTAAACCTGGATACTCACTAAACTACCAGCAGGGAGAAAGCCATACTGTAGGCTGCAACGGACATTCAAAGTTAAATGCAGTACAGATGACAAATTGAAAGGTACAAAACAAGAGTAGTGGCCAAATCATATTCACAAAAGAATGAAGAGAATTATGGATTGCCTTAAAAGTCAATGCCAAAGAGAAAATGCAAGTGTAGCATTGTAATGTTAAACATTCTTCCGGATTGATATGGTGGAGGATATTTATTTGATATAACCACCTGGATCTTAGGACTATCAAACCCCAGAACAATATATGTGGCCTGTAGTAGGCCACAAAAGCATCACATTCTAAAATAAATGAAGTACTCATAAAGGGAGAATCATTGACAGTGACTTTGTACACACAAGAAAGTCGGTGTTAGGATCCCAACATGGTTGAAATGCTACTAACAGAATTTTAACTGTGCAGGCATTAGAAAAACACAGGGCCTAATTCGGACCTGATCACTAGGGTGTGTTTTTTGCATCCCTGCGATCAGGTAGTCGCCACCTACAGGGGGGGGATTACCTTTTTGTAGTTGTGCCGCTCTGATGATCAGGGCTGGAGCCGACGTCAGAAACCCTCCTTCAAAACGCAGAGTCCCGCCTGCGTTTTTCCGGACACTCCCTGGAAACAGTCAGTTGCCACCCACAAACAGCCTCTTCCTGTCAATCACCTTGCGATTACCCGTGTGTTCGTAATTTTCACACCACCCTTCGCTGACCGGCGATCCCCGTTGCTGCGGTCCGTCACACCTGCGCTTTGCGGTGCATACATATTTCAGACCTGATCACCCGATGTGAGAAAACGCACCGCAGCGATCAGATCGGACTTACCCCCACAGTTCTAGAGCGGAATGTTTAAAGTTAAAATCTTCACACAGTTAAATTTCTGTAAGTTGGCATGTTTACAGAGTCCGTGTCGACATAGAGGCTGTAGACATCCACAACGCATCCCATTGAAGAATTACATGCAAGTTCTAAAACACAGTACACTATCAAATGGAATACGCAGTGCCACTCCGCCTACAGTTGCTGCTATACTCTAACACAGGCATATCAAACTCATGGTCATCCAGCTGTTGTGAAACTACAAGTCCCAGCATGCTTTACCAGCTAATCAGTGGAAGATATGCTGGCAAAGCATGATGGGACTTGTACTCTCACAACAGCTGGAGGGCCACGAGTTTGACATGCCTGCTCTAACACCATCTTTGCACCCAAAAGCAGATTCAAAGCACAATGGAGGTCTTTCCGAGTTGATCGCTCGCTAGCTACTTTTAGCAGCCGTGCAAACGCATAGTCGCCGCCCACGGGGGAGTGTATTTTCGCTTTGCAAGTGTGCGAACGCGTGTGCAGCCGAGCGCAGCAAAAACATTTTGTGCAGTTTCAGAGTAGCTCTGGACTTACTCTTTTTGGTCCCATAATTGACGTCAGACACCCGCCCTGCAAACTCTTGGACACGCCTGCATTTTTCCCAAACACTCCCAGAAAACGGTCAGTTGACACCCATAAACGCCCTCTTTCTGTCAATCACCTTGCGTTCGGCTGTGTGAATGGAATCTTCGCTAAATCCATCGCACAGCAACGATCCTCTTTGTACCCGTACAACGTGCCTGCACATTGCGGTGCATACGCAGTTTTGCCATTTTTTTTTGCCTGATCGCTGCGCTGTGAAAATCTGCAGTGAGCGATCAACTCGGAATGACCCCCAATTACATAAATGCTGCTGCAGTTTTCCATGGAAAAAAATTTTTGTCTTCCCAAATGCAAACGTTCTCTATTTTACAAAGTATTATATATATATTTTTTTTTTGTATAGATAAAGCTATAAGAAATCAGGAACTAAAATGCATTCTTTTTTTTTTTCTCCATGAATCTCTCCTTGATGGAAAACCTGTTTCTTAGTCCATTGTCAACACATTATGAAAACAATTATCTAGAATACTGGCTATTTTGTAAGCAGTGCTGGAAATTAGAGCAAGGGAAAAGTTACAGTATACATTTCTATTTGCAGGCAATACCTTATACACCTGGGGGTATATTTACTAAAATTCGTATTTTTCCGAATGAGGTTAAAGTTCAATCACGAATGACATCGAAAGTGTAAAATTGCAAGTTTTTGAATTTATTACGACTAATTTATTAAGCTGTCGTATTTTGCATTTTCGTATTTACCGATGTCGATGTCATTCGTATTTTTTGGCAGTGTTTTACGTGAGTGAATTGTAAAACACTGCCGACTTTAACACAATGAATCTCGGCCGGATCTGTGAGATCCGTGCTGGGCTTCATTGTGCACCTTTCGTAAAAAATAAAACATTGTTAAAAAATTTTTTTAAAAATGCGTGGGGTCCCCCCTCCTAAGCAAAACCAGCCTCGGGCTCTTTGAGCCGGTCCTGGTTGAAAAAATATGGGGAAAAAATTGTCCGGGGTTCCCCCATATTTAATCAACCAGCACCGGGCTCTGCGCCTGGTCCTGGTTCCAAAAATACGGGGGACAAAAAGCGTAGGGGTCCCCCATATTTCTGAAACCAGCACCGGGCTCCACTAGCCAGATACATAATGCCACAGCCGGGGGACACTTTTATATTGGTCCCTGCGGCCCTGGCATTACATACCCAACTAGTCACCCCTGGCCGGGGTACCCTGGAGGAGTGGGGGCCCCTTCAATCAAGGGGTCCCTCCCCCTCCAACCACCCAAGGGCCAGGGGTGAAGCCCGAGGCTGTCCCCCCCCAACCAAGTGCGGCGGATGGGGGCTGATAGCCTTTGGTCAGCGGTTGACCGAAAGTAACCTCACCGCTGACCACAAAGTTCCCACCATTGGTTACAATGGAGCGCATAGGCGCTCCATTGTATCACTGCCGTGTGCTGCCTGACATACACTACAGGAGCACACAGCCAATCAGGAGGGTGCCACGACGTTTAGTAAATTCCCGAGATGACACTTTGAAGAAAAAACACCAAAAACTCGGTCAAAATCGGGACCTTAGTAAATATACCCCCTGGTCTGCATGTACATTGCTATGGCATAGTAAATACTTACCCATTTCAGACACACCATACCATAGATTGTCAGCTCTTCTACACCTTTGAAAGACAATGCAAAACAGACATCCTCACCTGGTAAAGAATTCTTGACCCAGTTTTATACTGTGGATCCAGAGTCCACAGTATTCAATTCTTTACACCATGACAAGACCACGTTAAACATAAGGAACGTGCATGAATCCCATGCACTTACACACAATGATCAAAAGGTTTCACAAAAAGCCCCAGCCCCCACTGATCGTGTTCCTTTTCTTGCTAGAACCTGTGCACGGCCACTGCATACTGTAAGAAATATGCCACTTTAAATCTAGAGGCTAAATCACTCTCTCTCCACATATCACAGGTTATTACATTTGGTCCCATAGATTTATTTTTAAGCACGTGGAGGATACTTTTTAAGCATTTATACTATTTCCTCTTCTTTAATTTAGCTATTTATTGTGTTATCTACATTCGAATAACCGAAAAATATCAAAGGATGAGAGTGAAGTTGAGCATAAGCTGAAAGTTTATTTTAAACTAACTTTCTCTTACGTCCTAGAGGATGATGGGGACTCCGTAAGGACCATGGGGATAGACGGGCTCCGCAGGCGACATAGGCACTAAGAAAGAACTTTTAGTATAGGTGTGCACTGGCTCCTCCCTCTATGCCCCTCCTCCAGACCTCAGTTTATTACTGTGCCCAGAGGAGACTGGGTGCATTACAGGGAGCTCTCCTGAGTTTTCCTGAAAATAAAGTATTTGTTAGGTTTTTGATTTTAAGGGAGCCTGCGGGCAACAGACTCCCTGCAGCGAGGGACTGAGGGGAGAGAAACAGACCTACTTTAATGTTAGGCTCGGTTTCTTAGGCTACTGGACACCTTTAGCTCCAGAGGGAACGGAACGCAGGTCTCACCCCGCAGTTCGTCCCAGAGCCGCGCCGCCGTCCTCCTTGCAGAGCCGGAAGACAGAAGCCAGGTGAGTATGTGAAGAAAGAAGACTTCAAAGGCGGCAGAAGACTTCAGATCTTCACTGAGGTAACGCACAGCGGTAGTGCTGTGCGCCATTGCTCCCACACAGCACACACAAGCGGCAGTCACTGTAAGGGTGCAGGGGGGGCGCCCTGGGCAGCAATATGGACTTCCAAAGGTGGCAATAAACTTATATACAGGCTGGGCATATAAATGGGTATATAAGAGAGATCCCCCGCCATATTTTGAATTTTTAAGCGGGACCGAAGCCCGCCGCTGAGGGGGCGGAGCTTGTTCCTCAGCACTGACCAGCGCCATTTTCTCCACAGCACACCGCTGAGAGGAAGCTCCCCGGACTCTCCCCTGCTTACATGGTGAAAGAGGGTTTTAAAGAAGGGGGGGCGCACATAATTTGGCGCAAATAGATAATTACAGCGCTACCTGGGTAAACATATAGTGTGTTTTTTCCTGGGTCATTAGCGCTGGGTGTGTGCTGGCATACTCACTCTCTGTCTCTCCAAAGGGCCTTTGTGGGGGGAACTGTCTTCAGATAAGAGGTTTCCCTGAGGGTGTGGTGTGTCGGTACGCGTGTGTCGGCATGTCTGAGGTAGAAGGCTTTCCTAGTGAGGAGGTGGAGCAAATGAATGTGGTGTCTCCGTCGGCAACACAGACACCTGACTGGGTGGATATGTGGAATGTTTTAAGTGCTAACGTAAATTTGTTGCACAAAAGATTGGACAAAGCTGAGTCCAGGAATTATGCAGAGTCAGGCCCTGCCTGCCCCTATGTCGCAGGGACCCTCGGGGTCTCAAAAGCGCCCACTATCCCAAATAGTAGACACCAATACCGACACGGATTCTGACTCCAGTGTCGACTACGATGATGCAAAGTTACAGCCAAAATTGGCTAAAAGTATTCAATATATGATTATTGCAATAAAGGATGTTTTGCATAATACAGAGGAACCCTCTGTCCCTGACACGAGGGTACACATGTATAAGGAAAAGAAACCTGAGGTAACCTTTACCCCTTCTCATGAGCGGAACAAGTTATTTGAAAAGGCTTGGGAATCTCCAGACAAGAAACTGCAGATTCCCAAAAGGATTCTTATGGCATATCCTTTCCTGACTAAGGACAGGATACGGTGGGAATCCTCCCCGAGGGTAGACAAAGCGTTGACACGCTTATTCAAAAAGGTAGCACTGCCATCCAAAGATACGGCTACCCTCAGGCATCCTGCTGATCGCAAGCAGGAGGCTACATTAAAGTCCATTTATACACACTCTGGTACCTTACTCAGACCGGCGATAGCGTCGGCTTGGGTTTGTAGCGCTGTAGCAGCGTGGACAGATACCTTATCTGCGGAATTGGATACCCTGGATAAGGATACCATTTTATTAACCCTGGGTCATATTAAAGATGCTGCCTTATATATGAGGGATGCTCAAAGAGACATTGGCCTACTGGGTTCTAGAGTCAACGCTATGTCGATTTCTGCTAGACTAGTCCTATGGACCCGGCAATGGACAGGTGATGCCGACTCAAAGAGGCATATGGAGGTTTTACCTTACAAGGGTGAGGAATTGTTTGGGGAAGGGCTCTCGGACCTGGTCTCCACTGCTACGGCAGGTAAATCAAATTTTTTGCCTTATATTCCCTCACAGCCTAAGAAAGCGCCACATTATCAAATGCAGTCCTTTCGGTCAAATAAAAACAAGAGAGCATGAGGATCGTCCTTTCTTGCCAGAGGTAAGGGCAGAGGGAAAAAGCTGCCATCCACAGCTAGTTCCCAGGAGCAGAAGTCCTCCCCGGCCTCTACAAAATCCACTGCATGATGCTGGGGCTCCGCTGAGGGAGTCCGCCCCAGTGGGGGCACGTCTTCGACTTTTCAGCCACATCTGGGTTCATTCACAGGTGGATCCCTGGGCAATAGAGATTGTTTCCCAGGGTTACAAGCTGGAATTCGAAGAGGTGCCTTCTCGCCGGTTTTTCAAATCGGCCTTACCAGCTTCTCCCCCAGAAAGGGAGATAGTCTTAAATGCAATTCAAAAATTGTGTCTTCAGCAGGTGGTGATCAAAGTTCCCCTGCTTCAACAAGGGAGGGGGTATTACTCAACCATATTTGTAGTCCCGAAACCGGACGGTTCGGTCAAACCCATTTTAAATTTAAAATCCTTGAACCTATACTTGAAAAGGTTCAAGTTCAAGATGGAATCGCTCAGAGCGGTCATCACCAGCCTAGAAGGGGGGGATTTTATGGTGTCCCTGGACATAAAGGATGCATACCGTCATGTTCCCATATATCCACCTCATCAGGCGTACCTGAGATTTGCGGTACAGGATTGTCATTACCAATTTCAGACAGTGCCGTTTGGGCTTTCCACGGCCCCGAGGATTTTCACCAAGGTAATGGCGGAAATGATGGTGCTCCTGCGCAAGCAGGGGGTCACAATTATCCCATACTTGGATGATCTCCTAATAAAAGCGAGATCACGAGAGCAGTTGTTGAACAGCGTGTCACTTTCACTGGAGGTGTTACAGCAACACGGCTGGATTCTCAATATCCCGAAGTCACAGTTAGTTCCTACGACCCGTTTGACCTTCTTAGGCATGATTCTGGATACGGACCAGAAAAGGGTTTATCTTCTGATAGAAAAGGCCCAGGAACTCATGACTCTGGTCAGGGACCTATTGAAGCCAAAACAGGTGTCGGTGCATCACTGCACTCGAGTCCTGGGAAAGATGGTGGCATCTTACGAGGCCATTCCTTTCGGCAGGTTCCATGCGAGGACCTTCCAATGGGACCTACTGGACAAGTGGTCCGGGTCACATCTACAGATTCATCAGTTGATCACCCTGTCCCCCAGGGCTAGGGTATCTCTCCTGTGGTGGCTGCAGAGTGCTCACCTTCTGGAGGGTCGCAGATTCTGCATTCAGGATTGGGTACTGGTGACCACGGACGCGAGCCTCCGAGGTTGGGGAGCAGTCACACAGGGAAGAAACTTCCAAGGTCTTTGGTCAAGTCAAGAGACTTGTCTCCACATCAACGTCCTGGAACTGAGGGCCATATACAACGCCCTTCGTCAAGCGGAGACTTTGCTTCGCGACCTACCGGTTCTGATCCAGTCAGACATCACCGCAGTAGCTCATGTAAACCGCCAAGGCGGCACAAGGAGCAGAGTGGCTATGGAGGAAGCCACCAGGATTTTTCGTTGGGCGGAAAATCATGTAGGCGCACTGTCAGCAGTGTTCATTCCGGGAGTGGACAACTGGGAAGCAGACTTCCTCAGCAGACACGATCTACATCCAAGAGAGTGGGGACTTCATCAGGAAGTCTTCGCACAGATTGCAAGTCAGTGGGGCCTGCCCCAGATAGACATGATGGCGTCCCGCCTAAACAAAAAACTACAGAAGTATTGCGCCAGGTCAAGAGACCCTCAGGCGGTGGCAGTGGACGCCCTAGTGACACCTTGGGTGTTCCAGTCGGTCTATGTGTTTCCTCCTCTTCCTCTCATCCCCAAGGTGTTGAGAATAATAAGAAAAAGAGGAGTACAGACAATTCTCATTGTTCCAGATTGGCCACGAAGGGCCTGGTATCCAGATCTGCAGGAAATGCTCACGGAAGATCCGTGGCCTCTTCCTCTAAGACAGGACCTGCTACAACAGGGGCCCTGTCTGTTCCAAGACTTACCGCGGCTGCGTTTGACGGCATGGCGGTTGAACGCCGGATCCTAGCGGAAAAGGGCATTCCGGATGCGGTCATTCCTACTCTGATAAAGGCTAGGAAGGACGTGACAGCGAAACATTAGCACCGGATATGGCGAAAATATTTTTCTTGGTGTGAAACCAGGAATGCTCCTACGGAAGAATTCCATCTGGGCCGTTTCCTTCACTTCCTACAAACTGGAGTGAATTTGGGCCTAAAATTAGGCTCCATTAAGGTTCAGGTTTCGGCCCTATCCATTTTCTTTCAGAAGGAATTAGCTTCTCTCCCAGAAGTACAGACTTTTGTGAAGGGAGTGCTGCATATTCAGCCTCCTTTTGTACCTCCGGTGGCGCCTTGGGATCTTAACGTGGTGTTGAGTTTCCTTAAGTCGCACTGGTTTGAACCACTTCAAATTAAAATATCTCACTTGGAAGGTATCATGTTGTTAGCCTTGGCTTCGGCTAGGCGAGTGTCGGAATTGGCGGCTTTGTCTCATAAAAGCCCCTATCTGGTTTTCCATATGGATAGAGCGGAATTACGGACCTGTCCTCAATTCTTGCCTAAGGTGGTTTCATCTTTTCATATGAACCAACCTATTGTGGTGCCTGTGGCTACGCGAGACTTGGAGGATTCCGAGTCCCTTGATGTGGTCAGGGCTTTGAAAATTTACGTAACCAGAACGGCTAGGGTCAGGAAAACAGAGGCGCTGTTTGTCCTGTATGCTGCCAACAAGGTTGGCGCTCCTGCTTCAAAGCAGACTATTGCTCGCTGGATCTGTAACACGATTCAGCAGGCTCATTCAACGGCTGGATTGCAGTTACCAAGATCGATTAAGGCCCATTCCACTAGGAAGGTGGGCTCTTCTTGGGCGGCTGCCCGAGGGGTCTCGGCGTTGCAATTGTGCCGAGCTGCTACTTGGTCGGGTTCAAACACCTTTGCAAAGTTCTACAAGTTTGATACCCTGGCTGAGGAGGATCTCCTGTTTGCTCAGTCGGTGCTGCAGAGTCATCCGCACTCTCCCGCCCGTTTGGGAGCTTTGGTATAATCCCCATGGTCCTTACGGAGTCCCCAGCATCCTCTAGGACGTAAGAGAAAATAAGATTTTAAACCTACCGGTAAATCTTTTTCTCCTAGTCCGTAGAGGATGCTGGGCGCCCATCCCAAGTGCGGACTACTTCTGCAAGAATATATAGTTTTTGCTTACATAAGGGTTATGTTACAGTTTTCAACAGTCTAGGTCTGATGCTGTGTTGTTTCATACTGTTAACTGGTTCGTATATACCCTAGTTATACGGTGTGAATGGTGTGGGCTGGTATGAATCTTGCCCTTGGATTAACAAAATCCTTTCCTCGTACTGTCCGTCTCCTCTGGGCACAGTTTCTCTAACTGAGGTCTGGAGGAGGGGCATAGAGGGAGGAGCCAGTGCACACCCATACCTAAAGCTCTTTCTTAGTGCCCATGTCTCCTGTGGAGCCAGTCTATCCCCATGGTCCTTACGGAGTCCCCAGCATCCTCTACGGACTAGGAGAAAAAGATTTACCGGTAGGTTTGAAATCTTATTTTTACACAGGGGCCAGTGGACTGTTACCTTACATACCAGTTATATAGCACCCGCTTCAGCAGTGTGCATGTGTGGTTGGTGTGCACTTCTATAAGCACTATATTAGGCGGTTTGTCTCCCACTATTTACAGTCACCTACTTTGGTAATTCGGGTGGATGGTACTTCCCCACAGGGGAATTGCTTTAGTTAATTCAATATCTTCTAATGTGTATTTTGCAAAGTAGAAGATCAGAATTCTACCACACCTGCCTGATATTTTTAAGGTATTTGATTATCTGTGGCCATTTCTGCATGACTTGCAGTAAATAAGTTTTCTGGAATTTTGGTTTTAATGTGATAGTGTTTGACATTGTTAAATTGATACAGAGTTCCAGAGTATTACAAATAAAATAAACATGTAGATTGTACTGCATTTTACTACAGCAAGCTAGCAATGCTGTACTCTACTGCCACCTTCTGTTGTAAAACTAAAATATATCACATCCACTGCAAGTATCACTTTCTTGTTCTTTGGGATGCAGTTGTTGATATTTGCGGTTTCAAAAGTTCATATAAAATGCAAATAATTTGTATTCTAAATAATCTTCAGTGATCATGAGGAACATTAGGGTCTATAATAGCCGTATTACTGTGGGATTCGCTGATCTACATACAGCTAACACATTTTTTCTGCCATTCCTGCAAGTTGCCTTCTGATACGGTGTAAAAAAAAATTAGTCATGGCTTACTTAATGGCGTGATAAACCATTAGACTTGGAACAGAGTATAGAATCACTATGAAAAGGTATACGGTCTTGAGTGAACAAGCAAAAAATATATATTTTTAAAGCAATAACAGAAGTAATTTCTCTATGATATGTACCGTAAGAACATTTTCAGATTAATTCACTATCATAAAGTGGTGTAGGACTGATTTCTGTATAAAAGGATGTATCATTTGCATTTCCTTTCATATTCTTAAGGTCACATACTTCAGCACATTTCCAAATATGATTTTGAGAAACAGAACAGTATGGACTTAAAAGGAATGCTTACTGTTATTGGCCGTAACAGTCCCTCCCTCCTGCAACAACTACTAAAATATTGTTCTATCCTAAAACTGGTGCTCTGGAGGCAGTGACCTCTCTTTATTTCCACTTTTGAATACATGCAGCCCTACTGTTTATTTCTGCAATTGATCACTTCTACTAAAAGCAGTTTGATTACGTTTAAATTATGAATAAAGATTCAAATTAATTAATTTCATTAAACTAAAAATAATCCAAAACAATAATAAGGATATGCATTTAACCACTTAACCGGCTAATATTTTTCCAAAAAAACAACTTACAAATTATCAGTTTTTAAATGATAGAATTCGGTTAAGAACATTTATTTAAAACATAGCCAACACAATTGTATTTCAAAACAAAACACAAACAACTTATTTGTAAAAAAATAAAAAGATTTTACTTACCGGTAAATCTATTTCTCGTAGTCCGTAGTGGATGCTGGGGACTCCGTAAGGACCATGGGGAATGGACAGGCTCCGCAGGAGACATCATGGGCACTTTAAGAAAGAATTTAGATTCTGGTGTGCTCTGGCTCCTCCCTCTATTTCCCTCCTCCAGACCTCAGTTAGAGAAACTGTGCCCGGAAGAGCTGACAGTACAAGGAAAGAATTTTGGTAATCCAGGGCAAGATACATACCAGCCACACCAATCACACCGTATAACTTGTGATAACCTTACCCAGTCAACAGTATGAACAACAATAGAGCATCAGTTCAACCCTGATGCAACTATAACATAACCCTTATTGCAGCAATAACTATATACAAGTATTGCAGAAGAAGTCCGCACTTGGGACGGGCGCCCAGCATCCACTACGGACTACGAGAAATAGATTTACCGGTAAGTAAAATCTTATTTTCTCTAACGTCCTAGTGGATGCTGGGGACTCCGTAAGGACCATGGGGATTATACCAAAGCTCCCAAACGGGCGGGAGAGTGCGGATGACTCTGCAGCACCGATTGAGCAAACACAAGGTCCTCCTCAGCCAGGGTATCAAACGTATAGAACTTAACAAAAGTGTTTGAACCTGACCAAGTAGCAGCTCGGCACAGCTGTAATGCCGAGACCCCTCGGGCAGCCGCCCAAGAAAAGCCCACCTTCCTAGTGGAATGGCCCTTAACTGATTTTGGCAGCGGCAATCCAGCCGCAGAATGAGCCTGCTGAATCGTGTTACAGATCCAGCGAGCAATAGTTTGCTTTGAAGCAGGAGCACCAAGCTTGTTGGAAGCATACAGGATAAACAAAGACTCTGTTTTCCTGACCCTAGCCGTTCTGGCTACATAAACCTTCAAAGCCCTGACCACATCAAGCAACTCGGAATCCTCCAAGTCAGTAGTAGCCACAGGCACCACAATAGGTTGGTTTATATGAAAAGATGAAACCCCTTTCGGCAGGAATTGTGGACGGGTCCTCAATTCTGCTCTATCCGCATGGAAAACCAGATAGGGGCTTTTATGTGACAAAGCCGCCAATTCTGACACACGCCTTGCCGAAGCCAAGGCTAGTAGCATGATGAGATATTTAAATTCCACGGTTTTTAGTGGTTCAAACCAGTGGGATTTCAGGAAACTCAACACCACGTTAAGATCCCAAGGTGCCACTGGAGGCACAAAAGGGGGCTGAATATGCAGCACTCCCTTTACAAACATCTGAACTTCAGGTAGAGAAGTCAACTCCTTTTGAAAGAAAATGGATAGGACCGAAATTTGGACCTTCATGGAACCCAATTTTAGGCCCAAATTCACTCCTGACTGTAGGAAGTGAAGGAAACGGCCCAGCTGGAATTCCTCCGTAGGGGCATTCCTGGCCTCATACTAAGCAACATATTTTCGCCATATACGGTGATAATGTTGAGCCGTCACCTCTTTCCTAGCCTTTATCAGCATAGGAATGACCTCATCCGGAATGCCTTTCTCTGCTAGGATCCGGCGTTCAACCGCCATGCCATCAAACGCAGCCGCGGTAAGTCTTGGAACAGACAGGGCCCCTGTTGCAACAAGTCCTGTCTTAGGGAAAAAGGCCACGGGTCCTCTGTGAGCATTTCTTGCAGATCTGGATACCAAGTCCATCGTGGCCAATCCGGAACAATGAGTATTGTTCTCACTCCTCTTTTCCTTATGATTCTCAGCACCTTGGGTATGAGAGGAAGAGGAGGAAATACAGAGACCGGCTGGAACACCCACGGTGTCACCAGGGCGTCTACAGCTATCGCCTGAGGGTCTCTTGACCTGGCGCAATACCTCTGTAGTTTTTTGTTGAGGCGGGATGCCAACATGCCCCTTGTGGCAGTTCCCACCGACTCGCAATCCGTGCGAAGACTTCCTGATGAAGTCCCCACTCTCCCGGGTGGAGGTCGTGTCTGCTGAGGAAGTCTGCTTCCCAGTTGTCCACTCCCGGGATGAACACTGCTGACAGTGCGCTTACGTGATTTTCCGCCCAGCGAAGAAATCTGGTGGCTTCTGCCATCGCTACCCTGCTCCTTGTGCCGCCTTGTCGGTTTACATGAGCCACTGCGGTGATGGTGTCTAACTGAATCAGAACCGGTCGGTCGCGAAGCAGGGTCTCCGCTTGACGTAGGGCATTGTATACGGCCCTTAGTTCCAGGATGTTGATGTGAAGGCAAGTCTCCTGACTTGACCACAGACCTTGGAAATTTCTTCCCTGTGTGACTGGTCCCCACCCTCGGAGGCTTGCATCTGTGGTCACCAGGACCCAGTCCTGAATGCTGAATCTGCGGCCCTCGAGAAGGTGAGCACTCTGCAGCCACCACAGGAGAGACACCCTGGCCCTGGGGAATAGGGTGATTTACCGATGCATCTGAAGATGTGATCCGGACCACTTGTCCAGTAATTCCCATTGAAAGGTCCTCGCTCTAGAATCATGCCTAGGAAAGGCAGACGAGCCGTAGGAACCAACTGCGACTTTGGAATATTTAGAATCCAGCCGTGTTGCCGTTACACTTCCAGAGAAAGTGCTACGCTGATCAGCAACTGCTCTCTTGATCCCGCTTTTATGAGGAGATCGTCCAAGTATGGGATAATTGCGATCCCTTGCTTCCGCAGGAATACCATCATTTCCGCCATTACCTTGGTAAATATTCTCGGTGCCGTGGAGAGACCAAACGGCAACGTCTGAAATTGGTAATGACAATCCTGTACCACAAATCTGAGGTACGCCTAATGAGGTGGATAAATGGGGACATGAAGGTATGCATCCTTTATGTCCAGAGACACCATAAAATCCCCCCCTTCCAGGCTTGCGACGACCGCTCTCAGCGATTCCATCTTGAACTTGAACCTTTTCAGGTATATGTTCAGGGATTTAAAATTCAATATGGGTCTGACCGAACCGTCCGGTTTCGGGACTACAACGTGGTCGAATAATAACACCCTCCTTGGTGAAGGAGGGGAACCTTGACCACCACCTGTTGAAGATACAATTTGTTAATTGCAGTTAACACTATTTCCCTCTCGTGGGGGGAAGCCGGCAGGGCCGTCGGTGAGGGGGCATCTCCTCGAAGTCCAGCTTGTATCCCTGAGACACAATATCTATTGCCCAGGGATCCAACAGGGAGTGAACCCACTTGTGGCTGAAATTTCGAAGACGTGCCCCCACCGGGCCTAGCTCCGCCTGTGGAGCCCCAGCGACATGCGGTGGATTTTGTAGAGGCCGGGGAGGACTTCTGTTCCTGGGAACTAGCTGTGTTGTGCAGCTTCCTTCCTCTGCCCCTGCTTCTGGCAAGAAAGGAAGCACCTCGGACTTTCTTGTTTCTTTGTGATCTAAAGGCTGCATTTGATAATGTCGTGCTTTCCTAGGCTGTGCGGGAATATAAGGCAAAAGATCAGAATTACCAGCCATAGCTGTGGAGACCAGGCCCGAGATCCCTTCTCCACACAATCCTCAGCCTTGTAAGGTAAACTTTCCATATGCCTCTTAAGTCGGCATCCCCTGTCCAATGCATGTTCCACAGGACACGTCAAGCAGAAATCGACATAGCGTTGACTCTAGAAACCAGTAGACTAATGTCTCTTTGGGCATGTTAGATATATATATATATATATATATATATATATATCTAAGACAGCATCTTTAATATATATCTATATATCTATATATATATATACATATATCCGAACAAATAGACACGGGGGCGCTCAGATGTCACAGTGCACTACCAGTAATAAATACAAAATCGAGTGTATACGATATGTTACACTTCCTCTAGAATAAGAGTGGCTGCAACCTTAAGCAATAAATATGTGCTTGGAAAACACATAAAAAGAGATATTTTGGAAGTGAAGAAAAGGGCGCCTACTAGTGTCTAATAAGATTATATAAAATATAGAGAGTATAGAGAGTATAGAGCTGGTGTGATTGAGAACAGAACGCTACTTATCTGGTATACACAGACTTTTGCTTCAGTCATAGGACCAGTATAGGTACATGAAAAAAGAAGAACAAAATAACATAGCGCGTACTGTTTTTACGCAATTTTCAATCTACAAATCAAATGAACCAATTATGTGTCTAAAAAACTTTCTGGGTAAAGGCAAATCCCACAATTTAAAATCCACAGCCAGGGATTTTTTTTAAAGTTTTTCACAATATTTAATAAAACACATAAAACATAAACGGTAGAAGTAATGCGAGCGTACAAGATAAAATGAATGACAAGCTTATCTGTCCATATCAGGAATGGGATAAATCAGATTTTCCATAGACATCCAAGATAAATAGTAAAAATTCAAACGTTTAAAAAAATAAGAATTTACTCACCGGTAATTCTATTTCTCGTAGTCCGTAGTGAATGCTGGGAACTCCGTAAGGACCATGGGGAATAGCGGGCTCCAAAGGAGGCTGGGCACTCTAGAAAGATTTAGGACTACCTGGTGTGCACTGGCTCCTCCCACTATGACCCTCCTCCAAGCCTCAGTTAGGACACCGTGCCCGGACGAGCAGACATAATAAGGAAGGATTTAGAATCCCGGGTAAGACTCTTACCAGCCACACCAATCACACCGTACAACTCGTGATACTATATCCAGTTTGACAGTATGAAAAACAACTGAGCCTCTCAACAGATGGCTCAACAATAACCCTTAAGTTAACAATAACTATTTACAAGTATTGCAGACAATCCGCACTTGGGATGGGCGCCCAGCATCCACTACGGACTACGAGAAATAGAATTACCGGTGAGTAAATTCTTATTTTCTCTAACGTCCTAGTGGATGCTGGGAACTCCGTAAGGACCATGGGGATTATACCAAAGCTCCCAAACGGGCGGGAGAGTGCGGATGACTCTGTAGCACCGAATGAGAGAACTCCAGGTCCTCCTCAGCCAGGGTATCAAATTTGTAGAATATTGCAAATGTGTTTGCCCCTGACCAAGTAGCTGCTCGGCAAAGTTGTAAAGCCGAGACGCCTCGGGCAGCCGCCCAAGATGAGCCCACCTTCCTTGTGGAATGGGCATTTACAGATTTTGGCTGTGGCATGCCTGCCACAGAATGTGCAAGCTGAATTGTACTACAAATCCAGCGAGCAATAGACTGCTTAGAAGCAGGAGCACCCAGCTTGTTGGGTGCATACAGGATAAACAGCGAGTCAGATTTTCTGACTCCAGCCGTCCTGGAAACATATATTTTCAGGGCCCTGACAACGTCTAGCAACTTGGAGACCTCCAAATCCTTAGTAGCCGCAGGCACCACAATAGGCTGGTTCAGGTGAAACGCTGACACCACCTTAGGGAGAAACTGGGGACGAGTCCTCAATTCTGCCCTATCCATATGGAAAATCAGATAAGGGCTTTTACATGATAAAGCCGCCAATTCTGACACTCGCCTGGCTGAAGCCAAGGCCAATAACATGACCACTTTCCACGTGAGATATTTCAGATCCACGGTTTTTAGTGGCTCAAACCAATGTGATTTTAAGAAACTCAACATCACGTTGAGATCCCAAGGTGCCACAGGAGGCACAAATGGGGGCTGAATATGCAGCACTCCTTTCACAAATGTCTGAACTTCAGGTACTGAAGCTAGTTATTTTTGAAAGAAAATCGACAGAGCCGAGATCTGTACTTTAATGGAGCCTAGTTTTAGGCCCATATTCACTCCTGCTTGCAGGAAATGCAGAAATCGACCTAGTTGAAATTCTTCTGTTGGGGCCTTTTTGGCCTCGCACCATGCAACATATTTCCGCCATATGCGGTGATAATGCTTTGCCGTAACATCTTTCCTGGCCTTAATAAGCGTAGGAATGACTTCTTCCGGAATACCCTTTTCCTTTAGGATCCGGTGTTCAACCGCCATGCCGTCAAACGCAGCCGCGGTAAGTCTTGGAACAGACAGGGCCCCTGTTGTAGCAGGTCCTGTCTGAGCGGTAGAGGCCACGGGTCATCTGAGAGCATCTCTTGAAGTTCCGGGTACCACGCTCGTCTTGGCCAATCCGGAACCACGAGAATGGTGTTTACTCCTCGCTTTCTTATTATTCTCAATACCTTTGGTATGAGAGGCAGAGGAGGGAACACATAAACCGACTGGTACACCCACGGTGTCACTAGAGCGTCCACAGCTATCGCCTGAGGGTCCCTTGACCTGGCGCAATATCTTTTTAACTTTTTGTTGAGGCGGGACGCCATCATGTCCACCTGTGGTTTTTCCCAACGGTTTACCAGCATCTGGAAGACTTCTGGATGAAGTCCCCACTCTCCCGGGTGGAGGTCGTGTCTGCTGAGGAAGTCTGCTTCCCAGTTGTCCACTCCCGGAATGAACACTGCTGACAGTGCTAGCACATGATTCTCCGCCCATCGGAGAATTCTTGTGGCTTCCGCCATCGCCATCCTGCTTCTTGTGCCGCCCTGTCGATTTACATGGGCGACTGCCGTGATGTTGTCTGACTGGATCAGCACCGGCTGGTGTAGGAGCAGGGATTTTGCTTGACTTAGGGCATTGTAGATGGCCCTTAGTTCCAGAATATTTATGTGAAGGGAAGTCTCCTGACTCGACCATAGTCCTTGGAAGTTTCTTCCCTGTGTGACTGCCCCCCAGCCTCGAAGGCTGGCATCCGTGGTCACCAGGACCCAGTCCTGTATGCCGAACCTGCGGCCCTCTAGAAGATGGGCACTCTGCAGCCACCACAGTAGCGACACCCTGGTTCTTGGAGACAGGGTTATCAAGCGATGCATCTGAAGATGCGATCCGGACCACTGGTCCAACAGGTCCCACTGAAAGATTCTGGCATGGAACCTGCCAAAGGGAATTGCTTCGTAAGAAGCCACCATCTTTCCCAGGACCCGCGTGCAGCGATGCACTGATACCTGTTTTGGTTTCAGGAGGTCTCTGACTAGAGATGACAACTCCCTGGCTTTCTCCTCCGGGAGAAACACTTTTTTCTGGACTGTATCCAGAATCATACCCAGGAACAGTAGTCGTGTCGTCGGAACCAGCTGTGACTTTGGGATATTCAGAATCCAGCCGTGCTGGTGCAGCACCTCCTGAGATAGTGCTACTCCCACCAACAACTGTTCCTTGGACCTCGCTTTTATTAGGAGATCGTCCAAGTACGGGATAATTAAAACTCCCTTTTTTCGAAGGAGTATCATCATTTCCGCCATCACCTTGGTAAATACCCTCGGTGCCGTGGACAGTCCAAACGGCAGCGTCTGGAATTGGTAATGGCAATCCTGTACCACAAATCTGAGGTACTCCTGGTGAGGATGGTAAATGGGGACATGCAAGTAAGCATCCTTGATGTCCAGGGATACCATGTAATCCCCCTCGTCCAGGCTCGCAATAACCGCCCTGAGCGATTCTATCTTGAACTTGAATTTTTTATGTATGTGTTCAAGGATTTCAAATTTAAAATGGGTCTCACCGAACCGTCCGGTTTCGGTACCACAAATAGTGTGGAATAGTAACCCCGGCCTTGTTGAAGTAGGGGTACCTTGATTATCACCTGCTGGGAATACAGCTTGTGAATTGCCGCTAGCACCGCCTCCCTGTCTGAGGGAGCAATCGGCAAGGCAGATTTTAGGAACCGGTGGGGTGGAGACGCCTCGAATTCCAGTTTGTACCCCTGAGATACTATTTGAAGGTTCCAGGGATCCACCTGTGAGCGAGCCCACTGATCGCTGAAATTCTTGAGGCGGCCCCCCACCGTACCTGGCTCCGCCTGTGGAGCCCCACCGTCATGCGGCGGACTTGGAAGAAGAAGCGGGGGAGGACTTTTGCTCCTGGGAACCTGCTGTTTGTTGCAGTCTTTTTCCCCTACCTCTGCCTCTGGACAGAAAGGACCCGCCTTTTCCACGCCTGTTTTTCTGGGTCCGAAAGGACTGAACCTGATAAAACGGCGCCTTCTTAGGCTGTGAGGGGACATGGGGTAAAAATGCTGACTTCCCAGACGTTGCTGTGGAAACTAGGTCCGAGAGACCATCCCCAAATAATTTCCTCACCCTTATATGGTAACACTTCCATGTGCTTTTTTGAATCTGCATCTCCTGTCCACTGGCGAGTCCATAAGCCTCTCCTAGCAGAAATGGACAATGCACTTACTTTAGATGCCAATCGGCAGATTTCCCTTTGTGCATCTCTCATATATAAGACTGAGCCTTTTATATGGTCTATGGTTAACAGGATCGTGTCTCTGTCTAATGTGTCAATATTTTCTGACAGTTTATCTGACCACGCAGCGGCAGCACTGCACATCCAAGCTGACGCAATAGCTGGCCTAAGTATAATGCCTGTGTGTGTATATACAGACTTCAGGATCGCCTCCTGCTTTCTATCAGCAGGTTCCTTGAGGGCGGCCGTATCCGGAGACGGTAGTGCCACCTTTTTAGACAAACGTGTGAGCGCTTTATCCACTCTAGGGGGTGTTTCCCAACGTGACCTATCCTCTGGCGGGAAAGGGAACGCCATTAGTACCTTCTTAGGAATTACCAATTTTTTATCAGGGAAAGCCCACGCTTCTTCACACACTTCATTTAATTCATCTGATGGGGGAAAAACTACGGGTAGTTTTTTCTCTCCAAACATAATACCCTTTTTAGTGGTACCAGTAGTTATATCAGAAATGTTTAACACCTCTTTCATTGCCTCAATCATACAGTGAATGGCCTTAGTGGGCATCAGGTTTGACTCATCGTCGTCGACACTGGTGTCAGTATCCGTGTCGACATCTGGGTCTGCTTGAGGTAGCGGGCGTTTTAGAGCCCCTGACGACCCATGCGACGCCTGGGCAGGCACGAGCTGAGAAGTCGGCTGTCCCATATTTGGCATGTCGTCGATTTTCTTATATAAGGAGTCTATACGTGCACTCATTACTTTCCATAAGCCCATCCACTCAGGTGTCTGCCCCGCAGGGGGTGACATCCCTTCTAAAGGCATCTGCTCCGCCTCCACATCATTATCCTCATCAAACATGTCGACACAGCCGTACCGACACACCGCACACACACAAGGAATGCTCCGAATGAGGACAGCACCCACAAAAGCCCTTTGGGGGGACAGAGTGAGAGTATGCCAGCACACACCAGAGCGCTATATAATGCAGGGACTAACTAAGTTATGTCCCCTATAGCTGCTTTTTATATTATATATGTATTGCGCCCAAATTTAGTGCCCCCCCTCTCTGTTTTTACCCTGTTCTGAAGTGTAGACTGCAGGGGAGAGCCAGGGAGCTTCCTTCCAGCGGATCTGTGAAGGAGAAATGGCGCCAGTGTGTCTGAGGGAGATAGCTCCGCCCCTTTTCCGCGGCCTATTCTCCCGCTTTTTTCTGGATTCTGGCAGGGGAATTTACCACATATATAGCTTCTAGGGCTATATATTGTGGTATTTTTGCCAGCCAAGGTGTTTTTATTGCAGCTCAGGGCGCCCCCCCCCCCCAAGCGCCCTGCACCCTCAGTGACCGGAGTGTGAAGTGTGCATGAGGAGCAATGGCGCACAGCTGCAGTGCTGTGCGCTACCTTGGTGAAGACTGATGTCTTCTGCCGCCGATTTTCCGGACCTCTTCTTGCTTCTGGCTCTGTAAGGGGGACGGCGGCGCGGCTCCGGGACCGAACACCAAGGACTGGGCCTGCGGTCGATCCCTCTGGAGCTAATGGTGTCCAGTAGCCTAAGAAGCCCAATCCGGCTGCAAGCAGGCGAGTTCGCTTCTTCTCCCCTTAGTCCCTCGCTGCAGTGAGCCTGTTGCCAGCAGGTCTCACTGAAAATAAAAAACCTAAAATTATACTTTCTTTCTAAGGGCTCAGGAGAGCCCCTAGTGTGCATCCAACCTCGGCCGGGCACGAAATCTAACTGAGGCTTGGAGGAGGGTCATAGTGGGAGGAGCCAGTGCACACCAGGTAGTTCTAAATCTTTCTAGAGTGCCCAGCCTCCTTCGGAGCCCGCTATTCCCCATGGTCCTTACGGAGTTCCCAGCATCCACTAGGACGTTAGAGAAATAAATATTAAAACAGCTTATCTGCCCATAAGGGAAGTTCAGGTACATCAGTCCCAACGCGTTTCATCCTTAATTAGACTTCATCATGGGGATAAGGTCAGTGAGAAAAGATGCTCCATTTATACCTGAGGAGATAGTGTGAGCCCAGCACATGGCCAGGTGATTAATGACATCACTTCCTGTTGGGTGATACCGGTTTTTGCTAGTAAAAAACATTCTAATTTTTAATTAAAGGCATGGTAGCTATATGTAGTGTGTATATAGGGCACAACCAGGTGATGAGGCAGGGAAGAAATGTTAAACGAAGCTTATAGGCTTCGTATGACGCTGTGTAGCGCGGTGGAACGCACGCTGGAACGCACAGCTAGTTCCTGCCGTGGTCCGCCGCGCGTCACTTCCGGTTTTGCGGAAGATACTTCCGCCGGCCGGTGGAACGCACTGTGGAACGCATCGTCATCTCAATGACGATGCGCCCTGTGCAGCGGAGCTTAACAGCAGTTACTAGCTGCTGCTCTTTAACTGGAGACAAAAAAGGAGGGGCAGTGACGGAGGGATGAAGTGGGCATAGTAATAAATATATGATGGGCGCATAAATAGGGCATATCGTGAGTAGCCATAATTGAAAAAGAAAAAGATAAAAATACAAAAAGATATATATAAAAAAGATGATGCACATAGTGGTGTAGTTCTTTTTCCATATATAGGAGTATGTCCCATCCTAATAGGTTTTCATGGATTCCAGCACAAAGTCCATAGTAGTTCACACGTAGTGGTCGTATAGTTTAAAAACGTCCAAACTGAAGCTGGACGGAGCTGGTTTTTCACCAATGGGCTGGAACATTAAGAGGATAAATTAATTTATTATATGATGACTGGAGTAATTAAGAACCAGTGCAATATAACATGCAGAAATGTAAGATGTGCAATTAAACTAAATTGCAGGTAATTAAGTGGCGTGATGACTCAAGGTCATAAAAAAGACTAAGGTGCAATAATATAGTGCAATTGTGGACTAAAAGTGTACATGAACATAATAAAGAATTAATTCTTAGAAATTTTTTTATTTTAATAGTTTTAAAAAAAATTTTTAAATTTTGATAGTATATGTGATGAGTCTCTTATAAAAAAGGTGCGATTTCAAATGCTTCGTTGAAGCCCAGAGGTGCCATAGTTTGAAGTTCGAAGATCCAGAACATCTCTCTTTTCGATAATTTGTTCAATATATCTCCCCCTCTTTCTCCTGATTTGATTTGCTCGATAGCTTTGAATGTCAGATCTTCGGGGTTGGACTTGTGTTTTTCCTTGAAGTGTTTGGAAACTGCGTGATTCTCAACCTTGTTTTTTATATTTCGGACATGTTCCTGTAATCGAATGTTCAGTAGTCGTTTAGTTTTGCCCACATATTTTAGGCCACATGTGCATTCTAAAAGATATATGACCATGGTTGAGATACAGTGCATGAAGTCCTTAATTGAATATTCTTTCGAGTTGTTATGATTAGAGAAGTATCTTCTAACTGGATGTACAAACTTACACATGTTGCAATTTCCACATTTATAATTTCCTTTGCACTTAGGCATCCCGATTTTATTTATAGGCTCTTCCTTCTTCAAAAGACTTGGGGCTAGAATGTCTTTGAGACTTTTGGTCTTTCTAAAGACAATTTTCGGTCGTTCTGGAATGATATCTTTGAGGACGGGGTCAAGTAAAAGGAGGTTCCAGTGTTTGTTAAATGATTTCTTAATGGACTGTTCCTGGCAATTATAGGTGGTGATGAAGGGGATGAATTTCTCATCTGATTTCTCTTTGATGGATACGGTCGCTGTGTTGGCATCACATACTTTTTCGAGTGCCTTCTTAATGGTAGTCTCTGGGTATTGTCTTTCTTTAAATCTTCCTGCATATAGTTCAAGTTGTTTAGCGCACTCATCTGGATTGCTGCAGTTACGTCTGATCCGATGAAACTGAGAGTACGGGATGTTGTTTTTCCAACCCTTTGCATGACAGCTTTTGTAGTGTAGGTAACTGTTGGTATCCACTTTTTTTATATAGTTGCAGGTGTTGATTTTTTTAAAGTACTTGATAAAGTCAGGTCCAGAAAGTCTATTTTCTCTTTGTCCATATGATATGTAAATTTCAGGTTATAATCATTAGTAGATAGTAGGTTAAAGAAAACCATGAAGTCTTCCTCTTGACCTTCCCAGATTATGAGAATATCATCAATGTAACGTTTGTATAGTATCAGCTGATCGATGCATGGATTATTGGAATGAATATGGTCCTCCTCCCAGCTTCCCATGAGAAGGTTTGCGAAGCTGGGCGCAAAAATCGTCCCCATAGCTGTCCCACATGTCTGAAGAAAGAAGGTGTCCTGGAATTTAAAGTAATTGTGATGGAGAATGAACTTGATGAACTCACAAATAGCATCTTTATGGGGTATGGAGAGATCTAAATCCCTGTCTAGAAACCTCCGACATGCTTCAATCCCTTTTTCATGTACAATACAGGTGTAAAGACTCTGGACATCTATGGTTATCCACATGTAGGAATTCTTCCACTGTACCATTGATAGTATGTCCAATACGTTCTTCGTGTCTTTGAGATATGATGGAAGTTGCACCACGTACTTCTGAAGAAAGACATCTATGTACTCGGACATATGTGCTGTCAATGAATCAATTCCAGCAATAATAGGTCTACCTGGTGGATTGACAAGTGTCTTGCGCACAACCAAGTGAATAATTGGAGCAGCAGCTAGTAACTGCTGTTAAGCTCCGCTGCACAGGGCGCATCGTCATTGAGATGACAATGCGTTCCACAGTGCGTTCCACCGGCCGGCGGAAGTATCTTCCGCAAAACCGGAAGTGACGCGCGGCGGACCACGCCAGGAACTAGCTGTGCGTTCCACCGCGCTACACAGCGTCATACGAAGCCTATAAGCTTCGTTTAACATTTCTTCCCTGCCTCATCACCTGGTTGTGCCCTATATACACACTACATATAGCTACCATGCCTTTAATTAAAAATTAGAATGTTTTTTACTAGCAAAAACCGATATCACCCAACAGGAAGTGATGTCATTAATCACCTGGCCATGTGCTGGGCTCACACTATCTCCTCAGGTATAAATGGAGCATCTTTTCTCACTGACCTTATCCCCATGATGAAGTCTAATTAAGGACGAAACGCGTTGGGACTGATGCACCTGAACTTCCCTTATGGGCAGATAAGCTGTTTTAATATTTATTTTTTGTACGTTTGAATTTTTACTATTTATCTTGGATGTCTATGGAAAATCTGATTTATCCCATTCCTGATATGGACAGATAAGCTTGTCATTCATTTTATCTTGTACGCTCGCATTACTTCTACCGTTTATGTTTTATGTGTTTTATTAAATATTGTGAAAAACTTTTAAAAAAATCCCTGGCTGTGGATTTTAAATTGTGGGATTTGCCTTTACCCAGAAAGTTTTTTAGACACATAATTGGTTCATTTGATTTGTAGATTGAAAATTGCGTAAAAACAGTACGCGCTATGTTATTTTGTTCTTCTTTTTTCATGTACCTATACTGGTCCTATGACTGAAGCAAAAGTCTGTGTATACCAGATAAGTAGCGTTCTGTTCTCAATCACACCAGCTCTATACTCTATATTTTATATAATCTTATTAGACACTAGTAGGCGCCCTTTTCTTCACTTCCAAAATATATACATATATATATATATATATATATATATATATATACATACATACTAGGGTCTCAATCTCTGCTGATAAGGTTTCTGTCCACGCTGCTACAGCGCTATAAACCCATGCCGACACAATCGCCTGTCTGAGTAGTGTACCAGAATGTGCATGCTATCTGCAGGATCCCTGAGGATAGCTGTTAAGTCAGCGCTACCTTTTGGGCAAACGTGACACCCTAGGGGAAGATTCCCATCGTATCCTGGCCCTAGTAGGGAAAGGATACTCCCTGAGAATTCTTTGTGGGAAACTGCAGTCTCTTGTCTGGAGATTACCGCTCTTTTTCATCATGAGAGGAGGGAAATTTACCTCAGCTTTCTTCCCCTTAAACATGTGTACCCTTGTGTCAGGGACAGATGAGTCATCAGTGATATGCAAAACATTTTTTATTACAATAATCATATATTGAATACTTTCCTGACATTTTGGCTGTAACTTTGCATTATCGTAGTCGACACTGGAGTCAGACTCCGCGCCGATATCAGTGTCTATTATTTTGGATAGTGAGCATTGAGAGACTCTGAAGGTCTCTGCGACATAGAGACAGACATGGGTAGATTCCCTATCTGTTCTCTAATCTTTTGTGCAATAAATTAACCTTAGCACTTAATTACACATATCCAAACAGGTGTCGGCGTTGTCGACGGAGACACCCCTCACTCACACATTTGCTCCATCTCCTCCTTAGGGGAGCCTTTAACCTCCGACATGTCGACACACACATACCGACACTCCACACACTCAGGGAATGCTCATCTGAAGACAATTCCCCCACAAGGCCCTTTGGAGAAAGAGAGAGTATGCCAGCACACACCCCAGTGCTATAAACCCAGGAATAACACAGTAACTTAATGTTAACCCAGTAGCTGCTGTTTATATTGATTTTTGCGCCTAATTATGTGCCCCCCCCTCTCTTTTTACCCTCTTCTAACGTGTATCTGCAGGGAAGAGGCTGGGGAGCTTCCTCTCAGCGGTGCTGTGGAGAAAAAACATGGCGCTGGTGAGTGCTGAGGACGAAGCCCCGCCCCCTCGACGGCGGGCTTCTGTCCCGCTTAAATATACATTTTCTTGGCGGGGGCTCATGCATATATACAGTGCCCAACTGTATATATGTGTACTTTTGCCAAAAGAGGTCCATATGCTGCCCAGGGCGCCCCTCCCCCCCTGCGCCCTTACAGTGACCGGAGTATGTGAAGTGTGTGGGAGCAATGGCGCACAGCTGCAGTGCTGTACGTTACCTCATGTGAAGAACGGAGTCTTCTGCCGCCGGTTTTGAAGTCTTCTTGCTTCTCATACTCACCCGGCTTCTGTCTTCCGGCTCTGCGAGGGGGACGGCGGCACGGCTCTGGGATCGGACGACGAGGGTGAGATCCTGTGTACGATCCCTCTGGAGCTAATGGTGTCCAGTAGCCTAAGAAGCAGGACCTAGCTTCAGAGAGTAGGGCTGCTTCTCTCCCCTCTGTCCCACGATGCAGGGAGTCTGTTGCCAGCAGAGCTCCCTGAAAATAAAAAAACCTAACAAAATACTTTCTTACAGCAAGCTCAGGAGAGCTCACTGAACAGCACCCAGCTCGTCCGGGCACAGATTCAAACTGAGGTCTGGAGGAGGGACATAGAGGGAGGAGCCAGAGCACACCAGAATCTAAATTCTTTCTTAAAGTGCCCATGATGTCTCCTGCGGAGCCCGTCTATTCCCCATGGTCCTTACGGAGTCCCCAGCATCCACTAGGACGTTCGAGAAATTATAATTAAAAAATAGTATTTTAATAACTACCGGTAAATCCTTTTCTCTTAGTCCGTAGAGGATGCTGGGGTCACATCAAGAATCATGGGGTATAGACGGGATCCGCAGGAGACATGGGCACTTTAAGACTTTCAAAGGGTGTGAACTGGCTCCTCCCTCTATGCCCCTCCTCCAGACTCCAGTTATAGGAACTGTGCCCAGGGAGACTGACATTTCGAGGAAAAGGATTTATTGTTAAACTAAGGTGAGATACATACTAGCTCACACCTCAAGCACGCCATACAACATGGTATTCAACATAAACGCAAGTCAACGGCATGTACAACGTCAGCAACAGGCTGACTAAAACCGTAACACAACATGTGTTGAAACGTAACAAAAAACTGCAGATACAGTACGCACTGGGACGGGCGCCCAGCATCCTCTACAGACTAAGAGAAAAGGATTTACCGGTAGGTATTAAAATCCTATTTTCTCATACATCCTAGAGGATGCTGGGGTCACATCAAGAACCATGGGGTTATACCAAAGCTCTAGAACGGGCAGGAGAGTGCGGATGACTAATCAGCACCGACTGACCAAACATGAGGTCCTCATCAGCCAGGCTATCAAACTTGTAGAACTTCACAAAGGTGTTTGAACCTGACCAAGTAGCCGCTCGGCAAAGTCGTAATGCCGAGACCCCCCAGGGCAGCCGCCCAGGACGAGCCCACCTTTCTGGTAGAATGAGCCTTCACCGATTTCGGTAACGGCAATCCAGCCGTAGAATGAGCATGCTGAATCGTATGACAGATCCAGCGCGCAATAGTCTGCTTGGAAGCAGGAGCCCCAATCTTGTTGTGAGCATACAGGACAAACAGAGCCTCCGTTTTCCTAAACTGAGCCGTTCTGGCAACATCAATTTCCAAAGCTCTGACTACATCGAGAAACTTCGATTCCAGCAAGGCGTCCGTAGCCACTGGCACCACAATGGGTTGGTTCAAGTGGAACGACGAAAGCACTTTCGGCAGAAATTGCTGACGAGTCCTCAACTCTGCTCTATCTTCATGGAAGATCAAATAAGGGCTCTTGTGAGACAGGGCCGCTAATTCAGACACCCGCCTTGCGGATGCCAAGGCCAACATGACCACTTTCCAAGTGAGGCATTTCAACTCTACCTTCTGTAAAGGTTCAAACCAATGAGATTGAAGGAATTGCAACACCACGTTAAGATCCCACGGTGCCACTGGGGGCACAAAGGGAGGTTGGATGTGCAACACGCCTTTCACAAAAGTCTGAACTTCTGGAAGGGAGGCCAATTGTTTTTGGAAGAAAACCGATAAGGCTGAAATTTGTACTTTAATTGAGCCCAACTTTAGGCCCGCATCCACACCAGCTTGTAGAAAATGGAGAAAACATCCTAACTGAAATTCTTCCGTAGGAGCTTTCCTGGATTCACACCAAGACACGTATTTTCTCCAAATACGGTGGTAATGTTTAGACGTTACTCCTTTCCTGGCCTGAATAAGAGTGGGGATGACTTCCTCGGGAATACCCTTTCGGGCTAGGATCCGGCGTTCAACCACCAATCCGTCAAACAAGTCGCGGTAAGTCTTAGAACACGCACGGCCCCTGCTGTAACAGATCCTCCCTCAGAGGAAGAGGCCAGGGATCTCCTATAAGTAATTCCTGAAGATCTGGATACCAAGCCCTCCTTGGCCAGTCTGGAACAATGAGGATCGCTTGAACCTTTGTTGTTCTTATGATCTTTATTAATTTTGGAACGAGTGGAAGCGGAGGATACACATACACCGACTGAAACACCCACGGTGTCACTAGGGCGTCCACTGCTATTGCTTGAGGGTCTCTCGACCTGGAACAATATCTCTGAAGTTTCTTGTTGAGGCGAGACGCCATCATGTCTATTTGAGGAATTCCCAAAAGACTTGTCACTTCTGCAAAGACCTCTTGATGAAGACCCCACTCTCCTGGATGGAGATCGTGTCTGCTGATGAAGTCTGCTTTCCAGTTGTCCACTCCTGGAATGAAGATCGTTGACAGAGCGCTTGTATGCCTTTCCGCCCAGCAGACAACCTTTGTGGCCTCTGCCATTGCCGCTCTGCTCTTTGTTCCGCCCTGGCGGTTTATGTACGCTACTGCTGTTATGTTGTCCGACTGAATCAAGACGGGCCGATTGCGAAGAAGATGTTCCGCTTGCAAAAGGCCGTTGTAAATGGCCCTTAACTCCAGAACGTTTATGTATAGACACATTTCCTGGCTTGACCATCTTCCCTGGATGCTTTCCCCCTGTGTGACTGCCCCCCAGCCTCGGAGACTCGCATCCGTGTTCACTAAGATCCAGTCCTGGATCCCGAACCTGCGTCCCTCTAGAAGGTGCATGTGCAGATGGGACCCGGACCACTTGTCCAACAGGTCCCACTGAAACACTCTGGCATAGAATCTGCCAAAGTGAATGGCCTCCTAGGCCGCCACCATCTTCCCCAGCAACCGAGTGCATTGATGGATCGATACTTTTGCTGGCTTCAGAATTTGTTTGACCAGGTTCTGAATTTCCAGAGTCTTTTCCACTGGAAGAAAAACTCTCTGTAATTCTGTGTCCAGAATCATTCCCAAAAACGACAGCCGTCTCGTCGGAACCAACTGTGATTTTGGCAAGTTTAGGAGCCAACCATGTTGCTGCAGAATTGTCAGGGAGAGCGTAATGTTCTGCAGTAATTGGTCCCTGGATCTCGCCTTTATCAGGAGATCGTCCAAGTACGGGATAATTGTGACTCCTTGCTTGCGCAGGAGAACCATCATTTTGGCCATTACTTTGGTGAAAATCCTCGGAGCCGTGGACAGACCAAACGGCAACGGCAACGTCTGAAATTGGTAATGACAATCATGAACTGCAAACCTCAGGTAAGCCTGATGTGGAGGATAAATGGGAACATGTAAGTAGGCCTCCTTTATGTCTACCGATACCATAAAATCCCCCTCCTCCAGACTGGAGATCACTGCCCGGAGAGATTCCATCTTGAATTTGAATTTTCTTAGGTAGAAATTTAGGGATTTGAGGTTCAGGATTGGTCTGACTGAGCAGTCTGGCTTCGGGACCACGAACAGGATCGAATAAAAGCCTTCTCCCTGTTGCGACGGGGGAACCCTGACAATGACTTGATTGATACCACCTCCCTGTCCGGAAGAGAAGCTGGTAAGGCCGATTTGAAAAATCGGTGATGGGGAACGTCTTGAAACTCCAGTTTGTTCCTCTGGGACACTATTTCTAAAACCCATGGGTCCAGGGCCAAACGAGCCCAGAACTGACTGAAGAGCTTTAGACGTGCCCCCACCGGTGCGGACTACCGCAGAGGAGCCCCAGCATCATGCGGTGGATTTGGCAGAAGCCGGGAAGGACTTCTGCTCCTGGGAAACGGCCACGGCCGGTGATCGTTTACCTTTTCCCTTTCCTCTAGTAGCAAGGAAGGAAGACCCTCGGCCTTTTCTGTATTTATGGGGCCGAAAGGACTGCATCTGATAGTGGTGTGCTTTCTTTTGTGGTGCAGGCACATAAGGTAAAAACGATGACTTACCCGCGGTAGTTTTCTTAGAGTCAGCATCAGCATTCCATTGATGAATCCACAATGCTCTCCTAGCTGAGACTGCCATGGCATTGGCCCTTGATCCCAAGAGGCCAAAATGCCTCGCAGCTTCCTTTAGGTAGACTGCAGCGTCCCTGATATAACCTAGTGTCAAAAGAATGCTATCTGCCTATTTTTCGATAGCGCTACTCACCCACGTAGATGCAATGGCTGGTCTGAGTAGCGTACCCGTGGTGCCATAAATGGATTTCAATGTATTTTCCTGCCTACGATCCGCAGGATCCTTTAGGGCTGCTGTGTCAGGGGATGGAAGAGCTACCTTTTTGGACAGCCGTGATAGAGCTTTGTCCACAGTGGGGTGTGACTCCCATTTTTCCCTATCCCCAGAGGGAAACTGATATGCCACTGGAATCCTTTTGGGAATCTGAAACTTTTTGTCAGGATTTTCCCAAACCTTTTCACAAAGCGTGTTCAGTTCATGAGAGGGAGGAAACGTTACCTCAGGTTTCTTTCCTTTATACATACAGACCCTAGTATCAGGAACAGTAGGGTCCTCAGTGATATGTAATACGTCTTTTATTGCCACAATCATGTACTGAATGCTCTTTGCCAGTTTTGGATCTAATCTGGCATCACTATAGTCGACACTTGAGTTAGTGTCCGTGTCGGTATCCGTGTCTGCCAGCTGGGCAAATGAACGTTATTGTGACCCCGAGGGGGTCTGGACTTGTAACAACACATCCTCTACGGATTTCTTCCATGCCTGGTTCTGAGACTCAGATTTATCCAATCTCTTATTTATCAGAGCCACATTAGCATTCAAAGCACCCAAAACATTCACCCAATCAAGTGTCGGCGGTGCCGACAGGGTCACTCCCACAGCCGTTTGTGTCCCTAACATAGTCTCCTCCTGGAAGAGCCTTCAGCCTCACACGTGCACCCAACATACACAGACACACTGGGCATATAGGGAACAGACCCACAATAAAGCCTGTCAGAGAGACACAGAGGAAGTTTGCCAGCTCACAACCCTACCCGCGCTACCCGGTTCTGAAACAGTTACAGAATGTCCCAGACCTGCAGCGTTTTATATAATAACTTATATTGCACCAAAAATCACTGTGCCCCCCCCCCCCCCCCGTTTTGCACCCTGTTACTTGTACAGCAGTGTGAGGAAGGACCAGCGTCTCTGCAGCTTCTGTGAAGAAAAAATGGCGCTGATGTGAGCTGTGAGGACTAAGCCCCGCCCCCATAATGGCGCGCTTCAGCCCTGCTATTTTTCCCAAAATCTTTATACTGGCAGGGGTTTGGACAGTGGCTTGGCACCTTGTCCCCTCTTGCCAGTCACTTTTTTAGAGGTGTATATGCTTGCCCAGGGCGTGTCCCCCCCCCCCCCCCCCCGCGCCCTGCACCCTGTAGTGCCGCTGAGTGTGGGAGCATGGTTCACAGCGCGCCCGCTGTGCGGTACCTCTGAAGCCGTCACTGAAGTCTTCTGATTTCTGGCTCTGTAAGGGGGGTGACGGCCGGCTCTGGGAACGAGCATCTAGACGTACCTAGCGATCAGACCCTCAGGAGCTAATGGTGTCCTGTAGCCAAAGAAGCAGAGCCTTTAAACTCACAGAAGTAGGTCTGACTTCTCTCCCCTAAATCCCACGAAGCAGGGAGACTGTTGCCAGCAGTTCTCCCTGAAAATAAAAAACCTAACATAAAGTCTTTTCAGAGAAACTCAGTAGAGCTCCTCAGAGTGCATCCAGTCTGCCTGGGCACAAGTCTAAAACTCGAGTCTGGAGGAGGGGCATAGAGGGAGGAGCCAGTTCACACCGTTTGAAAGTCTTAAAGTGCCCATGTCTCCTGCGGATCCCGTCTATACCCCATGGTTCTTGATGTGACCCCAGCATCCTCTAGGATGTATGAGGGGGAAATAAACTAGTACAAACATCACAGTCTATATTTCAGATCATCATTAATCGGATCATCAGGACTATTGTGACTGTAAATTTTCCTGCCAGCTGCTCCTCTCTGCAGCTGTCGGGTGTCCGCGGGGAAGGTATTGTAAGTGCTGCTTTTTTTTTTAAATTTCCCCAGCAGGTGCTAAACTTTTAATCTGCTAATAAACAGTCGTGGAATGGGGTGGGTGGGGAAGGCAGGGGGTGCCGCAAGGTTGCATGATCACCAGCGATCGGCAGCACGGTGGATACTGGGGAAGGGATAGGGAGAACACTCTGAGTGTGGCGGTTGCTGGAAGATTCTCTTACCTAACCTTATTGACTAGTTAGAGGCATACAGGCAGCAATGGCCTAATTTGTAGGTCCTATAACCTGGTCTATGACAAATAACCTGAACTCAGATGTAGGGGGGAAATGTAAGATGGTGTGAGAATCGGGACGTGAGAGATTTTGTGAGAGTTCTTCGGTTTTCTTTTTTCTAAAGTGGCAATCATTTACATGGCAAAACCAAATTCATTTTGCCATGTAAAAGATTGCTACTTTAAAACATAGAACTCACAAAATCGCTCTTTCGGATTCTCGCACCCTACTACATTCACACCAAGTGTTGCATGTTACATCCAAATAATTAACTTAATTTACCAATAATTGGTTATTATTAGGATGTTCTTGAAAAATGTGTTGCTAGATATGGTATTGTTAACATATTAAATAAATTGTAGTCAGGGGAAAATTAGGGTTATTAGAGGAGCATTTCCAGTTAATGCTAAAACTATATACAGGTTGAGTATCCCATATCCAAATATCCGAAATACGGACTTTTTTGAGTGAGATAGTGAAACTTTTGTTTTTTGATGGCTCAATGTACACAAACCTTGTTTAATACACAAAGTTATTAAAAATATTGTATTAAATTACCTTCAGGCTGTGTGTATAAGAAACAAATGAATTGTGTGAATGTACACACGCTTTGTTTAATGCACAAAGTTATAAAAAATATTGGCTAAAATTACCTTCAGGCTGTGTGTATAAGGTGTATATGAAACATAAATACATTCTGTGCTTAGACTTGGGTCCCATCACCATGATATCTCATTATGGTATGCAATTATTCCAAAATACGGAAAAATCCCATATCCAAAATACCTCTGGTCCCAAGCATTTTGGATAAGGGATACTCAACCTGTAATGTCAATAAGTATTATGCATGTTTAAACATACTGGGGTATATTCAATTGAAGTCGAAAACTGCCGTCTGTCGAAAAGACGGCAGTTTTCGACTTTTTAAGGTCGAATCCTGATTCGACCTATTCAATATTTTGCTAAATTTTTCGACAAGGTGATAAATTCGACTTGTCGAAAAGCACGTGGATCGGCAGAATAGCTGCCGATCCACGTGTTGATGTCGAAAACGGGGCCAAATCCGACAGGTTTTGGCCTCCTTTTCGACCATTTCAGTCTGACATAAAAATGATGTCAGACTGAGATGCGGACCCAGAGGAGGCAAGGGAAGGAGGGGGGGGGGGGAGCCGCAGGGAGACGGGGGACAGCCAGCGGGCATACAGGGAGATCAGCGCTACAGTAGTGCTGCAGCTGGATGTCACTCACCCGCCCGACCTCACGGCAGCTTCCACCCGGCTCCAGCACGCTGCTGGAGCCGGGTGGAAGCTGCCGTGAGGTCGGGCGGCTGAGTGACATCCTGCTGCAGCGCTATTGTAGCGCTGATCTACCTGTATGCCCGACGGCTGTCCCCCCATGGTCTCCCCGCGGCTCGCCCCCCTTCTCCTCCTCTGCGTCCCATCCAAATTCCCATTAAAGTCGAATTTTAGATGGGATTGAATAGGGGTTGTCGGTTCCATTCCGACAAATACATGTCGGAATGGATCCAACTTTAATTGAATATACCCCACTGTGTCCTTAAGATTAAGATTTTCACTTCAGTTCAGCACGATACACTGACAGAACGTCTCCCACCCTGTGCTGCTGCTCACATCACATACACTTGCTGGCACCACACTGCCACAGCTTGCATCTGCCTGCTCTGTCATGCATCTAAGTGACAGTGGCACAGCGATGTATAGAACAGGATGAGCAGAGATGGTGCTCTCAGGAGTCCGCTGACTGAGCACATGGACAAATAGAAATTATGGAGTAGTAAAGATATTTTAACACCCACAATTAAAACGTTTATGTAATTGCAATTTAATTTTCTAATTTTACTAAATTCAGCTCCATCTTTAAATAAGGGTCCATCCCAGTTCATGATGCCTGTTCAGTAGCTCAAAGAAATTGCTGCTAGGATGTCACGATAATGACTTGCAGACTATCACACGTCCTGGAGCTGAAGAACAGAAGGACTAGGACCAACTTTACTACAGTATTTTCATGTTAACCCCATTTATATGTACAGTATTATATACTATGATAACATTTGTTACATTGTACTGTTTTAGTCCTTGTTAGCAAGTAGTTCCCACACACAGGTATGTAAAAAAGCTAAAATAAAAAAATATCAATACTGTCCTGGAATCATTTTACGTCATGCTTATAGATGTGCCATGTGTGTATGTAGTCAATTCAGACACAATTGGTAAGCAAGAAATCTGATAATTATTTGTCTCTAATCTGATTTTCTCATCACCGCCACCACAAAAATGTTCAGCGCGGCAAAACTGCATTGTCCGTAGTGCATCATATAGCCCCGATCTGAGGATAGGTGTATGTGGGCAGATATGGGAGTTTAGCCACTGCTATAATAAATGCATCAGTAATGCCACTACACATTAACCACAGATACCAACACCAATCCTCAAACCCTGAGGGGGGTAACCCATTAGAGGTGTAACAACATTGGGTGCTAAAAACGGCCGGTTTCACACTTTTGTCTGATGTTTCACTGATATATTTTTTTTACAGCTATCCAATTTGGATCACCTGTTAAAAAATAGCTTTCCTCCAAAAAACACACAGGTTCAGTGAAACCTGTGTGTTTTCAGTAGAAACAGCCTCACATGAAAACAGGGTGGTTTCCGAGGATTTGGTTTTGCCTGCCCGAGGAAGGGGAAACAAAATCCCTAATAAGTCATGGCTCGCGCCGGCTTTTCGAGGCTAAATAGATAGCCCCCGGCGGGACAATTAGCCAGCGCGGCTAATTGGATATCTCCCTTAATCTCCACTAAACTCACTGATCCAAATTTCAGAACTCCAGCAATTTATAGTTTCATCAATGTAATGGAATTCAGATGACTGGTCCTCCCAATGCACGCCAATGCTCCCACTCCTGGAAGTCTGACACAGATACACCGAGTCCTTCTGCACAACATCAGCTCAAAAGCTCCAGTAATCAATCTGCCTTGCCATCTATGGAAGTGATAGGATGGCAGGACAAAGGGTTATTTTATAATATTGATTGGGAGTAATAGAAGCAGGAATGTATGCAAATAATATAATAGAGGTATAATTTATCTAAACTACTATTTAAAGAGAAAAAAAAACAGTACTCCAAAAGCAACACTCCCTTCTTACACATTCACAGCTATCCGTAGGAAATAATCAAATACACAATTCTCTCCTTACCTGTTGTTATTATTTGACATAATAAGCAAGCGATGAAACACGACCACAAAATAAGAGGGCACTGGTAGTTTTATTAGTTGGATTTGGGCATTGTACCACATGTTTGACAGCAACAGGCAAGACTAGTGAATGAATGAGTGGCAATACATCCCTTCCTAGTCTGCATACACAGCACCAAAAATGGAGCTGTTGTGACTATGAAAGATAATGAAATTCCAAAAGAACTGGCTCTTTCCTGTTTGTCCATACTCTAGCAATACTCTATTACACAGTTCAGGGTTGTTATAGGGGGCCTCGAGTATCACCTTTACATTAGAGGACTACGACATGCACATATTTCCCTTGGAGGTAAGCAACAAGGATACGAGGGAGACAGTAATGGAGGATACGCTGGCTTCGTTTTCATCTCTCTGTGCCTACGATTGTACAGGTACCTACAGCAGTTCATTGGTTTCTGTGGCAACATAACACACATGCACATACAGTTGGTGGGGGACAAGGCCAGGGCAGAGCAGAGCACAGGAGACAATAATGGAATCAGCAGGATGGACAATTTGTGCAAACAAATCTCAGCTTTGTACAGTCAGTTTCTGCTCTGTTAGCGAGGCCTGCTGGGCAACAGTTTTGTTCTCATGGCTCCGTAATTTAGATACAACGCCAATGAATGCCAGGCTTTGAACTTCCTTGAATAGAGGCTCTAGAAAAGATCAGGGAACAAGTTTTACAGATCAAAAAAAAAAGTTGTGACCGGTACCAAGAAAAAACAGTCTGAATTTAACATGGACGATAAACATAATATATAAACAAATTAATGTCAATTTATCTTTTGGAAAAACAAAAATATTAACTGTAATTCAATTTATTTATCATATTACTTTTCCTAGTTATTACAAATGATACTACTTACCTGAACCCATAACAGAGCAGATCAACACCATAGAATTGTATTTTATCTCTGGAGCACTTTTCTCATCGGATAACAGTCTATGCAGAACTTGGACTAACTTGGCACTTTCTAGATCACATTCTGCAGTTTCTAGAATAAACAGATTGAGAGTTGCTTAAAAAAACAAAAATAAATCTAGGAGATCTATATAAGACAACATTAGACTTATGTTTCTTTACCATGTTCTAGTCGAAGAGATCATATCAACATAGAACACGGACTGCAGATAGAGACCAACTGGTCCATCTAGTTTGCCCATTTTACATGAGCCATACATGGAACGATTCTGGGCACACACAGGCCAATTCTGTCATTTAGTGAAGCGCGATTTTATAACTGTGCTATTAAACATGGTAGATAATCCCTTTAAATGTCAGAATTTGTTTTGAGACCACACTCTTTGCAGTAAAAGGCCATATTGCTGGCATTAACGGTGTCCTCCAAGCTTTAATCCAAATTGACTGGAAATAAGCACATGTACAGTATGGGCCCAACACTTGATCAGGAGTGAGCGAATGTTATTTGTATCTAGCTAAAAAAAGTAGTCAATAATTGGGATCTATCGGTGTAAGAAATCACCAGATTTGATTTTCAGATTATATATGGAAACCAATCAGCAGATTTTACCTGGCACCAAAGTATGCCCAATATATTCAAAATGATTCCTTTGAATATCGATTATAATATACGAGTATAATATACTGCAAGGAGATGCTCTATGTTGTCACTGGATGTTGTATTAAGTAACATTTTAATCCTAAACATTGGAAGCTTGTAGTTTAAAACCGCAAAAACTTTTTTTGCAGTTTTGAAAAGGTGGAATAATTCTAAAACATGAACTTCAAAAGTATTTCTTTATGATTCTAAAAATATTTTAGTTAACTTTCTGGAAATTTGAATGACAAAACTAAATAAAATACATTTGGGTAGATTTTATTCATGGTGTTGGGAGCAAAATAAGAAAACTTAATTTTTTTTAACATTTTTTTTTTTTTTTTTTTAAGAGGAACTTTCAGAAACTACCAAGTACAATTTGTGTAGTTACTGCAAAAGTAATTGGGATCCGGTCTGAAGATCGACAGTGTCTAGGTCGACCACTATAGGTCGACAGAGCCAGAAGGTTGACCGGGTCAGAAGGCCGACATGTTCTAGGTCGACAGGTCAAAAGGTCGACATGAGTATTTTTGTAATCCATTTTTTTTAACTTTTTCATACTTAACGATCTACATGGTGAGTGAAGCGAGCCATGTGAGGGGACACGGTGCACTAATTGGGGTTCCCGGTCACTCTACGAAGAAAACAACACCAAAAAAACATAAAAAACTCATGTTGACCTTTTGACCTGTCGACCTAGAACATGTCGACCTTCTGACCCTGTTGACCTACTGACTGTCTACCTAAACAATGTCGACCTAGACACTGTCGATCTAATGATCCACGCCCAAGTAATTATGGAGACTAACGTTGGAATGTGACAGCGCAAAAAGTGGCAAAACAGACTCAGCACTGGAGTAAGAAAATATTTAGGGGGGAATCCAATTAGAAGTGAAGATATATCTGGCGCGAAAAATGAAAATTTTTTTCACCCATAAGATTTTACAAGTTATTCAATTTGGTCGCCTGTAGAAAAATACACCGTCTCCTGAAAACACACAGGTTAAGTGAAACCTGTGTGCTTTCAGTAGAAACAGCCCCGTTTTCAGGTGAAAACGGGGTATTTCCGGGGATTTGGTTTCGCCTGCCTATGGCAGGTGAAACAAAATCCCTAATAAGCCGCAGCTCACGCCGGCATATCAGGGCTAATTGGATAGCCCCAGATGAGACAATTAGTGCTAATTGGATACCCCCTTAGTGTCAAATAGGTTAATTCAGGAATATCTGCTTAGTTTCTGCTAGCCATTACATAAATACAATCAACTTTAATGTAGAATGCAACTGTCAGTATGCTACAGATGTGTCCTCATACACCTTTACTCTAGGAATGCCAAGAAACCCCTCTTTAAACAGTCAGTGTCCTTGTGACTTAGCTGTGACAATCAGCCTTGTGTCTTAAGTTGGGTACACACTGGCCAATACATCGGCCATTCAATTGAACAGCCGATATGTAGTGGGCATGACGGCGGGTGTGTACCAGCGATATGTCTGTGAACTAAGTTATTCACAGACATACTGCATTGGTTGTGCAGCACAGCCGAAGGATTTGCAGATATATCTGCGCATCATGCTGTGTGTACTGGCACTCAGCTGACCACATGTACACTTGTTGCAGAGGCAGCCGGTGACTAACATCACAACTGGGCGGCCAACAATTGGTAAGTGTTTATGCACTTACCAGTCGTCAAAGATGGCCGATCTGTCGTCCTAGTGTGTACCCAATATTTAGGAGAAGTAACAAAACTATATCGCTAGAGTACAACGGGGCTTACAGTACTTATACAGAGTGTGCAACTTAGCCACATGTGTAAAAAAGATTCCAATACGAGCATGGCTATTCCTCCAATCACACTCCATTATGCTGAATCTGTGACTCTGCACATAGGTTGTACTAATTCATTTGCGGTATAAGTCGCAACCTTGAGTCTCTGGTACACTGATATTTAGTTAAAACTATGGTACCCGTGTCGAAGCATCTCAGTGGCACCAAGCATTTAATGCTGTATGGCGTAAGACACTAGGTGCCCGAGGGCACATCTGTAGATCCACCCAGCAGCTATACTACATAAATTTGATCAGATCAATAGATATCTGCAAAAATTACAACGCAATTAAAAAATAGGATTTTAATTGCCTACCGGTAAATCCTTTTCTCGTAGTCCGTAGAGGATACTGGGGTCCACATTAGTACCATGGGGTATAGACAGGTCCAATAGGAGCCATGGGCACTAAGAAATTGATAGTGTGGGCTGGCTGCTCCCTCTATGCCCCTACCAGACTCAGTCTAGGAAACTGTGCCCGAGGAGACGACATACTTTGAGAGAATGATATAAAAGGATAGTGGTGAGATTCCGAAACCAGCACACACAAACTAGAGGAAAGCCAAGCTAACCAAACTTTAAACCAGGAACAGCAACCGCTGAACCAACAATACTTAACCAAGTAACAGTGCAGGAAGAAACGAAGCACTGGGCGGGCGCCCAGTATCTTCTATGGACTACGAGAAAAGGATTTAACGGTAGGTAATTAAAATCCTATTTTCTCTTACGTCCTAGAGGATACTGGGGTCCACATTAGTACCATGGGGATGTACCAAAGCTCCCAAATCGGGTGGGAGAGTGCTGAGGTTCCTGCAGAACTGATTTACCAAACTGAAGGTCCTCAGAGGCCAAAGTATTGAACTTGTAGAGAACTTAGCAAACATGTTCGAACCAGACCAAGTAGCTGCTCGGCAGAGTTGTAAAGCCGAGACACCCCGGGCAGCCGCCCAGGAAGAGCCCACCGACCTAGTAGAGTGGGCCTGTACAGATTTTGGACACGGCAAACCTGCCGAGGAATAAGTATGCTGGATAGTAAGCCTGATCCAGCGTGCAATTGTCTGCTTTGAAGCAGGACACCCAATTTTATTGGGATCATAGAGAACAAACACAGAGTCAGATTTTCTGTGATGAGCTGTCTGCTTCACATAGATCTTCAAAGCTCTCACAACATCCAAGGACTTTGAAGTAGCAGAGGTGTCGGTAACCACCGGAACCAAAATAGGTTGGTTGATATGAAACGCAAACACCACCTTTGGAAGAAAGTGCTGACGAGTTCGGAGTTCAGTCCTATCTTCATGAGAAATCAAATATGGGCTTTTGTGAGACAACGCCCCAGCTCCGACACACGCCTTAGAAGCCAAGGCCAACAGTGTGACGGCCTTCCACGTAAGAAACTTGACGTCAACGTCCTGTAAAGGCTCAAACCATTCTGATTGCAGGAACTGCAACACCACGTTGAGATCCCAATGTGCCGTATGAGGCTCAAAGGGCGGTTATATGTGCAGAACCCCCTTCAAAAATGTCTGAACCTCAGCGAGAGAAGCCAATTGTTTCTGGAAGAAAATGGATAAGGCCAAAATCTGGACTTTTATGGAGCCCAAACGTAGGCCCACATCCACCTGACTGCAGAAAAAGGAGAAAACGTCCCAGTTGAAATTCCACCGCAGGAAATTTCCTGTACTCATATCAAGAGAAGTATTTTTTCCAAATACAGTGGCTAGAATTTGACGCTCAACCTCCATGCAGTCAAACATAGCCATGGTAAGTCTTGATAGACGAATGGCCCCTGTTGGAGAAGGTCCTCGCGAAGAGGTAGAGGCCACGGGTCCTCTAGGAGCATCTCCAGTAAATTCACATACCAGGCCCTTCTTGGCCAGTCCAGAGCAATGAGAATTGCTTGAACCTTTTCCCTTTTTATTCTTTTGAGAATCTTTGGGATCAATGGGAGTGGTGGAAACACGTACACCATCTGGTAGACCCATGGAGTCTCCAGAGCGTCCACCGCCACTGCTTGCGGGTCCCTCCACCTGGAACAATACTGCTTGAGCTTCTTGTTGAGACGAGAGGCCATCATGTCGATTTGTGGCATTCCCTAACGATGTGTCAAGCACCCGAACACCTCTGGGTGAAGGCCCCACTCTCCTGGGTGGAGGTCGTGTCTGCTGAGGAAGTCTGCTTCCCAGCTGTCTACTCCCAGAATAAAGATCGCGGACAACGCCACAGCGTGTCTTTCTGCCCAGTGGAGAATCCTCGTTACCTCTGACATTGCTGCCCTGCTCTTCGTTCCGCCTTGTTGGTTTATGTACGTTACTGCCGTCACATTGTCCGACTGAACCTGAATGGCTTAATATTGAAGAAGAAGCGATGCCTGTAGAAGGGCGTTGTATATGGCCCTTAGTTCTAGAATTTTGATTGGAAGAATGGCTTCCTGACTTGACCATTTGCCTTGGAACTGTTCCCCTTGGGTGACTGCTCCCCAACCTCTGAGGCTTGCGTCTGTGGTTAGCAGAATCCAATTTTCGGCCCTCAGTCAGGTGAGAAGTCTGAAGCCACCACACAAGAGAAATCCTGGCTTTTGGCGACAGACGTATCCTCTGATGCATGTGAAGATGCGATCCGGACCATTTGTCCAACAGATCCAGCTGGAAGGGTCTTGCATGAAACCTTCAGTACTGCAGCGCCTCGTAAGCAGCTACCATCTTTCCCAGAAGGCGAATGCATAGATGCTCCAATATCCGGATTTGTCTCAGAACATTCCACACCACTGACTGGATCACCAATGCCTTTTCCAACGGAAGGAATACCTTTTGTGTCTCCATATCCAGTATCATCCCCAGGAACGGAAGCCTCCGTGTTGGTTCCTGATGAGATTTTAGTAGGTTCAGAATCCACCCGTGATCCTGGAGTAGTCGGGTTGAGGGGGCAATGTGGTCTAACAACCTCTCCCTGGATGGAGCTTTTATCAGCAGATCGTCCAGGTACGGTATTATGTTCACTCCCTGTTTGCGGAGGAGAAACATAATTTCTGCCATTACCTTGGTGAACACCCTCGGTGCCGTAGAGAGGCCAAATGTCAGGGCCTGGAACTGGTAGTGACAGTCCCGTAAGGCAAACCTTAGATAAGCCTGATGAGGCGGCCAAATCGGAATATGAAGGTACGCATCCTTGATATCCAGAGACACCAAGAATTCCCCCTCCTTCAGACCTGAGATCACCGCTCTCAGAGACGCCATCTTGAACTTGAACACTCGTAAGTACGGGTTCAACAACTTGAGATTTAAAATGGGCCTTACCGAACCATCCGGTTTCTAAACTACAAACAGGTTGGAATAATAACCCTGGGTTTGCAGTTGAAGTGGGACAATGACCTGAGTCTGTACCAGTTTTTGAATTGCTTCCTGTAAAGTCATACTTGCTTCTTGAGAAGCTGGTAAGCCTGATTTGAAGAATCTGTGAGGTGGGAGTTCCTGAAACTCCAGTCTGTAGATCTTTGACCCAGGGATCCTGGCATGACGTTGCCCATATGTGACTGAAGAATCTCAAATGGGCTCCAACCTGCCTGTCTGTCTTCCAGGCCACCGTCATGCTGAAGGCTAAAGGGCCCCATACACTACAACGATCTCATGTCGGAGGTGATCGCCGGCAGCCTCCCGGGGGGCAGGATCGGCCAAGATACATCGTATGCTGCCCATTTGCATACGATATATATCTTGGCGATCCCAAGCCATGCTCCCAGGTCGGACCAGATTGAATGTGCAGCACATTCAATCTTGAGGATCCGATCCGATGCTCATGGGAACGCATCGGATCGGGAACACCTCTAAAATGCCCGTTTTGAGCCGATATATCGGGCCGAATGCCCAACTTGGGCTGAAATCAGGCATTATCACTGTAGTGTATGGGGCCCTTTAGAGGAAGCAGAACCAGGGTTCTGTTCCTGTGAACCTGCAGCTGCTGGTTTTCTGGGTTTACCTCTATTGCCTTTGGAGGCCGTAGAAGAACCTTTCGTTTTGGTTTTAAACTTTGCTGTACAAAAGGACTGCAGAGTTGGAGCAGTGTAGGATTTTCTAGTCGGGGGAGCTGCGGAAGGAAGGTATGTAGACTTACCCACCGTAGCCTTGGATATCCATGTATCCAGTTCATCTCCAAAAAAGGGCTTCACCTATGAAAGGTAGGCTTTCCACGCCTTTCCTGGAATCCGCATCCACAGTCCACTGGCGTAGCCACAAGCCCCTGCGTGCTCACACTGCCATGGCAGTGGTGCGTACATTGATTAAACCAATTTCCTTTATGGCCTCCTCCATAAAGTTAGCAGAATCCTGTATATGTTGTAGGAGTAAAATTATCTCCCCCCTGGTTAAGAAATCTAACCCATCAATTAGATTACCTGACCACTTTGCAATGGCCCTAGCGATCCATGCACAAGCTATAGTGGGTCTCTGGGCCACCGCCGCAGCTGTGTTAAGAGATTTGAGAGTGGTCTCAATCTTGCGATCTGCAGCATCCTTCAAGGAAGCTGCCCCAGGAACAGGTAAAACTATCTTACGAGACAGCCTAGAAACCGATGCGTCAACTATCGGTGGGTTTTTCCATTTTTTCCTATCATCCTGAGGAAACGGGAAGGATGTGAGTAACCATCTTGGGACCTGAAACTTCTTGTCAGGATTTACCCAAGTTGCTTCAAATAAGGAATTTAATTCCTTAGACGCAGGGGAAGTAGCTGAGGATTTCTTTTCCACATTAAAATAAGATTCCTCCTCGCCCTCTGACACCTTATCAGGAATGTGAAGGACCTCTCTAAAAGCTTCTATCAGGGCCTGTATTCCCTCTGATAAAGCTGCACCCCACCCCCCAACCCGAGTTTACCTCACCCTCCTCTGGGTCTGATACATCATCATCGTTATCAGCCTGCATGATATATGCCAGAGTACATTTCTGTGGACAAATGGCAGGGGTCTGAGACACTGGAATGACCACTGAATCTCTATTCATCAGGTCATCAACAGATTGCCTTAAGTATTGCGTCTACTTCTCATTTTGGGATAATTTATTCGAAATATTTGAAATCATCCCTTGTAATGAATCTAACCGTACTGGTTCAGATCCACTAGCCTGAGAATGCCCGTTAAACCCCCCCCCCCCACCCCCCTAAGTCCCAAAAAACAGGCAGTCTGGTGCCAGCCAGACCTGCCTGAAAACAATAAAAAAGAAAATAAATGCAGAAAAAACTCTTCAGGAGCTTCCCAAGCGCACATTTTCTAAACAGAGTCTGGTAGGAGGGGCATAGAGGGAGGAGCCAGCCCACACTATCAATTTCTTAAAGTGCCCATGGCTTCTAGTAGACCAGTTTGTACCCCATGGTACTAATGTGGACCCCAGTATCCTCTAGGACGTAAGAGTAAATGGAGTGGGCTTTAAAGTAATTTGAACACAAAATTTATGTCTGATCCTAAACGTTCTTTCTGCAGCGGGTTACACTGGTATTCCACAGGGAATAACATCGGGGTGTAGAGTAGGATCGTGATCCGAGGCATCAACAGGCTAAAAGCTTCGACTGTTCCCAAAATGCTCAGTGTCACCTCCTCTATAACCCCGGCTCCGTGCACAGGAGCGGTTTGAAAGTTGGTGCCTGCAGTGAAGGCAGCTAACAGGCAGGGCTGCTCCAGCAGCCCTAAGAAGAGCTATTTTTAAGAAGATAGAAGAATTCAAGAGCTGCAGCAGAGGCACTCTAGTGCTAGATATCATTCTGATATCTCCTGCTGCAGCTCCATCACCTCCCACAGCGGCGCTGTATACTCCTGCGTCCCTGGTTGCCGGGTACTTACAGCGGAGGCTCCGGTTCTTCACCCAGGGCACACACACTAACCAAAGTTCTCCGGGATCGCGTGGCTGCACTCAGGGAGGAGGTAAGAGGGTCCTCCAGGCGGGACCCGCTGGAAATCGCGATCCGCCACGCCCATTAGGAGGCGGGCTGCGCGCTGGCGTGGACACTGTGGCAGTACAGGGACCCCACTAGACCACCAGGGCAAGGACAGCAAGGGGATAAGGCTCTGGCCTGTAGCCCCTCCCCCAGCCCCTGGGTGCCATTTAGAGTAAATGTTCCCGCCCTACATCTGCATCTCTCTGTCTCCCTCACTGCCTGTCAGCGTTTGGGTGCCATTACACACAGCTGCGCTGATTCTGGGACTGCTGGGGTGATGCCTCCTCTGTAAAGCCGCCTGCATAATCAGCTGTGCATTTACAGGACACTAAAGTATTCTACATGTCATTTAGACAGTGTTAGTTAAGAACAAGTGCATACTTCAGAGTTATTTATTACAAGTACCCTGTGATATTCATCCAGTTTTTACTGTGCATTGGTATAGCTTTACTCAGTAATAGTATTGCTAGTCCAGTGCAGTTTTATTGTTTGTCATAATTCCTGCATTGTACATGTGACTGTGTGTGTGTGCATATAGCTGCTGGGTGATCTCTACTCCGTGTATCTCACTCCTACTGCTAGCCCTATATTCTGTAACCTGAGGAGGCTCCGTGCGTCAGGGTTATTAGATAATATAGGTATTTCACAGGATATACGTATTTTGTATTTTTCAGTCACATTTTACCTCAGATATCCTCTGTTTGTGCTGTCACACTGCACGGGGGGTTTGTGTTAGGTATTTTATCTGCTGAGATTGTACTGTGTCGCCCGTGGTTTACACTTCCATATAATGTCAGCTACAGGGGGTGATGGGTCTGGGTTTGACTCCGCTGTGCACGGTTATGATGTCCCAGATGCATTTGAGGATAACAGGGCTGCGGAGGGTTCAGGTTTTGGGGGTTCTGTAACCCCCAGTCAGTTTGTAACAATGGGGGCACATCGGGGCCCGCCTTGGGCTTCCTTTTCTAATTTACTGACTACGCTGGTAACTAGACTCGCTCCCCCTATGGGACCTCCTGTGTCTTATCAGCCTTATATGGTCCCTACGGTTAATCTGCCATGGACAGATGCTCTGTCCACTCAGTTACAGCAATTGAATAACTCTTTGGATTAACGTATTCCTGACCCTCGCCCGCCTAAGACTAAACCTAAAAAGTCCTCTAAGCAGGCTGTTACTTCCTCTCAATCCACGCATGTTCCGGATACCTCTTCAGATGAAGATGGCGTGTATACTGACCCCACAGACTCTGATCATGACGTTTCTAATGGGGAATCTGTTTCACAGGTGGATGTTCCTGATCTATTAGAGGCTCATTCTTCAGATTGATGATGATCCTGAGCCTGCTACTACATCTAAGAAACCGGACAGGTTCAAACGTCAGAAGGTAACTAAATTAGTTTTACCTCATTCTGACCACTTGGTTGACATACGTCAGGAATCCTGGGAGAACCCAGGAAAGAAATTCACTCCGCACAAGAAGATGCTAGACCGCTATCCCCTTGCGGCATAATTGAGTAAAAATTGAGAAACGCCACCGCCGGTGAATTCGCAAATCGCTCGGCTGGTGGTGTCATCTGCTCTGCCTGTCACTACCGTCACTTCTCTCAAGGAGCCGACGGATAAGCGTGTGGGGGGCTGCTTAAGAGCTATCTATACCCTCGCAGGGGCTGCGCACAGGCCCACCATTGCGGCTACTTGGGCCGCAGAAGCTATTGAGGCGTGGGCTCAGGAAATAGAGACTGAGTTTCCGTCCAATTTTTCTGAACATGCCAGACAATGTCTCTCTTATATTGTCACGGCATCTCATTACATTAAAGAAGCCACTTCAGATGCAGGTGTTCTGGCGGCTAAGGCTGCTACGACATCCATTGTGGCTCGCCGTATTCTCTGGTTGCGGTCCTGGTCGATGGACTTGGACTCTAACAAAACCCTGGAGGTGCTCCCGTTTAAAGGAAACATCCTCTTTGGTGAGGATCTCAACAAGATTGTCGCTGACTTGGCGTCTGCTAAGACTGCATGTCTTCGGCCCCGAAGGCTAAGAGTACTTCCTTTAGTTCCTTTCGCCCTCCAGGAAAAGAAAAGGGTCAGGCATACCCAAAACAGTCTCGCACTTCCAAAACCACCAAGTCCAAGCCTAAACGTGCCTGGGCTGCCCGTCAGCCGGCTTCCAAATCTGAGAAGCCTACGGAATGACGGGGCGGGCCTCCCCCTGGGGGATCCCAGGGTGGGAGGCCAACTTCTACAGTTCACCCAGGTATAGTTGAAGACCACTTCAGATGCTTGGGCGCGGGAAGTCATCACTCATGGATACGCTATATCCTTCAAGACACGATCCCCTCCTCGATGTTGCCTGACGGACATCCCTTCGGATCAGGTGAAGGCAACAACTCTCCGTTTCGTGGTACAATCTCTCCTGGACACCGGAGTGGTAGTTTCGGGTGCCTCTGGCTCAGAAGGGCAGGGGGTACTATTCAACGCTGTTCCTAGTCCCCAAACCGAATGGTTCCTCCCGGCCCATTCTCAACCTCAAATCTTTTAACAAGTTTGTGAGGGTCTCCAAATTTCGTATGAAGACCCTTCGGTCTATTGTCCTGGCTTTGGAACCAGGGGACTATATGGTATCCCTGAATATACAGGATGCTTACGTGCATAGCCCTATTGCCATGTCACATCAGCAATACCTGCGGTTTGCTATTGGCAATCTCCATTACCAATTCCGGGCCTTACCGTTTGGTCTGACCACGGCTCCACAAATTTTCACCAAGGTCATGGCAGTTATGACTGCTTCCCTCCGCCGTCAGGGCATCCGGATCCTGCCGTATCTCGACGGTCTGCTGATCCTGGCTAATTCCCCAGAAGTTCTTCTCCGTCATTTGGATCGGACGGTCCAGTTTCTGCAAGCCCACGGGTGGCTCACCAACTGGAAGAAATCATCCCTGGTCCCTGCCCAGAGCATGGTGCATCTGGGAGTGTTGTTGGACACACATAACCAGAGGTTGTTTTTGTCACAGGAGAAAGGCCCGAAGCTTTACAATAAGATAAGTTGCTTCCTCTCTTGTCCGCGTGTGTCGATACACTCGGCAATGCAAGTACTAGGCCTCATGGTGTCTGCTTTCAACATGGTGGAGTATGCTCAATTTAATTCCCGCCCTCTACAGAAACTGATTCTTGCCAAGTGGGACGGCCTGCCTCACCGGATCAGGTCTCAAATGATCTCCTGGTCTCCGGGAGTCCGTCTGTCACAGACCTGGTGGCTGCAGGACCATCGATTGAGCAGGGGCCGTCCCTTCTGGATCTCCAACTGGGTCCTTCTGACGACGGATGCCAGTCTGAGGGGGTTCACTACGATATACCGGCGGTCGGGCTCCCGGCGACCAGCATAACGGCGCCGGGAGCCCGACCGCCGGCTTACCGACAGTGTGGCGAGCGCAAATAACCCCTTGCGGGCTCGCTACGCTCGCCACGCTACGGGCACGGTGGCGCGCTACGCGCGCCACACTATTTTATTCTCCCTCCAGGGGGGTCGTGGACCCCCCACGAGGGAGAATAAGTGTCGGTATGCCGGCTGTCGGGATCCCGGCGCCGGTATACTGTGCGCCGGGATCCCGTCAGTCGGCATACTGAAGACCACCCGTCTGAGGGGTTGGGGGGTGGTGTTGGAGCAGCACTCTCTTCAGGGTCGGTAGTCTCTCCTCCCGATAAACATTCTGGAATTACGAGCAGTGTTCAATGCTCTGAAACTGGCCCGGCATCTGGTGCTGAACAGGCTTGTTGAAGTACAGTCAGACAACGCCACCACGGTGGCGTACATAAATCATCAAGGCGGCACTCGAAGCCGCATGGCAATGTTGGAAGTGTCAAAGATTCTTCAATGGGCGGAACGCCATCTGCCAGCCATATCTGCAGTGTTCATTCCGGGGTCCTAAACTGGAAAGCGGACTTCCTCAGTCATCAGGACGTACACGCCGGAGAGTAGAGCCTTCACCCAGAAGTATTTCAACTCCTAGTGGACAAGTGGGGCTTACCAGATGTAGACCTGATGGCATCTCAACACAATCACAAGGTTCCGTTCTTCGGAGCAAGAACAATGGATCCTAAAGCGGCGTTCGTGGACGCACTGGCAATTCCATTGAACTTTTGGCTGTCGTACGTACGTGTTCCCTCCGGTGTCACTCCTGGCCAGAATGGTGAGGAAGTTCAAGCAAGAAGGAGGAATCTAATAGCTCCAGAGTGGCCCAGACGGCATTGGTTCTCAGACCTGCAGGGTCTCTCGCTAGAGCTTCCGCAACGACCAGACCTCCTCGTTTAGGGCCCTTGTGTTTACCAGGATTTGGCCCGACTGGCTTTGATGGCATGGCTCTTGAAGCTTCCGTACTGAGGGCCAAAGGATTTTCTGAGTCATTCAAACTATGTAGAAGGCCCGTAAGCCGGCTTCTGCTCGGATTTACCACAGGGTCTGGAATTCTTACTTTGCTTGGTGCGCATCTAACAATCATAACGTTTTCAAGTTTAGTACGGCCAAACTTTTGGCCTTCCTACAACAAGGCCTGGACTTGGGCCTTCGGCTGGCCTCCCTCAAGGTTCATATTTCTGCCTTGTCGGTATGGTTTCAGAGAAAAATTGCAACTCTGCCTGATGTTCATGCCTTTACTCAGGGTGTTTTATGGATTCAACCTCCCTATGTCCCACCTGTGACTCCTTGGGATTTGTCAGTGGTTCTGGAGGCTTTGCAAGAGTCTCCGTTTGAACCTCTTGAATCTACGGACCTTAAGTGGCTTTCCCTCAAGGTCTTGTTTCTGCTGGCTATTGCCTCTGCTAGACAGGTATCAGATTTAGGTGCCTTGTCTTGTAGGACCCCCTATCTGATTTTTCACCGTGACCGGGCGGTTCTTCGAACGCGCCCTGGTTATCTACCTAAGGTGGTGTCTTCTTTCCACCTGAACCAGGAGATTGTGGTTCCGGTCTTTGTCTCTCCAGATTTATCCCCCAAAAAGAGGTCTTTGGATGTGGTACGGGCTCTCCATATCTATGTGAAGAGGACAGCCTCCGTTAGGAAGTCTGATTCTCTTTGTACCGATTGTTTTTCACAAACGTGGCTGGCCTGCTAACAAGCAGACCTTAGCCAGATGGATTAGAATGGTGATTGCACATGCTTATGTACAGGCTGGCCTTCCAGCTCCTGCTACCATCAAAGCCCATTCTACTCGGTCTGTTGGACCTTCTTGGGCGGCCCGCCGTGGTGCGACCCTTGAGCAATTGTGCAAGGCAGCTATGTGGTTCTCAGTGAACACGTTCATAAAGGTATATGCCTTCGATACTTCCGACTCCCAGGATGCTTCCTTTGGACGCCGGGTTCTTGGGCCCGCTACAGTGCGTCCCCCTCCCATAAGGAACTGCTTTAGGTCATCCCCTGATGTTATTCCCTGTGGAATACCAGTGTACCCCACTGCATAAAAGGAGATTTATGGTAAGAACTTACCCTTGTTAAATTTCTTTCTGCGAGGTATACTGGATTCCACAGGGCGCCCACTCTGACGCACTTAGCTTCTTTGGGTTGGTATGGCATTAGCCGCTGATACCTTCTCTTGTCGTGAGAATGTGGTGTACGTGGCTACTAACGGCTGTCGTCTCTTTTGCCTGCTACTGCTTTGGACTGGTTAACGAAACTGAGCTCCTGTGCACGGAGGCGGGGATATAGAGGAGACGGCGCTGAGCATCTTGGGAACAGTCAAAGCTTTTAGCCTGTTGGTGCCTCGGATCAAGATCCTACTCTACACCCCGATGTTATTCCCTGTGGAATCCAGTGTACCTCGCAGAAAGAGATTTAACAAGGGTAAGTTCTCACCATAAATCTCCTTTATTCATTGACAGATTTGACTATCACATCTCCTAGAACAGGTTCATGTTTGTTAATGTACATATATGTTTTTGAAAATGTTAAATATATTAGAGGAACCATCAAAACCACTGCGAAGTGAAGATAATAACAATTATCATCTTGTTACAATGCCCCTGTCATGGGGTGGGATATGTTAGGCGGCAAGTGAACAGTCAGTTCTTGAAGTTGATGTATTGGAAGCAGGAAAAATGGCAAGCACAAGGATCTGACAAGGGCCAATGTGTGATAGCTAGGAATATCCAAAATGGCAGGTCTTGTGGGGTGTTCTTGGTTTGCAGTGGTTAGTTTCTACCAGAAGTGGTCCAAAGAAGGACAACCGTTGAACCAACAACAGGGTCATGGGTGCAAAAGTCTGATGTGCATGGGGAGCAAAGGCTAGCCCTTCATGGAGCAATGAAAACAGGCGGCCTGGTCTGATGTATCGCAATTTCTTTTACATCATGTGGACGGACATTTACCTGGGGAAGAGATGGCACCAGGATGCACTATGGGAAGAAGGCAAGCGAGTGACGCAAGTGTGATGCCCTGGGCAATCTTCTGCTGGGAAACATTGGGTACTTGCATTTATGTGGCTGCTATGTACCACCTACCTAAACAGTGGCCTCCTTCAGCAGGATAATGAGCCCTGCCCCACTGCAAAATTTGTTTAGGAATGGTTTGAGGAACAGTACAAAGAGTTTAAAGTGTTGACTTGGCCTCCAAATCCTCCAGATCTCAATCTGATCGAGCATCTGTGGCATGTGCTGGAAAAACAAGTTCAAGCCACGAAGGCCTCATCTCACAATTTACAGGACATAAAGGATCTGCTGCTAATGCCCTGGTGCGAGATACCACAAGATAACATAAGAGGTCTTGTGGAGCCCATGCCTTACCGATTTAGAGCTAGTCTGGCAGAATAAAGGGAAGCTACATAAAATCAGGCATTTGGTTTTAATGTTACCATTAAACATATCAATATATATTGTTAAAATAAGAGTGAAAGTATGTATCACAACCAAAACCTAAAACCGTCCAGCTTATAAGTTGTACGCAATTTATTTCCAGACATAGTTCATAGCAAGATATAAAATAAATGGCAATATTTAAATTAAAGCCAGCACTTTAATTACAAAAAAGGAATCTATCCTTTATAATACTCACGTAATCCTAATGCTGCTATTAATCCCAGGGCAACAAGTGCTTCATTTTGCATTATGACATGTTCGCTGGTTGCCATGGTGACTAAGTGCTTGATGCCACCACTTTCGACAATGGTTCTAATTACATCCTGTGGTACAGAGAAATCAAGCAATGAAAGAAAACCAATTTACATGAAACTGTTCTCCCTTTCATAAACATTACAACGCATAAAGCTGCATAGTAAAGTTAAAGGTACGAAAAACAAAATAAAATATAGTGCTGAAGTCCATAGCAACAAATCGGACATTTGCTTTTTAGACTAAGGCTGGGGACACACTTGCGTTGTATCGTTTGTATAGCTGACGAATGATAGATCGGTTGGACCATCGGTTCATGTGTACACCTGACATGTCATTGAAGTAGTCTTTCAGACAAATCGCAATGGCTGTGCAACACGGCAGATGCCTATATATCTTGCAGATATATCTGTACATCTGTCTGTGTGTACTGGCGACAATAACGTCACTACCGGTTCCTCTGGGCGGCAGATTGGAAAGTATGTAGGCACAATTTATTTGCAGAGAACACTTATGAAATTGTTGGATCAGTCAGCCCATTGGGCAGCCAGACAATCCATCGTTAAGGTGTTTACCCTGCCTTAGAAAGTGTAATTATTGTTAAACAAATTTATAATACAATTACATAGCATTACATGGGAACATTTATAATCATGGAGGAGAGACGTCAAACTACCAAAAAGTTACATGAAAAAGATCATTGAATTCTCAGGGAATTCCACTTTTACTTCAGATTTAGGATAGGATCATAGCACCTATTGTGATCCTACTCCACAAGTGTGTAATTATGATCCTCCTTCTCCACAAGTGTGTAATTCGTGTTGCGGTAGGTGGAAATGAATCAACTTCTAACCTTAAAATCATATGTTTACACCAGCACATTGTAGTAGTAAGGAGCCATTATCATGTGGCTCCTTGCTGGTTAATCTTAGACCCAGATTGGGGTAATGGAGGTGTGAGGTGTGGTGCCTCTGGACTGGCTGAGCTGGATGGCCTTAGTGTGGCATACCTTTACATTCTATTAACACTTTTCACTTATTAATTTTCTAACACTATTTCTCTATTTTAATTACATTTCATGTTTGTATCACCTTCTCTATAGCTTCGGCTTCCTAAATACTAATTTATTAACACTATAGTTTTTTCACTGGTATGCTACGCTGGGCTTTCTGGCTTATGCTGATGTTTTGGGGTGCCACACCCTGCACCTAGATATAGCGCTAGGGACCCCAAATATACAGACGTCTTGATGCGGCTTTGGGGCTTAACCACACATTTGCGCAAATATGTGTAACGAAGATCTCTGAATTCTATTATTATGTGGGATTTATATCTGGTTACTGTTATCATTCAGGGTGCTGGGGGAAACCAAATGCCTTTTTTTCTTGCTCAGAAATATTCCTCCCTTTCGAGCACCTGAATGATATCACTAAGCTAATTGAGCATCTACCAATATATATATATGTACATTGAGATTATTGTAGTGACATGCTGCAAAAATGGACAGATCTGGAGGCAAAACGCACCTCTATCTGAAACCAACTTCCTACACTTAATTTGCTGCTTTACTCCATTTACTGTAGTAATATCACCAATATACTCTATGGAACGTTAACTGACCTTTGACTTGCTGTGACGTATGAGAGCTGAGAGCAGCCTGTTTGATTCACCCATAACTCCAGCGTGGTCTTTGGCTTCACACCATTCTACAAGGCGCTCCACTAGTTTCACATTTTTCCCCAACTGCTCAGCGGCTTCAGCTACAGTATGGTACAAGATACAAAATGTTACACAATACAGGCATTTGTAACCAAATACACTAGACCAGTGGTTCTCAAACTGCATGCCATGGCACCCTCGGTTGCCGCAAGGCTCTTGCTGGGGTGCCCCGAGTTGGTAGTCCAGGACCAATTTAAATTAGTTATGGTCAATGTAATAGCCAAAACCAGTGCTTGTGGCTGCCAGTCATAAAATATATGGGCAAACAGAAGCAAATCCTCTCTCTCACCACATAACTGACCTAAGGATGACCTATAAAAACATAATTTACTTAATTTTATATTTTTTTCTAATTTTTTCAATAAGTAACTTATGGCCTAGGGGTGCCGTGAAAACATATGTGATGCTCTAGGGTTCCGTGATTCAAAAAAGTTTGAGAACCACTGCACCAGACAATTGGCGATATTTCAGTATGGAATCATTTATTATTGTGCAAAAATGAGATCACCACATTACAAAAAAACAACAACAAAAACTAAGTTGACATGAAAGGTGAACAGGTCCATGTCTGGAGATCTTGTGACCCCACTGCTTACACACACCGATATGTGTGGACATCTAGACAGCCCTATATATATATATATATATATATATATATATATATATATATATATATATATGTATTGAGAGTGAAGGGGCCATTTAACAGACTTCTTCAAAATACACACTGTATGTATGTATGTATGTATGTATGTATGTATGTACACACACAGTGGTGGGCAAAATTGCGGACACTGAAATTTGAATGTTTTTCAACTTCGAATGCTTATAAAAACTGTTTCACTTAATGCTGTGCAATGATTCATATATCAAATGAAAGGAAATTTAATGCTGGATTCAACACAAAAAGGTCAAATATTTGCATTACAAGAGAAGTTATGCAGTGAAAACAACACTTAGGGTGAAAATCCCTGTGTACTTATGATGTCACTGTCCTATCTGTATTTCATTGGGTATCCTTTATTTTTCAAGACAGCCGCACAGCGACATGGCATTGAGCCAACCAGTGTTTGGAGCTCTTCCTTCTTTATTATGTGGTGCCATGAGACAATTATAGCCTCAATTAATTCTCTTTTATTGGATAGACGCCTCAGATGTACCGTTTTTTTCAAACGGAACCACAAATGTTCTATGGGGTTCAGGTCTGGGCTGTTTCTTGGCCATCCCAGCACCTGTATGTCATTTTTCATGAACCACTGTTTGCATATCCATGCAGTGTGGCAGGGAGCTGAATCCTGCTGGAAAAAAAATGGGGCATTATCTGGAAAAAGATCCCCGATAGAAGGTAGACGTTTTCATTGTAGGATGGTGTCAATGTACTTTCTGCTGTTCAGTGTGCCATCTATGACATGAAGGCGGCCTACAGCATCTGCTGTCATACATGCCCAGATCATAGCACTTGTAGGATTCTTTGTTGTCGCTTGAATGCAATCTGGATGCACCTCTTCCCTGATGCGACGTCTCACATATATTTTCTCCCATCACTACCAAATATCGATATCTTAGTTTCGTCACTCCATATCACTTGTTTCCACTGACCTTCTGTCCATGTAATGTGTTCTTTTGGCCACAGTATTTGTTTCTGCCGCTGCTTTTTATTCAGGAATGGCTTTTTTCAGGGAATCCTACCTTTTAGGCCAACCTTCGTTAGTTTTCTCTGTACCGTTCTTGCACTGACAAAAACACCAGTTGCACTCAGTTCACTGCTAATGGCCGCAGATGACATCCATCTGTCCCTGATGCAAATTTGTTGTATTCTCCTATCATCAACAGCTGTTGTGCACTTTTTCCGGCCTTTTCCTTCTTTGTTTTGTATAGATTGGGTTTCCTGATAGCGTAAACAAAACTTTTGTTCTCCTGATGTTGTCACATTCCCACCAACTTCTTTCGCAATTGCTGCATACGAAAGACCATTTTCACGTAACACCACAATCCTGGAATTCTTCCTGGGTGACCAGTCAACACTTTGCCTGGACGACATTGTTGTATTTATTTTTTAAACTGTCAGTAGCACTTAACAATACACACAAACATCCAACCGTAATTGCACTTCAGTAACCAACTTTATTCTGCAAAATGAAACCGCCAAACTGACCTCTCCCACCTTTGAACATGACCTTGCACCTGCTCATAGACAGCTGATTGGTCCTCAGAACGACGATTCCGATTGGCTGGTATTAGCTGTTACTACAATCCGCTTCTTGAATCTCACGCATCTGTACTTCTTTGTCTGACTGAAAGTAGCTTAACTTCCCTTGTAATGCAAATATTTGACCTTTATTGTGATGAATTCAGCATTAAATTTCCTTTCATTTGATATATAAATCATTGCACTGCATGAAGTGATACAGTTTTTACAAGCATTCCAAGTTGAAAAACATTCAAAGTTTCAAAAAGTGTCCGCAATTATGGCCACCACTGTGTGTGTGTGTGTGTGTGTGTGTGTGTGTATATACACACACACACACACACACACACACACACACACACACACACACACATAAAGTGGTTGTTTGGTGCTCAACTTCAGCAATCAACAGTCCAGAACAGTGTTCTTTCATACAAACAGTGAGGTGGATTTTCAGCAGGAACATCAGCAAGATCTATAGATCCTGAACCAGGAGGAGGAAGTCCTAACTGATACAGATGGACGAAACGCGTTGAGGCAATACATCCTGCTAATGTTCCCTTGGCTCAGATAACCTTTATTTGCATGACTATATTCTCTGTGCAATATTTTAATGCACACTTAATATATTTTGTGCTTTTTTTTTTTAGTAATAAACTCACTTTCTAAATTCACTTTTGTACCCAAGGAAGCTCTTTGGGTTACATATAATGGTATGTGTATTTTCGATTTACCACTTTAAATAAGAAGATCTTACTAATTGAATGCACTAGGAGGTGGGTCTTTCCTTTATTGTACCACCACCTTTTTACAGTGATAAACTCTATTCATTATACAACTGTCACCACTAATGTGAACAAATAATCATAACCCAACTGCCCACAATAAACCCAATATAAAAGTGATATCTTGTGTAAGTTATCTTTGATAAATCAGCCTACTTTCAAAGATGGCAATGGAATCATCATTCAGGAGACGTTACTTTGTGTGTGTAAACAAAATTGATAAACTTAGCTTCCAGAATTAACTCTAGATTTTCACAATTTTATTACAAGATGGGGACATCTGGGGTAACATCTACATAAACATTTTTTAAATAAAGTAACAGAATCAATATGCTGTGGTAACAGAATCACCAAGTGGGTAATGAGCATGTAAGTGGGTAATGAGCATGTAAAATTGAATTTTGAGGTAACAAGGCATATGTAATAGGGTCCAGGATTGCCAGAAGTGCGTGATGCTGGACAATCTCGGATGTTATGTTAAAGCAGCAATCATTTAAAAGGCATGGTTTTGCCTTATAAATGATTGCCACTTTAAAAAAATTTACACGATCGTCCGGCATTGCGCATTTCTGGCAAACTCTGACCCTATTAAATATGCCCCGATATCTCAAGTCTGAATAATCAAACTTTTTCTTTAATAGAATCCACTTTACTGTTATACTTTGTAATAAAACCATATCATGGAGAGAGAATTATGGCTATTCAATTGCCTTATTGTCATTATATTAACTCTTATATTGAGGTATTATGTGATCATTTAATCAAACACATATCTTCGTTGCTTTATATGCATACGAATGAAAGCCTGCCCATAATATTGTATTCATTCAGTGAGCACCGATAGCTTAAAGAACACTAATATGATGTTCTAGATCACAAATCAAATTACTTTCCTCTATTAGCAAAACAGAGCACTTCAGCTGATTAATAATGCCAACATCTTGTACCTGTGTTGACTTATGTTTAAGGCTCTATGTCCATATTTTCATGGAATTGCCCTATACAAACTACTGGTCAAAAGTTTTAGAACGCCCCCATTTTTAACGTTTTTATAGGACATTTACACAGTTTAATGTCTCAAACATAGAAAAAAAAAAGCAATATAATGAAATCACAGACTAAAAAAATGTAATCTTAAATTTTTCTTATCAAAAGTAGCCAACTTTTGCAGATATAACCGCTGAACGCACTCGTGGAATTCTTTCTACAATTCTTTCTAAAATTAAATTAAATATTGGTGCAGATTTAGCAACGAGTGATATTCTTGTTATAACTCCTTATGAATGTTAAATGGTGCTCCAGCCAATCAGCTCCAAACTGTCATGTGTTTGAAAAATGACAGGAGCCGATTGGCTGGAGCACCAGTTATAATTTCTTAGGAGTGATAACAAGAATATCACTCGTTGGTAAACCTGCCCCATTGTCTGGCAAGTTCCTATCAACACTGTTGTAGGTTACTTTGTTTCATCCTTCTGTCCAGTTCATCACACACCAGCTCGACAGGGTCAAAGACTGGAGACTGTGTTGTCTATTCCATGATTTGTTCTTTTCCTCATAGTTCTGACAGAACCTGGAGGTATTTTTTGAGTCATTATTTTGCTAAACCCTTTACCCAACTAGGCGTAGACTGGAAGGTACTGTACTGCAAAATGTCCTGGTAGCCTAGTTGGGTAAAGAGTTGGTTCATGATGCCAGTGCATGTTTCAAACTTAGGAACCAACAAAAGAGCCCCAGACCATCATGCTTCCTCCATCATGTTTGACAATTGGTGTCACATGTGGAGGATCGATCCTTTTGACTACATTATGGCATAAAAAAAACCCAGCATCATAAACTAAAGATTTCAAATTTTGATTAATTGGTCCAGAAGATCTCAGTCCAGTCTTTGGTAGTCCATTGGTGTTTTCTCATGGACCAGGCAAGCTTTTTTCTTATTTTATCATCTTGACAATGGCTTTCTTACAGTCACTGGACCTGTCAAACCTACAACTCAAATTTTTTTTTCACATTTAAAATTTTGACTAGCTTACTTTTATCACTGTAAATTTGTGCTTGAAGCCGTTATCTAGTAAGCCATGAATCACACAAGCTGCTGATTTAGAAACTTGGTCTTCGATTCTGTTGTGGATTTGGGTCTTCCGGGCCTCTTCCTGTAAGTTTTTTTTCCAGTTTCCATGTGCCTTTTACAGGTGTAAGAAACTGTACTAACTGACACCATGGCTTTCTGTTCAATTTCTCTAAAGGAAAGACCTAAACATTTTAAGGGTTATAATGGTCTATTTTCCTTTGTTAATCGCCTTTTTTCTCCATTATGATGACGATATCCGAGGTACTACTTCATGCAATGTAACAGTGTCCAAACAATGCTAACAGTCTGTTCCAACACAGATTTTATACAAGCAGTTTATAATCAAGAAGTCAACAGTTGGGACACCTATAGGAATTGTTTGCATCAACTTTCAAGGCTTCCTTTACTTTTATTGCTGCAAAGGACATGTACAATAAGTTCTTAACCATTTTATTTCAAGAAATAATTTAGCCTCATTTTTTTTTACCATATGCACTTTACTACTAACGTTTGTACCATTTCAAGTTATTAACTGGACTTGAATTGCTTAAAGGTCAATAAAACCGGCAAAAATTGGAGCATTGTAAAACAGTTGACCGGTAGTATATTTGTTTGTGTGTGTGTATAAAGGTCAGTCTAGTGTGTAGATAGACAATAATGGAAAATAGAGGATTATCATCAAAAATATTCCCAACCGACAAGCTCAAACTAGGAACAGACATTTCTTCCATGCATGCACCATAAAGTGGCTAGGAGGTGCCAGCGGAAATCTGGCACCCAGTAAAGTCAAGAACTCAGATATTAATCAGGAACGCCAGAATCATGTACAGACATAGTACTTTCTTCTGCCTACAACATGCCATTACCTTGAGCATCTATTAACATCCGTAGCGTTCCTAATAGTTTAAACTGCACTGGAGGCATTTCAGACTTCAGAAACTTTAGCACTTCTTCTGCTACTCCAGCTGACAGCATCTTTGCTTTATTTACAACTATGGAAGGATGAAAAGAAAATGTTGTAACACAAAATATAGCATAAAGATGGAAGAAGGTCCTGGTTCGTTTTGGTACTGTATTTCTATCTGTCAGAATTATGGGTTAATATACCTATAGTTGTACAACTCATTTTCTACTTTACTGCACACACCTCCCGCTACATGTGAAACCACTTCTTCAGAAATTGCTCATGCAGAGGAAGATTGTTACTCTCTGTACAGTACAATATAACTTTGATTTAATCTTCCGACTAAGTGCCTCCCTGAAGTCATATTATTAGGACAAATAGAAATGTGTAACAAGCAGTCATTACATCATTTTTACCTTACATAGCTCCTGAGACAAATATACAGCATCTTAAAGGGCTACCTGTTTGTGTGAGTTACATTAAACATCACAGAGTTCACTGCCAGTAAGTAAAAACTTCAACTGTCAATGTCATATTGTCTAATGTAATCTACTGCAGCTAATGGTCATATTAATTAGAAATTGTTCTAATTAATAGAAGTGCGCCTTGTTCAGGTTGGGTCGCTACTGAGATAGAAATTGCGATTTTCTCAGTACTGCTTCTGCTAAAAAAAAAGCATGTGAAGAACTGCCCAGACAGGTAAAATATGCCCACTGATGCATTTTCAAATTTGCGTATGCATACGCAGAAATAGAGTACCATCAACAATTCCGGTTGACCTATGCATATGCAGGATATACACTGCTGCAGTCGCAGCTGTGCCATGTGTTCAACCCCAGCTGACGTCAGATGCCGGCCATGACACACCTGCGTTTTCCCAACCAATTCCACAAACGCCATGTAACCACCCATCACTGTAGCAGCTGAATATATATCTCTCTATCTATATATATATATCTCTGGCTATATCTACAGTATCTATCTATCTGTACGTACTACTTACCAGGGATTGCCAGGTTCCTCAGGGCACTAAGAGCTGCATGCTGCACAGTTACATTGCCATCTTCCACATGTCTGTCTAGAAGGTCTATAAGCTTCTGAACAATCCCATTGTCCACCATATGAATGCAGTTTCCATCTAAATTAGACAGACCTAAGTCAATATTTACAGGCATGATATCATGTAATAGTAGTCTTCAGTGATTGTTTTCTATTCCAAATAGTTTTCATTACTAATTTGTAAGGATATATATTATATAAAATAACATTCTGTATTAACATTTTTAAAAAGTCTATGTACTGTGTAAGATGGAACAAGAACATATCTGCCAAATGTAGTAGAAAATATAGAGCTTGTGAAATCAGAATAAAGCAGTACATGGAAAATACATAAATTCTAGGGGGCTATGCAATGTCTAGAAAACTGTACTATTATCACCGTAAAATACAGAAGTCTACACTTATAGGGCCATCGATCTACAGTACCGACTTCATAGCTGCTGCATGATCAAGATCTCTATCCAAACCCTTACCATCCAAACACTTAGTGGTATATATATATATATATATATATATATATATATATATATATATATATAAAAACCTCTAGAGACCCCAAAACTGAGATTCTCAGACGCAAAAGCATAAAATAAATGTTTAAGAATATGAGTGGGTTGTTAATATAACTCGGCGATCTAAGATGCTAGTACATACAATTATTATCAAATGCTATCATTTGTTTGTGAGCGCAAAGAATGCCACTTGCAATTGTAACATACTGCTTATTTTTTGAGTTAAAGGATTGCTGCTTAGGGGCATAATAAATTAGCCGTGTTAACCCACAATCTAAGGTAATGCGGCCGGCTGCACTTTTTTATTCCTATTCAATGAGCCACGCAAATTAAGCCGCAGTGATTTTCAGTAGGATGTAACGTAGACTTTTTCTCACAGCCCAAGAGCAGGTGAAATATTTGGGAAAATAGCTATTTTAAGTTAAACATTTCAGAACTTGCTTCAGAACCCCTGGGACTGTTATATAAACAAAGGTGTCTGAATAGCGCCATATATTTTTCCTTGAGGTCCTGTGAAATGTTAATGCAGAAAAAAATTATATGGAATTAGTTACTGTAAGAACACATTTTGCAACTATATTGGATTTTTAGAAAAACATGTTTAAAGTTATCGGTGATATGCTGTAGTGTACTGCTCTAGTTGTACACCTCCTCTACAAAGCCAAGTGACGCTGCTAACCAATCTTTAGGGCAGCATCTGAGAAAGATGAAATTGGAAAAGATGTGATTGGCCATGCATGAAACCACGAATCTACATAATGCATTTATGCAAAGGCACTTTCTGTCAGTGAGACAGCTGCCTCCTAACGAGTTCGGTATGATTTACCGGCAGACTGGATGCCGGCTGTCAGTATATCGGCGAGCTCGCTACACTTCAGGCCAGGATCGCTTCGCTCGCCACATGTGCTATTCCCCTTCAGTTGGTGGCGTGGACCCACCAACCGAGTGGGTGTACTGGGCGGAGAGTGGGATTGCGTATGACAGTATTTCATCGACTGTCGGGATTCCGGTGTTAGTCTCCTGAACGCCGGTATTCCAACAGCCGGCATTTTAATGGCATCCCCTCCTAAAATGCAACTTTCTGCACAAAAGGGATAAAGAGCATGGTGGACATGTTTAGAGTAACACTCAATTTATTTCATGATAAACAACTGTTGTAATATAATAACGTCAAATAGTGGCTTTACTTGCTCTTTAAAATATTTCAAGTTTAGTCAAAATAATATTAACATCAGCAATTCAAAGACACATTACCATTTCTAGCAAAGTTGGCAATTGCCAGGGCACCCGCTAGTTGTAGCTGGTGGTTGTGAGAAGGAAGCCAGGACAGAACCCTCTGAAATACACTGCCTTTTCCACCCTCAAACAGCTTCTGCATGGACTCATCTGTGTGAAAAAAAACCATTCAAATAAAATCATAAACTATGTTTTTTTTTTAAAATAATAACTTAAATTACCAAATTAACAAATAAAATAAAAAGTTACGTAAAAAAAGATAATACTAAGAATAACAACAACAACAACACTATTATTAATCATCATCATCATCATCATCATTATTACTGGACAACTATTTATGGCCAAGACAATTATTATTCAAATATCACTGTTTCCTGTGAACAATTCCCCAGACATACTGCTTGGCGAATGAACCTTCAAAACAATTAACAAGAATAGGCGCTGAGTAACAATAAATGTATTTATCCTGTGCTGTTGCCAAATAGAACTAGTCAAATGTCTGCATAAAAAAAAACAGTCAAAAACTAAAGAATTAGGACCGTGCAGCACAATCATAATCCAAAAATTAATTTCAGGACTGGCTTGATGTAATAAGTCAATTTTAAAATAACAATGAAATCTATGGAGAAAAAAAATGCAAGAATTATGTAAATTAAAAAATACATATACAATTAACAGATTCCTTAGTAAAAACAGTAAAGACACACAAGGATAATCATCAGGACTCTATACCCATGTATACAGAGAACAAGTCCCCTTTCGATCAGTAGTCAGATTTTGCAAATCCAAACAACAAATAAAACTCTTTGAGGCCCCAAGTCTGTAAGCATTCAAAATAAAAACAGCTTCCCATTTAATATATCACTCAGCGGTCAGTTACCTCAGATGATTAAAATGAGTGCAACATTTTGTTTACTGCATGCTAAATCATTTTAAGAAATACAAATATGCAAATTTGTTCAAACCCAAAGATTATTTCCTAGTGGGAAATTCAAGCAGAAGTTATTCCATGAAGGTCAATACACATACCTGCTCTCTCTGTCTACATACAGATGTGGCTGCGCTGATCTTACCCGCAAACGCATCCCACGGCTAATTACCTCAACCAGGGCTATACAAATGGCCCCAATGCTGGCACTTATTGGGTATTTTGTTTCAAGTGCCACAATAAGAACCCCTTTTTTCCCATGGATCTTATGTGTTTTTGCGAGAAAAACAAAAGAAAAAAAAATTGGATGTAAAAAACAGTTTAATTGGATACCGTGAACAAAAGAAAAAATCAGCGGAAATAAGGTTTTTGGATTTTTTTTTAGTCCAAATTTTTTTCCGCCTCATAGGACACCCCTTAAAATTGCGAATTAGGGCCCAAATGTATTGAACCTTAAAAGGAGAGTTATGGTAGACTTACCATTGTTAACTCTCTTTCTGCAAGGTACATTGAGTTCCACAGGGAAACATCAGGGTGTAGAGTGGATCTTGAACCAGAGGCACCAACAGGCTAAAGCTTTAGGATGTCCCAGGATGCATTGGGGCCTCCTCTATAACCTCACCTCCAGGCACTGCGAGCTCAGTTCCGTTAACCAGTCCAATGCAGGAGCAGGTAAGAGAGAAGGTAGAGGTTAGTCACATAATCTCTAATGCCATACAAACCCATAGAAGCTAGGTGCGTCAGGGTGGGCGCCCCGTGGAACCCAATGTACCTCGCAAAAAGAGTTAACAATGGTAAGTACCATAACTCTCCTTTTCTGCAGCAGGTTACATTGGTTTCCACAGGGAAACATTGGGGATGTCCTAAAGCAGTTCCTCAAGGGAGGGGACACGCCTTAGCGGGTATGAGAACCCAAAGGAAGCATCTTGGGAGGAGGAAGAACCAAAGGCATAGAACCTAATAAATGTGTTAACAGAGAACCATGTAGACGCCTTGCACAATTATTCAGCGGACGTGCCACGGCGGGCAGCCCAGGAAGGTCCAACAGACCGAGCAGAATGGGCATTAATAGCAGCAGGAGCTGGGAGACCAGCCTGCGCATAAGCTTGTGCAATCACCATTCTAATCCATCTGGTCACGGTTTGCTTATTCGCAGGCCAGCCATGTTTGTGAAAACCAATGAAAACAAAAAGGGAATCTGACCTCCTGATAGAGGCAGTCCTCTCCTCATATATACGGAGAGCCCGTACCACATCCAAAGACCGCTCTTTGGAGGACAAATCAGAAGAGATAAAGGGCCTAATTCAGATCTGTTCGCTCCTTAGCTATTTTTTGCAGCGCTGCGATTAGATAGTCGCCACCTATACGGGAGTGTATTTTAAATTGTGCAAGTATGCGATCGCATGTGCAGCCGCCCTGTACAAAAACAGTTTGTGCAGTTTCTGAGTAGGTCTGACCTTACTCAGCTGCTGTGATCACTTCAGCCTGTTCGAGGCCGGGAATTGACGTCAGACACCCGCCCTGCAAACGCTTGCACACTCCTGCGTTTTTCCAGACACTCCCTGAAAATGGTCAGTTGCCACCCACAAACGCCTTCTTCCTCTCAATCTCCTTACGATCGGCTGTGCGAATAGATTCTTCGTTAAATCCACCGCACATCGACGATCCGCTTTGTACCCATACGGCGTGCCTGCGCATTGCAGTGCATACGCAGTAGTGCCCTGATCGAAAAATGCTAGCGCGTGAACAGATCTGAATTAGGCCCAAAGGCCGGAACCACAAGGTTAAGGTGAAAAGAGGACACCACCTTAGGTAAATAACATGGGCGAGTTTTAAGAACTGTCCGGTCACGATGAAATATTAGAAAGGGTAGACGACAGGACAATGCGCCTAAGTCCGACACTCTTCTTGCAGAGGCAATAGCCAGTAAAAACAAGACCTTGGTCGTGAGACATTTAAGGTTCCACTGTCTCAAGTGGTTCAAATGGAGACTGTTGCAGAACATTCAGGACAACAGACAGATCCCATATAGCCACAGGTGGGACATATGGAGACTGAACCTGTAAGACACCCTGAGTGAATGTATGAACGTCAGGTATAGACGCAATTTTTCTATGAAACCATACCGACAAGGCAGATATGTGAACCTTGAGGTAGGCCAGACAAGGGCCTAAGTCCAGTCCTCTTTGCAGAAAAGCTAGAATTCTGGAAGTTCGGAATCTGTATGCATCATAATTCTTATCAGCACACCAGGTGAAGTAAGAATTCCAGATGCTGTAATAAATCCAAGCAGATGCCAGTTTGCGGGCTTTTAACATAGTTTGGATGACTGCCACAGAGAATCCGTTGGCTCTCAGGAGTGATGCCTCAAGAGCAACGCCGTCAAAGCCAGGATGGGCCAGGTCCGGATAAAGACAAGGGCCCTTTACAAGGAGGTCTGGGTGCTGAGGAAGTAGAAGAGTACGCTCTGTCAATAGACCCTGCAAGTCTGAGAACCAATGCTGTCTGGGCCACGCTGGAGCGACTAGAAGTAGAAATTCCTCCTTCTTGTTGAACTTCCACAGGACCCTGGGCAGGAGTGACACTGGAGGGAACACGTAGGGTAGCCGAAAGTTCCATGGAATTGCCAGTGCGTCCACGAACGCTGCTTGAGGATCCCTGGTCCTTGATCTGAAGACCGGAACCTTGTTATTGTGTTTAGGCGCCATCAGGTCTACGTCTGGTAGGCCCCACTTGTACACTAGAAGTTGAAAGACTTCTGGATGAAGATTCCACTCTCCGGCGTGCACGTCCTAGCGACTGAGGAAGTCCGCTTCTAAGTTTAGGATGCCCGGAATGAACACTGCCGATATTCCTGGCAGATGGCGTTCCGCCCAACAAAGGATTTTTGACACTTCCATCATAGCCATGTGGCTTCGAGTGCCACCTTGATGGTTTATGTATGCCACCATAGTGGCATTGTCTGACCGTACTTGAACCGACCTGTTCTGTACCAGGGGCAGGGCGAGAGTCAATGCATTGAACACCGCCCGCAACTCCAGAATGTTTATTGGGAGGAGTGACTACGCCTTGGTCCACCGACCCTGAAAAGAGTGTTGCTCCAACACCGCACCCCATCCCATCCCCTCAGACTGGCGTCCTTTGTCACAGGGACCCAGTCGGGGATCCAGAAGGGACGGCCCCTGCTCAATTTCTGGTCCTGGAGCCACCAGGTCAGCCGACAGACAAACCTCATCGGATCATGTGAGATCTGATCCGATCAGGTAGGCCGCCCCACTTGGAAAGAATTAACCTCTGCAGAGGGCGAGAATGAAATTGAGCGTACTCTACCATGTATCGATACTCCGGGGTGACAAAGGAAGCATCTTATCCAGTCTTGAAGTCTCAGGACTTATTCTGCAGATAGAAACAGTCGTTGATTGTGTGTGTCCAGGAGTGCCCCCAGGTGCACCATGCTCTGAGCTGGAACCAGCGAGTATTTCTTCCAACTGATGAGCCACCCGTGGGCTTGTAGGAAGCTTACCGTCCGTTGTAGATGACTGAGGAGGACATCGTGGGAGTTTTTTTGGTAGCACGAGATTGTCTCGGGTATGCCTGACTTTTTGCTTTCCCTTGAGGCGGAAAGGAACGAAAAGTGGTACCTTTTGCCTTCTGTGCAGAAGGATTACTATTTGGGAGAAAGGCAGTCTTAGCAGCTGCCAATTCAGACACAATTTTATTTAGGTCTTCTCCAAACAAAATGTCCCCCTTAAAGGGGAGTACCTCCAAGGTCTTTTTGGAGTCTAGGTCCACCTTCCATGACCTCAACCATAGAATACGGCGAGCCAGGACAGACGTAGTCAACGCTTTGGCTGCCAACACACCCGCCTTAGAGATAGCCTCCTGAATACAATAGGCGGCGGTGGTAATGTGAGAAAGGTATTGTCTGGCATTGTCAGAGATATCCTGAGGCAGCTCTTCCTCTAATGCTTGAACCCATGCTTCAATTCCTTTTGCAGCCCAAGAGGCCGCAATAGGGGGTCTATGTACAACACCTGTAAGGGAGTAAATAGATTTCAGGCATCCCTCCACACGCTTATCTGTTGATTCCTTCAGTGAAGTGACAGGAGTGGACGACACCACTAGGCGGGTAACATGAGAATCCACCGGTGGTGAATTTTCCCACTTGTTACATAACTCTGCAGGGAGAGGATTGCGAGCCAAGGCCTGTTTAGATAGAGGGAATTTCTTCCCTGGATTAGACCAGGGCTCCTGTCTCATGTCCACCAAATGGTCAAAATGGGGTAATAGATTTTTAACCACCTTCTGCCATTTAAACTTATCAGTTTGCTTAGCCACAGTAATGGAGTCCTCATCATCAGTGATTTGTAGGATTTGCTTAATAGCAACCACAAGGGCAGGGACCTCAATTCGTAATGGAGAATCCTCGTCAGAAACACCTGATTCAGTGTCTGACAGGACAGTATGCTCCCCCTCCTCTTCAGATGAAACATATACGAGATTTGTGGATTGCGAGTAGAAAGCAGCCCGCTTAGATGAACCAGAGACACTAGAGTGACCAGGAGTAGATTTTTGTATTACAAAGGAATGATTTAATTGCTGCGACTGGAAAGACAAATTTTCCGCCCAAGGCGGATTAACCATAGGGACAATTTGTGGCTGTAATGGCACAGGCAGTCCCATAGGGGCGTAATGCGTTCCACCAGAGTACCCAGTAGGTTTGTGAATGCAGCCCAGGGTGGCTCCTGATTGGTAACAGGAGCTGCGGACTGATTGGGAGATATATGATACATAGAACACAGACCATCATACACGGCTTCCCCCTCTGATAAATCTGTGGCACGTGCTCTGCATGATGCAGGAGCGGCCACAGACATACCGCCCTTCTTGTTAGACATTGTACACAAATGCAACAACAGAGTGAGTTAGTATGATAAAGCCAGACAATACCTGCGAATAAATCCGTTAGTATATGACTGTAGACACATTACAAAAACATCAGCAAATAAATCCGGTATTATGTGACTGAATACACAGTAGAATACACGTAATAGGTAAATACTGTGATGCTATATTATATATATATATATATATATATATATACATATATACATATACATACACACCAACCACATAAAACCCGGCACTCCACCTAATACATATAGCCAGTCTTGGTGCCCTCACAGTAAATGGATAAAGCTTAGCAGAGGTGCGGCACTCAAAGACATTTTTCTTCAAAAAAAATATATATACATACATACATACATACATACATACACACACACACACACACACACACACACATACTGTGAAAAAGTTTTTCCGGCACTCCAAATATAAAGTTGCAATGTGCTGCGGTGCCCTCCTGGTCAGCTTTGGCATAAGCTGATAATGCAAATAGAGAGTAAATGGTGGCACTCATGCAGACTGGTTCAGGTATATGAAGAAAAAGTGTCCCTTTATTGCCAAAAGGTTCTGGAGTGGCCATCTCAGTCTCCTGACCTCAATATCATTGAGCCACTCTGGAGAGATCTCAAACGTGCAGTTCATGCAAGACAGCCCAAGAATTTACAGGAACTGGAGGCTTTTTGCCAAGAATAATGGGCAGCTTTACCATCTGAGAAAATAAAGAGCCTCATCCACAACTACCACAAAAGACTTCAAGCTGTCATTGATGTTAAAGGGGGCAATACACGGTATTAAGAACTGGGGTATGTAAACTTTTGACCAGGGTTATTTGGGTAGTTTCTGTTGTCATTATGATTTAAAAAGAGTAAACACAGTTGTTTGACAATAAATGGCTTAACCCAACCACTAACCATGAGTGAAAGAAAAGTTTGTGAGTTATCATTCATATTCTCTGACAAATGGTCAGAAAATCACAAATTCTGCTAGGGTATGTAAACTTATGAGCACAACTGTATATATATATATATATATATACACACACACACATACATATACACACATATAACACAGCACGGTCCTAGACCGGAGGTATAAAGTATATCAGAATACTCATACAATATATCCTGTAATAGGTACACTTTTTCTTAACCAACACTGTCTGTTTAAAGACATGCAGAATACTCAAGTGTTTGTAAAGTCACAGCACTGTATACAGGCGGCTTTACAAGGGAGACCTTGCCCTGCAGTCCGAGAGACTAGCCGCAACTACAGTATGCTTATAAGATGGCGCCCATCGTCTCAGTCAGGGAGTGAGGGAGAGTGTAAGGCAGCTCAGGGCGGGAAAATCTGCAGTAGATGTCGCCCTGGGCCGGGGAGAGGCTACAGGTCAAGCACCAACTCCCCTATGCTGCACTTCCATCCCAGGTACTAAATGAGCCTTATTAAATGGGGTGTTAGTACACCCGACCTGTGCCCTATTGCCCTGGTGGTCTAGTGGGGTCCCTGCTCGGACATGTCTCCCTAAGTCGCGGACGGAACGCGATTGAATGGCGGGTCCCGTGTGGGGGACCCTCTTACCTCCTCCCTGTAGCAGCCACGCGAGCGACTGCAACCATGTGCCTAAAGCCGGAGCTTCTCCGCTGCCAAGTACCCAGGAAAAGGCCGCGGGAATATGCGGCGCCGCTTGGGAGGTGATGGAGCTGCAGCGCTAAAGTGTCACCATGACATACAGCGCTGACAGCCCAGTTTTGAAGAAATTTTCTGTCAGAAAAGCTTTTTTTAGGGCTGCCCAGTGCAGCCCACCTGTTAAGTGACCTGTTGCTGGAGAAACCAACTGAAACGGAGCTCACAGTGCCTGGAGGCGGGGTTATAGAGGCGGCCCCAATGCATCCTGGGACAGCTTAAAGCTTTAGCCTATGGATCAAGATCCACTCTACACCCTGATGTTTCCCTGTGGAAAACAATGTAACCTGCTGCAGAAAAAGTGATAAAGTGGAGCCTGATAGAGAGTGATAAATTACCAGCCAACCGGCTCCTCTGTCATTTTTCAAACACAGCCTGTTACATTGCAGTTAGGAAGCTGATGTAACACTTTTTAAGGCGTAATACATTTGGGCCTAAGTATTTGCTTATTTGATTGAACTAGATGGTAAGGTAAGATCTTATGGCGGCTATTCCTTCCTTGTGAGGAATGCACATGTACAGATTTTTTTTTTTGTTTCACACTGCTCATCAAGTGTATAATCAATGTGATCTTTAGTGACCTTTGATAGCGCTGATGCCTGTACTTAGGTATTGTTTTTCTATTTCCTTGGTGATGGGCACTTAGTGATGCGGTCATCCAGCATGTTTATATCCGCCCGCTGCACATGGGTGAAGATTACTTAAAGTCTGTGTTTTTATTTATTATTACTGTATATACCTAAGCAAATAGCGAAATGTTCTGAAACACAGATTAACCATACAGGTGACTGCATCATTACTCATCCCAGGGTTCTGCCATTACATCCCGTTTTATTGCACTGCTCTTGCAGTGTTATCAGTGATGCCAAAGGGCACCAGGAACAGGACATTTGTTTCCTACGGAGTGCTGGTCATAAACACATCATAAATATAAAGTCAGAAAGAGAGTGTAATATTTTAGTATGGACCAGTACCAAGTATATAAGTATTCTTCTAAATTGCACATGTTCCACAAATTGAGGCTCAAGAGTGCTTTACACTGCTCACCAGTGTCCTTCACCCACAAACTCAATTTCGAACATATCCTATGTAATCAAACATGTCCGTAACTAGGGCTGTGCCAACAGTGCCTGGCCCACAGCACATATTCACTGTGGGCACAGAACCACCAGCACACCCACTGTCGCGGCACTATTTTTGTCCGTCTGCCACTAGCTATTGTAGCTGCACCACCCAGCTAGTTCTAACATAGGTAGCCGGGCAGTACAGCAGCTGAAATTCCAAGTCCATCGTCAAGCTCCGCCCCTCCCGGCTTCCCCTACTCTGTTTGCCCCAGCCCACCCACAGTGCACTGTGCTTTGCTGTGAAGAGCTGCAGGGTGCATTTGGGCGGCCGTGGGAGGGAGAGGAAGACATTAATGGCTGAGTCACTGAGCAGCCGCAGTAAAAATTGTAAGTAAGTCTGTCTCTCCCCACACGAACGCTATAACCTAAGGGGGTTAAGGGGCTCTACCAGGCATACTGTATAGAGGCTCTATCTGGTGTGCTGTGTGTATGGGTACTACTTGACGTAACGTGTCTAAGGGGCTCTACCTGACGTAATGTGTATAAGGGCTCTACCCGACTGTGTAATGTGAATTGACACTATTCTGTGGCCACTCCCCTTCCCCATGAAGCCACGTCCCTATATTTTGCTGTGCGCATTCAGCAAGCTCTGTCTGTTTTATATATATAGAATCAGGATGTGAGAGATTTTGAGAGAATTTTCCTGTTTTTTTTGTTACAGTGGCAATTATTTACATGGCAAAATCAACCTGGCTGGCACTTGAAAAACCCCTCACAAAATCTCTTACTTCTTGATTCCCACACCCTATTACATTTCCCCCCCTAGTGTAATTTTGTGATATACAGTGTACACAACACCACACTGCAACTTGCATACCAAACAGCAATGACGATATTGCTTATCAGTTGGTAACACTGGTATCAAAGATCTCTTTCCTTTCAGCACTCAGAGAAAAATAGGATTTTAATACCTACCGGTAAATCCTTTTCTCCTAGTCCGTAGAGGATGCTGGGGACTCCAAAAGGACCACGGGGTATAGACGGGATCCACAGGAGACATGGGCACACTATAAGACTTTTACTGGGTGTGAACTGGCTCCTCCCTCTATGCCCCTCCTCCAGACCTCAGATATAGGAACTGTGCCCAGGAGAGACGGACATTTCGAGGAAAAGGATGTTTGTTAAACTAAGGGTGAGATACAGACCAGCTCACACCCCAACACACCGTACAACTGGATTAGCAGGAATACCAGATAACAGTATGAACGAAAAACAGCAACAAGCTGAACATAACCGATACACAACCTGCGTGTAACCGAAACCAACAACCAACAATACAACTGCAAGTAACAGTACGCACTGGGGTGGGCGCCCAGCATCCTCTACGAATCTACGGACTAGGAGAAAAGGATTTACCGGTAGGTATTAAAATCCTATTTTCTCTTACGTCCTATAGGATGCTGGGGACTCCAAAAGGACCATGGGGTCTATACCAAAGCTCCAGACCGGGCGGGAGAGTGCGGACGACTCTGCAGCACCGATTGAGCAAACATGAGGTCCACATCAGCGAGGGTATCAAACTTGTAGAACTTGACAAAAGTGTTTTAACTCGACCACGTAGCTGCTCGGCACAGCTGAAGTGCCGAGACCCCTTGGGCAGCCGCCCAAGATGAGCCCACCTTCCTGGTAGAATGGGCCTTCACTGACTTCGGCAACGGCAACCCAGCCGTAGAATGAGCGTGCTGAATCGTATTACAAATCCAGCGTGCAATAGTCTGCTTGGATATCCAATCTTGTTGGAAGCATACAGGACAAACAGAGCCTCCGTTTTCCTAACAAAAGCCGTTCTGGCGACATAAATCTTCAAAGCTCTCACGACATCAAGAGATTTTGGCAATGCCACAGCATCCGTAGCCACAGGCACCACAATAGGTTGGTTTATGTGAAACAAACAAACCACCTTCGGCAGAAATTGCTGAGGAGTCCTCAATTCTGCTCTATCCACATGAAAAATCAAATATGGGCTCTTGTGAGACAAAGCCGCCAATTCTGACACTCGTCTGGCGGACGCCAAGGCCAAAAGCATGACCACTTTCCAAGTGAGAAACTTTAACTCAACCTTTCGCAAAGGTTCAAACTAGTGAGACATAAGAAATTGTAACACCACTTCAAGATCCCACGGTGCCACGGGTGGCACAAACGGAGGATGGATATGCAGTACTCCCTTCACGAAAGTCTGAACTTCAGGAAGAGCGGCCAATTCTTTTTGAAAGAAAATAGATAAAGCCGAAATCTGCACTTTTATGGAACCCAATTTCAAGCCTGCATCCACGCCTGCCTGCAAAAAATGGAGGAAACAACCCAGGTGAAACTCCTCCGCAGGAGCCTCTTTTGCATCACACCACGACACATATTTTCTCCAAATACGGTGATAATGCTTCGCCGTGACCTCCTTTCTAGCCTTAAGGAGAGTGGGAATGACTTCCCCGGGAATACCTTTACGAGCTAGAATTTGGCGTTCAACCTTCACGCCGTCAAACGCAGCCGCGGTAAGTCCTGTAATATGCATGGCCCCTGCAGTAACAGGTCCTCTCTGAGAGGAAGCGGCCAAGGATCTTCTATGAGCAATTCCTGAAGATCCGGATACCAGGCCCTCCGTGGCCAATCTGGAACGATGAGTACTGCCGGAACCATTGTTCGCCTTCCGATCCGCAACACTTTTGGAATGAGAGGAAGTGGAGGGAACACATACACCGACTGAAACACCCACAGAGTTACCAGGGCGTCCACTGCACTGGCTTGGGGGTCCCTTGACCTGGAACAATACCATGGAAGCTTCTTGTTGAGGTGAGACGCCATCATGTCTTTTTGAGGAATTCCCCAACGCCTTGTCACTTCTGCAAATACCTCTTGATGAAGGGCCCACTCTCCTGGATGGAGATTGTGTCTGCTGAGGAAATCTGCTTCCCAGTTGTCCACGCCCGGATGAAGACTGCTGACAGAGCGCTCACGTGCTTTTCCGCCCAGCGGAGAACTCTTGTGGCCTCCGCCATCGCCGCTCTGCTCCTTGTTCCGCCCTGGCGGTTTACGTACGCCACCGCTGTTATGTTGTCCGACTGAATCGGGACGGGTAGACCTTGAAGAAGGTTTTTTGCTTGCAGAAGGCCGCTGTAAATGGCTCTTAACTCCAGAACATTTATGTCGAGACAAGATTCCTGGCTTGACCATTTTCCCTGGAAACTTCTTCCTTGTGTGACTGCACCCCAGCCTGGGAGACTGGCATCCGTGGTCAGCAGGACCCAATCCTGGATTCCGAACCTGCGTTCCTCTAGAAGGTGAGAACTTTGCAGCCACCACAGGAGAGAAATTATGGTCCTGGAAGATAGACATATTTTCCGGTCCATGTGCAGGTGAGACCCGGACCATTTGTCCAGCAGGTCCCACTGAAACACCCGGGCATGAAACCTGCCATACAGAATGGCTTCGTAAGCCGCCACCATCTTCCCTAGCACTCGAGTGCACTGATGAATCGACACTCTTACCGGTATCAGAAGCTCCTTGACCATGGTCTGAATTTCCAGAGATTTTTCCGCCGGAAGAAACACTCTCTGTAGTTCCGTGTCTAGGATCATGCCCAAGAAGGGCAGCCGAGTTGTCGGGATCAACTGAGACTTTGGCAAATTTAGAATCCAACCATGATGTTGCAGAACCGTTAGGGAGAGTTCCACATTTCTTAGCAACTGCTCTTTTGATCTCGCCTTTATCAGGAGATCGTCCAAGTCCGGGATAATTGTGACCCCCTTGCTTGCGTAGGAGTACCATAATTTCCGCCATCACTTTGGTGAAGACCCTCAGGGCCGTGGAAAGCCCAAACGGCAACGTCTGAAATTGGTAATGACAATCCTGGACCGCAAATCTCAAGAAGGCCTGATGAGGAGGATATCGGGACATGTAAGTAAGCATCTTTTATGACGACTGACGCCATAAAATCCCCCCCCCCCTTCTAGGCTGGAGATTACAGCTCGAAGAGATTCCATCTTGAACTTGAAAGTTTTCAAGTACAGATTGAGGGATTTTAGGTTCAGGATCGGTCTGACCGAGCCGTCCGGCTTCGGCACGACAAAGAGGCTCGAATAGAACCCTTCCCCCAGTTGGGATGGGGGAACCGGGACAATGACCCTCTGCTGACACAGCTTTTGTATCGCAGCATTTACTACTTCCCTTTCTGGAATAGAAACTGGCAAGGCTGATTTGAAAAATTGGTCGGGGGAAGGGGGGGGGGGCATCTCCTGAAACTCCAGTTTGTACCCTTGGGACACTATATCCAAGACCCCAGGATCTAGGCCCGATTGAAGCCAGACCTGACTGAAGAATCGGAGACGGGCCCCCACCGGTACGGACTCCCGTAGTGGAGCCCCAGCGTCATGCGGTAGACTTGGCAGAGGCGGGGGAGGACTTTTGGTCCTGGGCGCCCGTCACAGCAGGCAACCTTTTTCCCCTTCCTCTACCTTTTGAAGCGAGGAAGGACGAACCCTCTTCCTTTTTTGTATTTATTAGGCTGAAAGGACTGCATCTGATAATGGGGTGCCTTTTTCTGTTGTGCGGGAACATAAGGAAAAAAAGATGACTTACCTGCAGTAGTGGTAGACACCAGGTCAGCGAGGCCGTCACCAAACAAGACACTACCTTTAGAAGGGAGATCTTCCATAGCTTTCTTAGAGTCGGCATCAGCATTCCATTGATGAATCCACAGCGCTCTCCTGGCAGAGACTGCCATGGCATTGGCCCTTGATCCCAAGAGGCCAATATCCCTCGCCGCATCCTTTAGGTAAGCTGCAGCGTCCCTGATATAACCAAGAGTCAAAAGAATGTTATCCTTATCAAGGATATCCATGTCAGATGTCAAATTATCAGCCCACTTAGCAATAGCACTAGTCACCCATGCCGACGCCACGGCAGGCCTGAGGAGTGCACCAGTAGTAACATAAATGGCCTTCAATGTCGTTTCCTGCTTGCGATCCGCAGGATCCTTGAGGGCAGCCGTGTCCGGAGACGGAAGCGCCACCTTTTTGGACAGTCGGGACAGAGCCTTGTCCACATTGGGAGATGACTCCCACTTCTCCCTGTCGTCAGAGGGGAAAGGATATGCCATAAAAATCATCTTGGGAATCTGCCAAATTTTGGCAGGCGACTCCCAAGCCTTTTCACAAAGAGCGTTCAGTTCATGAGAGGGAGGAAACTTCACCTCAGGCTTTTCCCCTTTAAATAAACAAATCCTTGTATCAGAGATATGTAAGACATCTTTAATAGCCACAATCATGTACTGAATACTCTTTACCAATTTTGGATGTAAAGTGGTTTCATTAAAGTCGACACTGGAATCGGAGTCCGTGTCGGTATCCGTATCTGCTATCTGGGTAAAGGAACATTTCTGTGACCCTGAGGGGGCCTGCACCTGAGACAAGGCGTCCTCCATGGATTTTCTCCACGTTTGTGTCTGAGAATCAGATTTATCCAGCCTCTTAGACAATAACGCCACATTTGCATTCAACGTACTCAACATATTCACCCAATCAGCAGACGGCTGTGCCAACAGAGCCACTCCCAAATCCTTCTCTGCGCCCCCAGTAACTTCCTCTGGGGAGGAGCACTCAGCCTCAGACATGTCGACACATGGTACCGACACACACACACACACACTGGCCAAAGGGGACAGACCCACAGGGAAGCCTGTAGAGAGAACACAGAGGGAGTATGCCAGCTCACACCCCAGTGCCCATATACTACTAAAAAAATAATATATGATATCTGCGCTGTATTATATAGCACCAATTTACTGTGCTCCCCCCCCCTCCCCCTCCCCCCCACCCCGTTTTGCTCCCAGTACTTGTAAGGAGAGTGGAGGTCCGGGCCAGCGTCTCTGCATGCACTGTGAAGAGAGAAAATGGCGCTGGTATGCTGTGCGGCTAAGCCCCGCCTCTTCCCGGCGCGCTGTAGTCCCGCTCAAATTTAAATTTTTTATACTGGCGGGGGTTTCATATACAGTGCCCAGGCACCCCTAATATGCTGTTTTGCCAGTTAAAAAATAAGAATTTACTTACCGATAATTCTATTTCTCGGAGTCCGTAGTGGATGCTGGGGTTCCTGAAAGGACCATGGGGTATAGCGGCTCCGCAGGAGACAGGGCACAAAAAGTAAAGCTTTTCCAGATCAGGTGGTGTGCACTGGCTCCTCCCCCCATGACCCCCCTCCAGACTCCAGTTAGGTACTGTGCCCGGACGAGCGTACACAATAAGGGAGGATTTTGAATCCCTGGTAAGACTCATACCAGCCACACCAATCACACTGTACAACCTGTGATCTGAACCCAGTTAACAGTATGATAACAGAGGAGCCTCTGAAAGATGGCTCACCGAATTAGTTAGCAATAACTATGTACAAGTATTGCAGATAATCCGCACTTGGGATGGGCGCCCAGCATCCACTACGGACTCCGAGAAATAGAATTATCGGTAAGTAAATTCTTATTTTCTCTATCGTCCTAGTGGATGCTGGGGTTCCTGAAAGGACCATGGGGATTATACCAAAGCTCCCAAAACGGGCGGGAGAGTGCGGATGACTCTGCAGCACCGAATGAGAGAATTCCATGTCCTCTTTTGCCAGGGTATCATATTTGTAGAAATTTACAAACGTGTTCTCCCCCGACCACGTAGCTGCTCGGCAGAGTTGTAATGCCGAGACCCCTCGGGCAGCCGCCCAAGATGAGCCCACCTTCCTTGTGGAATGGGCCTTAACAGATTTAGGCTGTGGCATGCCTGCCACAGAATGTGCAAGTTGAATTGTGCTACAAATCCAACGAGCAATCGACTGCTTAGAAGCAGGAGCACCCAGCTTGTTGGGTACATACAGGATAAACAGCAAGTCAGATTTCCTGACTCCAGCCGACCTGGAAACTATATTTTCAGGGCCCTGACAACATCCAGCAACTTGGAGTCCTCCAAGTCCCTAGGAACCGCAGGTACCACAATAAGCTGGTTCAGGTGAAACGCTGACACCACCTTAAGGAGAAACTGGGGACGAGTCCGCAGCTTTGCTCTGTCCGAATGGACAATCAGATATGGCTTTGTGAGACACAGCCGCCAATTCTGACACTCACCTGGCCGAGGCCAGGACCAACAACATGGTCACTTACCATGTGAGATATAACAAATCCACAGATTTGAGTTGTTTAAAACAATGTGATTTTAGGAATCCCAAAACTACATTGAGATCGCCCAGTGTCACTGGAGACATCGAAGGGGGTTGTAGTACTCCCTTAACAAACTTCTGGACTTCAGTAACTGAAGCCACTTTCTTTCTGGAAGAAAATCGACAGGCCGAAATTTTGAACCTTAATGGACCCCAATTTTAGGCCCATAGACACTCCTGTTTGCAGGAAATGTAGGAATTAACCTAGTTGAAATTCTTCCGTGGAGCCTTTCTGGCCTCACACTATGGAACATATATTTTCACCTAAGCGGTGATAATGTTGTGCGGTCACCTCCTTCCTGGCTCTGACCATGGTAGGGATGACCTCTTCCGGAATGCCTTTTTCCCTTAGGATCCGGCGTTCCCCCGCCCTGGCGTCAACGCAGCTGCGGTAAGTCTTGGAACAGACATGATTCTTGCTGAATCAAGATCCTTCCTAGTATCTCTTGAAGTTCCGGGTACCAAGTCCTTCTTGGCCAAACCGGAGCCACGAGTATAGTTCTTACTCCTCTTCTTCCTATCATTTTCCATACACTGGGTATGAAAAACAGAGGAGGGAACACATACACCGACTGGTACACCCACGGTGTTACCAGAGCGTCCCAGCTATTGCCTGAGGGTCTCTAGACCTGGCGCTTATGTGGGACGCCAGCATAACCACCTTTGGTCTTTCCCAATGGTTTACAATCATGTGGAAACTTCCAGATGAAGTTCACACTTTTCCGGGTGGAATTCATTCATGCTGAGGAAATCTTCCCAGTCGTCCACTCCCGGAATGAACACTGCTGACAGTGTTATCACATGATCTTTCGCCCAGCGAAGAATCCTTGCAGTCATTGCCCTCCTGCTTCTTGTGCCGCCCCGTCTGTTTACGTGGGCGACTGCCATGATGATGTCCTACTGGATCAGCACCGGTTGACTTTGAAGCAGAGGTCTTCCTAGGCTCAGAGCAGTGTAACTTGCCCTTAGCTCCAGTATATTCATGTGGAGAGAAATCTCCAGACTTGACCACACCTCCTTGGAAATTTCTTCCCTGTGTGGCTGCTCCCCAGCCCCTCAGGCTGGCATCTGTGGTCAGCAGAACACAGTCCTGAAAGCTGAATGTGCTGCCCTCTAGAAGATGAGCACTCTGCAGCCCCCACAGAAAAAACACCCTTGTCCTTGGAGACAGGGTTATACGCTGATGCATCTGAAGATGCGATCCGGACCATTCGTCCAGCAAATCTCCCTGAAAAAGTTTTGCGTGAGATCTGCCGAATGGAATCGCTTCGTAAGAAGCCACCATTTTTCCCAGGCCTCCTGTGCATTAATGCACTGATACTTGGCCTGGTTTTAGGAGGTTTCTGACTAGGTCGGATAACTCCCTGGCTTTCCCCTCCAGGAGAAATACCTTTTTCTGGACTATGCCCAGAATCATTCCTAGGAACAGCAGACGTATCATCGGAAAAACAGCTGCGATTTTTGGAATATTTAGAATCCACTCGTGCTATCGTAGAACTACTTTAGATAGTTCTTTTCCGACCTCCAACTGTTCTCTGGAACTTGCCCCTTTCAGGATATCGTCCAAGTAAGGGATAATTAAGATGCCCTTTTCTTTGAAGAGAATCATCTTTTCGGCCATTACCTTGGTAAAGGCCCGGGGTGCCGTGGATAATTCAACGGCAACTTTTGAAACTGATATTGACAGTTCTGTATCACGAACCCGATGTACCCTTGTTGAGAAGGGCAAATTTGGACATGGAGGTAATCCTTGATGTCCAGGGACACCATATAGTCCCCTTCTTTCCGGTTCGCTATCACTGCTCTGAGTGACTCCATCTTGATTTGAACCTTTATGTAAGTGTTCAAAGATTTTAGATTTAGACTATGTCTCACCAAGCCGTCTGGCTTCAGTACCACAATATAGTGTGGAATACTAATACCCTTTTCCTTGTTGTAGGAGGGGTACTTTGATTATTACCTGCTGGAAATACAGCTTGTGAATTTTTTCCCAATACTGCCTCCCTGTTGGAGGGAGCCATTGGTAACGCAGACTTCAGGAACCTGCGAGGAAAAGATGTCTCGACTCTCCAATCTGTACCCCTGGGATAATACTAGTACGATCCAGGGGTCAACTTGCGAGTGATCCCACTGCGCGTTGAGACTCTTGAGACTACACCCCCACCTAACCTGAGTCCGCTTACACGGCCCCAGCGTCATGCTGGGGACTTGGCAGACGCGGTGGAGGGCTTCCTTTCCTGGGAAGTGGCTGTCTGCTGCAGTCTACTTCCCTTTCCTCTATGTCTGGGCAGATATGACTGGCCTTTTGCCCGCTTGCCCTCATGGGAACGGAAGGATTGAGGCTGAAAAGACGGTGTCTGTTTCTGCTGAGATGTAACTTGGGGTAAAAAAGGTTGGATTTCCAGCTGTTGCCGAGACCCCCAGGTCCGTTGGACCGACCCCAAATAACTCTTTCCCTTTATACGGCCATACTTCCATGTGTCGTATGGGATATGTATCACCTGACCACTGTCGTGTCCATGACATCTTCTGGGAGATATGGACCACGCACTTATTTTGATGCCAGAGTGCACATATCCCTCTGTGCATCTCGCATACATAAATATATAATGCATCCTATTAAATGCTCTATATCAATCAAATATTTTCAGTCAGGGAAACCGACCAAGCCAACCCAGCACTGCATCTCCAGGCTGATGGCGATCGCTGGTCGCAGTATAACCACCGTATGTGTGTATATACTTTTTAGGATATTTTTCCAGCTGCCTATCAGCTGGCTCCTTGAGGGCGGCCGTATCTGGAGACGGTAACGCCACTTGATAAGCGTGTGAGCGCCTTATTCACCCTAAGGGGTGTTTCCCAACGCGCCCTAACTTCTGGCGGGAAAGGGTATAACGCCAATATTTGCTATCGGGGTAAACCCACGCATCATCACACACTTCATTTTATTTTATCTGATTCAGGAAAAACTACAGGTAGTTTTTTCACTCCCACATAATACCCTTTTTTGTGGTACTTGTAGTATCAGAAATATGTAACACCTCCTTCATTGCCCTTAACGTGTGGCCCTAATAAGGAATACGTTTGTTTATTCACCGTCGACACTGGATTCAGTGTCGGTGTCTGTGTCTGTGTCGACCGACTGAGGTAAATGGGCGTTTTTAAAGCCCCTGACGGTGTTTCTGAGACGCCTGGACCGGTACTAATTGTTTGTCGGCCGTCTCATGTCGTCAACCGACCTTGCAGCGTGTTGACATTCTCACGTAATTCCCTAAATAAGCCATCCATACCGGTGTCGACTCCCTAGAGAGTGACATCACCATCATAGGCAATTGCTCCGCCTCCTCCAACATCGTCCTCATACATGTCGACACACACGTACCGACACACAGCACACACACACCGGGAATGCTCTGACAGAGGACAGGACCCCACTAGCCCTTTGGAGAGACAGAGGGAGAGTTTGCCAGCACACACCAAAAAAACGCTATAATTACATAGGGACAACCTTATATAAGTGTTTCTCCCTTATAGCATCTTTAATATATTTATATCGCCAATTTAGTGCCCCCCCTCTCTGTTTAAACCCTGTTTCTGTAGTGCAGTGCAGGGGAGAGCCTGGGAGCCTTCTCTCCAGCCTTTCTGTGAGAGAAAATGGCGCTGTGTGCTGAGGAGATAGGCCCCGCCCCTTTTTCGGCGGGCTCGTCTCCCGCTATTTATTGTATTTAGGCAGGGGTTAAATATCTCCATATAGCCTCTGGGGGCTATATGTGAGGTATTTTTAGCCTTATATAGGTTTACATTTGCCTCCCAGGGCGCCCCCCCCCAGCGCCCTGCACCCTCAGTGACTGCCGTGTGAAGTGTGCTGAGAGGAAAATGGCGCACAGCTGCAGTGCTGTGCGCTACCTTTAGAAGACTGCAGGAGTCTTCAGCCGCCGATTCTGGACCTCTTCTTGCTTCAGCATCTGCGAGGGGGCCGGCGGCGCGGCTCCGGTGACTATCCAGGCTGTACCTGTGATCGTCCCTCTGGAGCTTGATGTCCAGTAGCCAAGAAGCCAATCCATCCTGCACGCAGGTGAGTTCACTTCTTCTCCCCTCTGTCCCTCGTTGCAGTGATCCTGTTGCCAGCAGGAATCACTGTAAAATAAAAAACCTAAGCTAAACTTCTCTAAGCAGCTCTTTATGAGAGCCACCTAGAATTGCACCCTTCTCGGCCGGGCACAAAAATCTAACTGGAGTCTGGAGGGGGGTCATGGGGGGAGGAGCCAGTGCACACCACCTGATCTGGAAAAGCTTTACTTTTTGTGCCCTGTCTCCTGCGGAGCCGCTATACCCCATGGTCCTTTCAGGAACCCCAGCATCCACTAGGACGATAGAGAAAAACTCAGTAACTTGCTGCCCAGGGCGCTCCCCCCCAGCGCCCTGCACCCTGTGAGTGCCGTTGGTGTGTGGGAGCATGGAGCGCAGCGCGACCGCTGCGCTGTACCTCCGTTACTGAAGTCTTCTGCTGTCACTGAAGTCTTCTCTGCATACTCACCCGGCTTCTTTCTTCTGGCTTCTGTGATGGCGCGGCTCCGGGAACAAGCAGCTAGGCGCACCAAGTGATCGAACCCTCTGGAGCTAATGGTGTCCAGTAGCCTAAGAAGCAGAGCCCTTAACTCAGCAGAAGTAGGTTTGACTTCTCTCCCCTCAGTCCCACGAAGCAGAGAGCCTGTAGCCAGCAGGACTCTCTGAAAATAAAAAACCTAACAAAGTCTTTTCCAGAGAAACTCAGTAGAGCTCCCCTAGTGTGTGTCCAGTCTCTCCTGGGCACAGAATCTAACTGAGGTCTGGAGGAGGGGCACAGAGGGAGGAGCCAGTTCACACCCAGTAAAAGTCTTATAGTGTGCCCATGTCTCCTGTGGATCCCGTCTATACCCCATGGTCCTTTTGGAGTCCCCGTCCTCTAGGACAGGGGTGGGGAACCTTTTTTCTACCGAGGGCCATTTGGATATTTATAAAATCCTTCGGGGGCCATACAAGTCTGCCCCAGCGCGCGCCCAAAAAAATGGGTGTGGCCAGTTAAAATGGGACGTGATACACATATGCCCCCAATAGTGCAGTGCCAGATCCACAATTGCCCCTTATAGTGCCAGGTATACAAATGCCCCTCACAGTGCCAGGTATACAGATGCCCCCACAGTGCCAGGTATACAAATGCCCCTCACAGTGCCAGGCATACAGATGCCCCTCACAGTGCCAGGCATACAGATGCCCCTCACAGTGCCAGGCATACAGATGCCCCTCACAGTGCCAGGCATACAGATGCCCCTCACAGTGCCATGCATACAGATGCCCCTCACAGTGCCATGCATACAGATGCCCCCACAGTGCCAGGTATACAGATGCCCCCACAGTGCCAGGTATACAGATGCCCCCACAGTGCCAGGTATACAAATGCCCCCACAGTGCCAGGTATACAAATGCCCCCACAGTGCCAGGTATACAGATGCCCCCACAGTGCCAGGTATACAGATGTCCCCACAGTGCCAGGTATACAGATGTCCCCACAGTGCCAGGTATACAGATGTCCCCACAGTGCCAGGTATACAGATGCCCCCACAGTGCCAGGTATACAGATGCCCCCACAGTGCCAGGTATACAAATGCCCCCACAGTGCCAGGTATACAAATGCCCCCACAGTGCCAGGTATACAAATGCCCCCACAGTGCCAGGTATACAGATGTCCCCACAGTGCCAGGTATACAGATGCCCCCACAGTGCCAGGTATACAGATGCCCCCACAGTGCCAGGTATACAAATGCCCCCACAGTGCCAGGTATACAAATGCCCCCACAGTGCCAGGTATACAGATGCCCCCACAGTGCCAGGTATACAGATGCCCCCACAGTGCCAGGTATACAGATGTCCCCACAGTGCCAGGTATACAGATGTCCCCACAGTGCCAGGTATACAGATGTCCCCACAGTGCCAGGTATACAGATGTCCCCACAGTGCCAGGTATACAAATGCCCCTCACAGTGCCAGGTATACAGATGCCCCCACAGTGCCAGGTATACAGATGCCCCTCACAGTGCCAGGTATACCGATGTCCCCACAGTGCCAGGTATACAGATGCCCCCACAGTGCCAGGTATACAGATGCCCCTCAGTGCCAGGTATACAGATATCCCCACAGTGCCAGGTATACAGATGCCCCCACAGTGCCAGGTATACAAATGCCCCCACAGTGCCAGGTATACAAATGCCCCCACAGTGCCAGGTATACAAATGCCCCCACAGTGCCAGGTATACAGATGCCCCCACAGTGCCAGGTATACAGATGTCCCCACAGTGCCAGGTATACAAATGCCCCTCAGTGCCAGGTATACAGATGTCCCCACAGTGCCAGGTATACAGATGTCCCCACAGTGCCAGGTATACAAATGCCCCTCACAGTGCCAGGTATACAGATGCCCCCACAGTGCCAGGTATACAGATGCCCCTCACAGTGCCAGGTATACCGATGTCCCCACAGTGCCAGGTATACAGATGCCCCCACAGTGCCAGGTATACAAATGCCCCCCACAGTGCCAGGTATACAAATGCCCCCCACAGTGCCAGGTATACAGATGCCCCCCACAGTGCCAGGTATACAGATGCCCCCACAGTGCCAGGTATACAGATGTCCCCACAGTGCCAGGTATATAGAAGCCCCCACAGTGCCAGGTATACAGATGCCCCCACAGTGCCAGGTATACAGATGCCCCCACAGTGCCAGGTATACAAATGCCCCCACAGTGCCAGGTATACAGATGCCCCCAAAGTGCCAGGTATACAGATGCCCCCACAGTGCCAGGTATATAAATGCCCCCACAGTGCCAGGTATACAAATGCCCCTCAGTGCCAGGTATACAGATGTCCCCACAGTGCCAGGTATACAGATGCCCCCACTGTGCCAGGTATACAGATGCCCCCACAGTGCCAGGTATACAGATGCCCCCACAGTGCCAGGTATACAGATGCCCCCACAGTGCCAGGTATACAGATGCCCCCACAGTGCCAGGTATACAGATGCGCCCCCCCCCCCCCGTCCCTCTTACCGCTCCTTTCGGCGGGGACACGGAGGAGAGCGCGGCTATGTTGGGCGGCGGCGTGTAAGACTTGAAACTAGCCGCCGGTTCCAGAGCCAATCAGAGCTCGTGGACCGGCAGCCGCGGCTCCTGATTGGCTGCCGGTCCGCGAGCTCTGATTGGCTCACGAACCGGCGGCTGGTTTCAAGTCCTACACGCCGCCGCCGCCAGACAATAGCAGCGCTCTCCTCCGTGTAGTGACAGCGAGACACGCTACCGCCGGACTGTGCAGCGGCGTGTCTCACTGAGAGGAGCGGGTGGGCCGGACCAAACGGCTACGCGGGCCTTATACGGCCCGCGGGCCGGAGGTTCCCCACCCCTGCTCTAGGACGTAAGAGAAATAAAATAAAAATGTATCCGGTTTAGAAAGTTTTTTACATTTACTAAAGACACAGTCAGTAACAAAGGAGATTATTTATCAAAGCATGGAAAGAGATCAAGTGGAGATAAAGCATTAACCAATTGGCTTCTATACATTATTTTATAGGCTGTTGGGTTGATGTATAAAGCCGTGAAAGGAGTGGGGAAGATGCCCATAGCAACCAATAAGGTTACAGGAAGCATTTATCAAGTATACAGGGCAGGCTCTACTATTAGGTAGCTTTAGGTAGCTGTCTAGGGTGCCGGGATCTGGGTGGACGCTATGAGTCTGCCTATCACAAAATAAAGAATGTCTCAAACAAACATCCTTGTTGTACTTAATGCAACTGGTGGCAGAGGAACTTATAAGTCACACTTTCATCGGAAGGGCTGGGAAGTGGGAATTGGTGGTAGTTGGGAGCAGTAGGCTGTAATTTTGCCTAGGGTGCAGAGAAACCTTGCACTGGCCATGCAAGTACATTACATAAAAGATGCGGATTGGTTGCTAGGGGCAACTTATCCACTGGCTCACTTCTCCACTGTTTTCACTGCTTGATAATTCGACCCTGTGTTTGAAATATGACAGTTACTGTACAGATGTAGCCACACTGATTGCAGGTGCAACTATTCGCACCCTCGACTTATTTGCCACGGAGCTGTATATAATGAATGAGGTGCTACAATACAGCAAGTATAAAACTAAGTACATCTGCATGCAGTGTCTTTGTGCCCAAGGTGCTTCTCCAACTTTAACACCAAGCGTTAACATCAGACAAATTCAGTTAGTGAAACAGGCTAACTTTCTAGGTATGAAGTCCTCGGTCCTCAAGAACCCACACAGCTAATGTTTTCCATGTTGCCTGTGGATTTTAAAATGTTACAGTTGATACAGTGTTCCTGCAGAGTGACCTGGAAAACGTGAACTGTGTGGGGTCCTGAGGACCGAGTTTGAGAACCAATGACTTAGAGGATTTTTTGTTTCTGGGGAAAAAATACAGTAAGCAACAATTTGTAACCATACGAGACATCTGATTTTTCATTTGACCTTACTTTTTTTACAAGACAAATAATAAAAAACTTTTACACTTATAATATGATAATAGGGCAAAAATTTTTATGTTGCAGGTGCATGTTGTCCACTCAAGTGGACATGTTTCTCATTTTAGTTTAAAACCATAACACCATAAACTTTGTGTTTTTAAGCCCTGAATACTAATCAAAAATAATTTTTTTTAAATCTTGCATCAGGTTCATTCATGCATGAAAGGGTTGAATGAACTTCAGTTGCAATTTCAATCAAACCCCTGTTTTGCTATGAGAAATGCAGATGATTTCCCCTGCAAATTGATGTCACAAAGAGAAGAGTTTTAGGACGATATTTATAATCTCACTACCAGACAAAAGATAAACGGTGAGATGAAATGTGTCGGAGGTATCAGGGCAGACGACTGGTGCAGTTGTAATCCAATGGTGGCTCCTACTTCAGACACTACCACAATTTCAGCCACGGAATTGTGTTTATCAGAACTATGAGACCACAAGTTGATGGGCCCAGAGGGAGAAATATACAAGAAATTGAATCAATCAATTCATTTTATGTGAAAATGCATTTAATACGGGTTGGTTGAATTCACCAATGGGAATATTCCCTGGAACTGGACCAAATGGGATGCCTGTATTCCTTACATTTTTTACAAGATTTATTTTTAAAAGACACAATTTTTTATGATTGTTTAAAGATCTGCAGTAATTAACCAGTGAGCGACATATGGAAAGGGAGCACTTTCTTATTTGGATATCAGAGTTTTATTGGTTGCTTAGACTTGCAACATCCGACTACTGATCAAAGGGGACTTGTTCTCCTAATACAGTGCATGGGTAGAGTCCATATTATTAGCCTTAAGGTCTTTACTTATTTTTATCAGTTAATCTGCTGTATATTTATACATATTTTTATTTTAGGTCATTTGGAGAGTTTTTGTTTTATAGATTGCATTAGTTTTTAATTAAATTGAAATAGATTTCCATAAGCCAGTCCTGAATTAGATCTTTTGATTATATAAAATGTACAGCATGCTTCTCATTCTTTTGTTTCTGGCTGTTAATATACCTAAACGTTAAGAAATGTCTCTAACATGATATGTAATTAGGCTTGGTAAATGTTACTCTCCAACAATAAATATATTTTTCTTTATATCTACACATAATAGTGATTAGATAAGCACAGAAGCCAACTTAAACCTGCCCTTAACCAAGGTGGCCCAAGATGGCCAAAACAGGTCTGGGTAAAGTCTACATCCTGATAAAACGCAGTAGGTGGCGCAGTTACTGAGAGGACTGTTCTGTAAAATAACTAAAAACAAAACCCCACAAAAAGCCTACATTACTGTGAGTCATTAAACAGATAGATTGCATGCTACTTACCTCCTAAAAGTAGAAGCACCATAAGATCAGAGGCAGTTTTCAGCTCTGCAATGTCATCATCCTTTTCGCTGTTCACAGTTAAATGGACTATGTCAAGTAAGCATTCCACCAATCCAGCCTCCACTAACTGAAGTTTAATAGCATCTAGAAAACACAGTCAGCACACACCATTATGTCACAAACATCACAAGATATTAATGTTTATAAAAGAACCATATCTATTTTGGTTTTTTATCCTACAGTAAAAATAAAAGCCCAAAATGTTGGCAATCGAGAATTCCAATGGTTCTCAAACTAGTTCCTCAGGACCCGAAATAAATCATGTTTTATAAGTCACCTGTAAATCTTTATAACAGTTAGTAATACACATGTGCACCTGCTAGGTAGTCTAGAAAATATAAACAGTTAGAGGTCCTGAGACAGAGTTTAAGAACCACAATAAACAAAAACTCCCTGACTTTTCGGTAACATTATAGACTTTTCGGTAACACTTTGCAGTACTAGGGGTATATTTATTAAAGGACGATTTTAATCGATTTCAGATCAATTAAAATCAATATTAATCAATGTTGGGCTTCCAGGGTAAAAAATGCACATTTCCTTAACTGATTATATTTTTATATTAATTTTTAAACGTTAGTAAATGTGTATTTTAGCCCTGTAATCGATCTGAAATTTATTAAAACCGACCTTTAATAAAGATACCCCCCTAGCATTATATTACAAGTGTGTTCCGAGAACCTGTACAAACCAGCAGTGTATTTAAGGTGAGGAAACAATTAAGCTGTTCCCATGAGTATTTGATCAGAAATACACACCATACAATTCACAATTCCATACAGATTGAGCATTATCTATTAACTTCTAATAAAACGATATAGTCACAATGCATGAAACGGCATAAAGTATAATGAAAAAGTGGTAAACAAGTAGTCTCTGCAAATAATCATGAATACATCTTGCTTCAATGCAAAGAAAAATTGAAAAAGCTTGCATATGATTATATAGCCTTTAGAATATGAAAACAAGTATCTAGAAAATAAGCATTTCACAGATACGCTTCAAGATTTCTAATTAAAACTCTGTTTTAGAATAGTCCTTTGCTGCTGCTGCGGTTTGTTTTTCAAGACACAGTCTACTGCCAAGCAATTATGCTGCACACGCACGGGCCAAAGCACTGTGACTATTGCCACATGAAGTGACTGATGTCCGCTATCTCATAACAATGGCGCATGTCAACGTGATAATTATAGAAAATATGAGCTTGTGTAAAGACCCATGATGCTATGATAAGGGCCAAATAGTTATGCCAGAGGACTAGGCCAAAGCATTTCTGAAAAGGCAAGGCTTGTCAGGTGATCAAGATCAGCCATGGGGACGATCTACTAACACTGGCCTGAAGTAGGTTAAAACTACAAACTGTCAACATGGTGTTGGGTGGCCAAGACTCAACGATGTAAGACGTCAATGAAGGCTATCCCATCTGGTACAAACTAAAAGAAGGGCTACTGTTGCACAAATTTTAAATCTAGTGATAGGAGTAATGTGTCATGACGTACAGTACAGTGAAACCTGCTCTGCATGGGGTGGAGTAGCTGCAGGCAATCAGAGAGCTCACACTAAACCCTATCCACCACTATAATGAGCACACATGTCGGAACTGGACCTTGGATTAATGGTAGGTTATCTGGTCCAATGGAATCCTTTTACGGTTGCAGCATGTGGATGATCACGCTCGTTATGCGGTCATCATGTTGACATTCACTATAGCGACATTCATAATGTCAACATGATTACTATGTCGACATGGCAAAAATGCTGACATTACCATTAGGGTTAGTTACCTTAGATAAGTATTGTCGACATTATGGCCATGTTTCATTTCATCAGGGACAGCCTTTGGGAAGAGATGGGCACAAGGATGCATTGGAAGTAGAAGATAACCCAGTGGAGGGAGTGTTATGCTTTGGGTAACGCTCTACTGGGAAGCCCTGGGTCCAATCGTTCATGTGGAGATTAATTTGATGTGGATAATTTAGAAATAATGTAATAGGCACACAAAGAAAAAACCCAATTGTAATTGTGAAACAGGCATATATAAAAGTATGATTTTAATACTGTATTCAAATAGTCACAAAGGCAGATGTATTAACCTGGAGAAGGCATAAGGAAGTGATAAACCAGTGATTAGTGCATACGCACCAACCAATCAGCTCCAATATGCAAATTGACAGTTAGGCGCTGACTGGCTGGTGCGTTTATCCCCTTGCACTTATCACTGGTTTATCACTTCCTTATGCCTTCTCCAGGTTAATAAATCTGCCCCACAAATCTAGATATTCTAAAATCAACAATTTCTTAAACATATGAACCTTATTACACGTTATTTTCAAAATAAAACAATTATGTATAAAATAGCATACATTCATCATGTAGACAGAAGAAATGTCAACATGTTAGTATATTAACATATTGTCCCTGGTGGCCCAACAATGACTTGCCGGCTCCCGACAGCTGCATCGGCTTAAGCAGCATCTACCGGGTCACGGCGGTCATGTGATTGTCACTTCTGAGTAAGATCTCAAATCCGCTAAGTATTTCTTTGCTATACCTAACCCTCCCCTAGTGCCTAATCCTAACCCACCCCCACAGCTTAGCCCTAACCTCCCCCACAGCCAAACCCTAATATTGATAATTCTGATAATGCAGACATTGTATCAGTTGAAATTTTAACGTCGACTTTGTGGTACTGATGTGATTGTTGACCTTTTCACTGGAAACATATACTTAGTTCTAGTCAATATGTTCTACTCGAATAAACGTACAGATTAGAAATGGTTAAGGGCGGTATCAAGTTAGAGGAGATCTGTTTTCGTCAGATCGAAACAGCTGGATATCACAATTTTTGACCAATGGTCAGTATCGCTTTATGTGCCTGTGCACATGACCCATAAAACGAAACTGTGTGCCACAATGTTCTGCCTCATATAATTAGAGATGAGCGGGCTCGGTTCCTCGAGATCCGAACCCCCCCGAACTTCACCCATTTTACACTGTTCCGAGGCAGCCTTGGATCTTCCCGCCTTGCTCGGTTAACCCGAACGTCATCATCCCGCTGTCGGATTCTCGCGAGATTCGTATTCTATATAAAGAGCCGCGCGTCGCCGCCATTTTCACTCGTGCATTGGAGATTGAACGGAGAGGACGTGGCTGCGTTCTCTCCCTGAAAAGCTCCGTAATCTGTGCTCATTGTGCTGCAAATATCTGTGCTCGGTGTGCTGCAAATATCTGTGCTCAGTGTGCTTAAAATATCTACGTTCTCTGCCTGAAAACGCTCCATATCTGTGCTCAGTGTGCTTTATTGTGGGGACTGGGGACCACCAGTATATAATTAATTATACTTATAGTAGTACAGTACAGTAGGCCATTGCTGTATCTTGCAGCTCTGTGTCACTGCAAGTATCCATTCCATATCTGTGCAGCATTTTTGTGAGCAGTATATATAATATTACAGTGCAGCATTTTGGTGACCCAACAGTATATAGTTGTGTACAGTAGGCCATTGCTGTATCTTGCAGCTCTGTCACTGCAAGTATCCATTCCATATCTGTGCAGCATTTTTGCGAGCAGTATATATAGTATTACAGTGCAGCATTTTGGTGACCCAACAGTATATAGTTGTGTACAGTAGGCCACTGCTGTACAGTATCTTGCAGCTCTGTGTCACTGCAAGTATCCATTCCATATCTGTGCAGCATTTTTGTGAGCAGTATATAGTATTACAGTGCAACATTTTGGTGACCCAACAGTATATAGTTGTGTACAGTGGGCCATTGCTGTATCTTGCAGCTCTGTCACTGCAAGTATCCATTCCATATCTGTGCAGCATTTTTGTGAGCAGTATATATAGTATTACAGTGCAGCATTTTGGAGACCCAACAGTATATGCAAGTATCCATCCATTCCATTTTCTTCCAGTGATTTGGACCAATAATACCATTGATTAGAACGAATAATTCCAGTGATTTTGTAATTTTCTTCCAGTGATTTGGACCAATAATACCATTGATTAGAACGAATAATTCCAGTGATTTTGTAATTTTCTTCCAGTGATTTGGACCAATAATACCATTGATTAGAACGAATAATTCCAGTGATTTTGTCATTTTCTTCCAGTGATTTGGACCAATAATACCATTGATTAGAACTAATAATTCCAGTGATTTTGACCAATAATACCATTGATTAGAACGAATAATTCCAGTGATTTTGTCATTTTCTTCCAGTGATTTGGACCAATAATACCATTGATTAGAACTAATAATTCCTGTGATATTGAGGTGTTTGTGTCGCTTAGCTTAGCCGTCCAGCGACCACAGTGCACCTGTTTTTCTCTTTTCTTTGCATCATGTGCTGTTTGGGGCCAATTTTTTTTAAGTGCCATCCTGTCTGACACTGCAGTGCCACTCCTAGATGGGCCAGGTGTTTATGCCGCCCTCTTGGGTCGCTTTGCTTAGTCATCCAATGACCTCGGTGCAAATTTTAGGACTAAAAATAGTATTGTGAGGTGTTCAGAATAGACTGGAAATGAGTGAAAATTGTGGTTATTGAGTTAATAATACTATACGAACAAAATTACCCCCAAATTCTATGATTTAAGCTGTTTTTGAGGGTTTTTTTTTAGAAAAAAACCCACCCGAATCCAAAACACACCCGGATCCGACAAAAAAACTTTTCAGGGAGGTTTTGGCAAAACGCGTCCGAATCCAAAACACGGACGCGGAACCCAATCCAGAACACAAAACCCGAAAAATTTCCGGTGCACATCTCTACTTATAATTGGAAGCTCCCTATTAACAGGAATTTTTTAATAACTTTTTTTTTTTTATAATAAACATTTTTTTATTTGGAAGGGAATTCTCTTGTGTCATATGGACCAGTACCGAACATTTTGGAATACAGTACTGTGACATGTTCTCATGGATATAATAGTACGGAACATGTGATCTTAACACAAGTCCACTGTGGAGTGATAATTATATATTTATTTTCCTTGGACATATATCTTCTGGAATACAGAACTTTATGACAAAACCGAATGTGGAGATATCCATTAACTGTATGGGAACAGCAATATCCCATTAAATTTATGAAACTAATAGAAACAGCGCTGTGGATCCCTTTTTGAACTAAACTTTAACATTTTAGAATAGCAGAGCGATCATACTTAAAGGGAGCAGCTGCAGGTAATTACTGCTCAAGTCAGAGGACTCCATCTATTTTCCAATTAGACGCCGTTTTGATCGGTCGAAAACGGACCCGCGATGGTGCAATGACACATGGACTCCAGGATAAGCTCCCGATCCCATGTGCTATTGCAGCTCCTGCAGGCCAATTATCGCTGATAGCCCCCGGTGATCCTATTAGCAGCAGTAAAGTACAGTTGCTAATAGGATAACACCTTAAAGATCACTTGTGTTAATTCCTTGTCTGTCCATGTAAATAAGTCTTATACATAAACTGCAGTGAAGTATTAATGAACGATAGGGACAGGTCCTTTCTAGTATAGATTCCAGATGGTGCACTGCTGGAGTGTGACTACCAAAAGTTTAATTAAATCAAAACCAGTCCCACCTTTAAGGCAGCAACACTTATCAGTGGTTAGCACTTACTACATGACACAACTACTTGTATGTCCTCATGGGAAAAGTTACCCTCTGCTCAAAGCCATTGCAATTATCTCTGATGTTGTGTATGGTCATATCTAACATCCGGATGTGTCCTCATACACTAATGATGCAGTTGTGCCAAATATCCCTTTTCGTCACACCGGGTCCCGTATGACTTGGCTTGCATGAAGCATCTTTTTTGCTCAAATGTGCTTCTTAATCATACTACAGTATTTGACAAAATGGAATCGGAATCTGTATATGAAGCGCTACAGATGCCACAGCTTTTTTTCATGCCAAGGTCCATAGTGCTTTGTATACAGATTCAGACTCAGTAGCGCACAGTGTCGCATATCACATTAATCATTGCAGTCTCAAAATGGATTTGTCACATTGCATTGCAATTAGGACTCACAATCGTGCAAAAAAGACGTTAGACCAGTGGCACCAGTACGGATGGTGTAATGGTTAGAAATACTGCCTCACTGCACTAGGGCCATGGGGTTGATACCCACCATGGCTCCAACTATGTGGAGTTTGTATATTCTCCCCATACTTGTGTAGGTTTTCCTCCGGGTACTCCAGTTTCCTACCACAATCCAAAATAATATTAGTAGGTTAATTGGCTTTCAACAAAATTAACCCTAACACGAATCTGTGTGCGTGTACATGTGGTAGGAAATATAGATTGTAAACGCCAATGGGGCAGGGACTGATGTGAATGGACAATTATTCTCAGTTAAGCGCTGCGGAATATGTGCGCGCAGTATAAATAACTGGTAATAAATAAAAATTGCACCGCATGGTGTATTTAGGCTAGCTGTATCTTACTATATCTGTATCTTACTATCTTATGTATTTTAAACACATCTCTAGTTAAAATCTGGTGTTTAACACGTGGTTAATTAATTTTCACATGATCTTCACCTTGCCTGCACAAGTTTTATATTAGGAAAAATAAATGGCAAATCTTTACATACAACGCAGCATCAAATGTTAATATGATGTAGATTACTGATATGCATTTCAATACAACACCCACACGCTGCCTTAAATAAACATCAACCTTCCAGCGGTAGTCACTTGTCAGGATGATTATTTTGTGTAACAGATGTTGCTTTAAGTGCATATTAAATTGCAAAGCTTTTCCAAAATGGAACAGCTGACATGCACACAATTCTCCCTTCTGATGCCAAATGTGCCTCAGAAATGTAAGATTTATCCATCCACAGAAAAGGCTTATTTCTAATAACAATACTCAAACACTTTGAAGCAATCAAACATTTTTTGTTTTCAAAGAAAAAGGTGAAGATTTGATAAATAACCCTTTGATGTCAGTTATAATTTGATAGCTTTATTTAATAACATAAATGGCATTATGACAGCAGAGGGTAGAATAAAAGGAAGTCTACATGCAAAATTAAGGTAAGATATATATATATATATATATATATATATATACACATACATACATGCATACATACATACATACACACACACACACACACACACACACACACACACATACAGTAGAAATGACGAGGCGGCACTCGGAGGCTTTTAAATCACTCAAAAACTGTGTATTAAGACGGTAATGTTTCAGGGACGTGCTTTCTGGAACATGGTCTATTACCCTGTATCTCAATGTCGCCATACAGATGCTTTTGTTCCAGAAAGTGCCGGGCTACTGGTTGCTCTGCTGTACCTGAAAAGAGGATTTTGGTACTTACTAGGTAAATCCTTTTCTTTGAATCCATAGGGGTCACTAGAGTACTCTTGGGATATGGGCCCTCATTCCGAGTTGATCGCTCGCTAGCTGCTTTCCATGGTCACAGGCCTTTTCATGCACCCCTGTGTAATCTTAATTGTTCTAAACCTGTATCAGCTGCTCCTTAGTAATTTATCGGCTGTGTCAGGTGACTAGTATGCCTTTAAAAGCCACTAGATATGTGGCAGGCATACATTAAACCTAGTGGGCATATTTGCAGTTATATTATATGTGATACAGTTGCCAGGTTTTAATTCTTTAGGCTTTGTGATAGTGTAGGACCTGCATGAAGGTGGGGTACCTTGAAAATCGGTATGCGGGCTTCCGTGCATTGGCCAATCCACCAACTAAACCCCCATCATTTATTTATTGATGTTGTGAGGACAAGTGAGCTTGCTATGGTGAGTGCTGAATTCTCTATTTTGTATGTATTTGGGTAGGTGGCCATGGGCTGCATGCACCCCACCCTATGAGTGGTGAGTGCAGACACTGCACCCCGCTTCTGGGGTGGCGAGTGCTGTGGTTTTCTATATTTGTTTGTATATTTTGGGGTTAATCTTTGGTTAACTCTTATTAACCATGGTCACAGGCCTTTTCATGCACCCCTGTGTAATCTTAATTGTTCTAAACCTGTATCAGCTGCTCCTTAGTAATTTATCGGCTGTGTCAGGTGACTAGTATGCCTTTAAAAGCCACTAGATATGTGGCAGGCATACATTAAACCTAGTGGGCATATTTGCAGTTATATTATATGTGATACAGTTGCCAGGTTTTAATTCTTTAGGCTTTGTGATAGTGTAGGACCTGCATGAAGGTGGGGTACCTTGAAAATCGGTATGCGGGCTTCCGTGCATTGGCCAATCCACCAACTAAACCCCCATCATTTATTTATTGATGTTGTGAGGACAAGTGAGCTTGCTATGGTGAGTGCTGAATTCTCTATTTTGTATATATATATATATATATATATATATATATATACACATACATACATGCATACATACATACACACACACACACACACACACACACACACACACACATACATACAGTAGAAATGACGAGGCGGCACTCGGAGGCTTTTAAATCACTCAAAAACTGTGTATTAAGACGGTAATGTTTCAGGGACGTGCTTTCTGGAACATGGTCTATTACCCTGTATCTCAATGTCGCCATACAGATGCTTTTGTTCCAGAAAGTGCCGGGCTACTGGTTGCTCTGCTGTACCTGAAAAGAGGATTTTGGTACTTACTAGGTAAATCCTTTTCTTTGAATCCATAGGGGTCACTAGAGTACTCTTGGGATATGGGCCCTCATTCCGAGTTGATCGCTCGCTAGCTGCTTTTAGCAGCCGTGCAAACGCTAAGCCGCCGCCCTCTGGGTGTGTATCTTAGCAGAAGTGCGAACGAAAGGATCGCAGCGCTGCTACAAAAAAAGATTGTGCAGTTTCTGAGCAGCTCGAGACCTACTCCTAGCTTGCGATCACTTCAGACTGTTTAGTTCCTGTTTTGACGTCACGAACACGCCCTGCATTCGGCCAGCCACACCTGCGTTTCCCCAGGCATTTGGATCTGACACGCCTGCGTTTTTCCACACACTCCCCGAAAACGGTCAGTTACCTCCCAGAAACACCCACTTCCTGTCAATCACTCTGCGGCCAGCAGTGCGACTGAAAAGCGTCGCTAGACCTTGTGTGAAACTACTTCGGATGTTGTGAAAGTACATCGCGCATGCGCATTGCGCCGCATGCGCAGAAATGCCGATTTTTTGCCTGATCGCTGCACAGCAACCGAAAACAGCTAGTGAACAACTCGGAATGACCACCCTGGACGGGGCATTAGCAGGGATAGGCACATTTAAATATTTAAATTATTAATCCTCCTCCCCCTCCATACTCCCAAAGGTACCTCAGTGTTTTTTACTGAGCCGAACAGGAGCGATAGAGAGGATCAACAATAGAGAATTACATATAACATTATAACACAACGGACAACAATAACGTTGACACATAATGTTACGGACAACTAAACAGTTGACACGACAATAGATAAAAATCACCTTAACATTTGAACAAGTCGGTGAGAATGTGTTCCCATAGGATCTACTGAATTTACCACAAGCCAGGTGAAACTGCTCTGGGTGGGCATTCAGTAATCCCTATGGATTCAAAGAAAAGGATTTACCTGGTAAGTACAAAAACCTCTTTTCTTTTTCATCCACTAGGGGTCACTGGAGTACTCTTGGGACGTACCAAAGTTTCCCTTTGGGTGGGAGAGCTGTTTGGCACCTGTAACACTAGACAGCCAAAGCTAGAAGCTGATGCCGCAAACGTATCAAACTCTTAAAAGCGCACAAATGTGTGCAGTGATGACCATGTAGCCGCACAGCAAATTTGCGTTGTAGAAGCTCCACAACTTGCTGCCCATGACGTTCCCACAGAACGCGTGGAATGCGCTGAAACTGATGCAGGTGGTTGTAGACTAGCATGAAGGTAAGCCTGACGTATGGTCAGCTTAATCCATCTGGTCAAGGTTTGTTTGGAACCTGGCCAATCTACCTTGACTGCATCATAGAGAATAAACAATGTATCCGTTTTACATACTGTAGATCAGTGGTGTCAAACCCGCAGCCCTCCAGCTGTTGTGAAACTACACATCCCAGCATGCCTTGCCATAGATTTTGTATGAGGAACTGCTGAAACTGTGGCAGGGCATGCTGGGATGTGTAGTTCCACAACAGCTAGAGGGCCACGAGTTTGACACCCCTGCTGTAGATGGTCGAGCTACATAAATGATGAGTGCGCGTACTACATCAAAAGTAGCTGGAGTTCCTGCGCCTTCTGATAAAAAACAGGAACTACGATTGGTCGATTGATGTGAAACGAAGACGCTACCTTTGATAGAAAAGTGGGATTCGGACGAAGTTCCGCTCTATCACCACGAAACACCAGATACGGTGGCTTGCATGACAAGGCACCCAAGTCTGAAACACACCTTGCTGAAGCTAAGGCTAGGAGAAACACTGTTTTCCAAGTTAGAAACTTAACATTCAAGTGTTATAAGGGTTCAAAAATTGAAATCTATAAAAATATCTAAAACAAGATTAAAGTCCCATGGTGCTGTAAGTGGTATAAAAGGAGGTTTTACTCTGAGGACACCTTGGAGGAAAGTGTGAACTGTTGGCAAAAGGGCCAAACACCTTTGAAAGTAAATTGACAAGGCAGAGACCTAAACCTTTAGTGTAGATAAACGTAGTCCTCCATCTAACCCCGCCTGTAAAAATAGCAAAAGACGGGATAACTTGAAAGATGTCAGAAACTTCTGAGCTTCACACCACCCTATATAAGCTCACCAAATCCTGTGATAATGAGCTGCTGTAACTGGCTTCCTAGCACGTAACATGGTTGGTATAACCGACTCTGGAATGCCCTCTCGTCTTGAGAGCGGTTTCAACAGCCACCCCGTCAAACGCAGCCGCTCTAAATCGAGGTCAAGGAACGGACCCTGTTGTGAGCAGGTCTGGACGTAGGGGGAGCAGCCAAAGATCATCTGCGAGTAGACCGCGGAGATCCGAGAACCACGCTCTCCGAGGCCAATGAGGTGCCACTAGTATGACGGTCGTAGATTCTCTTTTGATCCGCTTTAACAACCGAGGAAGCAGCGGAAATGGTTGAAATAGATACACGAGGCTGTACAGCCATGCAATTGCGAGAGCATCCACTGCCACTGCCTTTGGATCTTTTGTTCTGGACACATACTGGGGTGTTTGATGATTTGGGCGACATGCCATTAGATCCACCTGTGGGTAACCCCACCACTGGACCAACAGCTGGAACACTTATGGATTTAACGCCCATCCTCCTGGATGAAAATCCTGATGGCTGAGATAATCAGCTTCCCAGTTGTCCACTCCTGGAATGAACACTGCCGACAAAATCACCTGTGATGCTCGGCCCAATTCAGGATTCGACCAACTTATCGCATGGCCTTGCGACTTAAAGAGTTTCTCCTTGTTTGTTGATGTATGCGACTGCCGCCACATTGTCTAACTGAAATTGAACAGTCTGAGACTGGAGAACGTGCACTGCCTGTCGCAGTGCATTGTAAATTGCCCTGAGTTCCAGGACATTTATTGACAGTAATCTTTCTCGGTCTGACCATAGACCCTGAAGCTGACAATTGAGGACCACTGCTCCCCAACCTCTGAGACTTGCGTCCGTTGACAGAAATATCCAATTCCAGACTTCGAACCTTTTTCCTGTGGTGAGATTGTGTATGTGGAGGCACCAGAGTAGTGATACTCTGGCCCTTGGAGACAACCGCACCAACTGATGGATCTGTAGATATGAACCAGACCATTGTGCGAGAAGATCCAGTTGAAAAGGACATTAGTGAAATCTTCCGAACTGGATTGCTTCGAAAGACGCCACCATCTTTCCTAACAGCCGAATGCACAAATGCAGATAGACTGTCCGTGGTTTGAGCACTAGCTGTACCAGATGACGAATACTTTGTGCTTTCTGTTCTGGCAGGTAAATTCGTTGATACACCATATCGAGAATCATTCCTAGGAATTGAAGTCTTTAAGACGGAATCAGGCTTGATTTCTTGAAGTTAACAATCCAACTGTACTGCACTAGTACATTAGTAAGGCATGGTGAAGGAGTATTTGTTGAGATGGAGCTTTGATGAGAAGATCGTCTAAATACGGAACTATTATCACTCCCAGGGATCTGAAATGAGCTATCATCACAGACATCACCTTTGTAAATATCCGAGGCACTGATGAGAGGCCAAACGGTAGTGACTGAAATTGATAATGGTTTTGTTGTACTGGAAACCTTAAGTACACCTGATGTGGTGACCAAATTGGAATGTGTAAGTACATATCCTTGAGATCCAACGAAATCATGAATTCCTGCAATCACTGACCGTAGGGATTCCATTTTGAATGTGTAGTAAGTGACGTACTGATTCAGCCTCTTCAGGTTCAATATCGGTCTGACAGAGCCATCCGGCTTTGGTACTACAAAAAGATTGGAATAATAACCTTGACCCTGTTGGTGAACTGGGACTGGAATCAAAACTGCGGAATCTACGAGAGACTAAATTGCCGTCTGCAGAACCGCCTTTTTGTCTCCTGACACAGGCAGGTCTGTCTTGAAAAATCGCATTGGTGGTAGACAATCGAACTCTATTTTGCAACCTTTGAACACTAAATTGCAGATCCACCCATCTGTGGATGTCTGAAACCACGCCAAGTGAAACGTCTGAAGGCGTGCTCCCACAACTGAAGATCCGAGATGATCTGGAAGCCCGTCATGCCACTGGCTTGTCAGCGGCCTTTGTGTCCTGTCAACAGTTAGTGGTTTGTTGAAAACCACGTCCTCTACCACGTCTACTCTGTATGGTTGTTCCTCTAGCACGGCCTCGAAAGGACTGAGTTCTAAAAGATTTGAACGCTGGTCCAGCGTATTTCTGATTTGGAACTGGTGTGGGCAATGGCAGGAAAACAGACTTTCCCCCAGTGGCCTGAGAAATTAATTTGTCTAATTTAGGACCAAACAACATATTGCCAGTATAAGGCAACACTTCTATTGCTCATTTGGACTCCGCCACCGCCTGCCAAGAACGGAGCCAAAGCGCCCGTCGGGCCGAAACTAGAGACGCCGAAAGGCGAGAACTAACTAGGCCGATGTCCATAGAGCCCGTACCTAAATACTCAGCAGACTCACAAATGTGATCAGCAAGGAGTATAAGCTAGTCTAAGGGGAGATCCTGTTGTAGGCCCAACTTGAGCTGTATTGCCCATGCAATTACAGCCTTGTTAACTCCAACTAAAGCAGGTCTAAGCAACACTCCTACTACTGTATACAATGACTTTAGCATAGCTTCCAGCTTATGCTCTGACGGGTCCTTAAGCATCGTAGCAGTTGGGACTGGAATGGTTAACTTCTTGGAGAGTTTGGACACCGAGGAGTCCACCGTCGGTGGAGCTTCCCATTTCATAGTCATAGGCTCTGGGAACAGGTAGACAGAAACAGTCTAGGCATAAAAAAAAAGTTTATCTGGATTCTTCCATGCTTACGTTAACTGCTTATTAATAGAATCTGAATAAGGAAAACACGCAGGTGCTCTGTGTTTTTTTGCAAATAAAACCTCATTATTAGAAAGAGGTTCTTCACTCTCAGTAAAATTCAAAACCTGACAAACTGCCCTGATGAGATAATGAATGGCCGGGCTATCAGTAACCTCACTATCTGACTCCTGGCCCAATTTACCTTCCTCATGTAGATAACAGGTCTGGCATGGAATCGTCAGAATGCAACACAGCTGACACCGGTAGGGTAGGAGACCACCGATGACTACTTTCGGATTTTCCCTAGACCTGGACTGCTGTAAACCTTGCAAAGTCCTTAACATCTCTGGAGCCCACTCCGGCAGCTCAGACGGTATCAACCTAGCCTCAGATCTAGCAGTCTCACGCTCCTTACGCGCAGCAGCCAACTCTGATTGTAAGCCAGTCATCACACCTGCATTATCGCCCAAGGCAGATCAAGGGAAATGGTCGTATTTGTACCCGTATTTGCAAGACACACTGTGCAAGTGGTAGTTCCCTGAGGTAACACACTCTCACAGACATTGCAGACAAGCTGCTTTTTTGCTTTTGCATTAGCTTTACTCATTATGTACACACACACAAACAAGTATACAAAAACGAGTCCCACGAATCAGTAAAAGATTTAACTAAAGTGTGTATAACCCCGAAGTGCAGTGCACGTTGGGACACACTAAATCAATTAAATACTGAATTTGCTTTACTGAATTCCTACTAAAACCCCTGCTCCTCCAGTGGCCGAGTGTTGTAGGATCGGCACCAAACTTCCTGCAAGAAGAGCCAGGAAGTAGTGTTAAAATGGCATCCTGCCATGTGCTCTGCGTATACACAAAATCCTATGTATAATAAAGTAACCTGCTTAGACTATCACAGTATATATATATATATATATATATATATATATTAGCTCAAAAAAATAAAGGAAACACTTAAATAACACATCCTAGATCTGAATGAGTGAAATATTCTTATTAAATACTTTGTTCTTTACATAGTTGATTGTGCTGACAACAAAATCACACAAAAATTATCAATGGAAATCAAATTTATTAACCCATGGAGGTCTGGATTTGGAGTCACCCTCAAAATTCAAGTGGAAAAACACACTACAGGCTGATCCAACTTTGATGTAATGTCCTTAAAACAAGTCAAAATGAGGCTCAGTAGTGTGTGTGGCCTCCACGTGCCTGTATGACCTCCCTACAACCCACACAAGTGGCTCAGGTAGTGCAGTTCATCCAGGATGGCACATCAATGCGAGCTGTGGCAAGAAGGTTTGTTGCGTCTGTCAGCGTAGTGTCCAGAGCATGGAGGCGCTACCAGGAGACAGGCCAGTACATCAGGAGACGTGGAGGAGGCCGTAGGAGGACAACAACCCAGCAGCAGGACCGCTACCTCCGCCTTTGTGCAAGAAGTAACAGGAGGAGCACTGCCAGAGCCCTGCAAAATGACCTCCAGCAAGCCACAAATGTGCATGTGTCTACTCAAATGATCAGAAACAGACTCCATGAGGGTTGTATGAGGGCCCGATGCCCACAGGTGGGGGTTGTGCTTACAGCCCAACACCGTGCAGGACGTTTGGCACTTGCCAGAGAACACCAAGATTGGCAAATTCGCCACTGACGCCCTGTGCTCTTCACAGATGAAAGCAGGTTCTCACTGAGCACGTGTCAGACGTGACAGAGTCTGGAGACGCCAAGGAGAACGTTCTGCTGCCTGCAACATCCTCCAGCATGACCGGTTTGGCAGTGGGTCAGTAATGGTGTGGGGTGGCATTTCTTTGGGGGGCCGCACAGCCCTCCATGTGCTCGCCAGAGGTAGCCTGACTGCCATTAAGTACCGAGATGAGCTCCTCAGACCCCTTGTGAGACCATATGCTGGTGCGGTTGGCCCTGGGTTCCTCCTAATGCAAGACAATGCTAGACCTCATGTGGCTGTGGGCCACCTGTGGGCATCGGGCCCTCATACCACCCTCATGGAGTCTGTTTCTGATCATTTGAGTAGACACATGCACATTTGTGGCTTGCTGGAGGTCATTTTGCAGGGCTCTGGCAGTGCTCCTCCTGTTACTCCTTGCACAAAGGCGGAGGTAGCGGTCCTGCTGCTGGGTTGTTGTCCTCCTACGGCCTCCTCCACGTCTCCTGATGTACTGGCCTGTCTCCTGGTAGCGCCTCAATGCTCTGGACACTACGCTGACCGACACAGCAAACCTTCTTGCCACAGCTCGCATTGATGTGCCATCCTGGATGAGCTGCACTACCTGAGCCACTTGTGTGGGTTTTAGGGAGGTCATACAGGCACGTGGAGGCCACACACACTACTGAGCCTCATGTTGACTTGTTTTAAGGACATTATATCAAAGTTGGATCAGCCTGTAGTGTGTTTTTCCACTTGAATTTTGAGGGTGACTCCAAATCCAGACCTCCATGGGTTAATAAATTTGATTTCCATTGATAATTTTTGTTTGAATTTGTTGTCAGCACATTCAACTATGTAAAGAACAAAGTATTTAATAAGAATATTTCACTCATTCAGATCTAGGATGTGTTATTTTAGTGTTCCCTTTATTTTTTTGGGCAGTATATATCTCCATCACTATAATAATATAACTGAGACCACCATAATGTAACACAGGCTTAATAGCCTGATAGCAGGATTTACTTGCCCATTACTATAGTAAAATAACTTGGACCCCCATAAACATGTAACACAGGCTTAATAGCCTGATTTACTTGCTGCATTAGCGGTAGCGGAAGCTAACTGCGGGAGGGAGACGGTGAGCGGCGGCGGCTGCTGGGCAGGGAGACACATGTGAAAAGTTAAATAAAATGTACAGTCCCCACATGACGCTGCCACCCCTCACCCCTAGTTAAACAAAGCAAGTGAGCGGCGGCAGTGTGAGCTGCCTGGCCGCCCATTACCTGCATGTAGAGGAGGCTATGACAGGGCTTCTCTCCTAAGCTCTGTCCAGCTCCTTCTGCAGCTTGAGGCTGAAATCAGCAAACGCTGATTTTGGTCTATGGTGGGGCTCCTCTCATGAGCACCGACAAGCCAACTGCTGCAGTCTGCAGCCTCCACAATCCCGGACCCAAGATCCTTAATAAGCTGGGAAGGGATTGTGTGAAAAAATTAAAAATCTAAAAATTAGAAGAAAAACTGTGGAGAATCCTCCACGTGTGCCTTCCCGACAGAGGCACAAAAAAACGGGTGTGGTTCATCAAATCGACAGTATCTAGGTCGACAATGTTTAGGTCGACCACTATAGGTCGACAGTCACTAGGTCGACATGGATGGAAGGTCGACAGGGTTTCTAGGTCGACATGTGTTAGTTCGACAGGTCTAAAGGTCGACATGAGGATATTTATTTATTTTTTGTGTCGTTTTCTTCGTAGAGTGACCGGGATCCCAAATTAGTGCACCGCGTCCACTCGCATGGCTCGCTTCGCTCGCCATGCTTCGGGCATGGTGCCTTCGCTCCGCTACCGCTTCGCTCGGCACAGATTACCGTTCCAATCGTAGTCCACGTGGATCGTTAAGTATGAAAAAATAAAAAAATATATATTAAAAAAAAAAAACTTATGTCGCCCTTTAGACCTGTCGACCTAGCACATGTCGACCTAGAAACCCTGTCGACCTTCCATCCATGTCGACCTAGTGACTGTCGACCTATAGTGGTCGACCTAAACATTGTCAACCTAGACAGTGTCGATCTTCAGACCGGATCCCCAAAAAAAACACTGAGGTACCTTTGGGAGTATGGAGGGGGTGGAGGGTTACTAATTTAAATATTTAAATGTGCCTATCCCTGCTAACACCCCGTCCATATACCAAGAGTACTCCAGTGACCCCTAGTGGATGAAAAAGAAATGAATGCATTTTTTATGGCTTGTCTGTGTTGAGCCATACGTAGTTTAAATTGGCATTCCGTTTTCCCAAAATAATATGTGCCACACGGGCACATAATTACATAGATTACATACTTGGTGCAACATGTTAGTGGCCACCTAATCGAAAAAAATTTGCCTGAGAAGGGGTGTGTAATAAAATCACCTGGGGACATATATATGCATGTAGTACCGCCTAAATACTTATGGCACCCATTTTTTCTGGTCAAGAAATGTGTTGGGTTCCTCTTAAAATTGGTAATATCTGTTTTTACCACTATGTCACATATGTTCCTTCCTCGATTATAACTGGCCACCAATTTCCTGTTATATAAAGGATGGCAACTCAGGATCTCTGGACACTATCGGCCACAAAATTTTGGCCTTATCCCTGGCAAAAGAACTACTAGCATTAAACTCATTAACCCACACAATGGCATAGAGTACCTTCTTGTCTCGGCTAGGATTTACCAGACTCTGTCTATCCTGTCTAAGAGCCTTTTCTCTGGCACTTTAACAATTTCTTTGGATACCCTATTTCCCGAAATTTCTGTTCCATTTCATTTAACTGTTGATTTTCACCATCTCGTCACTGATAACCCTACATACTCTAAAAAATTGCGAGTACAGTAAACCTTCAACTGTAGGGGCTGGGTGGAAACGATCGTGATGCAACAAGGTGTTGCGGTCTGTGGGCTTGCTGTAAAGACTTGTGCTAATTAGTCTTTTCTGGAGTGTAATGAGGATATCTAAAAAGCATATCTCACTCCTGCTGTGCGTTAAAGTGAGTTTAATTGGACTGGAGGATTCGATGTGAGCATGAACAACATCTTCCAGCTGTGTGTGAGTACCCAACCACATGATGATCAAGTCATCAATATATCTGTAGTACAAACACACTATCTGCGCTACCATTTCATTCTCAAAGAATAAGGACTGTTCCACGTCCCACATGTAGGTATTTGCAAATGACGGGGCCACGGCAGATCTTATTGCACACCCAGTCATTTGTCTGAAATATCTTCCATCAAACAGAAAATAATTATGACTAAGTGTGAAACCGGACTATTTTGTGTCCACTTACATATTTGCTATTTTGCTCAATTTGGCACAACAAGCAAAACACGCCTAAGCTGTTTTTCACGAGTAGCGAGTGGATGGATTTTAACATTTTTGTTTGCCATAATAGAATATGTATAAAAGTAACATATTAAAGAAGCAAATTAAGAAAAAAAATAAAAAGGCATGGCTAAATCTGAGTCTATGGCATGCAAAACCGTGCCATACATGGTGGGATATAGCAAAGATGTATGTGGACACATCTGTCTGGCCTTGTATAGTGCATTACCCACCAATAACCGTTTGACTGGCTGTATTCACTCATCATGGGGGATACACGTGTACAAACTGGCCACAACTAGCAAGGTGTGCTCTGGGACCTCTTTAATAGAACCTTATTCTTGATGATTTGGAGGGCCACAAACATTATTGTGATACATTTATGGTTTGATTTTAGACCACTGTTTGTTTAGTAGTTACATATGATATATCCAGATCTGTAGAATGTAATGATGAATATCCCCCTACTATTGACTGATTTAGAGAAAAGTCTGCTTTTAATATTTGTTTTTTTCACGCAAGTATTTGTATTCACAGTATAGACTGAGCTGTTCTTTTATATAAAAAAAGTGTAGCCAGTCTTCTTAATTATGTGGCCTGCATAAGGACTACATTCTTACATGGATGTTTACATATGTTTCACTGTTCAGATGATATGATACACTGTTGTTATATGATGTACATATATGTGTTTTTGTTGTTAAGCGTTATCAAGGTCACGCAACCGGGATCCGGGAACTGCAATATCATTTCCACCATCGGTGAGAAGCCGGAAGTGATCGTCTGGAGCCGCGGGCAGCCTTACTGAGTATAACGCTAATGGGAGGTCTGAGGGGTAAGATAATGTATTTATTGCACTTCTGCTCACCTGTTTCTTGATCTGAAGAAGGGGAGCACATTCCCGTATCTATTATATATGTGGTACAAAAAAAGCTAGCGCACAAAATAACAAAATATTGTCCATATGTATTTTTCTTGTATTTCTCTTGTGCGTGGCAGGTTGTTCTGTGAGGCTAATGACTAATATGTAGGGATTGGTTAATTGCACTCCCACGGTTTCCATCTGGTATTTATGGTGCTCCAGGGGTGACTTCTGCGTTTGGTGATGTGAGCATTCAATAAAAGCATTTTTCTACGAGCAAGTCTGGTGAGTGCTTTCCCATGGATATTGGAGTATATATATATATATATATATATATATATTTTACACATTTTGTTGCATACAGTGAAATACAGAGAACATGTAATTGAACTGGAAACTAAGAGAAGGAATTAGATTTTAAACCTACCGGTAAATCTTTTTCTCTTAGTCCGTAGAGGATGCTGGGGACTCCGTAAGGACCATGGGGTATAGACGGGCTCCGCAGGAGACATGGGCACTATAAAGACTTTAGATGGGTGTGCACTGGCTCCTCCCTCTATGCCCCTCCTCCAGACCTCAGTTAAAGAACTGTGCCAAGAGGAGACGGACAGTACGAGGAAAAGATTTTTGTTAATCTAAGGGCAAGATTCATACCAGCCCACACCATAGAACATGGATATACGAACCAGTTAACAGTATGAACAAAACAGCATCAGCCAAAGACTGATCTTAACTGTAACATAACCCTTATGTAAGCAATTATATACAAGCCTTGCAGAAATATGTCCGCACTGGGACGTGCGCCCAGCATCCTCTACGGACTAGGAGAAAAAGATTTACCGGTAGGTTTAAAATCTTATTTTCTCTTACGTCCTAGAGGATGCTGGGGACTCCGTTAGGACCATGGGGATTATACCAAAGCTCCAGACCAGACGGGAGAGTGCGGATGACTCTGCAACACCGATTGAGCAAACATGAGGTCCTCATCAGCCAGGGTATCAAACTTGTAGAATTTTGCAAAAGTGTTTGAACCCGACCAAGTCGCTGCTCTGCAAAGCTGTAATGCCGAGACGCCTCGGGCAGCCGCCCAAGAAGAGCCCTCCTTCCTAGTGGAATGGGCCTTTACCGAATTTGGTAACGGCAATCCAGCTGTAGAATGAGCCTGCTGAATCGTGTTACAGATCCAGCGAGCAATAGACTGCTTAGAAGCAGGAGCGTCAACCTTGTTGGCTGCATACAGGACAAACGGTGCCTCTGTTTTCCTAACCCGAGCCGTCCGGGCTACATAAATTTTTAAGGCCCTGACTACATCAAGGGACTTGGAATCCTCCAAGTCACCCGTAGCCACAGGTACCACAATAGGTTGGTTCATAGGAAATGATGAAACCACCTTTGGCAAAAATTGAGGATGAGTCCTCAACTCTGCTCTATCCACATGGAAAATCAGATAGGGGCTTTTGTGAGATAAAGCCGCCAATTCGGACACATACCTTGCAGATGCCAAGGCCAACAACATGACCACCTTCCAAGTGAGAAATTTTAATTCAACCGTTTGAAGAGGTTCAAACCAGTGAGATTTTAGGAACTGTAACACCACGTTAAGGTCCCATGGTGCCACTGGGGGCACAAAAGGAGGCTGGATGTGCAGCACTCCCTTTACAAAAGTCTGGACTTCTGGGAGAGAAGCCAATTCCTTCTGAAAGAAAATTTATAGGGCCGAAATCTGTACCTTAATGGAGCCTAACTTTAGGCCCATATCCACTCCTGTCTGTAGAAAGTGGAGAAAACGGCCCAGATGGAAATCTTCCGTAGGAGCATTCTTGGCTTCACACCAAGAGACATACTTCCTCCAGATACGGTGATAATGTTTCGACGTCACCTCCTTCCTAGCCTTTATCAGAGTAGGGATGACTTCCTCCGGAATACCTTTCCTAGCTAGGATGTGGTGTTCAACCGCCACGCTGTCAAACGTAACCGCGGTAAGTCTTGGAACACGCAGGGTCCCTGCTGCAACAGGTCCTCCCTGAGAGGAAGAGGCCACGGATCTTCTGTGAGCATTTCCTGAAGATCTGAATACCAGGCCCTTCGAGGCCAATCTGGAACAATGAGTATTGTCTGCACTCTTTTTCGTCTTATTTTTGAGATGAGCGGAAGAGGGAGGGAACACATAGACTGACTGAAACACCCATGGGGTCACCAGGGCGTCCACCGCCACTGCCTGAGGGTCCCTTGACCTGGCACAATACCTCCGAAGCTTCTTGTTGAGGCGTGACGCCATCATGTCTATTTGAGGAAGTCCCCAATGACTTGTTATCTCTGCAAAAACTTCTTGATGGAGTCCCCACTCTCCTGGATGGAGATCGTGTCTTCTGAGGAAGTCTGCTTCCCAGTTGTCCACTCCCGGAATGAAGACAGCTGACAGAGCGCTTGTGTGATTTTCCACCCAGCGAAGAATCCTGGTCGCTTCCGCCATTGCCACTCTGCTCCTTGTCCCGCCTTGGCGGTTTACATGAGCCACGGCCTTGACGTTGTCCGATTGAATCAGAACCGGTAGGTCGCGAAGAAGATTATCCGCTTGTCGTAGGCCGTTGTATATGGCTCTCAATTCCAGTACGTTGATGTGTAGACAAGCCTCCTGGCTTGACCATAGTCCCTGAAAATTTCTTCCTTGTGTGACTGCTCCCCATCCTCGGAGGCTCACATCCGTGGTCACCAGAACCCAGTCCTGAATACCGAACCTGCGACCCTCGAGAAGGTGAGCACTCTGCAGCCACCACAGGAGCGACACCCTGGCCCTGGGGGACAGGCTTATTTTCTGATGTATTTGCAGATGGGACCCCGACCATTTGTCTAGAAGGTCCCACTGAAATGTCCTCACATGGAACCTGCCGAAGGGGATGGCCTCGTAAGCCGCCACCATTTTTCCCAGTACTCGAGTGCATTGATGGACTGACACTCTTTTTGGTTTTAGCAGGTCTCTGACCATGTTCTGGAGTTCCTGGGCTTTTTCCACTGGGAGAAAAACCCTCTTTTGTTCCGTGTCCAGAATCATTCCTAAGAAAGATAGCCAAGTCGTTGGAATCAACTGTGACTTTGGTAGATTTAGAATCCAGCCGTGCTGCTGCAGCACCCTCAAGGAGAGCGACACGCTTTTCATCAATTGATCTCTCGATCTCGCTTTTATCAGGAGTTCGTCCAAGTACGGGATAATTGTGACTCCCTGCCTGCGCAGGAGCACCATCATTTCCACCATTACCTTGGTGAAAATACTCGGGCCGTGGGAAGTCCAGACGGCAACGTCTGAAACTGGTAATGACAGTCCTGTACAGCGAATCTCAGGTATGCCTGATGAGGAGGATATATGGGGACATGAAGGTATGCATCCTTTATGTCTAGTGACACCATAAAATCCCCCCCTTCCAGGCTGGAGATCACTGCCCTGAGCGATTCCATCTTGAATTTGAACTTTTTTAAGTACAGGTTTAGGGATTTTAGATTCAGAATGGGTCTGACCGAGCCATCCGGTTTCGGAACCACAAACAGGGTTGAATAGTACCCTTTCCCCTGTTGGACTAGGGTAACCCTGATAATCACTTGCGGTTGATACAGCTTTTGAATTGCAGCTAAAACTATTTCCCTCTCTGGGGGAGAAGCTGGCAAAGCCGACTTGAAAAATCGGCGAGGGGGCATCTCTTCGAATTCTAGTTAGTAGCCTTGGGATATAATTTCCATCGCCCAAGGATCCACGTCTGACAGAACCCAGACCTGGCTGAAGAGTCGAAGACGTGCCCCCACCGGCGCGGACTCCCTCAGCGGAGCCCCAGCGTCATGCGGTGGATTTAGTAGAAGCCGGGGAGGACTTCTGCTCCTGGGAACTAGCCGTTGCAGGCATGCTTTTCCCGCTACCCTTACCTCTGGCGAGGAAGGAAGAGCCCCGACCTCTTCTGCACTTATGCGACCGAAAGGACAAAGGACTGCATCTGATATTGTGGTGTTTTCTATTGCTGTGGGGGAACACAAGGCAAAAAAAGAAGATTTACCCGCGGAAGCCGTGGAAACCAAGTCCTCGAGACCCTCCCCAAACAAGACCTCACCCGTGTAAGGTAAAACTTCCATATGTCTCTTTGAATCGGCATCCCCCGTCCATTGGCGGGTCCACAGGGCTCGCCTAGCAGAAACAGCCATGGCGTTGGCTCTTGAACCTAACAGCCCAACGTCTCTCATATATAAGGCTGCGTCTTTAATGTGACCCAAGGTCAATAAAATGGTATCCCTATCTAGGGTGTTAATGTCAGATGACAAAATATCTGCCCACACTGCTACTGCGCTACATACCCATGCCGACGCTACCGCCGGTCTGAGCAAGGCACCCGTATGTGTATAAATTGATTTTAAGGTAGTTTCCTGTCTGCGATCAGCAGGATCCTTGAGGGCTGCCGTGTCTGGAGATGGTAGCGCCACCTTTTTGGACAAGCGCGTTAAAGACTTGTCCACCCTCGGCGAGGATTCCCACCGTACCCTGTCCTGCGCGGGGAAAGGGTACGCCATAAGAATTCTCTTGGGAATCTGCAGTTTTTTGTCTGGAGTCTCCCAAGCCTTTTCAAATAAAGCGTTCAGCTCATGAGACGCTGGCAAAGGTTACCTCAGGTTTCTTTTCCTTAAACATGCATACCCCCGTGTCAGGGACAGAGGGGTCATCTGTGATATGCAAAACATCTTTTATAGCAATAATCATATAATGAATACTTTTGGTCACCCTTGGGTGTAACCTCGCATCATCGTAGTCGACACTGGAGTCAGAATCCGTGTCGGTATCAGTGTCTGCTACGTGGGACAGGGGACTTTGTCCAATCTCTTATGTAATAAAGACACATTTGCATTTAAAACATTCCACATATCCAACCAATCAGGTGTCGGCGTCGCTGACGGAGACACCACAATCATCTTCTCTACCTCCTCCTTAGATGAGCCTTCCGCTTCAGACACGCCGACACACACATACCGACACCCCACACACTCAGGGATATATATCTATATGGAGACAGTCCCCCAATAAGGCCCTTTGGAGAAACAGAGAGAGAGTATGCCAGCACACACCCAGCGCCACCGGACACTGGAATATAAACCCAGTCAGTACAGCGCTTTTATATATATATATATATATATATATAAAATACAATCACTGCGCCAAATAAATGTGCCCCCCCCCCTCTTTTGTGCCCTCTGTACTTGTGTTCAGCAGGGGAGAGTACGGGGAGCCAGCTTCTCTGCAGCGTGCTGTGGAGAAAATGGCGCTGGTTAGTGCTGGAGAATCAAGCACCGCCCCCTCAACGGCGGGCTTCGGTCCCACTCAAATCTTTATACTGGCGGGGGTTTGTGTAATATACTGCCTCCGCAGTATATTTCTATGCCAGTGTCCCTAGAGGTTAATTTAGCTGCCCAGGGCGTCCCCCCCCCCCTGCGCCCTGCACCCTTACAGTGCCGTCAGTGTGTGAATGTGCGGGAGCAATGGCGTGCAGCGTTACCGCTGCGCGATACCTCAGTGAAGATCAGAAGTCTTCTGCCGCCTTTGAAGTCTTCTTTCTTCTTATACTCACCCGGCTTCTATCTTCTGGCTCTGTGAGGACGACGGCGGCGCAGCTCCGGGACGAACAACGAGGGTGAGACCTGTGTTCCGACCCTCTGGAGCTAATGGTGTCCAGTAGTCTAAGAAGCAGAGCCTATCATTTAAGTAGGTCTGCTTCTCTCCCCTCAGTCCCACGATGCAGGGAGCCTGTTGCCAGCAGTGCTCCCTGAAAATAAAAAAAAACTAACAAAAGTCTTTTTCAGAGAAACTTAGTAGAGCTCCCCTGCAGTGCATCCAGTCTCCTCTGGGCACAGGATCTAACTGAGGTCTGGAGGAGGGGCATAGAGGGAGGAGCCAGTGCACACCCATCTAAAGTCTTATAGTGTGCCCATGTCTCCTGCGGAGCCCGTCTATACCCCATGGTCCTTACGGAGTCCCCAGCATCCTCTAGGACGTAAGAGAAAAAGAGAATCAAAACCTCTTAACCTGTCTCCATAACTTGAGCATCACTCATATTTTAGCGAATAATTTATAAAATGTATAATTATCTCATACGCAATACTTTGCTATAAAAAGCTATTCACCCCTACGATCTTCCACATTTCCCGATTTAGAACATTCAGCTATCATGGATTTACTAGAAATGTATTTCCACTAATCAACACAAATAGTAATGTGCTAACAAAAAAATTATTCAACTATTTGTCAAAAGGAATTAGGAATCCCAGTAGTTAACCACTTGTGGCAGCAATTACAGCTCTGGGTCTTTTTGGGTAACGGTCTATCAGTTTTGCACAACTTAACAGTGGAATTTAAGCCCATTCTCGAGGTCCATCAGGTTGGATTGTGATCATTGGTAGACAATTTTAAAAATGTTCCTACAGATCCAGATCTGGGCTTGACTAAGTGTGGCTTTTGCGGTTTGCTTAAGGTAATTGTAATGTTGGAAGATTAATCCTCTTCTAAGTCCTCTTGTCGACGGCAGCAGGTTTTCCTCCAAGATTTCACTATACTTTGCTCCATACATTATCCCCTCTATTTTTAGGAGTTTTCCAGTCCCCCACTATTCTTTATTGTGGTGATAGTGATTTCCCTGCTATGTGCAGTGTCAGGTTTGTGCCAGGCATACTGTTTAGCAAAGTAGCTGGAGTTCAATTATGGTCTCATCAGGCCATAGAATTTATACCATATGGTCAGGTCTCCCACATGTTTTTGAGCAAATGTTAGCCAGGCATTGATGTGAACTTGTTTTCTCATGAGCTTTCTTCTGGACTCCCTCCCAGAACACCAGATTATAAATGCGTTCATGCTACTGTCCCATGCACAGTTACTAGTGTCACTCTCATAGAAGCCTAACTCCTTTAGAGGTGCCATGGGCATGCCTTCCTACATCTCTTCTCACCAAGACACTCTGTTTTGATGATGGACGGTCTGTTTTAGGCAGGTTCAAATGGTTTCTCCATTTTTATTGTGATGAACTTCATTAGGTATATTCAATGCTTTGGAAATATTCTATTATCCTTTTCCCGACTGCTACTTCTCATTGACATTGTCTCAGATCTACTGTACTGGGATCTTCTTTTGTCTTCATTTGTAGCCTATGCTTTGAAATGCACCAACTCTCTGGGTGAGCTCAAAGAGACAAGTGTATTTATGCTGTAATCATTTCACACACCTTAAATGCACACAGGTGAACTCCAAAAATCTATGTAACTTCCTGCAACTTTCCCATTCAATTTTTTGTCAAAGGTGCTCTATTTGTTTCAAATCCAGTGACTGTGGAGAACATTGAATGTATTATAATACTCAATAAAATTCAGACTGAGATGACCTGACATAATCCTGCTTCAGAGCAGGGACGTGCGGTGTGCTAAATGGCTCAGAAGGCACTGGCTAACCCCAGAGCCAGATTTCCATGCAATATATAAGCCAAAGGGTACATCTGGCCATTATACACAAGTACAGCAGTATAAACTCCTGGAAATTTGGTGAGTTTTGATCAGAGATGTGCGGAAAAGATAAGCAGGTGAGGCACTGCCTCACCTGCCATAGACTTTTTACTCCAGAGTTTGTGCTATAAAACTTATTAGAATAATGCAAAGAAGATATTTCAAACAAATTATTAGTATTTTTCATATACTTTATTCAATCAAAACTCTGGTTTAAACGTAAGTATGACAGGAAAGGATCTGCCTTACCCCACCGCTCGTCACTGCTCTAGAGGTGGAAAATGGATGGACAGTGCCCATATGTTCAGCAGCAAGATTCACGTTAGGCTATGGTATTTAAGCAAGCATCAAAAGGGCATTAAGGGCCCAAATGTTTGCCAACAAAGCATTTTCCACACCATCAGCCTAAAACGTTGACAAAATGCAGGATGGCTCTACAGTAGGTTGCTTATAACAAATCCAGACAATGCCGTCTGCTTGCTGCAGTAGAAAGCAAAGTTCTACTTTTCTCATGAACTTCTACAAAGTTCAAGAGACAAGGCAACGTTTTCAGTACTTCTACTTTACAGGTATGACTAGCATGTTTCCACTGTAGCCCATCCAAATTAAGGTTTGGTGTTCTGCGCATTCAGAGATCCCTTTCTGCATACCACTGTTCTAACCAGTGGCGAGGTGAGCAAGGGCACGTGCCCTGAGCAACAGAACAGCTTCAGGGCAAAGGGGGCACTTGTCAGAGCACCGGCCGTGGGAACCAGATGACCAGAGGCGGGAGCTGTGACACGGACCTGTGTGAGGAGTGCAGCAGATGAGAAGCTGGGACTGCTGGGTCTCCACAGCAGTGTGTGTGGGAAGGAAAGGAACACGGAACCATGCTCCCTCCTTGGACAATCCATGTTCCCTTTTTGGGAGCGTGTGCGCCTTCGTCATAAGATTTTTTTTTTTATTTTTTTTTTATATGTGTCCCAGGGGGGTGGGGATGGAGACTGATCATGTTTCTAAGATAAACAACCCAGTCTGGCACCAACAATTACTTATATCACATTTCTTCTATATTCTGTTTAGTCTGTATTCTCTATCCGAGTGCTGCTGACTGCATTTGCTATATTTGGGCTCTGGGCCGGGGGGTTCCTATGGAGGGCACCGGGGCTTGTATTATATTCAATGTGTGTGCTGCCTATACTGAATATATATGTATAAATATATACATACACGCAAAAAATAGCACTTTGGAAAATCACATGTGGCCAGAACGGTGTGCATGATGGCATTGAGAGTACTAATGTCTGCAACTGTGCAGAAAAGAAGCAGCACTATTTGCAGGAGGGATAATGCAGGTAGTCACTCAACCGAATGATAGTGGAGAACGCAGCATCACAAATAAATCCAAAATATTTCATAAATACTTCCTTGGATTGCACCGTATAAAAATAGCAGAACTCTTCCCTACCGGAAAGAATGACTCGGGGCTGCAGGTTTGTACCCACATTTGTCTGAGTCTTTGTACCACTAAATTGTTGTACAATTACATTGTGCGTTGTGTGGTTTATGCACTACAATTAAACCAATCTCCTGTTGCAGAGCTCTCTTGGATCTGTTTGAAACTAGATACCCATGCATAGTTTATCTGCAGTTGCACTTCGAATAGGAGTACATACCGTACATCACATTCTGGAGTGTGCACTTCTTCTCACTGTTACAATTTACTGATACTATTCCCTCAAAATTCTGACATCACGTTAGATACACGTTGCTTCTTAAATATTAGCATGTTGAGCTGTTTAGGTTTAGGTCACTGAAGCTTTTCCTACATTATACACCCAAACAATAATCTCTAATGTACCTCACTGCCTGCCTACAGGATAGCCAGAATTATATGGAACCATTTACATACATGACCTTGACCATGCTTAGATGTTATTTGCTTAATTAACAGCTCCTAGTGTGTAATAGCCTTTGCTTTCAATATATTTGGCGTCCTTCATTTACCTTAGTATGTCCATTTATGTCCACTATTCTTACATATAATATATGCTTAATGTAACTAACAAAGGCGCCCCATTGTCACAAAGGAATTCTCAGGTTGTGTCCTTTGACAATAGCTGGCATGTGTTACGTTTAAGTAGCATCTCGAGTTACATTTCATACACCTTTGGATTATTCTGTTGCATTTACATACTTATATGCATGTATGTTTTCTAATCACATTTTATATTCTCTGCACAGTTAGCTTTCCCCAACTTCTTTCTGTGTGATTGACTAAATTCAAATCCACACAACAGGCTAGAAAACTGAAATGTTCAGGCATTTTGCAGTAATCAGAGATAGGAAAAGTATTCAAATTTCAGTAGCCATGGCAACTCAGATATATAATTAGCATAATCAGCATGACCGATATATAAAAAAACAACTTCCCTGTCCATTATTTGTAATACTGAAGTCATTCCATTGCAAAGTGTCATTTATCAACTATAGAAAGAGTTGGAATTCTACAGAAGTACAGCAGGCTGCGTCTCTAGTTTAGTTACTAACTTACATTCAGTTTTAGGAAGTTAACATCGCATATACGAGATAAAATATTTAGTATCATAATGTCTATCATTAAGATTTGTATTATTGAAAATATCTGCATTAAGTTGTCAACTGTAAATGTGACTCACAAAGAGTTAGAAAAAAAAAAAAAAAGCATCTTTGCTTATCCTGGGAACTTATACCAGGCACACACAGGCTACGGCAGATATTCTTGTCGGAAACTACCTTTTGTCGGCAAGACGGCAGTTTCCGACAGGTTTAAGTCGGAAGGGGTTCTGACCTATTCAATGGACGCATCTTTTTTTCCCGACAACTCGAGAATTCTTGTCAGAAAACACGTGGATCGACGGAATAGCCGCGATTCCACGTGCTTTTGTCGGAAACGCGACCACATCAGACAGGTTTTGACCCCGTTTCCGACAATCTCAGACTTTAAAAAAAGTCGGATTCAGGAGATGAGACAGGGACCGGGGACATGGTTTTGAGGGGTGTGGGGAAGGGGGAAGATTAGGAGGAAGAGACGGCGGGCGGGTGAAGAGGACGGGAGAGGAGATGGAGTGGGGATGGATGAGGAGGAGCTGAGAGGAGGAGATGGGTTCATCATTGAACTGGACTGGAACCAGTGCCTGGACTGGAACCTCGCTTGCTGGAGCCGGGTCGACGCCAAGTGCTGCGAGGTCTGGCGGCGGCGCCACATCCTGCTGCTACGCTACTGCTGCCACGGAGTTCCCTGCTCTCTCCGCCGCAATGACCTGCTAGTGGAAGGGAGATGCATCTTTACCGGGAGGGCACCTGTCTCTTGTCTTTTCTGACATGTCAATCTGATTTAAATAAAAGTCAGATTGGAATTGTCGGGCATTGTCATTGAATAGTGTTTGTCGGATCCTTTCTAACAATGCTTGTCAGAAAGGATCCAACTTGAATTGAATATACCCCATTACGCTCAGCCTGGAGGAATGAACCTCCAATATAGTCAATATTTGCCTGCCTGCACAGACTGTTTTCTTGTGATGCCGATCCCGTGAGATTGGGCACCGTCATCGCAAGGTGTTTCCACACTGTATAGTCCATATCAGTAGTTAATATCGCACTGTGTGTAGGCCCCTTTAGTCTGCATTAGGCCAATATTCATGACAACACCTTTGTCGCAACTATGCCAAAATACTACAGAATTACAGTATGTATGGTAACCCATAAAATGTTTCCTAGCATGTACAGTAGCTAATAACAAAACTATTCTTCTTCTTTGACATGTGGGTAGATAGAATACAGTATGTTGTGCTTTTCAAAGCCACCACAACTTGCTCAATTTTAAGTGCAATAATTTTAAATACAAAACCAGGCGCATGTTTTACATTTAATATCAATGCCCCTTTAGTCCAGGGTCCAAAATAGTCAAAGACGAGAACACCACATAGTAAATTTGCCCATACGATCCTTGTTTCAGCATGCATTCAACAAACCCCACATACCATCAAGAACTGTAACATGGGCAGATCGGAGGAAAATTGCAAGCGGCAGTGGTGGAGACAGCATCTTCAAACAGATGGGATCATTTCTATCTCAGCATTCAAAACCATGGAGGTCATTCCGAGTTGTTCGCTCGCAAGGCGATTTTAGCAGTATTGCACACGCTAAGCCGCCGCCTACTGGGAGTGAATCTTAGCTTCTTAAAATTGCGAACGATGTATTCGCAATATTGCGATTACAAACTTCTTAGCAGTTTCAGAGTAGTTTCTGACTTACTCGGCATCTGCGATCAGTTCAGTGCTTGTCGTTCCTGGTTTGACGTCACAAACACACCCAGCGTTCGCCCAGACACTCCCCCGTTTCTCCAGCCACTCCCGCGTTTTTTCCGGAAACGGTAGCGTTTTTTCCCACACGCCCTTAAAACGGCCTGTTTCCGCCCAGTAACACCCATTTCCTGTCAATCACACTACGATCGCCGGAGCGAAGAAAAAGCCGTGAGTAAAAATACTATCTTCATAGCAAAATTACTTGGCGCAGTCGCAGTGCGGATATTGCGCATGCGCACTAAGCGGAAAATCACTGCGATGCGAAGAAATTTACAGAACGAACGACTCGGAATGAGGGCCCATATCTCATTAAGGGTCAACTTCAAATTACTTCAAAGGGGCCCAAACCAAGTACTGAGCACATATGCATGATTATACTTTTCAGAGGGCCGACATTTCTGTATTTAAAATCCTTTTTTTTTATTGATTTGATGTAATTTTCTAATTTTCTGAGATTTTGGATTTTCTTAATAAGTAAGCCACAATCATCAAGATTATAACAAATAAAGGCTTGAAATATCTCACTTTGCATGTAATGAGTCTATATAAAATATTAGTTTCACCTTTTAAGTTGAATTACTGAAATAAATAAACTTTTGCACGATATTCTAATTTTCTGAGTTTCACCTGAATATCTTTACACAGAGCATGTCCTTGACAGGTTCATACAAGAAGAACAAAAAGTTTATCTCTTTCAAGAATTATTTCTTTCTGGACAGGTACACAGAAATGGTCATTAGTTGGTTGTGGACAAAGAGAAGGAAGTATGATTTCTTGACTAATTGGAAAGTAGAAATTACCATAGGTAGAAAAGTAGGATTTGTATCTAACACCATTTCATTCATATGTATATGTTGCATGCAATTAAGTTCTGTATATCGCAATTTATAGCAACTGCTCATGCGTTGCAGCATACATATGCATACCTTTGAGCAACTAGGAGCTATTCATATGCAAAGCTTCAAACGGGCACTAAAAACCCACCTATTCATCAAAGCATACCCTCCCGATGCATAACCTGGTCCCGAGGCTGCTCCTCCATCCTCTGCCTCATGCCTTGAACAGCTCTGCTTTGTTTAAATACTGCCATCAGGCTACCTCCCGCTTGCTTGCACCCCAAGTCATCTGTATGTCGACCCTCCCCACTAGATTGTTAGCTCTTCAGAGCAGGGCCCTCTTTTCTCTTGTTATCTAAAACCTCTTCTCGAAACATTTCACTCGCAGCTCTCCCCAACTCAGCGACCATCTTTACCCGCTTTTTCTCCTGCAGGTAAAGGCTCATCTCTATCTATGGCCGCCAGCCCCCACTAGTACTACGATGATCACTCCCTCACTACTTATATCTTAGCTGTATTATGTCTTGAGAATTGTGGTGCTCTTTGTCACCTGTACTCTATTTCTGTTATTTATTTATTTACTGTAATGGTAAGTTTTATCTCCCTGTACTGTACTTTGTACGGCGCTGCAAAACACCTGTGGCACCTTATAAATAAAATGTAATAATAATTTTAGCAGAATTTCCACGTGCAGTAGGGTAGATGTAACTTGGTGGCAAAGGGTGACACAAAATGTGTCACAGATCTAACCAAGATGGAACCAAGTTTGTTACAGACACATTCCTCAAGCTTCTGCAAACCACTGGTAGCAGTGCCTAAAAGTAGGCACCGTTATGGCCTCTGGTAATTGTCTCTTGACCTTTTCTAGAGTATTTCAATGACAGGAAAAAGGACATTTATGTAGACTTACCATTGTTAAATCTCTTTCTGTGATGTACATTGGTTCCAAAGGGAAACATCAGGGGTGTAGAGATGGATCTTGATCCAGGCACCAACAGGCTAAAGCTTTAGACTGTCCCCAGAAAGCATTGGGGCCTCCTCTATAACCCCGCCTCCAGGCACTGTGAGCTCAGTTTCATTAACCAGTCCAATGCAGGAGCAGGTAAAAGAGAAGGTAGATGTTAGTCACACAGAACCACGTTCTCACAACAGAAGGGACTAGCGGCTAATGCCACACAAACCCATAGAAGCTAGGTGCGTCAGGGTAGGCACCCTGTGGCACCAATGTATCTCGCAGAAAGAGATTTAACAAAGGTAAGTCTACCATAAATCTCCTTTTCTGCAGAGGGGTTCATTGGTTTCCACAGGGAAACATCGGGGATGTCCTAAAGCAGTTCCTCATGGGAGGGGACGCGCCGTAGTGGGTATGAGAGCCCGGCGTCCAAAGGAAGCATCCTGGGAGACGGAAGTCTCGAAGGCATAAAACCTAATGAACGTGTTTGCTGAGGACCACGTAGCTGCCTTGCACAATTGTTCAGCGGACGCGCCTCGGCGGGCCACCCAAGAAGTTCCAACAGACTGAGTAGAATAGGCTTTAAATAGCAGTAGGAGCTGGGAGTCCAGCCTGTACATAGGCTTGTGCAATCACCATTCTAATCCATCTGGACAAGGTTTGCTTATTTGCAGGCCAGCCATGTTTGTGGAAACCCAAAAAGTACAAAAAGGGTATCTGACCTCCTGATAGAGGCAGTCCTCTCCACGTATATACGGAGAGCCCATACCACATCCAAAGGCCGCTCTTTGGAGGACAAACCAGAAGAGATGAAAGCCGGAACCGCAATCTCTTGGTTTAGGTGAAAAGATGACACCACCGTAGGTAAATAACCCGAGCAAGTGCTAAGAACTGCCCGGTCATGGTGAAATATCAGGAAGGATGGACGACAGGACAAAGTGTCTAAGTCTGACACCCTCCTAGCAGAAGCAATAGCCAATAGGAACAGGACCTTGACCGTAAGCCATTTAAGGTCCATTGACTAAAGAGGTTCAAATGGAGACTCTTGCAGGGTATTCAGGACAACAGGAAGATCCCATGGAACCACAGGAGGGACATAGGGAGGCTGAATCCATAACACACCCTGAGTAAAAGTATGAACGTCAGGAATAGACGCAATTTTCCTCTGAAACCACATGACAAGGCAGAAATATGAACCTTGATGGAGGCCAGACGAAGGCCTAAATCCAGCCCTTGTTGCAGAAAAGCCAAAAGTCTGGAAGTTCTGAATGTGTATGCATCGTAATTCATAGCAGCACACCAGGTGAAGTAAGAATGCCAGACACTACAATAAATCAACGCAGATGCCGGTTTGCGGGCCTTCAGCATAGTTTGGATAACCGCCTTGGAGAATCCTTTTGCCTTCAGGAGTGATGCTTCAAGAGCCACGCCGTCAAAGCCAGTCTGGCCAGGTCCGTGTAGACACAAGGCTTCTGAACAAGGAAGTCTGGGCGTTGAGGAAGTAGAAGAGGACGCTCTATCGATAGACCCTGCAGGTCTAAGAACCAATGTCTTCTGGGCCACGCTGGAGAGACTGGAAGTATAATTACTCTTTGTTTGAACTTCCGCAGCACCCCGGGCAGGAGTGACACTGGAGGGAACACGTAGGACAGCCGAAAGTTCCATGGAATTGCTAGTGCGTCCATGAACGCTGCTTGAGGATCCCTAGTTCTTGATCTGAAGACCGGAACTTTGTGATTGTGTTGAGACGCCATCAGGTCTACATCTGGTAGGCCCCACTTGTCCACTAAGAGTTGAAAGACTTTCTGATGAAGACTCCACTCTCCGGCGTGCACGTCCTGGCGACTAAGGAAATCCGCTTCCCAGTTGAGGACTCCCGGAATGAACACTACCGATATTGCTGGCAGATGGCGTTCCACCTAACAAAGGATTTTTGATACTTCCATCATTGCCAAGCGGCTTCAAGTGCAACCGTGGTGGCGTTGTCTGACCGTACTTGAACAGGCCTGTTCTGTAACAGAAGCAGGGCGAAAGAAAGCATTGAACACTGCCCACAATTCCAGAATGCTTATCGGGAGGAGTGATTCCTCCTTGGTCCACCGACCCTGCAAGGACTGTTGCTCCAACACTGTGCCCCAACCCCTCAGACTGGCATCTGTCGTCAGTAGGACCCCATTGGGGATCCAGAAGGGACGGCCCCTGCTTAACTGCTGGTTCTGTAGCCACCAGGTCAGCAACAGACGAACCTCCAGAGTTAAGGAGATCATGTGAGACCTGATCCGATGAGGCAGGCCATCCCACTGGGAAAGAATTAACCTCTGCAGAGGGCGGGAATGAAATTGAGCGTACTCCACCATGTGGAAAGCCGACACCATGAGGCCTAGTTCTTGCATCGCCGAGTGAATTGACACTCTTGAGCGAGAGAGGAAGTATCTGCTTCTGCCCTGAAGTTTCAGCACCTTTTCTGGAGACAAAAACAGCCGTTGACTGTGTGTCCAGAAGTGCCACCAGGTGCACCATGCTCCGAGCAGGAACCAGTGAGGACTTCTTCCAGTTGATTAGCCACCCATGGGCTTGTAGGAAGTTTACTGTCAGTTGAAGATGACTGAAGAGGACATCTTGGAAGTTTGCCAGAATCAGCTTGTCGTCCAATCTGACTCCCTGGAGACGGCCATAACCTTGGTGAACATCTGAGGGGCCGTCGCCAGTCCAAACGGCAGAGCCTGGAATTGATAGTGGAGGTTGCCAATAGCAAACCGCAAATATTGCTGATTCGATATGGCAGTAGGAATATGCAGGTAAGCATCTTGTATGCTTTTCTTCAAGAGCCACGCCGTCAAAGCCAGTCTGGCCAGGTCCGTGTAGACACAAGGAATACCATATAGTCTCCGGGTTCCATGGCCAGAACAATTAAGCGCAGTGTTTCCATACGGAACTTGGACACTCTCACAAACTTGTTTTGAGGTTGAGTATAGGCCGGAAAGACCCATTGGGTTTCGGGATTAGAAACAGGGTCGAGTAGTATCCTCTGCCTCTCTGGGACAGAGCTACCGGCACTACCACTCCTGTATCCAGGAGGGAACGCACAACCAGTTGTAGATCTTTCGCCTTCAATGGATCCGAAGGGATAACCGTTGTGCAAAACTGGCGAGGGGGACGTCTCTTGAAAGAGACTGCATACCCATGAGAGACAACTTCTCGCACCCATGCGTCTGAAGTGGTCTTTAACCAGACCTGGGTGAATCGCAGAAGTCGGCCTCCCACCCTAGGGTTTGCAGCAGGCTTGTCGTTTAGAAGCAGGCTGATGGGTGGCCCAGGATTGTTTTGACTTGGGCTTGGTGGTTTTGGGAGCACGAGATTGTCTCGGGAATGCCTGACCTTTTGTTTTCCCTTGAGGCCGAAAAGTTGCGAAAAGTGGTACCTTTTGTTTTCTGTGCAGAAGGAGTAGTATTCGGGAGAAATGTAGTCTTAGCAGCCGCTAAGTCAGTCACAATCTTATTGAGATCTTCCCAAATAGGATGTCTCCCTTAAAAGGTCTTTTGGAGTCCAGGTCCACCTTCCACGACCTCAACCACAGAATACGGCGAGCCAAGATGGGCGTAGTTGATGCCTTGGCCGCCAACACACCCGCCTCAGAGGATGCCTCCTGAATGTAATAGGCAGCGGTGGTAATGTAAGACAGGTACTGACTGGCATTGTCAGATATATCCTGAGGCAGCTCATCCTCTAATGCCTGAACCCATGCTTCAATTTCTTTTGCAGCCCAAGAGGCTGCTATAGTGGGTCTACTGTATGTACAGCACCTGAAAGGGAGTAAATAGACTTCAGGCATCCTTCCACACGCTTATCTGCAGGTTCCTCCAGTGAGGTGACAGTGGTGACAAGCAGAGTAGATGACACCACGAGACGGGTGACATGGGAATCCACCAGCGGTGAATTTTCCCACTTGTTACACAAATCAGAAGGGAGAGGATAACGAGCTACTGTCTTTTTAGATAGGGAGAATTTCTTTCCTGGCGAAGACCAGGGTTCTTGACGTATGTCTACTAAATGTTCTAAATGCGGTAATAATGTTTTAGTTACCTTCTGACGTTTAAACTTATCAGGTTTCTTAGAAACTGTAGTGGAATCCTTATCAGTGATTTGTAGGATCTTCTTAATAGCAACCACTAAATCAGGAACATCAACCTGCATAGTAGATTCCTCGTCAGAAACAGCTGTATCAGTGTCTGATGGGTCAGTATACTCCCCATCCTCATCAAAAGAATCTCCAGAGAGATTAGTGGATTGTGAGGAGGAAGTAGCCCACTTAAATGACCCCTTGACACGAGAGTGAGTTGGGGTAGGTTTATGTCTAACCAAAGATTGATTAAATTGCTGCAACTGGGTAGACAAATGATTCACCCAAGGCAGATTTACCATAGGGACAATATGTGGTTGCAATGGCACAGGATGTCCCATAGGGGCGTAAGGCATGTCACAAGCGTATTAAGCATAGTTGAGAACGCCACCCAAGGTAGCTCCCGATTAGTTACAGGAGCTGCGGACTGACTGGGAGATGTATGGCACATAGTACACAGACCGTCATACAAAGCTTCCCACTCAGGCAAATCCGTGGCGCATGTGCTGCATGATACAGGAGCATCCGTGGATTTCCCGCCCTTTGTGTTAGACATTTTAGTGACTATAACTGTAGAGCGTATGCATACGATACAGCCAGACAGAGTACAATACCAGCGAATAAATCCCCTAGTATGTGACAGCGTACACAGCACACAACACAAGCGTTTAAATCCGGTACTATGTGACTGTGTACACAGTACACAATACCAGCAAATAAATCTGGTATTATGTGACTGAGTGCACAGTAGAATACACTTGACGGTAAATACTGTGAAGCACTAAGTATGGACCCTGACGCACCAAGTCCCTTAGGGTACAGAATACAATGATAGCTAAATCTGTGATACACTGAAAGTGAAATCCACACAGCAGATACAGGCACACACACACACACATATATATAGAACAATGCGCGGTCCGAGACCGGATGTATAACGAGATTTATGGTAAGAACTTACCGTTGTTAAATCTCTTTCTGCGAGGTACACTGGGCTCCACAGGGAATAACATCGGGTGTACAGTAGGATCTTGATCCGAGACACCAACAAGCTCAAAGCTTTGACTGTTCCTAAGATGCATAGCGCCACCTCCTCCATAACCCCGCATCCGTGCACAGGAGCTCAGTTTTTGTTATTCAGTCCAATGCAGTAGCAGGTAAGAGATGACAATCGTTAGTAGCTACATACACCACACAGCCACGTATGTGAAAACCAAACAGTACGAAGAGAGATTCAGACTTCCGAATGGAAGTTCTCTTCACATAGATACGGAGAGCCCGTACCACATCCATAGACCGCTCTCCAGTAGACAAGTCCGGAGAATTAAAGGCAGGAACCACAATATCCTGGCTAAGGTGGAAGGAAGACACCACCATAGGTAGGTAACCAGAGCGTGTTAAGATCTGCCCGATTACGGTGAAAAATCAGATAGGGGGGACTTACAGGAAAAGGCACCCAGGTCTGAAACGCATCTAGCAGAGGCAATGGCTAGCAGAAACAATACCTTAAGGGAAAGCCACTTAAGATCTGCGGATGCAAAGGTTCAAATGGAAATTCTTGCAAGGCCTCCAAGACTACTGACAAATCCCAAGGGGCCACAGGTGGGACATAAGGAGGCTGAATGCACAACACACCCTGAGTGAAGGTATGAACATCAGGCAGAGATGCAATACTTCTCTGAAACCATACAGACAAGGCCGAAATATGAACCTTGAGGGAGGCCAGACGAAGACCTAAGTCCGGGCCTTGCTGTAGAAAAGCCAAAAGTTTGGCTGTACTAAACTTGTAAGTGACATGATTGTTATTTGCGCACCAAGCAAAGTAAGAATTCCAGACCCTATGGTAAATCCGAGCAGAAGCCGGCTTACGGGCCTCAACATACTTGGAATGACTGCCTCCAAAAAACCTTTGGCCCTCAGTACGGAAGCTTCAAGAGCCACGCCATTAAAGCCAGTCGGGCCAGATCCTGGTCGACACCAGAGATCCTGAACGAGGAGGTCTGGTTGTTGTGGAAGTAGAAGGGGACGCCCTAGCGAGTGGCACTGGAGGTCTGAGAACCAATGCCGTCTGGGCCACGCGGGAGCAATCAGAAGTAGTATGCCTCCTTCTTGTTTGAACTTCCTTATCCCTCTGGGCAGTAGAGACACTGGAGGGAACACATATGGCAACCGAAAGTTCCACGGGATTGCCAGTGCATCCACAAACGCTGCTTGAGGATCCCTTGTTCTTGCTCCGTAGTCCGGAACCTTGTGGTTGTGTCGAGATGCCATCAGATCTACATATCCGGAGTGTCCCACTTGTCGACGAGGAGTTGAAATACTTCTGGATGGAGGCTCCACTCCCCGGCGTGCACGTCGTGACGACTAAGAAAGTCCGCTTCCCAGTTGAGGACCCCCGGAATGAACACCGCCGGTATGGCTGGCAGATGGCGTTCCGCCAATTGAAGAATCCTTGATACATTCCCTCATTGCCATGCGGCTTCGAGTGCCGCCTTGATGATTTATGTGCGTAGTCCGACTGTACCTGAACAGGTCTGTTCTGAATTAGATGCTGGGCCAGGTTCAGCGTGTTGAACACCACCCGCAGTTCCAGAATGTTTATTGGGAGGCGAGATTCCTCCTTGGTCCACCGACCCCCTGAAGGGAGTCTTGCTCTAACACAGCGCCCCAGCCTCTCAGACTGGCATCAGTCGTCAGAAGGACCCAGTTGGAGATCCAGAAGGGACGACCCCCGCTCAAACTTCAGTCCTGCAGCCACCAGCTTAGTGACAGACAGACCTCCGGAGACAAGGAGATCATGTAAGACCTTATCTAGTGACGCAGGCCGTCCCATTTGGCAAGAATCAGTTTCTGCAGAGGGCGTGAATGGAATTGAGCGCACTCCACCATGTCGAAAGCCGACACCATGAGACCCTAGCACTTGCATCGCCGAATGTATTGACACTTGCGGACGAGATAGGAAGTATCGAATCTTGTCCTGACCTTCTCCTGAGACAAGAACAACCGCTGCTTGCGGGTGTAAAACAACGCTGCTTGCGGGTGTCCAACAACGCTCCCAGGTGCACCATGCTCTGCGCAGGGACCAGGGAAGATTTCTTCCAGTTGATGAGCCACCCGTGGGCTTATGCATCCACAAACAAATAAAAAAAACACAAAATCCTATACATGAAGCAAAAAAACTTTTTTTTCCTAAAAACAGTTCCAGTTCATACCTAAATGGTAAAACGAAAGGTCCACACTCTCAGCTGGTCAACATGTTTCGGCCTGGCATAGGCCTTTATCAAGACATACTGAGAGAGTGGAGAGACCAGGAATTTATATGCTGAGAGACCAATCAGAACATTTCTAATTATGACATCATCATTAAATGACATTTTAGCATGATAAGAAACCCCTATCAAAATTGCAGGAAAACATCCATCAGTAAATTTAAAATAAATTAACAAAGATGATAAAAGAGAGGCAACATTGAAATGAGGCATTTTACATTTTTATTCAGATAATCTCCATGGCAACTATATCAACAGAATGGTGTCGAACATGTATTCACCTAGATCGGTGACTGTCAACGTGAGTTAATTATACTGGTGAGGCTTCTACAGCACGTACCAATAAAGGTGCTATATAGCTTAAACTTAAAACATGTGTGGATATTTACTGCACATAGATCGCGCGCCGTTACCATGGCAACGGGATCTAAGCAAAGGGGGAAGTGCGTCAATAGGTCCCAGGCCCGATTTATGGAGCAGTTTGGTCGCGTACCGTTACCATGGTAACGCGGTCACGAACGAAGGAAGTGACGTCTGCATAGCGATGACGCGGCTCTTGGCACGCATCGTGGAGTGCAAGCCGGGTTCTCCACATCCTGTCTATTAGACAGGAAATCCTATGTGCATCGCAAAAATAGATGGATAAATATCTTATGATAATTTATCATGTTTGAAAGTCCGTAGTTGGTTCGGATCTTTCAAGTTAAATAACAATACAAATTTAGTTTTAAAATAGTGGAGGGTAATGGATATTCATCCTTCCTTACTGCTCATACGAGGATGCTGGAACGGCCATCTTTAAGATGGGCAAATACCATCCACATAATATTTAATAAATGGGAAATGACCTTCAAACCATAACGTATATGTATGCATGTATTATGACACCATATATAATTGCCATAGATATTCCCGAAGTACATCATGTCGCATAAAAAACTTAATACATGTCGAATAAGTCATTTCTTCGCCAATTGTAGTTATTTGGAGTTGAAAGAACCTTGGTCTAAAAAACTAAAGAAACAACAATCAGGGTCGTTGTAAAAGCATATGAATCAATAGACAAACTTATATATCATCCTCACAAAAACCATTTAAGTTCAAAGTCGTTATTTAGACCCCCTGGAGTCAGGGTGTTACAGTTGTAAATGAGACTAATTTCTGCTCTTGCTAACTGTTTTGAACTGTCTTTGTGCCTTATATTCCCCTTAATTGCTTTTACTCCATGAAAGGATACAAGCCCTGAAATAGAACAATTATGTACGTGTTTAAAATGGGCCGAAAGGGCATGCGTCTCTAGCCCTTTTTTAATATTGCGCATGTGTTCGCTTAACCTGACCTTTAAAGGCCTTGAAGTTCTGCCAATATAAACCTTATCACATGTACATCTCAGGGCGTATATTAAATTTTTTACATTACATGTAATGAATTCCTTGATTTTTATCACATATCCATTTACAATAATTTGTTCAGTCTTATTACCACCTGTGTTTTTCACATTTTTACAACCCATACAGGATCTGCAGCAGTAAAAACCAACCGATGTGATGGTGGACATCGAGGGAGTTGGGGGCAGAGCGCTTGACACCAATTTAGATTTTAAGTTTGGTGCTCTACGATAAATTAGTTTAGGTTTATTGGGTAGCAAAGATCCCAATACTGTATCTTTTTTAAGAAGGGGCCAATGTTTGTTGAAAATTTTCTCAACAGCCTTATGTTCCTTAGTATAATTCGTGACAAAGGATAAATTAAAATCATTTTTTTCTTTTACTAGTGGTGTCTTGACAAAGAGCTCTTTACGTTCTATGGTTTTTGTTGCCTCAATGGCTTGATCAATCTTCTTTTTATTGTAACCACAGGCTTTAAACTTAGCACCCATTGTTTGTGCCTGCTCAGAAAACACTGCATCATTCGTGCAGATCCTTCTGAGCCTTTTTAACTGACCGTTGGGTTTGGAGCTTATCTAATTGTCATGATGACAGCTATCCGATGACAGATAAGACCCTGAGTCTAGGTTTAATATAGATTTTAGAACAAATTTTGCCATCTTCAATATAGACGGTTACATCCAAAAAGTTGATACTTTGTTCTTGGATGTCGAATGTTAGTACAATATTTTTATTATTGGAATTTAAATCTAAACAAAATTGGGTGAGACTATTCCTATCTCCCCCCCAGACAAAAAATATATAGTCTATATATCTCGCATAGGACACCAGGTCAGCCCCGAGCCCCCCACCCGTCCATATGGCGCCCTCCTCCCATGCGCCCATGAACAGGTTGGCGTAACTCGGAGCGAACCTGGTGCCCATAGCTGTGCCCGTCTTTTGTAAATAGAAATCATCTTTAAACAGAAAAAAATTATTCGAAAGGATGAACTCTATCCCTCCTAGCAAGAAATTTTGAAGGTTAATTGACAAAGAAGACGATTCAAGGGCACCACGAGTTGCCTCTATCCCGTCTTTATGATTGATGATAGTGTAGAGGGCACTAACGTCCGCTGTTACCAGGAGGTAATTAACCTCCCATTTTATAGTTTCTAATAATTCTAGAAAGCTGGTGGTGTCCTTGAGATGAGATCTGTTTAGTCCAACCAAGGGCTGTAAATAATGATCTATGAAGTTGGACAGATTGGCCGTAATCGATTCAACCCCCGATATAATTGGTCTTCCGGGGGGCTTATCTATGCTCTTATGCATTTTTGGCAGGATATACATAACAGGAACCACAGGATCACTATTGATGATAAATTTTGCTAAATTTTGCTTCTTTATCTGTAATTGTTCCCTTTGTCACTGCCTTTTCTACCATCTGTATCAATTTTTGTTGTGTCTGTATAGAGGGATCTCCCCGTAATCGTTTAATGTCTTAGGATCTTCTAGTTGTCTAAGAATTTCGGCCTCATAGTCTTTGATGTTCATTAACACTATCCCCCCACCCCTTATCGGACGGTTTAATTATCAGCTCCTTGTTTTCTTTTAGATCTTTTAGCGCCCTTCTTTCTTTGTTGGTCAAATTAGCACCCCTTTTATCTATTTTGATTTTATTAATATCCTCCAAATCCAATGAACTGAAGGTCTCAATAAATGGACCTTTTACATGTTGGGGGAAAAAATATGGATTTGGGGTGGGGGACCTCACTTCCACCTCTCCCTGATCCACCCTTTCCTGAGACACAAATTTTTTTTTATTGTTAGTTTACGTACAAATTTTTGGACGTCAACATATGTGTCAAAGGGGTTGAGATGATTTGTTGGGGCATATTTGAGACCTTTCTGGAGGAGAGTATTCTCCTCTGAAGAAAGTATGTGATTGCTAAGATTATCTGAATAGAAATCTAAAATGCCTCATTTCAATGTTGCCTCTCTTTTATCATCTTTGTTAATTTATTTTAAATTTACTGATGGATGTTTTCCTGCAATTTTGATAGGGGTTTCTTATCATGCTAAAATGTCATTTAATGATGATGTCATAATTAGAAATGTTCTGATTGGTCTCTCAGCATATAAATTCCTGGTCTCTCCACTCTCTCAGTATGTCTTGATAAAGGCCTATGCCAGGCCGAAACATGTTGACCAGCTGAGAGTGTGGACCTTTCGTTTTACCATTTAGGTATGAACTGGAAATGTTTTTAGGAAAAAAAAGTTTTTTTGCTTCATGTATAGGATTTTGTGGGTTTTTTCTTATTTGTTTGTGGATGCATAAGTCAAGCTGCTTTAACATCTGATGAACTTTTGCACACTTTATTGATTGTGCCGTGTTACACCCTGATTGTTTGGGGCATTTTTTAATAAATAACTTTTTATGGATTGATCGTGATCTATATATTTTTTTGTTTGACGCCCATTTGGAACATTCATACATGAAATCGATGTAAATGATCAACACGGTCACCCACTGAAAGAAACCCAGATGAGTTTGAACATAATCTTTATTGCCATGAGTAGGGTACGCCTTACATTCATCTTACACAGTGGAAAAGATACCTCTATATGCTTCAAATACAACTCTCTTGTGTGAGTGAGGTACGCCTATTTCCTTGGTAAAGGGGGTCTTCTTTCAAACCAATGATTTTCTGACACAGAGGTGGATAAAAAAAAGATACCTTTAGAGGCTTGTTCCTTTCATTTGGGAAGTGAGTTTGGGTACGCCTCTCCAGTGGATGTACATTGTCCTTGCTGTGTGAACGTCTTTTACATTGAAAGAGACTTGTGTATTATTTGAAACATTACCACACATATATATACCATTTCTCTTTTCATGCTAAAACTGAGGGGCCGAAAAATTCTTTAGAAAAAGGAAGAAGGCCATCCATGTTGCGGTTTGGAAATTCCACCACCTCCGTATACTCCAGGGATGTTCTTTTGCTGAGTATTTTTATATACATATTACACTAAGATATTTTAAGCACCTGTTATTTTGGGTCCCACAAATGTGTTTCTAACTGTGTTACGATTTGAACGTTTGGCGAGGTTCTTCTGTGGTGAACTAGTTTACGGGCTGCTCCTGTGTTTGCGCCAGTTACCAGGGATTCACAAAACTTTGTTCTTAAACTTGTACTACCACTCCTGTGTCCAGGAGGGACTGTACCACCGAATGAAGAGTTTTTGCTCTCACCTGATCTGACGTAACCTCGAGTGACGACTTCCCGTCCCCAGGCATCTGAAGTGGTCTTCAACCATTCCTGGGTAAACCCTAGACGTCGGCCCCCCACCGTGGGATCCCCCAGGGGGAGGCCCGCCCCATCATGCGGCAGGCTTGTCAGTTTTGGAAGCAGGCTGATGGGCAGCCCAGGCCCGTTTGGGCTTAGTAGGTTTGGAAGTGCGACTGTTTCAGGTACGCATGACCTTTTGCTTTTCCCGGAGGACGAAAGGAACGAGAAGTACTCTTAGCCTTCGGCGCCGAAGGAGTAGTACTAGGCAGACATGCCGTTTTAGCAGAAGCTAAGTCAGCCACTATCTTGTTGAGGTCTGTTTCAAAAAGAATGTCTCCCTTAAAAGGGAGCACCTCCAGTGTTTTCTTGGAGTCCAGATCAACGGAACAGGACCGCAACCAAAGAATCCGGCGAGCCAGGATAGATGTAGTAGAAGCCTTGGCCGCCAGAATACCGGCATCAGAAGCCGCCTCCTTCACATAATGTGAAGCTGTGACAATATACGACAGGCATTGTCTAGCGTGATCAGAAGCATTGGAAGGCAACTCTGCCTCCAACTCCTGGGCCCACGCCTCAATGGCCTCTGCAGCCCAAGTTGCTGCAATAGTGGGCCTATGCGCAGCACCAGTTAGGGTGTAAATTGCCTTTAAAACAAACCTCCACACGCTTATCCGTTGGTCCCTTCAGAGATGTGACGGTAGTCACAGGCAGAGCGGTGGATACTACCAGCTGCGCCACTTGCGAATCCACTGGCGGGGGTGTTTCACAATTTTTACTTAGCTCCGCAGCAAGAGGATAGCAAGCCAGCATCTTCTTGTGAGGTGTGAATTTCTTACCTGGAGTTTCCCAGAATTCCTGACGTATGTCGACTAAGTGATCAGAGTGAGGTAAAACTTGCTTAACCACTTTCTTACGTTTGAACCTGTCCGGTTTCTTAGGAACGGCATCAGGCTCTGCGTCATCAGTGATCTGAAGAATCACCCTGATCGCCTCCAACAAGTCAGGAACATCTACCTGCGAACCAGCCTCCCCACCAGAACTATCAGGATCAGAATCTGAGGGGTCAGTATAAACAACATCAGATGAGGTGTCTGGGACAGTTGTAGACTGTGAGGAAGTAATGGCCCGTTTAGAGGACCCCTTGGTCTTAGGCGGCCGAGAGTCAGATTTCTTTTTAGTCAGTGACTGGTTTAATTGCTGTAACTGATTGGAGATTTGATCTGCCCAGGGCGGATTAACTGCAGGGACCATAATCGGTTGTACCGGCACAGGAGGTCCCATAGGGGGCGGAAGTTTAGTTACAAGCGTAGTTAATAACGAGGAAAATGTAGCCCAAGGTGGGTCATTTTGAACCCCCTTTGCCACTATACCACTAGGGGATAGGGAACCCCCAGAACCTGAACTCTCTGCTGCCAAGTTTTCCTGAAACATGCCTGCAGCGTCACTTCCACACACTGTGGGATCAGCTCCAGCTCTGTTGCCCCCTGTAGCTGACATAGCTAAAAGCACAATCTGTGGCAACACAGTACAATGGGGGTCATTCCAACCCGATCGCTCGCTGCAGTTTGTCGCAGTGCAGCGATTGGGTCAGAAGTGCGCATGCGCCGGCGTCATTGCCTAGTGATCGCCTCTGAGACAGAGGCGGTCGTTGGACGGGAGGGGGCTGGACGGCGGCGTTAAGCCGCCATTTAGGGGGAGCGGTCCGGCCAACACAGGCGTGGCCGGGCCGTTTGGGGGAGGGGGGCGGGCCGCGGCGGCTGCGTGATGTCTCACGCATCCGCTGTGGCCAGTGGCAGCGACGATCAACTCCCAGCCAGCCGCAGGAGCTGCGCTGGCCGGGAGTTACTCCACAAGTACAAAAGCATCGTCGCTGTGCGATGCTTTTGTATTTGTGCGGGGGAGGGGGGGAAATTGACATGAGGGGCGGACTAGCCCTGTGCTGGCCGTCCCCACGCATGTCTGTATGCCTGGTCGTAGCTGTGCTAAATTTAGCACAGCTATGATCAACTCGGAATGACCCCCATATCAGCAGCAATATACATGACAAACACCCCCTGTGCAGCGTATATATTCCGGAAACAGGGAATTCAAGAGGTATATGGTGACTAAAGATCACAAAGAAACATACACAATGAGTATATCTTGTGAGACGCCTATATCAGATAATAAACCTGACACTCTGAGCCCCCTCGGGCCATAGAATATAGGGATAGCAATCTGAGTGAGAGACACGAAATGGAGGTCACGCAGCAGCTGCATGCACACACAGTCACAATGTACAATGCAGAAATTATGACATGCAATAAAACTGCACTGGACTAGCAATACAAAGTAATACTCAGTATAGCTATATAATTAGTAGATATATCAATGCACAGTAAAGACTGGATGTATATCACAGGGTACTTGTACTATAGAACCCTGACCAAATGCACTGTTTCTTAACTAACACTGTCAACAGACATGTAGAATACTTAATTGTTTTGTAAAATGCACAGCGCTGACATGCAGGTGGCATTACAAAGGAGGATTTGCCCAAACAGCGCCAGGAACAGTGCTGCTCTGTGTTATGGCACCCAAACACTGACTGGGAGTGAGGGAGAGAGATATATGCAGCTCCAAGGTGGGAACATTACTGTAAATAGTGCCCTGGGGCTGGGGGAGGGGCTACAGGTCCAAGCCTTATCCCTCTGCTGGACCTCACCACTGGTACTATGGGCTGTAATAAAAATGTTTTTTATGAGGAAAAAACCGACCTGTGCCCATGCCCTGGTGGTTTAGTGGAGTCCCTGCCCGAACACTGTGTCCACGCCAGCGCCGGACCGATTTCAGCGGGACCTGCCTAGGAGACCCACTTACCACCTCCCTGAGTGCGGCCACGCGATCCAGAAGAACTTCGGCGAGTGTGTGACTAACAGGGAGCAAACCGGAGCCTCCGCTGTAAGTACCCAGCAACCAGGGCGCGGGAGTATACAGCGCCACTGGGGGAGGTGATGGAGCTGCAGCAGGAGATGTCAGACTGACATCTGTCACTGCTGCAGCCCTTGAAGTCTTCTATCTTCACTTAGAAAAGCTCTCAGGGCTGCTGGAGCAGCGCACCTGTTGTATGCCTGCTTACTGCATGGCACGAACTACAAAAAACTGAGCTCCTGTGCACGGAGGCGGGGTTATAGAGGAGGCGGCGCTATGCATCTTTGGAACAGTCGAAGCTTTGAGCCTGTTGGTGCCTCATATCAAGATCCTACTCTACACCCCGATGTTCTTCCCTGTGGAGCCCAGTGTGCCCCGCAGCAGAAATATCAGAATACTCGTACAATATATTCTGGCACAGGTACACTTGTTCTTAACTAACGCTGTCTTAATAATGACATGTAGAATACTTAAGTGTCTGTAAAATCACAGCGCTGATGTACAGGCAGATTTACAGAGGAGACCTTGCCCTGCAGTCCCGGAGAGAAGTCGCAGCTAATCACAGAAGATGGCGCCCAGCATCTCAGTCAGGGAGTGAGGGAGAGTGAGAGGGAGCTCCAGGGTGGGAATAACAGCAGTAGATGGCGCCCGGAGTCGGGGGAGGGGCTACAGGTCAAGCGCCTTCTCCCCTATGCTGGTCCTCACCACCTGGTACTATGGAGTCTTAATAAAGAGGATATTTATATATCCGACCTGTACTCCTATGCCCTGGTGGATATAGTGGGGCCCTGCTCTGTTACAGTGTGCACGCCAGTGTCACAGTCCGTCTCATTAGACTGCGACCGGAACGCAATTTAATGGCGGGTCTTGCCTGGGGGTCCCTCTTACCTCATCCCTTCAGTAGCAGCCACGCGAACCAGGAGAGCGTCTGCGACCGTGTGCCTAGAGCCGGAGCGTCTCCGCCGCAAGTACCAGGGAACAGAGCCAGCGGGAGTATGTGACGTCGCTGGGGAGGTGACTGAGCCACAGCACAGAATGTCACACATACATGTAAGTGCTGCGGCCCTTGAAGTCTTCTAAAAGCTTTTTCAGGGCTGCCCAGTGAAGCCCCCGTTTAGTGACCTGCTTCTGCAGGCACTAACTCGAAACTGAGCTCACAGTGTCTGGATGCAGAGTTATAGAGGAGGTCCCAATGCATCCTGGGACAGTCTAAAGCTTTAGCCTGTTGGTGCCTGGATCAAGATCCATCTCTACACCCCCTATGTTTCCCTGTGGAAACCAATGTACCACGCTGCAGAAAAACAGATATACATCCCAGTTGAAAGTAACATAGAATCTATCCTATTCTAGTGTCCCGATAAGGGAATAAAATGGTGCTTCTGGATGTTGTTATCAAATCTAAGTGATGGATTCCAAACTCTACGAAGAGTTGAAAAACCACTAATATAAACTGCTATCTTGTTGACTTCTACCTGCTACATGTAATGCAGAGAGGCATTTCAAATTAATTTTTGTCTGTGACAGAATTGTTAATACTAACATCATGGTTCTTATTTTGCAGTCTTGGCAGTTTAGCAAAGCAACTTATGTCAGGCTGTTGGAAAATATATTGATATAGTTATGTCTTAAAATAAGTTGACAATGTTTAATTGCCATTCTGCTCCCATTTCTAGAATGTTTGCACACAGTTTTCGTTCTGTAGCCATATCCCTTGTACCACTTCTTCAAGTAGATGAGATCCCTAGCCTTTGGATCTAGAAAATGTGGCAAACACAATCCGTTCTGGCCCCGCAAATCCAAAATCTCTGACATCACAAAGGATTTCCTCGTGACATCTGTAAGCCTGATTATGTGACGGGTGTAATTATGCCGGGGCTTGGGATCTCGGCACCGGGATCCCGACCTCTGGCATGCAAGCAGCAGTGTGAGCGCAAAAGAGCCCCTTGTGGGCTAACCACGCTGCAGGCACGGTGATGCACCACGCTATTTATTCTCCCTCCAGGGGTGTCGTGGACACCCCAAGAGGTAGAATAGTCGCCGGCGGTCGGGATTCCGGCATCGGTATGGTGAGCCACCGGATGTGGCCTAGATACAGTAAACAGGTTTGTGATCCCACTGAATAAGTTCAGTTGAAGATCTCACACATACCACCTGGCCCAAAGAAAATAGGATTTTGGTTACCTACCGGTAAATCCGTTTCTCGTAGTCCGTAGAGTATGCTGGGGTCCATATTAGTACCATGGGTATAGACGGGTCCACCAGGAGCCATTGGCACTTTAAGAGTTTAATAGTGTGGGCTGGCTCTTCCCTTTATGCCCCTCCTACCAGACTCAGTCAAAAAACTGTGCCCGAGGAGACGACATACATAGAGAGAAGGAATTACACAGATAGTGGCGAGATTCATACCAGCTCACACAACAGGCAAATCCGGCTAACATGCCGGAACAATTCAGCAACGGCTGAAAAAGGAAATAACGAAGAACTTACCTAGGAACCAGGCTGGTATAAAACCAAAGCAGGAAAACGCAGCGCTGGGCGGGCGCCCAGCATACTCTACGGACTACGAGAAAAGGATTTACCGGTAGGTAACCAAAATCCTATTTTCTCTTACGTCCTAGAGGATGCTGTGGTCCATATTAGTACCACGGGGATGTACCAAAGCTCCCAGTACAGGAGGGAGAGCGCGGAGGCTCCTGCAACACTGCTTGACCAAACTTGAGGTCATCAGAGGCCAAAGTATCGAACTTGTAAAACTTGGCAAACGTGTTCGACCCAGACCAAGTAGCTGCTCGGCAGAGTTGTACAACTGAGACACCCCGGGCAGCCGCCCAGGAAGAGCCCACTTTATGAGTAGAGTGGGCCTTAACAGATTTAGGACACGCCAATCCTGCCGTGGAATAAGCATGCTGGATAGTGAATCTGATCCAGCGTGAAATCGACTGCTTAGAAGCAGGACACTCCATTTTCTTGGGATCAAAGAGAACAAACAGAGTCACTTTTCCTATGACGAGCTGTCCTCTTCACATAAATCTTCAAAGTCCTCACCACATCCAAGGCCTTTGAAGTAATTTGAGGAATCAGTAACCACTGGCACCACAATAGGTTGGTTGATATGGAAAGCAGATACAACCTTAGGCAGGAGCTGTGGACGAGTCCTAAGTTCTGCCCTGTCTTCATGGAAAATCAGATAGGGGCTTTTACAAGATAAAGCCCCCAATTCCGACACGCGTCGTGCAGAAGCCAAGGCCAACAAAGTGACCGCCTTCCACATAAGAAACTTGAGATCAGCCTCCTGTAGAGGCTCAACCAAGCAGATTGCAGGAACTGCAACACCACATCAAGATCCCATGGTGCCGTTGGATGTCTGGATGTGCAGAACCCCTTTCAAAAAGGTCTGAACCTCAGGGAGGACAGCCAATTCTTTTTGGAAGAAGATGGACAAAGCAGAGATCTGGACCTTGATGAAGCCAATCTCAGTCCCATATCCACCTCTGCTTGCAGGAAAAGGAGAAAACGTCCAAGTTGAAACTCCACCGCAGGAAACTTCTTGGCCTCACACCAAGAAACATATTTTTTCCAAATGTGATGGTAATGTTTAGACGTTACCCCCTTCCTAGCCTGTATCAGGGTAGGAATGACCTCACTCGGGATACCCTTCCGTGCCAAGATCTGGGTTTCAACTGCCATGCCGTCAAACTTAGCCGTGGTAAGTCTTGATAAGCGAATGGCCCCTGCAGTAGCAGACCTACCGAAGAGGTAACGGCCTTGGATCTTCCAGCAGAAGATCTGCGTACCAAGCCCTCCTTGGCCAGTCCGGAGCAATGAGGATTGCCAGAACCTTTGTTCTTCTTACAAGTTGAAGAACTTTTGGTATCAGAGGAAGTGGAGGGAACACATACACTGACGGGAACACCAACGGTGTTACCAGAGCGTCCACCGCCACTGCCTGTGGGTCTCTCGACCTGGAACAGTACGTCCGTGTTGAGGCGAGAGGCCATCATGTCTATGTGAGGTACCCCTCACCAACCGGTTACCTCCTCCGGATGGAGGCCCCACTCTCCTGGATGGAGATCGTGTCTGCTGAGTAAGTCTGCTTCCCAGTTGTCTACACCCAGAATGAAGATTGCTGACATCGCCACCGCGTGCCTTTCTGCCCAGAGGAGGATTTTTGACACCTCTGACATGGCAGTCCTGCTCTTCGTTCCGCCTTGACAGTTTATGTAGGCCACTGTGGTCACGTTGTCCGACAGCACCTGAACAGCCCGATACTGTAGAAGGTGTTGACCATTTTCCCTGAAAGGTTTCGCCCAGAGCAATTGCACCCCAACCTCTTAGACTTGCATCTGTGGTTAAAAGGATCCAGTCTTGAATACCAACCCTTCGGCCTTCCAAAAGGTACGGAAGTTGTAGCCAACAGAGGAGAGAAATCCTGGCTTTCGGAGACAGGCGTATCCTTTTGTGCAAGTGTAGGTGAGAGCCCGACCACTGGTCCAAGAGGTCCTGCTGAAAAGGTCGAGCATGAAACCTGCCGTATTGCAGAGCCTCATAGGCGGCAACCATCTTCCCCAGAAGGCATATGAATTGATGAACCGATACCCGGGTAGGCCTTAAGACATCCCGGACCATTGTTTGAATCACCAACACTTTCTCCACCGGGAGAAATAACTTCTGCACTTCCATGTCGAGGATCATTCCCAGGAAAGACAGCCTCCTTGTCGGCCCCAGATGAGACTTCTGAAGGTTCAGGATCCAGCCGTGCTTCCTGAGCAGCTATGTCGTGAGCGCGATGGATCGCAACAACCTCTCCCTGGACGACGCCTTGATCAGGAGATCGTCCAGATATGGAATTGTGTTCACCCCCTGTTTGCGGAGGAGAACCATCATCTCCGCCATCACCTTGGTGAAGATCCTTGGTGCTGTGGAGAGGCCAAACGGCAGCGCCTGGAACTGATAGTGATCGTCCAACAGTGCAAACCTGAGATATGCCTGATGCGGCGACCATATGGGAATGTGGAGGTAAGCATCCTTAATGTCTCGAGACACCAGGAACTTCCCCTCCGTCAGTCCTGAGATGACAGCTCTCAGAGATTCCATCTTGAATTTGATTTAAGTTTAGAATAGGCCGTACCGAACAATCCGGTTTTGGTAACACAAAAAGGTTCGAATAATAACCCTTGTTCCACTGCTGAGGTGGAACTGGAACAATGACCTCTGACACCACCAATTTTCTGATTGCCTCCAGAAGAATTGTTCTGTAAGCCTGACTTGATGAAACGGTGAAGTGGGGGAATTTGAAACTCCAGTCTGTACACCCTGGACACTATATCCAGTACCCAGGGTCCAGACCAGATGACACCCAGACGTGGCTGAACTGCCGGAGTCTTGCCCCCACCTGACCCTCCTCCACAGGCCTAGCTGTCCACCGTCATTCGGAGGACTTAGGGGTATCAGAAGCGGGCTTCTGGGCTTGGGAACCTGCAGGAGCAGGTTTCTTTCCTTTGGCACGACCACCTCTGAAGAAGGTGTTCGAAGGCTTGTTCTTTCTAGGCCTTGCGGGCCGAAAGGACTGTGACGTGGCTGGTGTAAAAGGCTTCTTTGTAGCAAGTGCAGCTAAGGGGAGGAAAGGAGACTTATCCGCGGTAGCAGTGGCAATTCACACATCCAGCAACTCCCCAAAGAGAGCCTGACCTGTATAGGGTAGGCCCTCCACGCTCTTCCTGGATTCCGCGTCCGCAGACCATTGGCGCACCCAGAAACCCCTGCGAGCCTAGACGGACACGGAGGAGATCCCCGCAGCCATGGAACCCAGGTCCTTCATGGAATCTACCAGGAACCCTGCAGAATCCTGAATATGGCGTAAAAATACATCAACGTCACCTTTATCCAGCAAAGTCGACTCATCCTGCAGAGTGATTGACCACCTGGCAATAGCTTTTGCAATCCAAGCACAGGCTATAGTAGGCCGTAATGTAGCCCCGAAAACCGTGTAAATGGATTTTAGCGTAGCATCCACCTTGCGATCTACCGGGTCCTTCAACGCGGTAGATCCCAGAACTGGTAAAACCACCTGTTTTGACAGCCTGGAGACAGAGGCGTCAACTATCGGCGGAGAATACCATTTCTTTCTATCTTCCTCTGGGAAGGGAAAAGCAACCAAGACCTTCTTAGGGATCTGAATATTTTTTTCCCGGAGCTTTCCAGGCTTTTTCAAAGATATCGTTTAATTCTTTGGATGCCGGGAAGGTGAGGGGGGGGGGCTTCTTATTATCTGTAAAAAAAGGCCTCCTCCACCTGTTCAGGAGCCGTGTCAGAAATATGTAAAATATCCCTCACAGCTTCAATCATCAACTGCACCCCCCTAGCAAGTGATGCTGTTCCCCTTGACACATCCCCGTCACCGTCTGCAGTGTCCGAGTCGGTGTCCGTGTCATCCTGCATCAGCATTGCAAGTGCACATTTTTGAGAATGTACCGCAGGAGACCCCGCGAGGAAGCAGTATCTGACTACACAACCATAGAGGATTGTAGGATCTGAGTGGCATGCTCAGTCCTAGCAACCCTGTCAGAAATCTGAGAATTAGTCCTCCTCAGAGAGACCAACCATTTTGGCTCTCTAGCTGGGATCTGCGCTACAACAGTGCAATCCTGATTACATGGTATGGATTCTTCCTGGGAAGACAAATCCTCTGCAGCATATGAAATAGTGTCCCTAGACATGTTGTCACACATACCAAACACCCCACAAACACACAGGGTATTCACTAGACAGAGCTTCCCCTCAAGAATGGCAGAGAGACACAGAGATTGGAGCCAACCCACATACAGCGCTATTAGAGTTATAGGGAGACCCTAACCAGCGCTGACTGTGTCCCTTAATAGGTGACACAGCCTATAATACAGCCTCCCCCCGTCCTTCTACAACCCCCTGGTACCGTACAGATAGCTGGAGTTGCTCTGGAGGGACCTGGACATCCACTAGTACTTATTGCAGGCAGGAGAAATGGCGCTGAACGCAGCTGAGTCTGCTATGAGAAGCTCCGCCCCTTCAATGGCGCTCTCTTCACGCTCTTGAAGATTATACTGGCCTGAGGAAATTTGTGCTGGCTTAGATCCGCGGACCCCGACAGGCTGGAAATGGTCAGTGTAGGGTACCTTGCTGGCTCAGGGTGCCCCTCACAGCGCCGCACCGCAGTACCGCTGAGCCGTCCGGGAGCACAGTTAATACCGCGCTCCCACCCTTAAGCCTACCCTCTTCACAGTGACCCCCCGCTTGTAAGGGGGGACAGTGACTAACTCGCCACACTTCAGCTCAGTGAGGGGGTGGTGGCTGGCTGCCGGGGAGAGCGTTCCCCTGTGGCGGGGCGTGATCTGTCCCCTCTGGTGCTCAACGTCCAGTCAGCGGAAGCAGTGGCTCAAGACCCCACAGGGCGGACACTGCTCCCCCCCCTCAGTCCCTCGATGCAGGGAGGCTGTTGCCAGCAGCCTCCCTGTAAAATAACAAACTCTAAAAAAACTTTTACTAGAGAAGCTCTGTAGAGCTCCCCTAGCTGTGACCGGATCCTTCAAGCACATTTTCTAAACTGAGTCTGGTAGGAGGGGCATAGAGGGAGGAGCCAGCCCACACTATTAAACTCTTAAAGTGCCAATGGCTCCCGGTGGACCCGTCTATACCCATGGTACTAATTTGGACCCCAGCATCCTCTAGGACGTAAGAGAAAAATGCTTATTGTGGTTGAGAATTTTTAGGAAACAAAGACACAAGACATTTCCTTAGTGGCACCATTTGCTGAGACTGAAGTTAAGACTGAATGTTGTAAAGTCTTTTTCTCCGACAATGAGACAAGCTTGGCGAGATTACATGGAGAGATAAATAACTAAAAGGTGCTCATAGACTTGTGGGATTTTGTCCGATTTCAGCGCATCGGGCTGAGAAATCTGCTAAAAGTGGCAAATCACAGGTCAATCCTCTCTGATGCGCTGTCCCATGCTCATCGGATCGGAGCCTGTGGATCGCAGTGGCTGCACTAAAAATTTCTTGGAGGTGGTGGGCTCCGGCAGCCTTGGCTGGGATCACATACGATACATTGTATGCAAAAGGACTGCATACAATGTATCGTATGTGATCCTACCACCTGGGAAGCTGCAGGGCAGTTCAAGGGCAACTTATGAGACTTCTCCCCTCGGAGTAGTCGCACTAGTGTGTGGCCACCTTAACCAATCAGCTCCTAAATGTAATTTTGCAACCACATCCTATAAAGTTAGTTAAAAGCTGAGCGGATGGTACTTTATCTCTCTTCTTTGTATCTCTCTCCATGCTTGGATAAATATCCCCCACCGTGGGGTATATTTACCAAGCAACAAATTTCCAAAACCACCATTTTCCATGGTTTTGCCGGTGGATTTAAAATGGCAATAATATTGAATGCATCACAGATAAGGTTTTACATTTAATATTATTGCCAAAACCTACCTCTTAGTAAACATACTTTACCAATGTTCCTTATCTACTTGTTACCCAAGAACTGTAGAAAGTCGAGGAGGAACCAGATGGCTTTTTTCTGTAATAATGAGTCAACAATGATCCTATAAGAAGTTCCTCATCTACAATGAGATGCAATTTTCCTGTTACGATAATGCCTTCTAGATACTGTGAATGCTAGTATCCTGTGAGCGGCTAGAAGAACGTCTTGGAGAAGTGGATAAATCAAATGAAATACATGAAACAGAAGTGGTGAGCAAGCAGAAAGAATATGAGAAACTAATGATTTTGAGATACAAGAATGTGCATCTTATATATGTAGTAAAGGAAGGAAGGTTTATGGCTCTAACACCTGGAAAATGGCTGTACTAATTCCATATGGAAAGGTCTTGTATAGATGAACTTATGTAGACACCTCATGTTTTAAATCCATATGCATTCTGTACCAGAAAAAAAAAGTGTGTCCTAGTCAAAGGAAAAAAATACAATATTTTTTTCTTTCACAAGACTAAGTTCTGAAATGCCTTCAGTTCCACTGAAAGAGGATAGAACTAAACATTTCACCAAGGTATCTGGGTACTAAGTGATTCTATTTTGTACCCTTGGTTGATGGTGTGCACTCAAACTTGAGTTGTAAGCACCAATGCTTCGTCATTCTTCTAAATCCTGCCACCCACAGGTCTCCTGGAGGTTGGCCTAGAAGAGAGTAATTGTGATGTCTTTTGACCTGGCTTAGCCATCTTGCTACTGAAGAAACAGAGACTGCTTAAACATAGTTTCATCAAACTGCAGAAAATACTGATTCTCTGAAGTGCTGGTAAGAGAAAACTGAAGATAAACGTGTAGTTCTCATATCCTGCATCAACTAATAAGCTTTACCTCCAGTGACTTTGTGAATTGGTGTCCACTTTTTTCACCGAACAGAAACTTGCCAACAAGTAACAGTATGGTTAAACAAATCTTGGTCACAAAAGGCACTCCTGGCAATTTATGCCAGACACAAAAACTTTTGTATGAGAAGTTAATTGCGTCCAATGAAACCTCACAAAAAAATCTATTTCTTCTTACATCACTCCAGAGCTTCTCATTGTATCGTTTACATTTTTTTTTTTACTTTTACATATTTTAAAAAGGGACTCAGAATGATTAGGCCCATACTCTATATACTGCCCTAGACACTGAAGATATACTGTTCCTACTGATTTTTCCATTTTCTTATACAGAGGACCTTTCAGGTGGCCTTCATCTTTTAAGTGCAGGGATTTTCAACCATTATCCTCAAGCACCACTAATAGGTCATGTTTTGTGGAATTCTGTCTGTGCAAACCGAAGGGATAATTACTAACCCAGTAAAGTAGATTAACTCACCTATGTTTAAATTAAAGAAATCCTCAAAACGTGACCTGTTGGTTGTACTTAAGGATCAGGATTAAGAATCCGTTTTAGTGAAATAGTTGGTCTTCTAGCCAGACTGAATACAGTTGCATGAATTTTAGGCACTAATGATCATTTTGAAGCTCTTTCAGATACATCCTTTAAGATTAAATTGAAGTTTGCCCATCTGTAAAGGGTTTGCCATGAACACAGTGAAGTTTGCTAGTTTTCTTCCCTCCAGTAGGCTCTGAAAGAGTACAGTGAAGAAAAAAAGTGTGCTCCTATAAAAAAGAAAAGTTGCTCTTTAGCCTTGTACAGGAGGGCTCTGGCTTCATGCTGTTAAAAAACTCCTTGAAGCTGTATTTTAGCAGAATCAGCCAGCACAGAGCTGTGACTTGGTAGTGACATTATATAGGCCTCTTACCACTCAGCAACAGAAGGAGCAGGATAAATTTCCAGCCTTGTGTTTGCTACTTGGATGTAATATAGCTAGTGAGCCCTGTGAGCCACTCCAGTTCCTGGGACTTTCCACGCTTGCGGAAAAAAGGTACGCCATTTACCTAGTACATAAAGAACTAAAGAAACACTATACCCACTTGTCCCAGTTATCTGACAGGCAAGACAAAATAAATGAGACTGAAGGGAAGGAGGAGTCAAACTATATACCTTCTAGGGGTGTTTCAGTTTCCAGTCTCTAACCCAGCCAGAGGTATCACTGGGGGGAGCGGACTGTGCATGGGTATCACAAAAATGCCGGTTCCTCCTCAGTGACCAGTTGCTGTACTGTTACATTATTATGCAGTGCTCAAGTTCCTGTCAGAGTAGGAGCCGGCGGTGCAGCGAGAGTCCTTGGGGGCAGTCCAGCATATCCAGTAATGCTGGCACACCCCTAGAGTCATGAAAATGAAAGTGTGCAGTAAGGCCACACACCCTTCTCACAAAACCACAATAGTTTGCGGGTGCTCGTGTGGGTATATTATCTGCCTCCTGATCACCTGCAGCCCCAGCACCAACCCCTTCTTCTCCCGGTCACCGCACTGCTCACACCACACAGGATCTCACCTCTTCCTGCCAGACTGAATCACCTTCTTCTTCCACTGGTAAGTGGCCACATGTGTCCCTGATGCCCCCGTTGTGTGATGTGGGACCGTCTGCTGGTTTCTGCATCAGTTTCCTGGTTACTGCTGCTACTTGTTGCCGAGATGGCAAATAATCTGGGGTTGCAGCATAGTTTATGGAGGAAGGGGTGCATGTATATGGCAGGAGCATTACAGATGGAGCCAGCTGCATTGCAGGCAGGGGCGAGCTGCATCTTTAGGCGCGCCTGCGCGTCCACATCCCATACAAGCCCGACGATCAACCTCGCCGTGCATGCCTAGTCACAGACGGAGCGTGGCTCCATCTGTATATGGAGGAGGGGGTGCCCTGTATATAGGGGGCACTATACGAAAAAGTATGGGGTACAGTGTGTATATAGGGGCAGTATACGGTGGGGGGTGCAGAATATGGAAGGATGGGGGTGCAGTCAATATAAGGGCAGTATATGGTGGGGGGTGCAGTGCACATAGAGTGTGTGTGTGTGTGTGTGTGTGTGTGTGTGTGTGTGTGTGTGTGTGTGTGTGTGTGTGTGTGTGTGTGTCACACAGAGGTGACTATATTGAAAAAATCTGCATCTCTCTCTCTCTCTCCACTGGCCCTATCTGCCCCTACCACTCCACTCTCTCCCCAGGCCCTATCTAACCCAACCCCTCAAGTGTTATTTAATAATTATAACTTGTCATTTAAAAGTGGACCCTTGGGGCAGTTTTACCTACAAAGCAGTTTTAACCAATGAGTTTAAAGCGGAAACAGAAATAAATGCTAAACCAGCCTGGTTTAGCATTTGTTTCTGACGCCACTTTAAACCCATTGATCAATGTCACTTTGAAAAACTGAAGCATAGTAAATCTACCCCTTGGCACACAATAAAATGTTGAGAAATTAGATAAACACTCAAAAATGCTTACTAACTATTATACTATACAGACCTGTCAATTGGCACAGCAATGCTACCAAATAAATGAAAGATACGCATACCATCATGAAAAGCAAAACAAAACTTTAATATGGATGGTGTGGATGAGCTGTGTAGGTGTATTGTTCGTGTTTTCCTCCCAAAATAACGTATGATAATATAGAGATATTTTTATTTAAATAAAGCTTCTAAATTAAGTCTCAAGTTATAGCCTCAAGTTATATGTCTCAAGTTATATATAGTCTCAAGTTATATGCTATTATGAAAAGTTTGATAGTATGATACAATGTAGGTGGGTGGGTGGGTGAAAAGCTAGGTACACACTATACAATTATCTGGCAAATAATCTGTCAGATCTACAGTAACTGGTTGGAATGAAAATCTGGTAATGGATGAGAGCAAATTACAATCTATCATTTGTTCCCAAGCACTGCAAAACGGTCAAAAACAGTCATTCATCCAAGTTGGTTAACAGATTTTGGTCGTTTTCCAGTGTTTGGGAACAAATGATGGATTGTACCTTGATCTCGTCCATTACTGTACCAGATTTTCATTCCAACCAGCTACATCTGGCAGATTATCTGACAAATAATTGTATAGTGTGCACCTAACTAAAGTTGAGTGTACATTGGAGCAGCCTCAGCAGGTGTGGGATAAAAAAAACTTGTAAATTGACTAGATTATGTAGAGAAACGTGGGACCCTCCTACCAATAAATCCACTTACCAATAAACACTTAACTGACAATTTTTCATTCAAAACCACTCATATAGTTGTTTTTTTATTTTACATTTTAATTTCATATAGTTTAAAAAAGTATTTTTATTTATATTTAAATAATAAGATTTTAAACCTACCGGTAAATCTATTTCTCCTAGTCCGTAGAGAATGCTGGGGACTCCGTAAGGACCATGGGGTATAGACGGGCTCCGCAGGAGACATGGGCACCTAAAAAGAACTTTTCCTATGGGTGTGCACTGGCTCCTCCCTCTATGCCCCTCCTCCAGACCTCAGTTAGAGAACTGTGCCCAGAGGAGATGGACAATACAAGGCAGGATTTAAAAATCCAAGGGCAAGATTCATACCAGCCCACACCAATCATACCATGTAACCTGGAACATACATAACCAGTTAACTGTATGAACAACAACAGTGACGGTCCAAGACCGACTCCAACTGTAACATAACCCTTATGTAAGCAACAACTATTTACAAGTCTTGCAGAGTTTCCGCATTGGGACGGGCGCCCAGCATCCTCTACGGACTAGGAGAAATAGATTTACCGGTAGGTTTAAAATCTTATTTTCTCTTACGTCCTAGAGGATGCTGGGGACTCCGTAAGGACCATGGGGTTTATACCAAAGCTCCCAATCGGGCGGGAGAGTGCGAATGACTCTGCAGCACCGACTGAGCAAAAGCTAGGTCCTCATCAGCCAGGGTATCAAACTTGTAGAATTTAGCAAAGGTGTTTGACCCCGACCAAGTCGCCGCACGGCAAAGCTGCAATGCCGAGACGCCTCGGGCAGCCGCCCAAGAAGAGCCCACCTTCCTAGTGGAATAAGCCTTAACCGAATTTGGAACCGGCAATCCAGCCGTAGAATGAGCCTGCTGAATCGTATTACAGATCCAGCGAGCAATAGTCTGCTTCGAAGCAGGTGTGACAATCTTATTAGCAGCATACAGGACAAACAGTGCTTCTGTTTTCCTAAGTCTAGCCGTTCTGGCTACATAAATCTTCAAAGCCCTGACTACGTCCAGGGACCTGGAATCCTCCAAGTCACTCGGAGCCACAGGCACCACGATAGGTTGGTTCAGATGGAATGAAGAAATCACCTTAGGCAAAAATTGAGGGCGTGTCATCAATTCCGCTCTATCCACATGAAAAATCAAGTAGGGGCTCTTGTGAGACAAGGCCGCCAATTCTGACACTCGCCTTGCCGATGCCAAGGCCAACAACATGACCACCTCCCAGGTAAGAAATTTCAACTCAACCTTGTTAAGTGGTTCAAACCAGTGTGATTTTAGGAACTGCAACACCACGTTCAGGTCCCACAATGCCACTGGAGGCACATAAGGAGGCTGGATGTGCAGCACTTCCTTTACAAACGTCTGGACTTCTGGAAGAGAAGCCAATTCCTTCTGAAAGAAAATCGAAAGGGACGAAATTTGTACCTTAACAGAACCTAATTTCAGTCCCATATCCACTCCTGTCTGCAGGAAGTGGAGAAAACTCCCCAGATGAAAATCTTCCATAGGCGCGTTCTTGGTTTCACACCAAGACACATATTATCACCGTATCTGGCGAAAGTGTTTCACCGTCACCTCATTCCTAGCCTTTATTAAAGTAGGGATGACCTCCTCCGGAATCCCCTTCTCCGCTAGGATTCGGCGTTCAACCGCCATGCCGTCAAACGTAACCGCGGTAAGCCTTGGAATATACAGGGCCCCTGTTGCAAGAGGTCCTCCCTCAGAGTGAGAGGCCAGGGATCTCCTGCGAGCATCTCTTGAAGATATGAGTTTGTGATGAGAGGAAGAGGAGGAAACACCCACGGCGTTACCAGGGCGTCTACTGCTACTGCCTGAGGGTCCCGAGACCTGGCACAATACCTTTGAAGCTTTTTGTTGAGGCGTGACGCCATCATGTCTATTTGAGGAATTCCCCAAAGACGTGTTATGTCTGCAAAGACTTCTTGATGAAGTCCCCACTCTCCTGGATGGAGATCGTGTCTGCTGAGTAAGTCTGCTTCCCAGTTGTCCACTCCCGGAATGAAGACAGCAGACAGAGCGCTTACGTAATTTTAAGCCCAGCAAAGAATCCTTGTGGCTTCCGCTATCGCGACTCTGCTTCTTGTCCCGCCTTGGCGGTTCACATGAGCCACTGCTGTGACATTGTCTGATTGAATCAGAACTGGTAGGTTTCGAAGAAGACTCTCCGTTTGTCGAAGGCCGTTGTATATGGCCCTGAGTTCCAACACATTGATGTGTAGACAGAACTCCTGGTCTGACCACAGTCCCTGAAAATTTCTTCCTTGGGTGACTGCTCCCCACCCTTGGAGGCTCGCGTCCGTGGTTACCAGGATCCAGTCCTGAATTCCGAACCTGCGACCCTCCAGCAGGTGAGCACTTTGCAGCCACCATAGGAGAGACACCCTGGCCCCTGGGGACAGAGTTATTTTCCGATGTAAGTGCAGATGCGACCCGGACCATTTGTCCAGAAGGTCCCATTGAAACGTCTTCGCATGGAACCTGCCGAAGGGGATGGCCTCGTAGGCCACCACCCTTTTTCCCAGAACTCGAGTGTATTGATGAACTGACACCCTTTTCGGTTTTAGCAGGTCTCTGACCATGTTCTGGATGTCCTGGGCTTTTTCCAACGGGAGAAAAACCTTCATTTGTTCCGTATCCAGTATCATACCTAGGAACGTTAGTCGAGTTGTCGGAATCAACTGTGACTTCGGTAGATTCAGAATCCAAACGTGTTGCTGGCGCACTCTCAGAGAGAGCGTTACACTGCTCAGCAATTTCTCTCTTGATCTCGTCTTTATCAGGAGATCGTCCAAGTATGGGATAATTGTGACTCCATGCTTGCGCAGGACCACCATCATTTCCGCCATTATCTTGATGAAAATCCTTGGGACCGTGGAAAGCCCAAACGGCAAAGTCTGAAATTGGTAATGACAATCCTGTACAGCGAATCTCAGGTACTCCTGATGGGAGGGATATATGGGGACATGAAGGTACGCATCCTTTATGTCCAGTGACACCATAAACTCCCCCTCCTCCATACTGGCTATAATCGCCCTGAGCGATTCCATCTTGAATTTGAATCTTTTCATGTACAGGTTTAGGGATTTTAGATTCAAAATAGGTTTTACCGAACCGTCCGGTTTCGGGACCACAAAGAGGGTTGAGTAGTAGCCTCTTCCCTGCTGGTTCAAGGGAACCCTGATAATTACTCGCTGTAGACACAGCGTTTGAATTGCAGCTAACACTACATTCCGATCTGGTGTAGTAGCTGGTAATGCCGACTTGAAAAATCGTCGCGGGGGCACCTCCTCAAATTCCAGTTTGTAACCCTGGGAAACTATTTCCAACACCCAAGGATTCAGGTCTGAGCTGACCCAGGCCTGGCTGAAAAGTCGAAGACGTGCCCCCACCGGTGCGGAGTCCCGCAGGGGAGCCCCAGCGTCATGCCAAGGATTTTGTAGTAGCTGGGGAGGACTTTTGTTCCTGGGCACCGGCCGAAGTGGGTGCTCTTTTCCCTCTAGCCTTATCTCTGGCAAGGAAGGAGGACCCCCGACCTCTTCTGGACTTTTGCAACCGAAAGGACTGCATCTGATACGGTGGTATTTTCTTTTGCCGTTGGGGAATAAATGGTAAAAAAAAATTATTTACCTGCGGTAGCTGTGGAAACCAGGTCCGTCAGCCCATCCCCAAACAATACGTCTGCCTTATAGGGTAGGACTTCCATATGCTTTTTTGAATCCGCATCCCCCGTCCATTGGCGAGTCCATAAGGATCGTCTCGCTGAGATAGACATGGCATTGGAAGCCAGCAATCCAATATCCCTTTGGAGCATCTCTCATAAATAAGACTGCATCTTTAATATATGGGCTAGAATTAACAATACAGTATCTCTATCCATGGTACCAAATTCAGCGGTTAGATCATCTGTCCATGCTGAAATTGCGCTACATACCCATGCCGACGCAATTGTTGGTCTTCGCACAGCTCCAGTATGCGAATAAATAGACTTTAAAGTAGTCTCCTGCCTGCGATCCGCAGGATCCTTGAGGGTCGCTGTGTCTGGAGACGGTAGCGCCACTTTCTTGGACAGACGCGTTAAGGCCTTGTCCACAGTGGGAGGTGATTCCCAACGCACCCTGTCCTGTTTAGGGAAGGGGTATGCCATATAAATTCTTTTGGGGATCTGCGGTCTCTTTTCCGGAGTCTCCCAAGCCTTTTCAAATAATAAGAATTTACTTACCGATAATTCTATTTCTCGGAGTCCGTAGTGGATGCTGGGGTTCCTGAAAGGACCATGGGGAATAGCGGCTCCGCAGGAGACAGGGCACAAAAGTAAAGCTTTCCGATCAGGTGGTGTGCACTGGCTCCTCCCCCTATGACCCTCCTCCAAGCCAGTTAGGTACTGTGCCCGGACGAGCGTACACAATAAGGGAGGAATTTTGAATCCCGGGTAAGACTCATACCAGCCACACCAATCACACCGTACAACTTGTGATCTAAACCCAGTTAACAGTATGATAACAGCGGAGCCTCTGAAAAGATGGCTCACAACAATAATAACCCGATTTTTGTAACTATGTACAAGTATTGCAGATAATCCGCACTTGGGATGGGCGCCCAGCATCCACTACGGACTCCGAGAAATAGAATTATCGGTAAGTAAATTCTTATTTTCTCTATCGTCCTAGTGGATGCTGGGGTTCCTGAAAGGACCATGGGGATTATACCAAAGCTCCCAAACGGGCGGGAGAGTGCGGATGACTCTGCAGCACCGAATGAGAGAACTCCAGGTCCTCCTTAGCCAGGGTATCAAATTTGTAGAATTTAGCAAACGTGTTTGCCCCTGACCAAGTAGCTGCTCGGCAAAGTTGTAAAGCCGAGACCCCTCGGGCAGCCGCCCAAGATGAGCCCACCTTCCTTGTGGAATGGGCATTTACATATTTTGGCTGTGGCAGGCCTGCCACAGAATGTGCAAGCTGAATTGTATTACACATCCAACTAGCAATAGTCTGCTTAGAAGCAAGAGCACCCAGTTTGTTGGGTGCATACAGGATAACAGCAAGTCAGTTTTCCTGACTCCAGCCGTCCTGGAACATTTTTTCAGGGCCCTGACAACATCTAGCAACTTGGAGTCCTCCAAGTCCCTAGTAGGTGCAAGGCACCACAATAAGCTGGTTCAGGTGAAACACTGACACCACCTTAGGGAGAGAACTGGGGACGAGTCCGCAGCTCTGCCCTGTCCGAATGGACAAACAGATATGGGCTTTTTTGAGAAAAAACCACCAATTTGACACTCGCCTGGTCCAGGCCAGGGCCAAGAGCATGGTCACTTTTCATGTGAGATGCTTCAAATCCACAGATTTGACTGGTTTTAAACCAATGTGATTTGAGGAATCCCAGAACTACGTTGAGATCCCACAGTGCCACTGGAGGCACAAAAGGGGGTTGTATATGCAATACTCCCTTGACAAACTTCTGGACTTCAGGAACTGAAGCCAATTCTTTCTGGAAGAAAATCGACAGGGCCGAAATTTGAACCTTAATGGACCCCAATTTGAGACCCATAGACACTCCTGTTTGCAGGAAATGCAGGAAACGACCGAGTTGAAATTTCTTTGTGGGGCCTTCCTGGCCTCACACCACGCAACATATTTTCGCCACATGTGGTGATAATGTTGTGCGGTCACCTCCTTTCTGGCTTTGACCAGGGTAGGAATGACCTCTTCCGGAATGCCTTTTTCCCTTAGGATCCGGCTTTCCACCGCCATGCCGACAAACGCAGCTGCGGTAAGTCTTGGAACAGACATGGTACTTGCTGAAGCAAGTCCCTTCTTAGCGGCAGAGGCCATAAGACCTCTGTAAGCATCTCTTGAAGTTCCGGGTACCAAGTCCTTCTTGGCCAATCCGGAGCCATGAGTATAGTTCTTACTCCTCTACGTCTTATAGTTCTCAGCACCTTAGGTATGAGAAGCAGAGGAGGGAACACATACACCGACTGGTACACCCACGGTGTTACCAGAACGTCCACAGCTATTGCCTGAGGGTCTCTTGACCTGGCGCAATACCTGTCCCGTTTTTTGTTCAGACGGGACGCCATCATGTCCACCTTTGGTATTTCCCAACGGTTTACAATCATGTGGAAAAAACTTCCCGATGAAGTTTCCACTCTCCCGGGTGGAGGTCGTGCCTGCTGAGGAAGTCTGCTTCCCAGTTTCCATTCCCGGGATGAAACACTGCTGACAGTGCTATCACATGATTTTCCGCCCAGCGAAAAGTCCTTGCAGTTTTTGCCATTGCCCTCCTGCTTCTTGTGTCGCCCTGTCTGTTTACGTGGGCGACTGCCGTGATGTTTTTCCCACTGGATCAATACCGGCTGACCTTGAAGCAGAGGTCTTGCTAAGCTTAGAGCATTATAAATTTACCCTTAGCTCCAGTATATTTATGTGGAGAAAAGTCTCCAGACTTGATCACACTCCCTGGAAATTTTTTCCTTGTGTGACTGCTCCCCAGCCTCTCGGGCTGGGCTCCGTGGTCACAAGCATCCAATCCTGAATGCCGAATCTGCGGCCCTCTAGAAGATGAGCACTCTATAACCACCACAGGAGAGACACCCTTGTCCTTGGATATAGGGTTATCCGCTGATGCATCTGAAGATGCGATCCGGACCATTTGTCCAGCAGATCCCACTGAAAAGTTCTTGCGTGAAATCTGCCGAATGGAATTGCTTCGTAGGAAGCCACCATTTTTACCAGGACCCTTGTGCAATGATGCACTGTTTTTAGGAGGTTCCTGACTAGCTCGGATAACTCCCTGGCTTTCTCTTCCGGGAGAAACACCTTTTTCTGGACTGTGTCCAGAATCATCCCTAGGCACAGCAGACGTGTCGTCGGGATCAGCTGCGATTTTGGAATATTTAGAATCCACCCGTGCTGTTGTAGCAGTATCCGAGATAGTGCTACTCCGACCTCCAACTGTTCCCTGGACTATGCCCTTATCAGGAGATCGTCCAAGTAAGGGATAATTAAGACGCCTTTTCTTTGAAGAAGAATCATCATTTCGGCCATTACCTTGGTAAAGACCCGGGGTGCCGTGGACAATCCAAACGGCAGCGTCTGAAACTGATAGTGACAGTTCTGCACCACGAACCTGAGGTACCCTTAGTGAGAAGGGCAAATTTGGGACATAGAGGTAAGCATCCCTGATGTCCCGGGACACTATATAGTCCCCTTCTTCCTGGTTCGTTATCACTGCTCTGAGTGACTCCATCTTGATTTGAACCTTTGCAAGTGTTCAAAAAATTTTTTAGAATAAGTCTCACCTAGCCTTCTGGCTTCAGTACCACAATATAGTGTGGAATAATACCCCTTTTCTTGTAGTAGGAGGGGTAATTTAATTATCACCTGCTGGGAATACAGCTTGTGAATTTTTCCCATACTGCCTCCTTGTCGGAGGGAGACCTTGGTAAAGCAGACTTCAGGAGCCTGCGAAGGGGAAACGTCTCGACATTCCAATCTGTACCCCTGGGATACTACTTGTAGGATCCAGGGGTCCTGTACGGTCTCAGCGCCATGCTGAGAACTTGTCAGAAGCGGTGGAACGCTTCTGTTCCTGGGAATGGGCTGCCTGCTGCAGTCTTCTTCCCTTTCCTCTATCCCTGGGCAGATATGATCTTATAGGGACGAAAGGACTGAGGCTGAAAAGACGGTGTCTTTTTCTGCAGAGATGTGACTTAGGGTAAAAACGGCGGATTTTCCAGCAGTTGCCGTGGCCACCAGGTCCGATGGACCGACCCCAAATAACTCCTCTTCCTTTATACGGCAATACACCTTTGTGCCGTTTGGAATCTGCATCACCTGACCACTGTCGTGTCCATAACATCTTCTGGCAGATATGGACATCGCATTTACTCTTGATGCCAGAGTGCAAATATCCCTCTGTGCATCTCGCATATATAGAAATGCATCCTTTAAATGCTCTATAGTCAATAAAATACTGTCCCTGTCAAGGGTATCAATATTTTTAGTCAGGGAATCCGACCAAGCCACCCCAGCTCTGCACATCCAGGCTGAGGCGATCGCTGGTCGCAGTATAACACCAGTATGTGTGTATATACTTTTTATGATATTTTCCAGCCTCCTGTCAGCTGGCTCCTTGAGGACGGCCCTATCTATAGACGGTACCGCCACTTGTTTTGATAAGCGTGTGAGCGCCTTATCCACCCTAAGGGGTGTTTCCCAACGCGCCCTAACTTCTGGCGGGAAAGGGTATACCGCCCATAATTTTCTATCGGGGGGAACCCACGCATCATCACACACTTTATTTAATTTATCTGATTCAGGAAAAACTACGGTAGTTTTTTCACATCCCACATAATACCCTCTTTTGTGGTACTTGTAGTATCAGAAATATGTAACACCTCCTTCATTGCCTTTAACGTGTGGCCCTAATAAGGAATACGTTTGTTTATTCACCGTCGACACTGGATTCAGTGTCCCTGTCTGTGTCTGTGTCGACCGACTAAAATAAACGGGCGTTTTAAAACCCCTGACGGTGTTTTTGAGACGTCTGGACCGGTACTAATTGTCGGCCGTCTCATGTCGTCAACCGACCTTGCAGCGTGTTGACATTATCACGTAATTCCCTAAATAAGCCATCCATTCCGGTGTCGACTCCCTAGAGAGTGACATCACCATTACAGGCAATTGCTCCGCCTCCTCACCAACATCGTCCTCATACATGTCGACACACACGTACCGACACACAGCACACACACAGGGAATGCTCTGATAGAGGACAGGACCCACTAGCCCTTTGGAGAGACAGAGGGAGAGTTTACCAGCACACACCAAAAATGTTATAATTATATAGGGACAACCTTATATAAGTGTTTTCCCTTATAGCATCTTTTTTATATATTTCTAACGCCAATTTAGTGCCCCCCCTCTCTGTTTTAACCCTGTTTCTGTAGTACAGTGCAGGGGAGAGCCTGGGAGCCTTCCCTCCAGCCTTTCTGTGAGGGAAAATGGCGCTGTGTGCTGAGGAGATAGGCCCCGCCCCTTTTTCGGCGGCCTCGTCTCCCGCTCTTAACGGATTCTGGCAGGGGTTAAATATCTCCATATAGCCTCCGGAGGCTATATGTGAGGTATTTTTAGCCAAAATAGGTATTCATTTGCCTCCCAGGGCGCCCCCCTCCCAGCGCCCTGCACCCTCAGTGACTGCCGTGTGAAGTGTGCCGAGAGGAAAATGGCGCACAGCTGCAGTGCTGTGCGCTACCTTTAGAAGACTGAGGAGTCTTCTGCCGCCGATTCTGGACCTCTTCTTACTTCAGCATCTGCAAGGGGGCCGGCGGCAAGGCTCCGGTGACCATCCAGGCTGTACCTGTGATCGTCCCTCTGGAGCTGATGTCCAGTAGCCAAGAAGCCAATCCATCCTGCACGCAGGTGAGTTCACTTCTTCTCCCCTAAGTCCCTCGTTGCAGTGATCCTGTTGCCAGCAGGACTCACTGTAAAATAAAAAACCTAAGCTAAACTTTTCTAAGCAGCTCTTTAGGAGAGCCACCTAGATTGCACCCTTCTCGGCCGGGCACAAAAATCTAACTGGCTTGGAGGAGGGTCATAGGGGGAGGAGCCAGTGCACACCACCTGATCGGAAAGCTTTACTTTTGTGCCGTGTCTCCTGCGGAGCCGCTATTCCCCATGGTCCTTTCAGGAACCCCAGCATCCACTAGGACGATAGAGAAAACTCATTTAGTTCATGAGATGTGGGAAAATTTATAATCTGTTTCTTTCCCTTAAACATGTGTACCCTCGTGTCTGGAACAGAGGGTTCATCAGCAATATGCAACACATTCCTTATTGCCACAATCATACACTGAATGCTTTTTGTCACCTTAGGGTGCAATTTTACTTCATCATAGTCGACACTGGAATCAGAGTCCGTGTCGGTAGTAGTGTCCACAATTTGTGCCAAGGGACGTTTTTGAGACCCCGACGGGCCCTGTGAGTCGGTCCAATCCGAGGATTGACCCCCTGATGCCTCCCCTGATTCAGCCTGATCAAGCCTCTTATGTAAAGAAGCCACACTTGCATTCAACATATGCCACATGTCCATCCATTCCTGAGTCGGCACAACTGATGGGGACACACCACTCATTTGCTCCACCTCCTCCTTGGAGAAGCCTTCCGCCTCAGACATGTCGACACGCACGTACCGACACCCCACACACACAGAAAAATACCTATAAGGGGACAAATCCCCAACCAGGCCCTTTGGAGAGACAGAGAGAGAGTATGCCAGCACACACCCAGCGCTCAAATAACACTGGAAAAACAAAATGACCAGATAGTGCTTTTTTTATATACTATCCAAATTCCCACTCACTGCGTTACCAATGTGCCCCCCCTCCTCTTTTTCCAGCCTGTGAAGTGTTCAGCAGGGGCGAGACCGGGGAGCCAGCGTTCTCATGCAGCTTCTGTGGAGAAAATGGTGCTGGTTAGTGCTGAGGATCAAGCTCCGCCCCCCCAACGGCGGGCTTCGGTCCCAGTGCAGTTGTAATAAAATGGCGGGGGATCTGTGATTTACTGTCTAATCATACTCTATTGTGCCCAAAATTGAGGATTATTGCTGCCCAGGGCACAATTACCTCACGAAGATCTGAAGTCTTCTGCCGCCTGATATGTCTTCTATCTTCTCATACTCACCCGGCTTCTATCTTCCGGCATCTGTGAGGAGGACGGCGGCGCGGCTCCGGGACGAACCCCAGGGTGAGACCTGTGTTCCGACTCCCTCTGGAGCTAATGGTGTCCAGTAGCCTAAGAAGCAGAGCCTATCAGTTAAGTAGGTATGCTTCTCTCCCCTCAGTCCCACGATGCAGGGAGCCTGTTGCCAACAGGACTCCCTGAAAATAAAAAAACCTAACAAAATTCTTTTTCTACAGAAAACTCAGGAGAGCTCTCTGCAGTGTACCCTTTCTCCTCTGGGCACAGAATCTAACTGAGGTCTGGAGGAGGGGCATAGAGGGAGGAGCCAGTGCACACCCATAGGAAGTGTTCTTTTTAGGTGCCCATGTCTCCTGCGGAGCACGTCTATACCCCATGGTCCCCAGCATCCTCTAGGACGTAAGAGAAATTATATTATGCACATCTGGAGAACTGATCTGTTCGTCAAAAACTGGGGGATGCAGTGGGGCGTCACGGTTGCATGTGATCCGACCATGCTAGTTAAGTGATTAAAAGAACATTTTACTAGTAAAACTGTAATAAAACATTTGTCCTTAAGCAATCATTCTAAATTAATTCTCACCATTTTCAGCCAAAGGAGCCAGAACTTCAAAAATCATCTCTCTCTTTTCATGTTCTGTTTGCTTTTTAAAAAGTTTTACAAGTTCATCTGCAACATTTGTAGAAGCAAACTGCTCTTTACTGGATTCTAAATATATGAATAAAAAAAATAAAAAAAAGATTAAAGAGGAAACATTCAGGTATGTACAACTGGTCACCTGGTGATTTTGATAAAAATATTAGTCAATTGCATTCTATGTATAAAGTCACATACTAACAATCCTAGGATAAATGGGCATTTTATGGTGACGTAGAACACTTACAAGACCACTTTCATTCAGCCAGCTCTTGTTACCTGACAAGCATCAGCATGCTTCCTGTCCCTTTCTCCTTTACCTTATTCTATTTTTGGCTCAGGTTTTGGGTTTTCTTGTTAAAAAAAAAAAGACAAAAACAAACAAACTTCAAATTGGCCACAAATGGGACCAAAACAATCAGCATTTTTGATCAAGCTCTGATTGCCCAGATGCCATGCAGTTCTACACACCAGCGACCAAGTAATACCTGCTTGGTCATTGACTATTTTGCTAGTGTGGTGTAATCAGCTGATTGCTCCAATTTGCATTCCATAGGTTCTGAACAGCCATATCTGTGCATCTTGTGTAGCATATATTGTTTAACTAGACTAGGAAATATGGATAAATTTAAAGAACTCTTTACTGTGAGCTCTCCTTACTCAGTTATATCAGAAGTTATACATCATAAGCCCACTTTCAAATACATGAATAGGTGGTATGCAGTTATATTCCTGACTGTTGGGATCCCGGCAGTCTAAATCCTGACAGCTATTGAAATGTAGACGGTCAGAATCCCGACCACCAGCCAGGAACACCACTTGTGTGGTGGTCCACGCCACCACCAGAGCAGAGGGGGAATAGAACCTTCCTTCGCCACCGGGCCCGCAGCGTGCTCTTGAGGTCGGGATTCTGGTGTCGGTATTTTGACTGCCGGGATCCAGTCAGTTAGGAAATCATACTGATCTCAAATAGATGGCCCTTACATGGACTCTGGATATAAAGGACATCTAGTCCTACAGAGAGGCACAGTCTACTAGAGCACTCCATACTGCAAAATAGTAGAATATGGGTTACCATGTTATTCAAGTTATAGAGGAGAATGGAAGGGATATTCAGTAAATGATTCCTCTAAGAAAGCAGCATTTATTATTATTATTATTATTATTATGCATTTAGCATACTTACCAAGCTCTGCTAAATTTCCAAATGCAACAAGGCACATCTCTGTCAGCGCAGTGTTCTGAGAATGAACGCCTAGGAGCTTCACTAATGTAGGAATAACTCCAATATTTATGAGCTGAGCTTGCAGAGAATCTAGACAGAGAAAACCAGACAGTCTGACTTATAATAATTGCTTTCAAAGAACTGACAATACATTTATATAATGCATTAAAAACAGAGGACGCAATTCCAAGCAGGCTGGTGCCTATTGGTGCTGATTTAATAATAAGAAAAAATAAAATGGTTAAAAATTGAATACCATTTATATTTTAAGTAAACAATAGCATACCACACTCGACAATTGCGGCTAATTAGTTCGCCGGGGGCTATCCAATTACCCCTTATGCGGCGCGCTCCTACTCCTGATTCCGGCACTTATCAAGGATTATACTCCGCGTGCCGCAGCACTATTGCGTGTAATGGGATACCACCCTTAGACTGACCCAATGCATCTTAACACCAATGAGTATAGTCTATAAATAAAAGTTCCCTAAACAAGTAAATATAAAACAAGATTTATTCTTTTTAGAATGGATAAAAAATATATTGGGGATATTCAATTATTTGAAAAGTCACTAGGGTGTCCAATAGACAGGAAAAAAACAGACACCCAACTGACTCTTCAAAACATTTGAATTTCCCCCTATGTGTCTAATAGGAAAGAAACTAACAAAAAATGGGAAAGTATATATTAAAGACTTAGAACATGTGTCTTAACTTATTTAGAACCGCAATATAGTCTGTGAATCAGCACCACCCATTGATTAGACGTTAAGAAGTGCTTTCTATTACTGTTGTCTGTGACATTATATGCAGGTATGGGATCACTTCTATGGAAACTAGAGAAGTAAAAGTCATGACCAAACAGGATTTCCACCTGTAGCCTTTGCACTGCTATAGTAATTGGTAAGCAGTGAGATGGTTGATGCCGTGGAAGGAAAGATTGGACATTTTTTAATCAATTTCTTTTAGTATATTTTACGCTTTGATCTCCAAATTATGAAAAAAACAAATTATCTGGAAAACCATATGTTCATGCATTTCGGAGAAAATCTCATATCTGCATATCAATTGAGAAAACATGATGAATAGAGAAACAAGTTGTACACAATAGGTTTGCATAGACAGTCCTGTGTATAATAAATCACACGATAACTTATGAAAATTTTTAGACTAGACTAAAGAGTTTCAAGATCCAGCAGCAGCCAATCAAATGTAAACATATCCATAGAGATTTGCTTTTCCAATAAACAGTACAAACAAAATGGGAAATAGATTAGGACATGGTCAAACATATACACAATATTTTTTATAGAGCATGTCACATCAAACTTTAAAACAGATGGCATTTTAATTCAGTGATCATATAAATAAATGGAGGAGACCATATTGTGACCACCTTTGCATAACTCACCAGTGGATATCACATATTTGCAAACATAAAGCTAAGGAGATTAAAAATTGTGCAAAAAACTTAGATTCCGAAACAATGGGATAGATGTGTCACAAGAATGCTTAAATTACATAGTTATATAGTCAGTGAGGTTGAAAAGAGGCAAAATGCCCATCGGGTTCAACCTGTATTGTGTGTTAATCTGTTCATATTATAATGCGCCTGCTGGAGTAATGGTTTAGTATCAATTGACAGCTATGAATCTTACCACTCCCAGATAATTTAATGTCATATGTTAAATGCTATAGCCCTGGATACATTTTACCGTTAGAAATTTGTCCAATCCATTTTTAAATGCATTTACAGAGTCTGCCATTACCTTCTACGGCAGGGAGTTCCAAATCTTTATTGCTCTTACCGTGAAGAACCCTTTCCTACGTTGTGTACGGAATTTTCTCTCCTCTAGCCTCAGCAAGTGCCCACGCGTCCTATATAGAGTTCTTTTAATAAACAAATCCGCTGCTAGCTCCTTGTAATGACCCTTTACATATTTGAAGATATTAATAATGTCTCCTCTTAGTCGCCTCTTTTCTAGTGTATACATATTTAACCTAGTAAGCCTTTCCTCGTACTCCAGTGTCTCTAACCCTTTAATTAATTTAATAGCTCTTCTTTGAACTGTTTCTAGTTCTCGGATATCTTTTTTATAATACGGTGCCCAGAACGGAACACAATATTCCAGGTGCGGATGTACCAATGATTTGTACAGCGGCTGGATTACATCCTCGTCCCTTGTCTCAATGCTCCGTTTAATGCACGCTAGCACTTTACTTGCCTTCTTTGCTGCAATTTGACATTGTGTACTGTTATTAAGCCTATTATCTATGAGCACCCCCACATCTTTTTCCACCATAGTTACGCCTATATTTTCACCATCTAGAGTGTAGAATGCAACTGTGTTTTTTGTCCCAAAATGCATAACTTTGCATTTTTCTATATTGAACCTCATTCTCCATTTAGACGCCCAGGTTTGAAGTTTAAATAAGTAATTCTGTAGAGACTCCACATCGTCTTCTGAATTAATTACCTTACACAGTTTAGTATCATCCTGCAAAGATTGACACTGTGCTTTCCAGGCCTATTCCTAGATCATTAATAAATATAGTGAACAGCAGTGGGCCAAGAACGGACCCTTGCGGCATTCCGCTGACTACCTGTTCCCAGCTGGAAAGCATCCCATTGACCACTACTCGTTGTACTCTGCTATCCAGCCAATTACTTATCCATCTACAAATAGTATGTCCTAGGCCAAGTTTCTTTAATTTGTTGATCAGTCTCCTATGAGGCACTGTATCGAAGGATTTAGCAAAATCTAAATACACCACGTCCACTGCTTTTCCCTGATCAAGATTCTCGCTCACTTCCTCGAAGAAGCTAATTAAGTTGGTTTGACATGATCTGTCCCTTACAAATCCATGCTGACTTTTGCTAATAAACTTAGAAGCCTGTAGGAGCTCCTCTATGCTATCCCTCAAAATGCCTTCCAATATTTTACCCAGTATAGAAGTTAAACTGGTCTATAGTTTCCAGGATTATTTTTAGTTCCCTTATTAAATAAAGGCACTACCATGCGCCAATCCTTTGGTACCATGCCTGATCTAATTGAACCATGGGAAATCAAGTATAGGGGTTTTGCTAGCTGTGACCTAAGCTCCCTAATAACCCTCGGATGAAAACCGTCTGGGCCTAGTGATTTATTAATCTTTACCTTGCTTAGTCTCTCCAGGACTATTTCCCCATTTAAACAAGCATCAAGCCACGAGTCATTACCTTCCCTGTCGTTATGCACTACTGTCACCGGCTCATCCTCCCTGGTGAATAATGAGGAAAAACAGTTGTTCAAGATTTCATGTTAATTTGTTGTCATTTATCAAAGCTCCCAATTCATCTTTTAATGGGCCTACGTTCTCCTTCTTTAACCTTTTACTGTTTATATATTTATAAAACTTTTTAGGATTGGTTTTACTCTCTACAGCGATTTGCTTTTCGTTTACAATTTTAGCTGCTCTTATTACTTTTTTGCATTCCTTGTAATATCGGAATGAATCCTCCTCTCCATTAGATTTTAATTTTTTGAAAGCACGCCTCTTATTAATCATTGCTTCCTTGACCTCCTTATTAAGCCACATTGGTTTGTGCTTAGTACTCCTGCGTTTACTTCTCATGGGAATGAATTTGTGAATATTGCTTTCAAGCAACCATTTTAAAGCATCCCACATTTCCGATGTGTCCTTGCCTTGAAACAAAACTTCCCAGTCAAGTGAAAAGGGAAACTTACAGTATGATAGAAGTTATTCTGTAATTCACCTATCGCAACTGTTGAAGATCTGAATTTGTTACTTCATTTACTAATTTTATGTCATTTAAACAATTTGGTATTTTATAAATGGAATTCAATTCTTGCTGATGTGCCATCAAAAACCCATGGGGACGCTGCAACCTTGCAGACACCAGTATTGCCAATTTCCCATAACACACCACAAAGAGTGCAGGAAAATTGTCAATGTTGGGCTATTGTAATTCTCCTGGATGTGCGTAGCCTAACATCATGACCGCACATAGCAGAGAACTGAAATTTCCCCATTTGAGTACTTTTAGCAAAAGGCATTTTTGTAGGAGCTTAAAGAAGACCCATTACATACAGTGGAGGCCTCCGTATAATCAAGTAAAATACATGTAAATGTAGCCTATAAGTTCATTAATAACCATCACCTTGTTAATATATAGAACATTGTGCCTAAGTGTCTCTCATAGCAGTCAGTGCATTATACTAACTCAGTAATATCACAAGGGGCTGATTCAGAGTTGTGCACAGGTCCAAGCATACACAACGCACAGCAACTACTGACAATCCATAGTTACATGCATTTCAGCAGCAGTCCCACTTGCGACTGAGTTGGTGTACATTGGCTAACTTTACTGATCTGTGCAGTGCTGGACTGGGGCATGAAAGGCCCATGGGGGGGAATGCGGTGGTAGGGGCCCATGCTTAGAGGCTTGACTAACCGTTACTGAGTGCATAGTGGGGACCTCTTGAAAAATATACATAAATAGTAAATACTGCTAGAACGTGCATGATAATGCATCAGATTAATAACAGTAATGCACTGTTAAAATATACCATAGTCCTGTGCAGTATAATATTTCCCCAGTACCCCTGAGGAAAAGTCCAGCGGTGGATGTGTGCCGTGTGTGTAGACATGTACCGAGGTTTCCCCAGTACCCCTGTGGACCAGTCCGGCCCTGGATGTGTGCTGTGGGTATGTACATGTAATTGCTGGCTATTCAGAGGCAAGCGTAGGCAGAAGCCAATGGCCTTCAGGCCAGTCTCTTACACCAAGGATAGGGCTGGTGTAATTGTGTGCTTCTAGTAATAATTACTAAATTCACAAGCAGATGGAAATGCAGCCAATGCTAAAAAGTGATTATGCCATGGGACAGACTTGTGTTTGTAACTCTGAATAAGCCTAAATATGTACGAGTGTATATATAAAGTATATATACTGTACAAAAGTTTTAGGCAGGTGTGGAAAAAATGCTGCAGAGTAAGAATACTTAATAGTTTATTTTTATCAATTAACAAAATGCAAAGTGAATGAACAGAAGAGAAATCAATATTTGGTGTGACCACCCTTTACCTTCAAAACAGCACCAGTTCTTCTAGTTACATTTGCACAGTTTTGAAAAGGAACTCGGCAGGAAAGTTGTTCCAAACATCATGGAGAACTAACCACAGATCTTCTGTGGATGCTTGCTCAAATGTTTCTGTCTCTTCATGTAGATACTTATCCATCATGCAATACAATCAGGGAGGCATCCGATTGGCTCCAAATTTATTCTGCAGCAGGACGACGCCCCAAACATATAGCTAATGTCATTAAGAACTATCTTCATCGTAAAGAACAAGAAGTCCTGAAAGTGATGACATGGCCCCCACAAAGCCCTGATCTCCTCAACATCGAGTCTGTCTGAGATTACATGCAGAAACAGAAGGATTTGAGCAAACATACATCCACAGAATAATAATAATAATAATAATAATAATTTTATTGATATATCATACTTTTTCCAACAGGACTCAATGCGCTCCAACGGGACTCAAGATCTGTTGTTATGTTTGAAATAAGTGTACCTAGAAGAATTGATGCTACTTTGAAGGCATAGGGTGGTCACACCAAATATTGATTTGGTTTTCTCTCCTGCTTATTCACTTTGCATATTGTTAATTGATAAAAATAAACTATTATCACTTCTATTTTTTAAAAGCATACTTAGTTTGCAACATTTTTCCACACCTGCCTACAACTTTTGCACAGTATTGAATATCATAGAAACACACACATATATACATACAAATCTTTCTTTTTCTTACATTAACCAAGGATTTAAATTTTGAAAAAAAATACATTGTTCTCCAGTTAGGTAGGTAGGTAGGTAGGTAGGAAAGAAAGAAAGAAAGAAAGAAAGAAAGAAAGAAAGAAGGTTAAAAATGCAGAACACATTAATACAACATCTGGGAGGAATTATATTCTTCACAAACTAAACAATGGATTTGAGCTGAACATGAAATACAGAACATCAATTTAACAAACCTGAAAAATAAGTAAAACAGTGCATTTTCTGTTACCCTTGCATTTAATCAAATATCATTTTATTACTTCTTTATTATGTAGCAATATGTTGTCTTTGTACATTGTTAACCTTTTCCCTGCTGAGAGGATCACCACTAAGATGGAACTGCTGTGTGTTCAGAGGATTACCCCAGCACTACCATCAAACAAGTGTGTGGTGACATTGGAAGTAATGTGCTTGAGCTACTGTATGTTTTGTGTCAAGCAGTCTTTGTCAATTTACAGCTAGTTGTGTTCTGTTAGAATAACCATCTGTCACCCAAAATGGCATCTGATGCTGGACTGAAGAGGCAGAGTGCCTAATATTAAGCTACCTTAACACGTAGCACACTGTTCTCATATGAAAGACCATCTATGTGCCACTGTCAAAAAGACATGCCCACCTTTGTAAGTAAAATGTGTGTTGGGATTTGGAAATATGACATGCCCAGCGGATGTTGTCATGTGCCCCTAAGATACAGGATATGACACCACGAGGTAAACCTGTTTTTCACAGCAAAATTTTCTGCTTATTTTCAATATTTTTAGTAGTTACCTGGACAGACTTTACAAATTATAATGCTGTGGGGTCCACTTTAAGACGCATACACAAACATCTAACACACACACATACATATAGTAGACAAAGTGTGTGGGTGGCAACACTCTGGTAAATAACGACACAACATCTACTTGATATTTTTTTTAGTAACTTTTGAGACCGGCTTGTTGTATTGTTTTCATGTTTGACTGATGCAGGTGATACAATTTTAGCCATTTAACAAGGTATATAAAGAGACTGAGGTGGCCACTTGCTACATATACCAGCGAAACGCATTGAGCCTTACCACTTGGATCTCGACAGCATGCTGGCATTAATTGGAGTTTCTTCCTATGTTTTGGGACTTCACAGCATCACTTGGCCGAACGGATCCCCGCCACTCAGAGCAATCTTTCCAAGCTAAGGAATAAGGGGACTGCACCATCTGTTTCTGGCCTAACATCTTACCCACTGCATATTGGGACAATGCAAAGTGTATCGTCCGGTTACTATGATACAGGTTGAGTATCCCTTATCCCAAATGCTTGGGACCAGAGGTATTTTGGATATCGGATTTTTCCGTATTTTGGAATAATTGCATACCATAATGAGATATCATGGTGATGGGACCTAAATATAAGCACAGAATGCATTTATGTTACATATACACCGTATACACACAGCCTGAAAGTAATTTTAGACAACATTTTTTATAACTTTGTGCATTAAACAAAGTGTGTGTACATTCACACAATTCATTTATGTTTCATATACACCTTTTACACACAGCCTAAAGGTCATTTAATACAATATTTTTAATAACTTTGTGTATTAAATAAAGTTTGTGTACATTGAGCCATCAAAAAACAAAGATTTCACTATCTCAGTCTCACTCAAAAAAGTCCGTATTTCGGAATATTTGGATATGGGATACTCAACCTGTAATTGAATACAGAATTGATTATTGAATACCGAATTGAGTCCTAGCAGCCATAAATTATGGAGACTTGTGGCAATTAAGATATTCAAGCACAGATACTGTGGTCCATTTCTAACTTTTATTAATTATTGATTTAGATATATTGTGTGTAATTATAACAAATTTGTTAAAAAAAATTTCCACAAGTCGTTCTGTTTTATTCCTAAACAACCAGTGCTAGTATATCTATTTATTTATTTTTTGCTTAATCTAAAGGCCCGTACACACTGGTCGATATATCGGCCGTTCTCTTGAACGGCCGATATATCGCGGGACCGTCGGCCAATGTGTACAGCCGATACGTCTGTGAACTCCGTCGTTCACAGACGTATCGCTTCGGTCGCGCAACACAGCAACAGTCAATATATCTACCGATGTATTGGCGCGTCGCTGTGTGTGTACCGCCCGTACACATGCTGCGGCGGCCGGCGGTGATTGACAGCTGAATTGGGCGGGAGTGTGTACACGCCCGCCCAGTTCATGACGTCAGTCCCCGACGGATCGGGTAGTGTGTATGCACAGCACACTGCCCGATCCGTCCATAGATATATCTGCAGATCAATTGATCAGCAGATATATCTATTAGTGTGTACCCACCTTAAGAGAACTGACCTTCCCTACAATGGCTGCTGTTGAATGCGCACTTCATTACATATTGGGGGTAATTCCGAGTTGATCGCAGCATCAAATTTGTTAGCAGTTGGGTAAAACCATGTGCACTGCAGGGGGGGGGAGGATGTAACATGTGCAGATAGAGTTAGATTTGGGTGGGGTGAGTTCAAACTGAAATCTAAATTGCAGTGTAAAAATAAAGCAGACAGTATTTACCCTGCACAGAAACAATATAACCCACCCAGATCTAACTCTCTCTGCACATGTTATATCTGCCCCACCTGCAGTGCACATGGTTTTGCCCAACTGCTAACAAAGTTCCTGCTGCGATCAACTCAGAATTACACCCATTATTCACTTGTTAAAGACACATTGGCTGTTGTATAATCTACATTTCAATGGCAACACATTTTCAACAGGAACACGAACATGCAAACAGTTCTTACTGTCATAAAACACAGATATCCCACCACCACATGTGATTCCATCCTCCCTGCATCTCGCAGAAGTTGGCACCCGAAAATGATATTACCGCTAGTCGGTGCATTAGCACAGCACAGTTTGCAGATACAAAATGAAACAAGGCCCTGCTGGGTCACTAACAATGTAAACAGAGCGATTCATATAATATTCAATATAACAGCAAGAATCACCATTTTATATAATCACACCAAAATTTAAGCAGAACCTTGTTTGTATACAGCATATAATTTTTTTTTATAAACATCTGTAAGTTTCTACATATACTGTACAGATGTGTCCTCATAACTCTAGCCTCAATATGCCACACAGTGGGAGATGCCTGGCGTGAGTGAGCCAACAGGTCCTGTGCAACTCCGCTAATGTTAGGAGTCTTGTTTTGCCAAAAGTGCACCTTAGACGCAATGTAATGTGATTCAGACACACCAGAAGACTGTGCTGCTTAAATTGATATGTGACGCTTGTATATCTGTTTGTGACAGAGTCTGTATGAGAAGCACAAAAGGAAAAAAGCCACGTCCACTGCATTGTAGCTATTTCGGATGCAGATTCAGAGACCCAGTCATAGAAACAGATGCCCGACGCTAACAGAGTCTCACGGAAAATAACGTGCCAAGAGGGGCTGTTTGACAACTGCAGCAGAGATGTATGGGGATCCATCTGTATGCTGCTGGATAGAAACCATTGTGAGATATAGAGATAGATATATGGCCAGTATTATTGAGTATAAGTATTGGTCTGCACTTTATATGGTTAATTGAAATTTGATGACACTAATAGGTCAACAGTTAACTTTTATTGGTGTAATGCAGTGGTTACCAAACTTTATTGAATCACGGCACCCCATAGTAGCTCTTTTTTCACGGCTCCCGAAGGCCAAACGTTTCTTATTAAAAAAATCTGCAATAATTAGTGAACTTAAGTAATTGTGCTTAAATGTCATCCCTAGGATGTTATTTGGTGGTGGACAGGGCTGCGCTTCTGTTTGTCCACGTATTATATATTTGCCTATTACATGGACCATCAAAATTTTACTTGGCCCTGGACCCACCAACCTGTGACACTCCCGCAAGTGCCCCACGGCTCCCAGTTTGGAAATCACTGGTGTAATGTATAATAATTGTTTAACACACTTACTCTATATGTGTGTAATTTTTATAGGGTATCCGCTATATTAGGTAATGTTTTTGTAAGAACTACAAGTATGGGGTGTGATATACAGCACGATAAAGTCTAAATACTGTATTGAATGTTTAGTGAATTGTTCTGTGTATATTGTCAGAAACCCAGCAGGACCTTGTTGTTATGTTTTGAATATGCAATGGGTGGAATTCACAGACTAGTGATTACATCATTTATGGATGCCACTTGCCAAGAGGTGCAGGGAGGAAGGTGTCACACGTGATAGTGAAATAGTTACACAACTGTTGTTACTGAAATGTACATCAGACAGTAGACTTATTTTTAGTTATAGAGGCATTTATTTCTAGCCAGTTAGGCATGTGTCTTTTCCACTTTAGGAGTTTTTTACTCAGTAATACTTGATGATGTACTAGAATATTTAGTGTTATGTTCAATTACAGTCGAAACTGCCGTCTTGTCGGAAAGATGGCAATTTTCAAATATTTTAGGTCAGAAGGGATTCCGACCTATTCAAAATATCCCAATTTTTTCCGACAAGTCGGGCATTTCGACTTGTTGGAAAGCACGTGGATCGGCGTGCTTCTGTCGGAAATGGGGCCAAATCAGACAGGTTTCGGCCCCATTTCCGACAATCTCAATCCGACTTTAAAAAAAGTCAGATTGAGGAGATAAGACGGGGGAGTGGGGCGATGGGCTACAGGGGCAGCAGAGCACAGGTACCTCTATGACAGGCATCTACCTCCCCCCGGCCAGGCTCCATCCTCCGTCCCCCAGCGGCTCCCCGGCCGTCACTGGTCGTCCCCCTGCCAGGCTCCGTCTCCCGCAGTGGCACTGACAGCAGTAGCAGGACGGATAGCTCCAGATGTACCTTTCATGTGATGGCCAGAAAGTTCCATCGGCCAATAGTAATTTATCCCAAAAACTTTCTACTCTTCGTATTGTTTGCATATTTCGAACACTGAATTTTGTGAGGTGGTCAGGGCAGATTTCCTTTTCATAACTGTTCCATGCAGACAATTTTCTGCAATCCTATGCTATGTACTACTACTCTTGGTGTCAGTGAAATGTTTCTGCATAGATGAATTGCTTTGACTTCATTCAGTTGCACACTATTCCGAATGCTGTTTCAAGCAATTTCGAGGAAACCATGCATGTGTTGTGGGCTGCATATGCATTTGAAGCACTTCCAAGCAATTCTGGCTCATGCACATGCTGGACGCACAATTCATTTGCTGTGGGCATGTACACAGAGTTGCGTGTCATTCTGAGGTGTGTCAGATCTCCTGTACTAAGGCTGATGCAAATGTTGGCAGTTGCTCTCGGAAGTGGAGAGGTGGTAACGATGTGATCGCAGAGATACACCAGATTCCTTTGAATACTAGACAATGGGGTCATTCCGAGATGATCGTAGCTGTGCTAAATTTAGCACAGCTACGATCATCTTCCCAGACATGCAGGAGGGACGCCCAGCATGTCAGTCCAGCCCCCCCCCCCTTGCACAAGTACAAAAGCATCGCACAGCTGCAATGTTTTTGTACTTGAAGAGTAACTCCTGGTCAGCGCAGGTCCTGGAGTTACCCGTCGCTGCCCCGGGTCGCAACGGCTGCATGTGACGTCACGCAGCCGCTGCGGTGCGCCCCCCGCACGGTCCGGTCCAAGTTGGCATTATTTATGTTTTCCTATGCCTTGTAACAGATGCCAAAGGCTAAAAGGGTATTTAGTCTACTACAGGGGAAACTTTTACCCGCTTTAATGCAAGACTTTATGGTGCAATTAAATTATCTGCAAATCGGGCCTGTGCTGTTGGAATGGCATGGGAACGCTAGCAATGGCAGCAATATTGATCATTTAGCTTTTGCACATACCATGTTCACGGTTTATCTCCCAGATTCAGCAAATAATTAGTAACCGTGCATTAGGATGTGTTGAAATATGTACCGCACGTACAATCTGACCTAACTTTACCATGTAAAGGTGTCTCATCCATTACAACCCCTAAACACTAGCCCAATCCATGATCCATTAAGCCATATGCTATACACCCCCTAAAACAAACTTGCCTACATTTTTATGCCCGATTTCCTCCTTAGATTGTCAGGAAGTGGCAGGGAAGCGGCAGTGCAATTCCATACAAATACAATGCAAATACAGAAGGAGGCATCTGTAGGAGATAGAATCCTCCTGTATGCATCTGTGAAATCCATGATGCAGCATCAAATCACCATCACCAAAGCTTACTCAATCTAGCCACAGGATCTGGACAGCCAGGTCCAGGAAGTAACTTCAGCAGTATCCTGTGACGACCATTCAAATTAGTATAAAAAAAATAGGATTTTAGTACCTACCGGTAAATCCTTTTCTCCTAGTCCGTAGAGGATGCTGGGGACTCCAAAAGGACTATGGGGTATAGACGGATCCGCAGGAGCTTGGGCACACTATAAAGACTTAAACTGGCTCCTCCCTCTATGCCCCTCCCCCAGACCTCAGTTAGAAAACTGTGCCCAGGAGAGACGGACATTTCGAGGAAAGAATTTATAATTTAAACACAGTAAGTGTTATACCAGCTCACACCACGAACATACCGCAAGACATGGCCTTCAACAGAATACCAGCCCACGGTATGAAAAACATACAGCCATATGCTGAGAGAATATGTAACACAACCTGTGTGTCAACCCAACCAACAATAAGAAACCACATGCCAATAGCCTGACAGAGAAGAATCACCACAAAGCGCAACCAAAATCAATAACTGCAGACACAGTACGCACTGGGACGGGCGCCCAGCATCCTCTACGGACTAGGAGAAAAGGATTTACCGGTAGGTACTAAAATCCTATTTTCTCTTACGTCCTAGGGGATGCTGGGGACTCCAAAAAGGACCATGGGGTCTATACCAAAGCTCCAAAACGGGCGGGAGAGTGCGGACGACTCTTCAGCACCGAATGAGCAAACATGAGGTCCCCATCATCCAGGGTATCAAACCGGTAGAGCTTAGCAAAGGTGTTTGAAACCCGACCAAGTATCCGCTCGGCAAAGTTAACCCGCCGAGACACCTCGGGCATCCGCCCAAGAAGAACCCATCTTCTTAGTAGAATGGGTCTCCACCAACATCGGTAACGGCAAACCAGCCGTAGAACTAACACGCCGAATCGTATCATAGATCCAACGTGTAACAGACTGCAGAGACTCAGGCGCCCCAAGCACGCTGGGAGCATACTGACAACAGAGCCTCAGTTACCACAAATTGAGCCCAATTGTTGACATAAATCTTCAAAGCCCTGACTACATCTAGAGACTTTGACTCAGCCCATGCTGAAGTTACCACGGGCATCAACATAGGCAGACTTTTGATAAACCCCGAAACCTTTTCGGCAGAACTACTATCCGAGTTCTCCAATCTTTCCACTTGGAAGATCAAACAGGGACTGTTGTGAGACAAAGCCGCCTCGCAGTTTCCCCAAAGGCAAACGCATGACCACTCTCCAAGAGAGAAAATTTTAACACAACCTGTAATAAAAGGTTCCACTCAGTGAGACACAAGAAACGCATCACGGCAGCAAGATCCCACTGTGCCAATAGGGGCACAATGGAGGTGGGGCGTGCAGTATTCCTTCCACGAAAGTCTGAACTTCCGGAAAGGTGGGCAAAAATATTATTATTATTTTTTTTAAACTATAAGGCCAAACTGCCCTGAAAACCAAATACGGTAGTAAGGCTTCGCCGTTACTTCTTTCTAGTCTGATAGAATGTGAAAATGACCTCACTGGGAATACCCATTCAGACTAGGATATGGCGTTCAACCGCCACGCCGTCAAACACAGCCGCGGTAATTCCTGATACACACCCGGAGCTTGTTGTAACAGTACCCCCCGTAGAGGAAGATGCCAGTGATCTTATATGAACAAGGCTTGAAGAACTGTATACCCAGCTCTCCTTGGCTAGAACGGAACAATGAGGATCGCCGGAACCTCCATTCTTTTCTTACGTTTATCACCTTCAGCAGAGTGAAAACGGAGGAAACACATACCGACTGAAAACCCCCAAGGTGTCACAAGGTCATCCCCCGCTATAGCTTGAGTGATCCTTGACCTGGAATCCTATTCCTGAGGTCTCTCGTTGAGGAGAGACGGCAACATGCCCAATTGAGACATTCCACAAAGACTTGTCACTTCTGTGAAACTTCTCGATGACGACAATTTTCCCCCCCGAATGGAGAGCGCGTATGTAGAGGAACCTATTTCACCTTTGTTTACGTCCAGAACAAAGACTGCTAATATAACGTTTACCAGTCTTTCCACTCGACGGCAAACAATTTCAGCTTCTGCCATTGCCGCTTTGTTCCTTGTTCCGCACTAGCGACGTACTTACTCCGCTGCTGTCAAGTCGTTCGACAGAATTAACACCGGCAGATCGCAAAGAATATGGTCGCTGAAAAACCGCTCTTAATTCAAGTAAGCTTAATGTAGACAAGCCTCGCAGCTTGACCTTTTTCCTCTGTAAATACTTCCCATGTAAAGGACTGCCCACCAGCCTCGGAGATCTGCATACATGGACACCAGGATCTAATCCTGGATCCCGAACCTTCGTCCCTCTAGGAGATTAGAACTGAGCAGACACCACAGGAGTGATATCCTAGCCATTAGAACAATATTCCGGTGTCTGCGGCGGTGAGACCCAGACCACATTCCCAACAGGTCCAATGAAAACCACTCTGGCATTCAACCTGCTCACCGGAAAAAAAAAGGCCTCTGAGGCCGCACCCAACTTCTTTATCAACGTAACATATTGATGAAGTGGCACTACAAATCTGATTCGACTCAGGATCCTCAGACCTTTTTTCCACAGGAAAACACAGAACTCCAACCGTGCAGTATCTACCCTGATACCATCTCAGACATCTGCGCCGTTGGGAACAACAGCTCATCCCTGTGTTGAAAACAGGCAGAGAGAAACAATGATTTGCACTACATGTTTCGTGACCTCGCCCCACTCAGGCGAACATCTCAGTATAGAAAAACAATGGCTCCTACTATTGAAAGAAAACCATCATACTACCATCACTCGCGTGAAATGGCCAAGACAATCCTGGCTATACCTCCAGTAAATCTGAATGCGTAGAACAACGCATGTAAAAACTTTTTTATAACCGGGACAAGAGGACAAGGCCCTGAACCTGACGCACCTCTGGTACGGCGTTGTGTACTACCTCCCCTTCCATAGGGGAGACGGCCAAATCCCTTAGAAAACCAGTGAGGGGAAACATCTGTACTCCAGAATGTCCCCCTGTGGATTCTATAAGTAATACACCAGTCCTAGGCTATTCGTGGACTAACTGAAAGTAGTAACCGAGTCCTCACCGGAGCAGGGTCCCTCCACATAGACTCTGCGACATGTGGTGTATGTGGCAGACATAGAAACGACATCCTCCTCCACGAACCTAACCAGGCTGCAGAACTCTTACCTTTTCACCTTTCACAGGCTGTACAGAAAGGGTAAAAAAACAAAAAAAACTGTATTTTAACCGATTAAAAAGACTGCATCCCTCAAAGTTATGCGTCACTAACTATTGCCAGGGAATCTAACTCCCGAAGTTAGACTTACCAGGAATATCCACCGAGATTGGCTGAATGGATGCACCCCTCCCCCCCAAATCAGCGGTACACCATCCCAGAGAAAAACTCCAGTAACTCACGGAGTCAGCCTCAGCACTCCCCCGGCCACACTACCTGTATACAGACGACAGCCTGCCGCAAATTTATAGAGAGGATCCAACATAAGGAACCACCTTCCTCTCTTTAGGTTAAATCTATTTAATGACCTACCGAACACAAACACTCCCTCATGTGTCCACAATGCAAAAAGGCCCACAGTATAGAAAATAATCATATCACTTAGCTTTCCTGTATACGATCCATTGAGACAGGGCCCCGTGTCGACCAGTCGTTGACTTTCACAATATTCCATCCGTGGCGGAAAAAGAATAACCCTTCGGACTTCTGGAGAGGGTGTGAGTCACAGCCGACCTAGAGCTTTATCAACAGAGCGATCAGCACCTGAGAAGGAATACTATTACACCAGTATTCATCAGAAACATCATATGAATATACATATTGCAATACACGTATAGCCACATATCCTAAATATATATATATATATATATATATATATATATATATATATATATATATATATATATATATGTACCAGGAGATTGAAGCTGCACTCACAGACTTATAAACACCAATTAGATCCCCGGCGAAGACAAAGAGTCAGACAACCAGGGTACCATTCCGACGTTTCATGTCCATTTATGACATTTTTTCAAGGATGAACAAATATACAATGAATAAACTTAAATAGACACTCACCCAGACATGTGTGCTCGTTCCCGTCCCGCTCCGTGATGCGGCGCCGTGACGTCACTCTCACGCGACTTGCGATGACGCGCCGGTCCCCGCCCACGGAAGCGTGCGGCTGCAGTGTACCCATCACCATGGAAATATGTGAAACAAAAACATAACAGGACAAATCCTTTAGCTGCAGGCCAATCTGAGGGGCATAATCATAATAAACACAATAACTATATCATTAAGAAAGAAAGTTAACTACTGGTGAACTAATATACACTTGTTAGTAGTTAAATAAAACAGTTAAATGAGCAATGTTCATTAAGCCCCAACGGATGGAGAGTTTGCAGTTTATCAATCCACATAGCCTCTTTTTGAAGTAGCAAGCGTCCCCTATCTCCCCCCCGGCTGTTAAGGGGTACATGGTCAATCATCTTGTATTTCAAACTTGCCAGGTTATGCCTAAAGTTCTTAAAATGCCGAGCCACCGGTTGTTCCTGGTCGGTCCCTTCCAGCGCTTGTCTAATTGACATACGGTGCATGGCCATGCGCTCTTTAAATTGTCTGACAGTTTTGCCAATGTATAAAAGCCCACAAGGGCATTTGATGTAGTAAATGACGAATTTAGATGAGCATGTTAGGGTGTATCTGATCTGGAAAATCTTCCCGGATCTCGGATGTGAGAAAGTGTCCCCAGTGTCCAGGTAATTGCATGTGGTGCAGCCTAAACAACGAAAGTTGCCAGGTTTTCTGGCAAGAAAGTTTCCCGATGGGGTGATTTTTAATTTGGAAACATCGTTGTGCACCACATAATTTTTAATATTCTTACCCCTGCGTTGTCCAATAATGAGACGTTTCTGGAAGAGGGCAGGGAGCTCCTGTTCAGTATTGACTAGAGGCCACAGCCTCTTGGTAGCTGTATTGATTGTTCCACTTGCCGTGGAAAAGTCAGTCACCCAAATAATGGATTCCTGTTGATTGGATGAAGTTTTGGTTTCCAGGGCTTTGGCTCTTGGGGTTGACATCACTTTCAACATAGATTTTTTTAGAGAAAGAGGATTGTATCCTCTGGCAATGAATTTGTTCATCATCAGATTCAGTTGTGTCTTAAGGTCCTGATTGTCACTACATATTCTGAGAGCCCTCATGAATTGTGAAAAAGGCAGACCATGTTTTAACGAATGTGGATGGTGGCTTTCTGCTCTCAGTAAGGTGTTACGGTCCGTATTTTTGTGATGAACAGTGGTGTGAAATTGACCATCTTTGATAGAGATGAGGACGTCCAAAAAATTAATGGCATGATTACTGATGTTGTGAGTAAACTTGATGTTAACGTCAGCCAAATTGATACCTTGCATCATGGACAAAAATTGTTCTTTGTTTCCCGTCCAGAGTACAAATATATCATCTATATACCGATGATAGCTGTGAATAAATTGCCCGATGTTAGGGTCAGCAAAAAATAAATCTTGTTCTAAAGAGAACATAAAAGCATTCGCGTAGCTTGGGGCCACGCAAGACCCCATAGCACAGCCCAGTCTTTGTATGAAGTACTTGCCGTCATATTGAAAATAATTTCTTGTCAGTGTTAATTCTAGAAGACTCATGAAAAAATCCAAATCCGGACCTTGGTAGAATGGGTTATTAGTGAGGAGTCTCCTCATTGCGGCCAGCCCCCTGCTGTGTGGAATGCTCGTGTAGAGACTCACTACATCGATGGTAGCCATCCACCAATGTGATTCCACCTTGGAAATATTGAGCATTTTGAGGATGAAGGCCGTCGTATCTTTAAGAAATGTTTTTTCATTCTGGATGACCGGTTGTAAGTAGAAGTCCAAAAATTTGGAGATCCCATAATACAGGGACTCTCGGGCGGAGATGATCGGCCGACCTGGGGGGTTATGAGCGTCCTTGTGGACCTTAGGTATGGTATAAATTAGAGGAATCTTGGGGTATTCGGTTGTAAGTGAATCACTCACTTTTTGTGAAATAATGTTATTATGGACAGCTGCAGCAAGAAGAGTGTCCAATTCCTTTTTGAAAAGGGGAGTAGGATCCTGGTCCAGGCGACCGTATACATTGAGGTCACTTAGTTGTCCTTCAATTTCAGCTTTATACTGTGTAAGGTCCTGTATGATGATGCCCCCACCCTTGTCAGCGGGGCGTATGACGATGTCCGTATAGGTGCTCAGGTTCTGTAGAGCAATCTGCTCCCCTTTAGTAAGATTACTGCATATAGGGGTTTTCACCTCGGAACTTTTCTCTATCACCTTACTCATTTGAGAAGTAAAACATTTAATAGCTGGATTGTTGGACATAGGATCAAAGGTAGATGTTTTCTTGATAATTGGTTTACCAATGGCTTGCATGTTATTATCCCCAAAGAATTCTTTGAGTCTGAGCTGTCTATTCAGGCAATATAAATCCACTTTATTTTTAAAAGGGTTAGGTCTGTTGGTAGGCACAAAAGACAAGCCTTTTTGAAGTACAGCTAATTCATCAGTGGTAAGTTCTCTAGATGATAGATTGAAGACTACGTTTTCTTCTTGTACTTGCGCTTTCCTTTTTCTTGCCCACTCGCCTCCGCGTCTGGTCCGAGATCTTCTACCGAGCCTGCCTTTGCTCGGGTGGTCACCCCTAAAGGGAGTTTCTTTGCCTGTGTTTTAGTGCGAGTCCCGGAGGTCTCTCCCTCGCTTGTCGACGTGGCTCCTCCACTAGAGTTGTCGGTGTCAAAACGATTAGGTTTCCTGTATCTCTGCGGGTTCCTTCTATTGGTTTGTGGATAATGAGGTTTCTGGTTTACCCATGAATATACGCGATGTTCTTCATAATCTTTCTCCACCGTCATGGGTAAACCAGAAACCTCATTATCCACAAACCAATAGAAGGAACCCGCAGAGATACAGGAAACCTAATCGTTTTGACACCGACAACTCTAGTGGAGGAGCCACGTCGACAAGCGAGGGAGAGACCTCCGGGACTCGCACTAAAACACAGGCAAAGAAACTCCCTTTAGGGGTGACCACCCGAGCAAAGGCAGGCTCGGTAGAAGATCTCGGACCAGACGCGGAGGCGAGTGGGCAAGAAAAAGGAAAGCGCAAGTACAAGAAGAAAACGTAGTCTTCAATCTATCATCTAGAGAACTTACCACTGATGAATTAGCTGTACTTCAAAAAGGCTTGTCTTTTGTGCCTACCAACAGACCTAACCCTTTTAAAAATAAAGTGGATTTATATTGCCTGAATAGACAGCTCAGACTCAAAGAATTCTTTGGGGATAATAACATGCAAGCCATTGGTAAACCAATTATCAAGAAAACATCTACCTTTGATCCTATGTCCAACAATCCAGCTATTAAATGTTTTACTTCTCAAATGAGTAAGGTGATAGAGAAAAGTTCCGAGGTGAAAACCCCTATATGCAGTAATCTTACTAAAGGGGAGCAGATTGCTCTACAGAACCTGAGCACCTATACGGACATCGTCATACGCCCCGCTGACAAGGGTGGGGGCATCATCATACAGGACCTTACACAGTATAAAGCTGAAATTGAAGGACAACTAAGTGACCTCAATGTATACGGTCGCCTGGACCAGGATCCTACTCCCCTTTTCAAAAAGGAATTGGACACTCTTCTTGCTGCAGCTGTCCATAATAACATTATTTCACAAAAAGTGAGTGATTCACTTACAACCGAATACCCCAAGATTCCTCTAATTTATACCATACCTAAGGTCCACAAGGACGCTCATAACCCCCCAGGTCGGCCGATCATCTCCGCCCGAGAGTCCCTGTATTATGGGATCTCCAAATTTTTGGACTTCTACTTACAACCGGTCATCCAGAATGAAAAAACATTTCTTAAAGATACGACGGCCTTCATCCTCAAAATGCTCAATATTTCCAAGGTGGAATCACATTGGTGGATGGCTACCATCGATGTAGTGAGTCTCTACACGAGCATTCCACACAGCAGGGGGCTGGCCGCAATGAGGAGACTCCTCACTAATAACCCATTCTACCAAGGTCCGGATTTGGATTTTTTCATGAGTCTTCTAGAATTAACACTGACAAGAAATTATTTTCAATATGACGGCAAGTACTTCATACAAAGACTGGGCTGTGCTATGGGGTCTTGCGTGGCCCCAAGCTACGCGAATGCTTTTATGTTCTCTTTAGAACAAGATTTATTTTTTGCTGACCCTAACATCGGGCAATTTATTCACAGCTATCATCGGTATATAGATGATATATTTGTACTCTGGACGGGAAACAAAGAACAATTTTTGTCCATGATGCAAGGTATCAATTTGGCTGACGTTAACATCAAGTTTACTCACAACATCAGTAATCATGCCATTAATTTTTTGGACGTCCTCATCTCTATCAAAGATGGTCAATTTCACACCACTGTTCATCACAAAAATACGGACCGTAACACCTTACTGAGAGCAGAAAGCCACCATCCACATTCGTTAAAACATGGTCTGCCTTTTTCACAATTCATGAGGGCTCTCAGAATATGTAGTGACAATCAGGACCTTAAGACACAACTGAATCTGATGATGAACAAATTCATTGCCAGAGGATACAATCCTCTTTCTCTAAAAAAATCTATGTTGAAAGTGATGTCAACCCCAAGAGCCAAAGCCCTGGAAACCAAAACTTCATCCAATCAACAGGAATCCATTATTTGGGTGACTGACTTTTCCACGGCAAGTGGAACAATCAATACAGCTACCAAGAGGCTGTGGCCTCTAGTCAATACTGAACAGGAGCTCCCTGCCCTCTTCCAGAAACGTCTCATTATTGGACAACGCAGGGGTAAGAATATTAAAAATTATGTGGTGCACAACGATGTTTCCAAATTAAAAATCACCCCATCGGGAAACTTTCTTGCCAGAAAACCTGGCAACTTTCGTTGTTTAGGCTGCACCACATGCAATTACCTGGACACTGGGGACACTTTCTCACATCCGAGATCCGGGAAGATTTTCCAGATCAGATACACCCTAACATGCTCATCTAAATTCGTCATTTACTACATCAAATGCCCTTGTGGGCTTTTATACATTGGCAAAACTGTCAGACAATTTAAAGAGCGCATGGCCATGCACCGTATGTCAATTAGACAAGCGCTGGAAGGGACCGACCAGGAACAACCGGTGGCTCGGCATTTTAAGAACTTTAGGCATAACCTGGCAAGTTTGAAATACAAGATGATTGACCATGTACCCCTTAACAGCCGGGGGGGAGATAGGGGACGCTTGCTACTTCAAAAAGAGGCTATGTGGATTGATAAACTGCAAACTCTCCATCCGTTGGGGCTTAATGAACATTGCTCATTTAACTGTTTTATTTAACTACTAACAAGTGTATATTAGTTCACCAGTAGTTAACTTTCTTTCTTAATGATATAGTTATTGTGTTTATTATGATTATGCCCCTCAGATTGGCCTGCAGCTAAAGGATTTGTCCTGTTATGTTTTTGTTTCACATATTTCCATGGTGATGGGTACACTGCAGCCGCACGCTTCCGTGGGCGGGGACCGGCGCGTCATCGCAAGTCGCGTGAGAGTGACGTCACGGCGCCGCATCACGGAGCGGGACGGGAACGAGCACACATGTCTGGGTGAGTGTCTATTTAAGTTTATTCATTGTATATTTGTTCATCCTTGAAAAAATGTCATAAATGGACATGAAACGTCGGAATGGTACCCTGGTTGTCTGACTCTTTGTCTTCGCCGGGGATCTAATTGGTGTTTATAAGTCTGTGAGTGCAGCTTCAATCTCCTGGTACATGCAAATCCACAGAACTGCACCACAGCAGCTGGTAAATATTGTTGGAGTGCCGGACATTCGTTTAGTCTATATATATATATATATATATATATATATATATATATATATATGTATGTAATATACATATAGTCGGATTGCCCCGAGTCTTCTGGTCCCCAGTGACATTAATGTGTTCTAAACGTGTATGACCATGTACTGAAAAGCCACAGTTGTGGATCTACCAGGAAACTTAGTCGACAGAAAACCCCAGTATTCGTCGACAGCAGGGATTAGTAACCAGGGAAAATTACCGTCTTGCGACGCCAAGAGGTCAGAGGGAAGTAACGTACAACTTTATATACACAGGTATAAGTCATATACAGCATGTGCAGTTACCCCCGGTGACCGTTGGTGCCGACAGGGTCACCCACATACCATTGTGTCCCCCATAAATATAAACTTATTTGTAGCAAGTACCCACGTGCGTCGGCGATGCCGACAGTGAACCCATATGTGTTTATAAGTGAACACTCACGCCTGTCGACACAAGTGTACTAAACTGGGTATTTTTGACAGGGAGCACACAAAAACTACCCACAAGAATGATTGCATGTCCAATCCTAACTCAACTACTGTTATATATGTGTATATAACACTAAAACACAGTGCCCCCCCTTGTTTGTGCAATACATACATCTTGGCAGGGACAGGGAAAAAATGGCGCTGACCCTGTTTGTGTGAGGGCTAAGCCCCGCCCCCCTCGACGCGCTATAGCTCCTTATATTACAGATATACAGGTCTGGCACCGTATATAGTGTAAACACACTATATCATATGAAACTAATGCTGCTCAGGGCGCCCCAGCAAGCCCTTCAGCATGTGGGTGCACCGGCGCGCAGCGCGCCCGCAGGTAGCAAATGGCGGGGGTAACGGCCGCGGCGTCCGGGGATCGTTTGTACCTCTTCTCCCCGCTCCGTAACTGCCGCGCTCAGGGCGCTCCCCCCCAGCGTCCCGCACCCTTGGAAGCCAGCGGCGCGGAGGAAATGGCGCGTAGCGCGCTATAAGCCGCCGGCGAGGTCCGGGGCACACGGAGCAACGGCCCCTCAACTACCATACAGCGCTAATAAAAACCTGTACCTTGCTGCCCAGGGTGCTCCCCCCCCAGCGCCCTGCACCCGTGGAAGCCGGCGGCGGGGGTTCAAAGGAGCGCAGCGCGCTGTTGCTGGCGGGGGTATGAGACACGGTGCCAAGGCACCAAAAACTTTCACTGCCAGCCCTTTTCCAGAAAACAGTAACTTGCTGCCCAGGGCGCCCCCCCAGCGCCCTGCACCCAGTGAGTGCGTTGGTGTGTGGGAGCATGGAGCGCAGCGCGACCGCTGTACCTCCGTTACTGAAGTCTTCTGCCGTCTGAAGTCTTCTGTTCTTCACATACTCACCCGGCTTCTTTCTTCTGGCTTCTGTGAGGGGGGTGACGGCGCGGCTCCGGGAACAAGCAGCTAGGTGCACCAAGTGATCGAACCCTCTGGAGCTAATGGTGTCCAGTAGCCGAGAAGCAGAGCCTTTGAACTAAGAAGAAGTAGGTCCTGCTTCTCTCCCCTCACTCCCACGCTGCAGGAAGCCTGTAGCCAGCAGGTCTACCTGAAAATAAAAAACCTAACAAAGTCTTTCAGAGAAACTCAGTAGAGCTACCCTAGTGTGTGCCATTCACTACTGGGCACAAAGTCTAACTGAGGGCTGGGGGAGGGGCATAGAGGGAGGAGCCAGTTCACACCCAGTTTAAGTCTTTATAGTGTGCCCAAGCTCCTGCGGATCCGTCTATACCCCACGGTCCTTTTGGAGTCCCCAGCATCCTCTAGGACGTAAGAGAAATGTTTTTTGATCATAGCTGAACATGGAATCTACTGTGCAGCCATATGCAGTTAGCTGTGTTTCAGTGAACATATGGTTAAGTGGAATTCACAACTATCTCTCCCCAGGGCATGCTAGCCTTCAGCTCATCTCTTCAGCCTGTTTCTATGCACTGACACACTTCAATCTTCTTTAAAAACATGCTCACCTCACCAACCCTAACAAAATCATTTCTCAACCCAGACTCTCCCTATCCAACTATATACTCCGTTCTCTTCTATCCGTTTCCCTTAATTTACATATAAAATCTTATCTTTAAATACTTTCCTTTACAACCTCTTAGATATATTTCTGCCTAATTTATGATGGCTCTCTCTCCCTTTAGCCTTTCTAATTACTTATCCTACTCATGCCCATACTACTTATATAGGAACAGTCTTACTACTTTCCAATCTCCACTCTGAGTCTAGGGTTACCACCTGACTGGGATTCCTCTGGGAATGGCAAAGGTCTGTCTGGAGGCTCTCTCAAAGACGTGTGGCATCTGTAATTGTCAGGCTTCTGCCAGACTACATCATGCCGCTCTATGAAGGTCTCTGAGGCATATAAAGGTCCCTGAAAGGCTCTGAATAGGTATATAAAGGGGCATGAGGGGGGGCTCTGAAACTAATAGAGAGTCCCATCATGCCCTTTATACGAGTGGTTTGAAAATGGCCTGAAAAGCGGACAAATAATAAGGTTGGCCTCGCCCTCTGTCCAGGAATTTGTCATTGAAAAGGAGGTGACCCTATCCAAGCAACACTTGCTCCTTTTGTTCTGCCATGAGCAGGGTCCTCTCTAACCTTTGTTTCCATGTAGCCATTTAGTCTACCTATAGCCATGTTTTATATATTATCTGCTTTCCCCACTGTCCAGTGTTTATTGTGCCCTAAAAATCAATGACAATAATAGAATAATAACATATCAAGGCCATGTTGCACAAGCAGGATCTTTGACAAATAATGCCCGAAGATGCTACAAATATCCTCAAACCATCTAGTATTCCATGCATACACATCGCACACATACACCTTATCAGACAATATAACTTCTCAGACACTTACTTATGGCCCTGCTTTACCATCATGTGTAATAAATGGGTCAGTACACAGATGTTGGTAGGTGTGTCTGCACTGCTGATTTCATGTTTGTTTATGTGTGTACACGTCTCTATATCCCGGCTAACATATCATTTATACTTTATTCTTTAATAAACCTAACTAAACTAGTTAGAAAACGTTGTATAGTTTGCAGCGCTGTGAAGAAAAAGCTGCTCAGGTTGTTTGTGGGTAAATTGTTGGTGTTTTTCTTAAACCGAGCGCTTATGTGTGCTAATACGTAGTGTTCTGTAAGAGTACTAAATGAAAATGAAAAATAAATAAATAAAAATAATGAATAAAGCAATACAAATAAAAATTGAATAAAATAAAATAGAAATGAAAATAAAATAAATAATATGTAAATGGGGGGGAGGGGGGAGGATAAGGGTAAAGTGCAATGTTTACAGCTCCTTTGTTGATAATTTGTTTGGAGCTGGCTTCTCCTGCGTGTTGGGCCGTAGCTGCCTCCCCAAGTCGTCCTCCCGCTGGCCGCACTGTAGCCGCTACTCTGTCCGATCAGCCGTGACCGGAAGTTCGGGTCTTCACTTCCGGTAGTACGAATGCTGACGGCGGCGGTGTTAGTGTCCTCCGGTGATGATCTCCAGGGGCTCTCTGTCACGGCGGATCGGACAGAGTAGCGGCTACAGTTCGGCCAGCGGGAGGACGACTTGGGGAGGCAGCTACGGCCCAACACGCAGGAGAAGCCAGCCTGCCCATCAGCACAATATCACGGCCATCAATACCAGAACCTCCGGTCACGCCCGTATCAGAAGAATAGGGTAAGTCAGGGATAGTTATACCCCAAGAGACTGTGCCCCTCTGAATAAGTGTCCAAAAGCTCCAAACAAATCATCAACAAAGGAGCTGTAAACATTGCACTTTACCCTTACCCTCCCCCTCACATTTACATATTTATTTTATTTTAATTTCTATTTTATTTTGTTAAATTTTAATTTTTTTATTTTTATTGCTTTATTCATTATTTTTATTTTTATTTATTTATTTTTCATTTAGTACTCTTACAGAACACTACGTATTAGCACACATAAGCGCTCGGTTTAAGAAAAACTTTAACTAAACTAGTTAACTAGAACAACACAAATATACATTAATTTGAATGTGTTCTATTTTACACATGAAATTACAGGAAATAGGGCACTTTACTGAATTGAGAATTTTATTGATTTCAAAACCTTATTAACGTAACATGCTGCATTTGTATTGTATTATAAAAATAAGTAAACTTTGTGTTCTGCATTATGATAAAAGGCAATATGAAGTAACAAACCACTGCTGATGCAATAATGTAGTCTTTCTCAAACTCAGTCCCCAGGACCCCTAACAGTTCATGTTTTACAGACCACCTATGGATTTTTGGCGGAAGTTGTGTGTGGGGGTAAGGGACAGGTTCAGATAAAACAATGCTGTCAAGAGGGCCCTGGACAGCTGAGTAAGCAGAACAGTGCTCCTTGTCGCAGTACCCTTTGCGGCGGCACGCCCATTAGTATCCATGCAGAACATGTCGTGCGGAGCGTGGCTACATCCCCACAATAGACGCCACTCGAGCACCGGGGTCCATCTGAGGTAAACTGTGACAGAGGGTAATGACTACGCCTGTGAAACAGCTAGGGGGGCTGGAAAAATGTGAACTACAGGGGTTTCTGAAGACAGTGGGCAAGAAACACTGCATTAATCGGATGCAGCACGTTAACAACTTGATAGCATACAACTAAGCAGCCAATACTAGGTCATGCGCTTTAATGCAGAACAGTAAGCCAACAGAAAGAATATAAACATTCCCTTTAATAACCAACGGTAGCTCTAAACAATACCAAAGTGATTGTGAATGTCATTTCATTACATATACAAGTACATATAGTTTAGCAATAGAAAAATTATAAGTTTGTAATCTTACTATGCATATAACCTAAATGCACGTATACTCCACCTACAGGGAAAAAGAAAGGAGGTTTGTCATTGGGTAAGTGAACAACTGAGTAGAGAGGAAAAATAGATTAAAAAACCATAGGAAATTCCCTACAGAACAGCAGGGTCTGGAACAGATTGCTTCTGAGATCTAGAGCACATCCATCTGGTAGAGACTTGAATTAAAAGCATAGTAGAGATTGATTTATTTAGCAGTTAACACTTCATATTTCTTTTCGATATTTGACATCAGTTTCAAGACTTTAAAGGAAATCAAAATAGGTTTTGAAAAAACAATTCTATTTCTTTTGTAAACCCAATTCATCAGGGTACTGCAAAAATGCCCTCAAATAATGCACAGAGTGCATTTATAGTGAAGTAACAATCTACTGTATATAATGGAGAGCAAATTTTAATAGTGCAGATATTTTCTACACGACCTCATTGGCCAAGCTGCCTTTATAGTGTGTGGATCTGGATAATGCAGATAGTTTACCATTCTCATTGCTATAGTTCATCAGCATGCCACAAAAGACAGTCATGAGCTTCTCATTTGCTGGATCTGTTAAAGTGCATATTGACCGTAAATGGTCAACTACAATTTGTGCACCACCCGCTTGGTCAACTGCACGCCTGCCCTCATCTGGAAACAAACAAAAAGGCACATTAAAATAATCGCAGGCATTCCATTAGCAGCCTCACTCAACAACACATATTATACAATATATCAGGAGCATATCTAATTACTGTTGGTCTCCAGACAGAAAACCACTATTTGCTAAATAGTGGTGCTGGCATGTTAAAATGTATAGTATTCAATTCTATTGATCAGACACAGATCTACACAGAAAGGGCACATTATATGCTGAAAACACTATCTATAAAAAAGTTTCTATTTTTTTAAATTTATTTTTTAAAGCTCATGCCTTGTAAAATAAAAAAATAAAAAGACACGTATGTAGACATTTACAAATAAGACACAGGATAAAAAAAAAATGCATACATTTAACAATGATAACATGGAAAGAAAGAAAATAAGTTTCGATAACTACAATAGAAAAAAAATAAATAAATAAAAAATGGTTACCAAAAGGACATATAAAAGTCAATGAAATGCTATTTTTAAAAAAAATGCTATCCTTGTGATTTTCTTTTAAGAAGTACCAGGTTATCAGATTACTTTCTATCTAGCTCAGAGAAGACTCATCTCTATTTGTAAGCACCGACTACCATAACCGTAAAATCTGGCACTAGTATAAAAATAAAACTCATGTACTGTAAGGACCCACTTCATATACACTTTACGCTGGAGTTGCATATGTTCTGGAGCATTAGCCGTGTGAAAAGTCACTAACGGACTTTCAACTCTGCATAGGCATCAGAAAGTTCATGACATTGCTAAAAGGATCAAGGACAAATAAGCCAGAAAACTGGATACCGGATGCAGCGCTTAATGGGCGTGTTGTTAGCATTTTTGGGGCAGCTGCGTGTTGTCACACACAGATGCTCTGAACTAAACAATGGCGGCGGGTCTCCTGCACGGGATCGCAATTTCAGCGTGATCGCAGTGGGTGGGTGGTGGGCTACATACTGGGCAGACTTGCCCTGTGATGAGCTGCCCCCAGCATGCTAAAAAGAAGAATTTGCAATCCTTACTGAATAACCCCCCACATCAGCTGATTCAGCAGCAATGTCTGTCAACTCTATTTTTAATTTCTTAAATTATCTATTTTTCTGATAAAATCTATACTTTTCTGGTTACTCCACCACAAAGAACTAATCCACAGAGACAAATTCTAGCCGACTGCCAACACTGAGATCGTATTTCTGGCATTTTAGCGGATTCTGGGGCACAAAAACAGCCCTCCATCTGCCAATGGCAAATCCACCATTTTCAACAAGGTAACCTCTCCCAACCTGCCCACCATACAGTCATTAAAGGGATTTAGCGATCTCCAGACTGTGTACCCAATAATTTATCCAAAAAGGTCACACGGTGCACTCTCACTCCCTTATGTGACCCTGTAGTGGTCATTGTGCCTGATCTATGCCCTCAGCAAACAAGGTAAATCACCATTCATAGTGAGGTCCTGACTATAATGTCATCACCTGCACAAAAAGGCACTTATTAAACCTAACATAACAAGTTGCTCCTCTCACAGCCCACCTTCTACAATCCATAACCTCATCTGAAAGGCCTCATTTACCCAGTGGCCTATTCCAATTCACATATCGGAAGGGCGATACTGTCATGGCTGACTGCTGAACAGACTTTGGTGACTACCCATCAAACTGGAAAAAGCCCTTGTGGTCATTGAATTTAATCAAACATTTTCGTGTTGGCGTGACAAAATCTTATATTCTAAGGTGCTGAAGCATTCGTCTGCCAAATACGTCAAGAGATGACACTAGCAACAGAATCAATAGGAGAAATTGGTTGACAAAAGCCATTCATGGAAATACAGCAAGGTTGATTAGCCAAATAACCAACAGGTCAAGCCAGGCAACTGTCCTGACCATTTCTGCAACACAATGAACATCTGAAGGCTTCAGACTGGCAACTCCCCTTTACAGACAGGAGCAAGCAACAGGACACAGTAATGAGGAAGGAAGTAGACAGAGACATAAGCCAAATATGGGTTCCTACAAGGCATCTAACCCCTGATACGCAGCCTGGTGCCTAAGATAACCATTTTGCAAACACTGGATAAATTACAAATTCTTTTTTAGAACATTCAATACTTTACTACTGTAACTACCTTTAAGTTTTTAGATTAGCATCAGAGTCATGGTTACAAAAGACAATGCATATAAAGTAGTTTTCAAATTAAAGATTTTTGCACTGAAAGTTGTGTGTGTCTGAAAGTGCATTGTTCAGATAAGGAGGAGTTTACTACTCACTCCCAGCAATATGTATCTCCTGTAAAGCCTATCTGATCATGAGCTTGCATTTCCTACTCATGATCATGTGCAGAGCACAAATTTTTACTTTACAAATTTGTTCTTTCATATTTTAAGTTGCATTCAATCTTGTTTTTACCTTTCCTTATCACATACAGAAAAGTAATCTAAGAAGCTACCATACAGCCGGTGGCCGGCCTTAGTAGTGACACACCTTACACAGACAGATCATCCTATGATGTCTAACAATGAAGTCTTAAGGATTTTATCCATGAAATATTTTCAAGGGGGATAAAAAAACAAAAACACATTCCATATCTAGTGCGCCGTTTACCTTATGTCCCAACATACTCATCACCCATTCAGTCCTCATTACATTACACAGCTAACTTCTATCCCGTTGTTATATTCTCAAATATTGCATCATTTGTCATTCACTGTTTAGTCTTGAGACCAGTGGTCGAAGTGGAAATTTTGCAGTGAAGGTATGGAAAAATCAGGGGGTGTTTTACTTAGGCCGTCCTAAGACCTGAGCAGTGAGCACCCCCTATTTCCATATTCCCACATCAAAATAATAACACAATGACCTGGGTCTAAGGTCTGACTGCGCACATAGGCCTAGTGTCTAACAACGGGGTGGTCTAGGGAAGGTTAAATAAGTGAAGGTACCTGAAGCAGTCTACAGTGATGCAGGGAAAGGCTGCAGTGGGGAGCTTTGCTTAGCTCTTTTTTATTCCACAACTGCAACACTCTCCGGTCCTCAGCTTTTTGCTTCAGTGACTGGACTGTGGTAAGTCCTTTTCTTTCTTTCATGGCCTGCTCTTCCTTCTCTTCTTTGGGAAATCATCAGTCCTCTTTAAGCTCCTCTCCCCTCACAGTACACATCACAGCACAGCCCAGCTCCCTTCACCTCACATAACAGTACAGTACATTACCCCTCTCCCATCTTAGCTCCCTTCACCTCACAGCACAGTCCCCTCCCCCATCACGTCACAGCACCCCTCTCCCATCACAGCTCCCTTTACCTCACAGCACAGTACTCCTCCCTGTCACCGTTCTGCACAACACACCTCACCGCTCCCCTCAGCTCAGAGTCCTCTGCAGAAATTTGAATTTTGCACCATCCACAAGCCAATCATGGCTGTCACCAAATTAAAAATGTCAATGGCCAAATTTAAACACAATTTATAAAAATCCATTCCCTTCACTGACACAGGAGATGTATCAAGCCTCTTAAAGAGTGGAGCAGTTGCCCATAGTAACCAGCTTCTAGTTAGCATTTACGAAGCACATTTTATAAAATGATAGGTAGAAGGTGATTGGTTGTCCAAGTAGTCACTCTTTAGAAGGCTTTCTGCATCGTCTCCCTAGTTTCTTCCGATGACCACACTAGCACTGGCACATACTGTAGTTCCCAGGGTGCTTGCTGCTTCCAGGTTTCTATTCAATAAACTACTAGGCAGACTCTTCCTAGGGCAGTGATGTGGAACCTTTGGCACGCCAGCTGTTGTTGAACTATACATCCCAGCATGCCCTGCTACAGTTTTGCTATTTTGCCATGCTAAAACTGTAGAAGGGAATGCTGGGATGTGTAGTTCAACAACAGCTGGAGTGTCAAAGGTTCCACATCACTGTGCTAGGACGACGAGGCCAAAACCTGCTCATGTGAAGGGTTATGGCTAGAAGAACCTATTTTCTGTCACCTACTTCTATGCATTAAGTCTACAAACCACCTATAGACCTTAACCCTTATACACAAAGGCTTGGGAGAGGGAAGTAGGCGAGACAATGGGAGAAATTCAATGAACTTTAAAGTATGTAATTTCTATTCTCTAAATGTGTCACAAGGTGGTACAGTACCCAAGCGTATTAAATATTTTAAGTTTAATAACTCATCCAAATCTAAATAGCTCACATGTTACATATGCCCCACCTGGCCATTGGGAATTGTCTATCCCTGTTCTAATTTAAAGTGAAAATAAATTAGGATAAGCAATGCACCAAGTCTATCTGTCAAAATATAAGTGACAAGAAACATAGAATTATGGGTAGTAATCTTCAGTGAGGTTAAGATTACAATCCATGAACATGTAAAGTTCTTCCAGCTACAGGCTTCTGCAAGTTACTGTTCTGAAGATCCAGAAGAAACAGATTCAATCATCCTCCTCACACAGGGGGAGATGCATCAAATCTTCTAAAGACATGAGGGGTAGCAAACAATCAACTTCAAGCTATCAACAAGAACATTCTACTCCACATGTCATTTTTAAAAGTTTGCTACATCTCCCCCATAGTCTACTCATTATATCCATTTTTAATCACCCACTCTGGTTCTATAATTACCACCATCCGCTTTTTTGCTCATTTTCCTTAAAATAGCAATTTCTAATAAAATAACAATCTACCAATGACCCTGAATATGTTCCAAAATGGCCAGTAATGTACAATATGGCCAGGTTGGTATTAAATAAAGACTGTAATAAAAACAATATTGTGATATCTGCTATAAAATTTCTTGTGCAACTGAACAAATTCTGAAAACAAATTCATAAAAATGATATTCATTACCATCACAACCGTTTCACATCCGTTTTGCATGAGTTGGTTGCTCATTTGATTCAGAGATATTTACAAGGATATTTTTTCCCCAAATTGTACTGTATGAAATTTTATACACTATAGCAGTAGTTCCCAAACTTTTCTGAATCACGGCACCCTAGAGAATGAGAATTTTTTTCATGGCACTCCTAATAGAGAAATTTTGAAAAAGAAGATATTAAATGAATTAAATTGCGCTTATACTGTATGTCATCCTTAGGGTCAGTTGTGTGGTGAGGGACAGGATTTGCTTCTGCTTATCCACAAATTTTATGACTGGCAGCCACCAGCAGTGGTTTTGCCTATTACATTGTCCACAAATAATTTGAACTGGTCCTCGACCACCAACCCACGTCACCATTACAAGGGCCTCGAGGCACCCCAGGGTGCCACAGCACAGTTTGAGAACCACTGCACTATGGTAATATTAAAAATAGGGGGCCTTTATTTTAAAATCAAGTGTGTATGTTATTTATTTTGTTGTATAATGAACACATATTAAAGTTCCCTGTTTATAGTACTCTTATTATACACTTGCCAGGTTTATTAATTACCCTTTCCACAACACTCCAGTTCTGGGATTAGTCCTGCCAGACATCAAACATGCACTGAGCAGCCTAAGGTTGTTTATATTATAGCAGGGGGGACCCCATGCTGGTGGTTTCCATGTTACCTCTTCAAATCGTGCCAATTTAAGAAAGGATACAAACGTATTTTGATTCTGTTATAATGCTACTTTAGAGAAAATAAATGTATTACAGGAAATGGCAATATTATGCTTTGGGAAAAATACATGCTCATTTCTTAGAGGGTAAACTTTTGTTGTATAAATTATGTCATGCTGTATTCATTATTTGTTTAATGCCGGCAAGATTTATATTCTGTAAATATGGCAATTTAACAGAATCAGGCCAAGAACATTTTTGAGATACTGTGACAATAGATACGGATAAACATGTTCCAAAATGGCAAATTACTGCAGATTGCATCAATCAGAAAGGTTAGAGCTGGGAACCATGCAGCAGCTCTGATCACAGCACCAGCTCTGCAGTAAAACTTAATAATCTAGGAGTGGTATGTTCTGACAATTTCATCACAGTTAATCCCCTAGATGCTTTGGATAACAGCCTTTGATCAACAGACTCATTTAAAACATCTTGGGACTCAATTAATGAACTTCCTATTTGTACACACAAAATTGCACAGCAGTGTTTCTTAGCATGCCTTACATGTCTGCATTAAAGTTACTATGCAGTAAAGAATGTATTTCTTAAAAGCTTTCAGCTGACTGCTGGGCTATACAGCTGAAATCTCCTTGCCAGCCGACAGTCGCTTTAGTTTGAAGGACAGCTCAGGATCAATTTTAGGCAATAACCTAGAACGTGCAAGAGGGATATTTGATCCTGAAACAGTTGTCAGTGCGCTGACCAGAGGTCCATCAATGGATTTATAACAAGAGCCAACAGCAAATGCTACTACTCAATGCGGCTTACCCTCAAGCTTGAGGCCTACCATAGACGGGTATCCAACATGGAGTGTACTGATCTTGAGCCACCTGTATGCTTGAATCACTGGGAACTTGTAAAGTAATGGCAACATTAAAAGAGGTGTGGATTATTAGATCTACACTAAAAAGGTCTACAGTCAATAGGTCTACCACTAATGGTAGACATGCATTAGGTCAACAGGGTCAAAAGGTCGATATAGAATAGGTAGACTGTAGGAAAGGTTGACAAGATCAAAAGGTCAACATGTAAATAGTCGACACTTTTTTTCTTTTTTTGTGTGTGTTTTGTCACTTTTCTGCCACAAACAAGCCCTATTAGTGTACCATGTCCCCTTGCAAGGCTCACTCCGCTTGCCATGCTTCAGGCAAGGTGCCTCGCTGCACTCAGCACAGGTTACTGCTCCCAATAGTAGTCCACATGGATGTGTCTACCATGTGTGTCCACCATTGTCATGTCAACCTTTTGACACTGTCGACCTAATGCATGTCTACCATTAGTGGTAGATGTATTGACTGTAGAACTTTTTAGTGTAAATCTATAGTTCGGATACCCACAAAAAGTTGGATTTGGATGTAGTATAGGAGACATATTCCATAGCCAGCTTGTTATACTGTATATTTCAATTACAAGGCAGTGGTGAAACATTACAGCATCCTCAAACTATTTAAAGTGTCCACACTTGTGTGTGTCTCTCTGTGTAACAACAGTTTGTATGTGAATAGAGGATACATTTCAAAATTCCAGGACCTGTTATAGGATGAAGGCACAGCCAAGCCCCAGTATATCTGGCACTACTCTCTTAGTAAGCAGATGGCATAGACACCAGGTGTAGATGGCACTCAGTACAGTTTAGTCACGCCCTCTACAAATGTACAATGTGCTCATGTGTACTATAAATTGCCAATGGAATAAAAGTCTTGGTAAAATTATAAGTTTGTTTCTTATGTGTTTGCAAGTTTACCACTAAAGCTACAAAATAAGCCAAGATAAAATATGAAGACATCATATAAAATTCAAAACTGCGTATAAAAGTTTTTATACCCTCACAAAACTCAAGACATGTTGCTGCTGACTTCAGCTATTGCTCTGTGTGATTTTTCATGACGTTCTAAACAACTCTTGCTGTATTATCCTTCAATACAGTGACAGAAAATGTTTTTTGCCTGGAAAAGTTTCCAGCACAATCACAGCCATTATCTTATTTTGACACATAAGCTCTTTTAAATGAAATGAATCTAGATTTTTGTTCTAGTATTGTTTAAAAACGGAAAGAAATGTCCTTTTACAGAATACCATCTCTCTTAAAAACAATTGCTAAATCACATTATATAAAACTAATGTGTTGGTATCACGTGACCGCCAGTCACCATACAGACGTTGGGATCCCAGCAATGAGATGTCCGATGGGGAGGAGCGAGAGAAACAAAGCCCCTTGCGGCTTTTCTGCGCTCATCACGCTGCAGCATCGGTGGTGTCGTGGGCTCCTACGAGTCGGAATAGTCCCTGTTAGACAGCATGTAAACTATAGGGATTGTGAGGGGGTGGGATGTAGGTGCCGGTATTGTGACTGGCGGTCTCCCAAACCAAACCAATGAGAACCAAAGTTACTAAAGGAAATATCTCACAAACACACACACACACACACACACACACACTTACTCCTCCCTGTATATATTGTATGTATGAAGAGAATGTTAAGAAAGCAGTGCAGGATCTGTGAGCATTACAAATGCTGGTGAAAGCTTAAGAATGTGAATTATTTAGATCACTTAAAAATGATGCAAGGAGAAACAGGCAAAACACAGACAGAAAACAGTACTGAAACGACAGTGTCTAAGAGAAAGAGTTACATTAGCATGCAGCTTTTAGTGGGTTTTGTAGACCTGCCTCTGAACCCACGTTACAGAAAGAAACATTTACAAAGACTGAACCCTGCAGGGTAAAATGGCACATTTTGGCCTGACAACGTATTGTTTCAGCTTTGTAGCTAAGAAACTGATGAACACCCAACTATGTGATTTAACATTTGTCTCAGCAGGGAAAAGAAGAGAAATTAGAAGTGGTGGAGCCCAGGTCCATGTAAAGTAACAGAGATTCGTCAGCAGTTTCAGCTGTTTAAAGGAAAAAGATTCTGAAGCAAATGTGTAAAGAGAAATAGAAGATTAGATTCCATGCAACCGATATTGTGTTAAGTCATAACGTATAAAACAGCTTTAAATGAAAGCAAAAGACAGTTTACCTTTAAATGGCATAATAACAACGTAATGAACACAAAGAATATGTGCCAATACCCAGTCCATTCTCATTATGGAAAGATCTATCAAAAGATCTTACTGTAGAACCTACAGTACTTCATCATTATAACAAGTAATACAATGCTTTATATACTCACATTGCATTATAATGTGGTGACATCTGAATGACAATTACATTTGATTTTCAAATATGTACTTGCTGCATAAAAGCCTAAAGAAAAAAATTACTATACAAATTAATCATACAGTACTTACGACTATCATAGCAAATGTTCCCAAGGGCACGTCCCGTCTGTAGCAACACCTCCTGATCTTTACAATTTAGGAGCTGCACCAGAGGTGGAATCAGACCCGCGTCCACACATGGAATGCGCATTTGTTCTGAAATGACAGATTTTTAAGTCAGTTATTAATTACACATATTAAATGGGTTATTCACTTTAAGATACCTTTTTTTTTTTTTCTTTTATCCAGCCGCCCCATTAAGCAAATACAGCCTAATCAGGACCCCTCCGGTAACCTTATGCCGGGAGCCATATTTTACTAAAGCTAACAGCATATGAAGCCTTGACCCATCAAGTCATCCTGAAGAGAGTGGCCAAGAAGCACTCTGTATAAATCAATTGCAGAGGACTGAACAGACTGAGCTCACAGCATGATTAGGCTTTTTGCTACAGTTGACGAGAAGGTTAGAAAGAATGGCATTACCAAGTATTAACAGTGGATACATTGTTTAATAGTGTATTCATGTCGTACACGTTTTTAAGCAATAATTTAAAAAAAAATCATATGTGATGGTATGCTTAAGATAAAAAAAAATAAAAAAAAAACATTCTTATTTTGTTTCCACAACAAAATGTTTAGCCAAGTGATGTCTTTCTACAAGTCATAGTGGATGTTTCACGAGGACATATAGACTTGAAGTTGCCAAAACGATAAATGAAAAAGAGTAAACTAGATGGACCAAGATGTTATTATCTGCCAACAAATTCTATGTTTCTATGGCATATGTAAACAAAGACAGAACAGGTCAGCACAACTGGTCAGTTTTAGCATTGGCACAAGGTCTGTGCGGCTGGTTTAAAGCCAAATACAGACCACTCAAAGGAGTATCTGAGACTGTACACTTCACTATGTATTATAGACTTTAAAGGAATTCTAGGTTTCATGCATAATTTTTCTAACAATATGCAAACACAGACAATATATTACAGTATATGGACAGAAATACATCCTGAGAATTTGCAGAATGGCTATTGGCCTGTATTACAGTGTATGTATAGAAATGGCTTGAAATACATCCCACACACCTATTACAGCCATGTGAATAAGCCACAACCAAGATTCTATGCTTAATTACTCATATCATGAATACCTCAGTGCCCATGCAAACTGCAGGTAAATGTAATAGTCCCCTTGTATTGCCAGTGTCCACAACACTTATTTTATAATCGCTTCCTACTACTGGCTAAGTTAAAATACCTTATAATGCATCTAGGAATCTGTCTACATTATATATATATATATATATATATATATATATATATATATATATATATCTACATACATATATATATATATATATATATATATATATATATATATTTTATTTTATTTTTATTTATTTTTTATTATTATTATTATTTTTTTACTAAAAAAAACACAAAATGGCTCAACAAATACATAAAAAATAGGATTACATGCCTTGTCTGATTATAATCTCTCTGCGTCTGATGTATACAAAATAAATAAATAAAAAATGACCATAATTTGTATTCTGGCTATAACTTAGTAGATGCTAAAAGCAGGCACACTGATAAACTGACAGTAAGTGGGGATTTAGCTTCCAGGCTAAAGCTCTGTCTATTATGTGTTCACTATTGCTCACAGAATTGTGCTTTTTACATTCAAATCGGACTACAGTGGAGGAGAAAAGTGGTAATCTGGCGAGTGGAAACTAGCAGAATAACCTGTTTACAATGCTTTATTAAATATTAAATAAACATACTGATTTTGGGTTGAAAAAAACCAAAAAAAACCCACAATGTGTAATAAACTAGTCAGGAATAAAATAAAACGTTTATAAACATTAAAAAATAAATATGTAAGCACATAACCGAAAATAGAAAACTAAACCAAACTAAAATGAAATGATAGATAAACTAGCTCTACATAAGAAAATTAAATGAAAATGAATAAAAACATACTGACAAATAAGGTGAATAACTGAAGATGTTCCAGCAGCAAAAGTTCTCTGGGAAAACCTCACCATTTTTTGCTATTTCTGCTATGATGTGAGCTATTTTTGCTGTGCAGCAGGAAGATTGTGAATTCAAAAGACTTGCAAAGACTTGAAGGATCCCACTCTGTTTGATTTTTTCACTGCTCTCTATATCTGAAAGAAAAAGCAATATTTAGGCTAATAAATATGCAGAAACATTCACCCTTGTAGGCTCTTGCTCACAATGATTCTCCTGCTACTCCACTAAAACATACAAGCCAGGCATGTCCAAACTGTGGCCCTCCAGCTGTTGAGAAACGACACATCCCAGCATGCCCTGACACACCTTTAGCATTCTCTGACAGCAAAACTGTGTCAGTGCATGCTGGGATATGTAGTTCCACAACAGCTGGAGGGCCACAGTTTGGACATGCCCGACATAAGCAGTTCCGTATACAGTACATGGATATTTGCATCTTACTGTACAGAGCCATAAAAATGAGATGGTTAGGGAAGATAAAAATGTATTCACAGTAGGAACTTAGGAAAAGAAAAGCATATGATAGCGCAATTACAGGTACAATACATTTTATTTATAGCATATTTATAAACATTTAGTTAAAAAGCAGAGCTCAGAAGGTGGTAGCGGTAATGACCGTGATCCTTGACGTGTTTCTCCGATATGTAGGTCTAATCATATGGTTCATCATACCTTCTGATGAAACCGTTGGACCTACATAACGGAGAAACGCGTCAAGGATCACGAAATCAGCGAGAGCCATGCTCTCCCTCTCCTCATAAGCCCAAGTCCCGCTTCTCCCTCTACTGCAGACATTGAGGATCGTGTACAGACAAATTGCTTGGTATCCCTCCAAAGTGGCGAGTAATATAGCGGTGGGGAGGTAGAGCATAGCGCGTCTTGGACGCTCAAAGATATAGAAACTTATTCTTTAATTAATTGAACCCAAGCTTATTGTGGTCTACTATTCCGGCTACAAAACCGCAGGATTTATAGAACTTTTTGTACTTAGTGGATCCTATACAGGACTATACAACCACACCTGACCAATACCAGCCTATTGTGGTGCATTATTGCTTTTTATCAGATATACACATTTTTAGTTGTTTAAAAGTATATCTAATCATGATAAAAATATAATTAATGTTCTCCTTCCTAAATAGCGTGACAGTCTCATCTAAATTTTGGATTACATTTTTTTCTATTCATTAAAGGGATTTTAAGCTGCTGAATAAAATGAAATGAAATACTTTGGTAGTCATGCAATATTAATCTATTTAGGAAGAAAAATCAGAAAGGATTATAGAAACATTATTATTATTATTATAGAACGGATTATATAGAAAGGATTTTTGTAAATAAAGTCAGTTTAATGTATTTTTAATGACTGCTCAGAAGCAAACCAGCAATATTCCACCAACAGCACCACACACATATATATATATATATATATATATATATATATATATATAAGCAAGAAGGACTGTGGCACTCAGAGACTTAATGCAAAATTCTTAGTGTATTAAAACAAACATCTGGAATCCAACGTTTCGGGGTTGGCACACCCCTTTGTCAAGGAGAAACAGCAATGCTCCGTATTTATCCACATAATCAACATCAATTCAGCTGATGGAAATGATACAAAGGGCAGGGTCTACAAGTATCAGAAACTACCAATAGTTATAGAACACTGCAATTAAAGTCCACATAAAACTTCAAATTCACAATATACACACAATTATATCCACATTACAGCTCATTGTACAATACATACCTAGATAGACTTCAAAAAAAAAAAAAAAAAATATATAAATTTGGTTGAAATTAGATGATGTTACGTTCCCTAAAAGGGATAAAGATAATAAGATTTTACTTACCGATAAATCTATTTCTCGTAGTCCGTAGTGGATGCTGGGACTCCGTAAGGACCATGGGGAATAGCGGCTCCGCAGGAGACAGGGCACAAAATAAAAGCTTGAAATATCAGGTGGTGTGCACTGGCTCCTCCCCCTATGACCCTCCTCCAAGCCAGTTAGGATACTGTGCCCGGACGAGCGTACATAATAAGGAAGGATATTGAATCCCGGGTAAGACTCATACCAGCCACACCAATCACACCGTACAACTCGTGATCTGAACCCAGTTAACAGTATGATAAATTTAAAGGAGCCTCTGAAAAGATGGCTCAACAATAATAACCCGAATTTTTTGTAACAATAACTATATACAAGTATTGCAGACAATCCGCACTAGGGATGGGCGCCCAGCATCCACTACGGACTACGAGAAATAGATTTATCGGTAAGTAAAATCTTATTTTCTCTAACGTCCTAAGTGGATGCTGGGACTCCGTAAGGACCATGGGGATTATACCAAAGCTCCCAAACGGGCGGGAGAGTGCGGATGACTCTGCAGCACCGAATGAGAGAACTCCAGGTCCTCCTCAGCCAGGGTATCAAATTTGTAGAATTTAGCAAACGTGTTTGCCCCTGACCAAGTAGCTGCTCGGCAAAGTTGTAAAGCCGAGACCCCTCGGGCAGCCGCCCAAGATGAGCCCACTTTCCTTGTGGAATGGGCTTTTACTGATTTTGGCTGTGGCAATCCTGCCACGGAATGTGCAAGCTGAATTGTACTACAAATCCAACGAGCAACCGTCTGCTTTGAAGCAGGAGCACCCAGCTTGTTGGGTGCATACAGGATAAACAGCGAGTCAGTTTTCCTGACTCCAGCCGTCCTGGAAACATATATTTTCAAGGCCCTGACAACGTCCAGCAATTTAGAGTCCTCCAAGTCCCTAGTAGCCGCAGGTACCACAATAGGTTGGTTCATGTGAAATGCAGAAACCACCTTAGGTAGAAATTGAGGACGAGTCCTCAATTCCGCCCTGTCAGAATGAAAATTTAGGTAAGGGCTTTTACATGATAAAGCCGCCAATTCTGACACACGCCTAGCTGAAGCCAAGGCCAACAGCATCGACACCTTCCACGTGAGATATTTTAAATCTACCGTAGACAATGGTTCAAACCAGTGTGATTTTAGAAATCTCAACACAACATTGAGATCCCAAGGTGCCACTGGAGGCACAAAAGGAGGCTGTATGTGCAGCACCCCTTTCACAAATGTCTGAACTTCAGGTACTGAAGCCAGTTCTTTTTGGAAGAATATCGACAGGGCCGAAATTTGAACCTTAATGGACCCTAATTTTAGGCCCATAGACAGTCCTGTTTGCAGGAAATGCAAGAAACGACCCAGTTGAAATTCCTGTGTAGGGGCCTTCTTGGCCTCACACCACGCAACATATTTACGCCAAATGCGGTGATAATGTTTTGCGGTTACTTCCTTTCTGGCTTTTACCAGAGTAGGGATGACTTCTTCTGGAATGCCCTTGTCCTTCAGGATCCGGCGTTCAACCGCCATGCCGTCAAACGCAGCCGCGGTAAGTCTTGGAACAGACAAGGCCCCTGCAGTAGCAGGTCCTGTCTTAGAGGTAGAGGCCACGGTTCGTCCGTGAGCATCTCTTGAAGTTCCGGGTACCAAGACCTTCTTGGCCAATCCGGAACCACGAGTATAGTTCTTACTCCTCTCCTTCTTATGATTCTCAATACTTTCGGTATGAGGGGCAGAGGAGGGAATACATACACTGACTGGTACACCCACGGCGTTACCAGAGCGTCCACTGCTATTGCCTGAGGGTCCCTTGACCTGGCGCAATATCTGTCCAGTTTTTTGTTTAGACGTGACGCCATCATGTCCACCTTTGGTCTTTCCCAACGGTTTACAATTTGGTGGAAGACTTCTGGGTGAAGTCCCCACTCTCCCGGGTGAAGGTCGTGTCTGCTGAGGAAGTCTGCTTCCCAGTTGTCCACTCCCGGAATGAACACTGCTGACAGTGCTATCACATGATTTTCCGCCCAGCGAAGAATCCTTGCAGTTTCTGCCATTGCCCTCCTGCTTCTCGTGCCGCCCTGTCTGTTTATGTGGGCGACTGACGTGATGTTGTCCGACTGGATCAACACCGCCTGACCCTGAAGCAGAGGTTTTGCTTGAATTAAGGCATTGTAAATGGCCCTTAGTTCTAGAATGTTTATATGAAGAGATGTTTCCATGCTTGACCACAAGCCCTGAAAATTCCTTCCCTGTGTGACTGCTCCCCAGCCTCTCAGGCTGGCATCCGTGGTTACCAGGATCCAATCCTGAATGCCAAATCTGCGGCCCTCTAGTAGATGAGCCCTCTGAAGCCACCACAGGAGAGACACCCTTGTCCTTGGCGACAGGGTTATCCGTTGATGCATCTGAAGATGCGATCCGGACCATTTTCCCAGTAGATCCCACTGAAAAGTTCTTGCATGGAATCTTCCGAATGGAATCGCTTCGTAAGAAGCCACCATTTTTCCCAGGACCCTTGTGCACTGATGCACTGAGACCTGTCCTGGTTTTAGGAGGTTCCTGACTAGCTCGGATAACTCCCTGGCCTTCTCCTCCGGGAGAAACACCTTCTTCTGGACTGTGTCCAGAATCATTCCTAAGAACAGTAGACGTGTCGTTGGAACCAGCTGCGATTTTGGAATATTTAGAATCCATCCGTGCTGACTTAGCACTACCTGAGATAGTGCCACTCCGACTTCTAACTGTTCCTTGGTTCTTGCCCTTATCAGGAGATCGTCCAAGTAAGGGATAATTAAGATGCCTTTTCTTCGTAGAAGAATCATCATTTCGGCCATTACCTTGGTAAAGACCCGAGGCGCCGTGGACAATCCAAACGGCAGCGTCTGAAACTGATAATGACAGTTTTGTACTACAAACCTGAGGTACCCTTGGTGAGAAGGATATATTGGGACGTGGAGATAAGCATCCTTGATGTCCAGCGACACCATATAGTCCCCCTCTTCCAGGTTCGCTATCACCGCTCTGAGTGACTCCATCTTGAATTTGAACCTTTTTATGTAAGTGTTCAAAGATTTTAGATTTAATATTGGTCTCACCGAGCCGTCCGGCTTCGGTACCACAAATAGTGTGGAATAATACCCCTTCCCCTGTTGTAAGAGGGGTACCTTGATTATCACCTGCTGGGAGTACAGCTTGTGAATGGCTTCCAGAACTGCCTCCCTGTCGGAGGGAGACTTTGGTAAAGCAGACTTCAGGAACCGATGAGGAGGAAACGCCTCGAATTCCAGTTTGTACCCCTGTGATACTACCTGTAGAATCCAGGGATCCACTTGCGAGTGAGCCCACTGCGCGTTGAAATTCTTGAGACGGGCCCCCACCGTGTCTGAGTCTGCTTGTAAAGCCCCAGCGTCATGCTGAAGACTTGGCAGAAGCAGGGGAGGGCTTCTGCTCCTGGGAAGCGGCTGCATGGTGCTGCCTTTTTCCTCTTCCTCTGCCCTTGGGCAGAAAAGAGTGACCTTTTGCTCGCTTGTACTTATGGGAACGAAAGGACTGAGTTTGAAAAGACTGTGTCTTTTTCTGTTGATGTGAAGTAACCTGGGGTAAAAAGGTGGATTTTCCAGCCGTTGCCGTGGCCACCAGGTCTGTTAGACCAGCCCCAAATAACTCCTCCCCCTTATACGGCAATACTTCCATGTGCCGTTTGGAATCTGCGTCCCCTGACCACTGTCTGGTCCATAATGCTCTTCTGGCAGAGATGGACATTGCGCTTACTCTTGATGCCAGGGTACAAATATCCCTCTGCGCATCACGCATATATAGCAATGCATCCTTTAAATGTTCTATAGTTAACAGAATATTGTCCCTATCCAGAGTATCAATATTCTCAGTCAGGGAATCCGCCCATGCGACTCCAGCACTGCACATCCAGGCTGATGCGATTGCTGGTCGCAGTATAACACCAGTATGTGTGTATATACTTTTCAGGATATTTTCCAGCCTCCTATCAGCTGGTTCTTTGAGGGTGGCCGTATCAGGGGACGGTAACGCTACTTGTTTAGATAAACGTGTGAGCGCCTTATCTACCCTAGGGGGTGTTTCCCACCGTGCCCTAACCTCTGGCGGGAAAGGGTATAGTGCTAATAACTTATTAGAAATTAGCTGTTTTTTATCGGGGGAAACCCACGCTTTATCACACACCTCATTTATTTCCTCAGACTCAGGAAAAACTATTGGCAGTTTTTTCACACCCCACATAATACCCGCCTTTGAGGTATTTGTAGTGTCAGAAAGGTTCAATGCCTCTTTCATTGCCGTGATCATGTAACGTGTGGCCCTACTGGACATTACGTTTGTCTCGTCACCGTCGACACTAGATTCAGTATCTGTATCTGGATCCGTGTCGACCCACTGAGGTAGCGGCCGTTTTAGGGCCCCTGAGGGTGTCTGAGACGCCTGAACAGGCACTAATTGATTTGCCGGCTTTCTCATGTCGTCAACAGTTTTTTTGTAAATTGCTGACATTATCACTTAATTGCTTAAACACAATCATCCAGTCAGGTGTCGACTCCCTAGGGGGTGACATCACTAACACAGGCAACTGCTCCGCCTCCACCTCATTTTCCTCCTCATACATGTCGACACACGCGTACCGACACACAGCACACACACCGGGAATGCTCTGATAGAGGACAGGACCCCACTTAGCCCTTTGGAGAGACAGAGGGAGAGTCTGCCAGCACACACCCAGCGCTATATATATATATATAGGGATAACCTTATATAAGTGTTAATCCCTTATAGCTGCTGTTAATCTAGTTATTTGCTGCCAAAATGCCCCCCCTTCTCTTTTTTACCCTGAATCAGATGCAGTACTGCAGGGGAGAATCAGGGAGCCGTCCTTCCAGCGGAGCTGTGAGGGAATAATGGCGCCAGTGTGCTGAGGAGATAGGCCCCGCCCCTTCACGACGTCCTTAACTCCCGCTTTTTTGTGTAAAATGGCAGGGGAAAAAATACATCCATATAGCCCTGGAGCTATATGTGATGTATTCCTTTTGCCAGCTAAGGTATATGTGTGTTATATTGCGTCTCAGGGCGCTCCCCCCCAGCGCCCTGCACCCTCAGTGACCGGAGTGTGAAGTGTGCTGAGAGCAATGGCGCACAGCTGCGGTGCTGTGCGCTACCTTAGTCTTGAAGACAGGATGTCTTCTGCCGCCGCTTTCACCGGACCTTCGTCTCTTCTGGCTCTGTAAGGGGGACGGCGGCGCGGCTCCGGTGACCCAACCAGGCTGAACCTGTGATCGTCCCTCTGGAGCTAACGTCCAGTAGCCTAAGAAGCCCAATCCACTCTGCACTCAGGTGAGTTCGCTTCTTCTCCCCTTAGTCCCACGATGCAGTGAGCCTGTTGCCAGCAGGACTCACTGAAAATAAAAAAACCTAACTAAACTTTTATTCTAAGCAGCTCTGGAGAGCTACCTAGTTTGCACCCTTCTCGGCCGGGCACAAAAATCTAACTGGCTTGGAGGAGGGTCATAGGGGGAGGAGCCAGTGCACACCACCTGATATCTCAAGCTTTTATTTTGTGCCCTGTCTCCTGCGGAGCCGCTATTCCCCATGGTCCTTACGGAGTCCCAGCATCCACTTAGGACGTTAGAGAAAAAGTAGTTTTTTGTCACTCAAATGATTGTTAATAGGAAATGTTCCTGTAACATCCTGTTTACCATTAAAATAACATAGATGCTACCAACAAATCAGAGAAGATATAACAACAACTTCCTCAATTGATTATAAGAAACCATGCTGATGTCAGTATTTAATGTAAGGTATTTAAGGTGATTCAAATAGAAGAACTTTTTTATCCCAAACTAATTAATAAATGATGTCTTTAATCTAACATGCAATGGGGAGTGGTATATTCAATCAATCATTAGAGAGCCAATTAAGTTCACAGCTGTAATTTATAACCAGCAAGAAGAACTTTTTAACATCTGAAATACTAATCTTAACATCATATGGTATTTAATATTTGCACTAAATTAGTCTGGTTCTTACCTATTTTCAATCAAGAATGGTGGAACCTTATAGTCTACCTCTGTTTATACATGTCACCAAACAGAGAACTTAGGAAAATTTCAAATCCTGAACGAAACTATTCCCTGTGGACAAGTAAATCTAAATCAGTATATTACAATCATACTAAAATTAAGTAGTTACTCTTAAATTAAGGAATCCATTCATCTAATAAATTTTCAAAAAGACCATCCAATAACCAAGTTCCAAATATACAATTATAGTACTCAAACTTACTTTTTACAGGAACAAGTGCAACCTCACTGAATCCCAACTACAGAATGAGAGGCAATATAAGGACATCCCTTTATAGCTCCCTTGATATTACATCACTTCCTGCTGGCTGATTAATTAATTTATTATTAGTTAGTGATGTGTTAAGACCTCATAGTACTATGTGGAATGCCATTCTTACTGGTTACCTAACAGATCCCCTAAATGATGTCTTTAATCTAACATGCAATGGGGAGTGGTATATTCAATCAATCATTAGAGAGCCAATTAAGTTCACAGCTGTAATTTATAACCAGCAAGAAGAACTATTTAACATCTGAAATACTTAACCTCATATGGTATTCAATATTTGCACTAAATTAGTCTGGTTCTTACCTATTTTCAATCAAGAATGGTGGAACCTTATAGTCTAACTCTGTTTATACATGTCACCAAAAAGAGTACTTAGGAAAAATTTCAAATCCTGAATGACACTATTCCCTGTGGACAAGTAAAACTAAATCAGTATATTACAATCATATTAAAATTAAGTAGTTACTCTTCAATTAAGGAATCCATTCATCTAATAAAATTTCAAAAAGACCATCCAATAACTAAGTTCCAAAAATACCAATATAGTACTCAAACTTACTTTTTACAGGAACAAGTGCAACCTCACTGAGGGGCAGATTTATTAAGCTCGGTGAAGTGATAAAGTGAAAGGTGATAACGCACCAGCCAATCAGATCCTAACTACCATGTCACAGGCTGGGTTTGAAAAATGTCAGTTAGGAGCTGACTGGCTGGTCCTTTATCACCTTCCACTTTATCACTTCACCAAGCTTAATAAATCTGCCCCTGAATACCAACTACAGAATGAGAGGCAATATAGGGGCATCCCTTTATAGCTCCCTTGATATTACATCACTTCCTGCTGGCTGATTAATTAATTTATTATTAGTTAGTAATGTGTTAAGACCTCATAGTACTATGTGGAATTCCATTTTTACTGGTTAACTAACATCAATTCTGCTTCCTGACATTATAAAAATAAGAGGGGACAAAATCTGAACGCTACATGCATTCCACTCTCGCGTGCGTGTCAACGCACCGCACTTCCGGTTCCGGCGGGAGTACGCACCGCGTGCGTGTCACAGTCACGCACTTCCGGCGGAAGTACATCACATGCGAGTCACGATCGCTGTTTGCGTGCCATGGTCCCGTAGTTCGATGGAGATGTGTCAGCGGATGTTAAATTTTGTGGTTAACTTTAGGGATTCTTTCTGTGATGAATAAAGATTAAACAAAAATTCTTTATAAGGTCTACTATTAAAGAGTTCTTTGGTCATTAAAGTCAAACTCTTTTTTCACAGTTAGAATTGTAACATTAATATTGAATTCTAAATAGTAATAAAGTGCTGTTATCTCATCAATTAAATAAAGGTATTAATAGTGCTATTTATTAAATAAGTGTTAATCAATATAAGTGACCAATTTGTGATAAATAATATTAATTATAAACTATTTGATAAAAAAATATACTTAAAGTGACTTATTGCAATAATAACTAATAGTATTGATACGACATGTTTCAAATTTAAAGTTTAGTGTTTAATTGTCTGGTTCAAATTACACCGACAATATTAATATAACCAACATCAACATGATTTCCCATTTACAGATAGATTCACCACATATTACATTTCATAAGAGTTATATATTGATAGACCATGAACATACTATATATACTTAAATCATCCCTAAGTTGTATATTCCTTTTATCAAACTTAAACTAAAAAAACTATAAACATAGGGGGAGGGGGGGGGGACGGGGACTGTAAGATGGCCGGACTAATAATAGGAATGGTTAAATACTATTCACTTCTCTTTTATTATGAAGACTATTATAGGAAAGACACAATATCAATATCTTCGTTTAAGCCACCAGGAGTGAGAGTGTTCAAAGAGTAGATCCAAAATGTCTCCTGTTTGGATAAAGTTAGATCTCTACTTTTTCCTCTAGGATCTGATGGAATGTATTCGAGAATGGTAAAGGAGAAATTCTCCTTAGTCACAACTGAATTGTGTTTATCCATAAAGTGTCTGGGGAGACTATGGGACGTCAGTTTGTTTTTCACGTTCCTCATATGTTCTTGTATTCTGATTTTAATCATTCTCTTAGTTTTGCCTATATACGATAGGCCACAGCTGCAAGTGATCCGATAGATAACATATTCAGTGTTACAGTTCACAAGGTGTCCTAATTTGTACCATTTCCCTGTTTCCATTTTAATATTAATGGATTTACGTTCCATAAATTTACAACAGATACACTTTGAACATGGATAACAACCCTTTGTAGGTATAATGGAGTCTGGACAGCTTCTGTGTTGTACTAAGTCAGATAGTCTACTTGGTGCTATTATACTTTTCAGATTGGTGGATTTCTGGAAGACCAGGTTAGGTTTATTTGGAAGCGTAGAGCCCAAAATTGGGTCCTTCAAAAGTAAACCCCAATGGCGTTCCAGAATTTTTCTAATTGAATGATTTTCACGGTTAAATTGTGTAATAAAAGGTCTTAACTGTTGTCTTGCTGGTTCAATCTTATCCTTAGGAAGTAACATCTTATCTCTTTCTTGTAGAGATGCTTTTATTTTGGCCTTAGAGACCATATCAACAGTATAGCCCCTTTCTTCAAATCTCTTTTGTATGACTGCTGCCTGATCCCAGTAGTCTTCAATGCTGGTACAATTACGTCTTAAACGGAGAAATTGAGCGTATGGCACATTGTTTTTCCATGCTGGAAAATGACAACTAGTTTGCGGGATGTAACTATTGGTGTCCACTTCCTTAAAAAACGTTTTTGTACTAATCTTTTCACCTACTGTTCCCATTAAGGTGAGATCAAGATTGTCTATCTTCTGCGAATCAGTTTGATAGGTGAACTTTAAATTCAGATCGTTGATCTGAATGGAAGCCATAAAGTCATCAATACTAGCTCTATCTCCTTTCCATATGAAAAGAAGATCGTCTATGTATCTGCGATAGAAAACAATGTTTTCACAATATTCAGAACCATAAACAAATGTATCTTCCCATTCCTTCATAAAAAGGTTAGCGTACGATGGGGCAAACTTAGTCCCCATCGCTGTACCTTGTTTTTGTAAATAGAATTTGTTGTTAAATTCAAAAAAGTTGTGGTTTAGAATAAATGTTATGCCTTCCAGCAGAAATGACACATCCTTTTTGGATAATTCGGGATCATTAGATAGAACTGCTCTAATTGACTCTATACCCTTAGAATGCGGGATAGAAGAATATAGCGCTTGGACGTCCAGAGTGAGCCAATAATAATCCTTTATCCAAATAAAGGAATTTAGTTCCTGGAGGACACTTGTAGAATCTTTAAGGTATGAGTCCATTTTAGTTACATAAGGTTGAAGTCGAATATCAATATAGTGCGACAAATTAGAAGTTAGAGAATTCACTCCTGCCACTATAGGTCTTCCTGGCGGATTTGTATTACTTTTATGTATCTTTGGTATGTGATAAAAGTTCGGCACTATTGGATGTTTCACGTCCAAATAATCGAACTCATCCTTGCAGATCAAATTGTCCCTCAACGCTCTCATTAACAGACAGGTCAATTCCTCTTGGTAAGTTTTAGTAGGATTGCCAGGTAATTCAATATATGTATGCCCATCTAGTAGTATACTAGAAGCCTCATTCAAATAGGCTTCTCTTGTCTGAAGGACCAAAGCTCCTCCTTTATCGGCCCCTTTAATCACTATGCTATTATCTTTTTTAAGGGACTTCAAGGCTGATTCTCTTGAGGGTTCAGATTATTTCCATATTTAGAACTTTTTGATTTCATTTTTCTAAAGTCCTCCTTAACAGACTCATAAAATATGTCCAAATTACTACTTTTAGATTCTACAGGGTAAAACTTAGAAGGTAATTTTACCAATGGAGGTTTCTCTTTATTGGAACTTTCAATTGGGGGATTTTTAAGAAAATGTCTATGGATGGTCAATTTCCGAATATACTTATTAAGGTCTATAAATAAATTAAATTTATTTACATGTGAATCCGGCGCAAATTTTAAACCCTTCTCTAATAAGGAGCTTTCCGCTGTTGATAACTGTCTCTTTGCGATATTGACAACCCCAGATGGGACTTCTCTTGATGGAACAGTGCTCTTCGTTTTTTCGGGCTTCTCTCTGCCCCCTCTACATCCTCGTTTCCTCCATTGTGTCCTCTCTTCACACCCTGTGGAGAATCTAATCTTGTGTGAAGCTCCTCTTTTTGTTGTTGTATGCGAGGAAATCTGTGTCCTCGTCGTTCTTCTAAAAAATGGCCTCTCTGTTGCCTAACTGGAGTAGGGGATCTGTCAGTATTATATCTACCCCTATACGAATAGTTCCCTTGATCAGATCTATCACGAAAAGAAACCAATCGATTCCTTTGTCCACCCTGTTGTGAGGGGTATCTATTCCTATAGCCCCTCCATTCTTCTCTCCGATTGTAATGGGGGGATTGATAGTTCCTTCTGGATCTATTATGAGATTGTTGGCCTCCATAGTTCCCACGATACTGTCTATAGTCACCCTGGTATCTCTTATCATACCGTGAGTGATTCATCAATGGTGCCTGAGTTCTCTCTTCCATCCTCCCTTCATTAATGGGTAAATGATGTATCTGGCCAGATATGTAATCATTTCTATCTCGCAAAAATTTCTTCTGTTTACGTGATATAATTTCTTCTTCAGTACTATCTAGTTTGTGGTGCAGATCCACCACATCCCGTTTGAACTCCTCACTATCATCAAATTTATTGGCTTGTAATTCAATTTTCTTGATTTCTTCCTCAATACGACCTAATTCCCTCTTCCTTTCAGAAATAATCAAACCAATGAGTTTATTGGAACAATCATCTAAGATCGAATTCCAATTGGTGATAAAGCTTTCATTTCCTCCTCCTATCGTAGGTGTCTTATGTAGCCTTAGGCCTCTTGGGATCCTTCCTACTTCAAGATATTTCTCCAATGTAACTATATCATACCAATTATTAAGTTCTTTTACTGCTAACTTTTCTACCAGATTAAGGTAGCCATAATAATCATCCTCATCTGCTTGAAACACCTGTTCTTCCTCATCAAAAATATTTTTAGCTTTTAACTGTCTTTTTGATCTATCGCTAAAAATCGGCATTTTTGGTAAAAGCTGCAATTTTGCATTAAGTCTCTGAGTGCCGCAGTCCTTCTTGCTCG